>NW_024466313.1:645398-1290797 GCF_017591425.1 Ochotona curzoniae
CTCCGACCACCCGGGCAAGAGACCCAGCTTAGCTCCCAGCTCTTGCTGTGGCCCCACCCTCGTCCTAGCCCCAGGCCCAACCACTGGGAGCATTTGAATAGTAAGCCATGAGTGGGAGTTCTCCATCTCTCTGCCTTTCCAATAAATGCATTTTCAAAAGTTTTATTTTATAAGTATTTTTAGGTGCAAGGAAATGTGAACCCCACACACAGTGTTCATGATATTCATTTTCTGTGAATGTGTGAAGACCTCACTGAAGGTGCTGTAGGAATCATCTCCAGAACACCTCCCCAGCGACACTGAAGCCAATGCCTGCCTCAGCCATGGGGGCCTGCGGCTCACAGGGGGCTGTGACCTGACCAGAGTGAGCACAGGGGCGGCCACTGTCCAGACAGAGCAGCTGAGACACAGACAAGTGAGGCTCCTCCAACTGACCCAACCTCACAGACCCAAGAAGTCTGACTTGAGGGACCCTAGGGAGCAAGCTGGGGGCCCTGGGCCAAACCTGCAGAGTACGTGGAGCCTACCCAAGCCAGCCACCAGCTCCCAAATGTCACCAGGGACCCCGTCCACCATGGAGCTCCCCTCTCCTTCCTGCCATGTCTGTCCCTTGCTTAAAACTCCTCGGTGTCTCAACAACTCTACAAGACTGAAGTCCAGACCCTTAGCGAAAGGCTGGAGGCCAGCCAGACTCCATCTTCACTCGTCCTTTGGCCTCCTCCTCTGCCAATGACATTGACCTCTTGATGTGTACAGTGATGGAGGCCCCGCGTGTCGTGGCACCACCATGTCTCTGTGCATTGAGATGCACGTTATCGGATTCCCCCGAACACCCTCCTGGCTTTAACCTCATCAAACTGCACCTCAACCCTCAAGACCTACTTCAGACACCTGAGAAGGCCCCAGCCCTGCTCTGCATTCCAAGTCTTGCCACCCACATAAGGTAGGTCACGGACCTTTCCTTCATGTGGAGCTGGCACCTGTGCATTCTGCCATCTGTACTGTCCTCATAGGGTGGCTTAATTATGCTTCGACTGGCCAAGATCCTGAGAAACTAACCCATGCTCTTGTTTCATTCTTTGTGAGAAAACAGTTGGCACAGCCACAGCCTGAAGCCAAATCGGGCCCTCAGCTTGCACTGGTAACCAATGTTTTCTTGCAACACAAGCATGCCCCTTCATCTGTCTGCTGTCCAGAGCTGTACCCAAGCTCTAACTGGAGGACTGAAAGCACTGCCCACACAGCAGCAGAGCATGCACTACCTCCTCAGAAGCTCCTTCCAGCTTCTTGGGCACAGCAGGGAGGTCGGGGTGCTCCATAGTGCTGTAACACCTCCCACTGAGGGGCTTGGAGCAATTGTGGCACTCCCGGGACTCCCTAGGAAGAACTCCCCCAGCCCGGAGTCTGTTAGGAGGAGCTTGTCCAAAAAAATGGGCCAGTACTTCATGGATAAGACTCTGGAAGCAGAGTCCAGACTGGGAAAGAATTCTCAAAGTTTGTAAAATCCATGCAAATAGGATGTAATTACTGGCTCCATTCATACTGACATACAAGTCTCAAGAAAATTCTATGGTGGGCCCAGCACAACAGCTCAATGGATAAATCCCATCTGGGAACTGGTTCTTGTTCCAGCTTCACTTCCCATCCAGCTTTCTGCTTATGGCCTGGGAAAGCAGCAGAGGATAGTCCAAAGCCCTGGGACCCTGCACCCATATGGGAGATCTAGATGAAGCTCCTGGATCCTGGTTTTGGATCAACTCAGCTCCAGCTATTGCGATCATTTGAGGAGTGAACCAGTGAATGGAAACACCCTTCTCTCTGTGTCTCCTTCTCTCTGTAAATTTGATCTGCCTTTCCAATAAAAATAAATAAATAAGAAAGGAGAGAAAGGAGAGAGAGAAAGGAGAGAAAGGAAAGGAAAGGAAAGGAAAGGAAAGGAAAGGAAAGGAAAGGAAAGGAAAGGAAAGGAAAGGAAAGGAAAGGAAAGGAAAGGAAAGGAAAGGAAAGGAAATGAAAGAAAAGAAAAGAGAAAAGAAAAGAAAAGAAAAGAAAAAAAGAAAGAAAGAGAGAGAGAATCCTACGGCAGGGCAGTATGGTGTGCAGCCAGTCAAGCCACCACCTGCCACTCCAGCATCCTGCCCTGCAGTGCTGGTTCAAGACCTTGATCCTGCACTTCTGACCCAGCTCCCTATCAGTGCGCCCGGGGAAGCTGCTGAAAATGGCCCAGGTGCTTAGGTTCCTGCCAACCACATGGTGGAAGACTCAGAGTTCCTGATGCCTGGCTTCAACCTGGCCCAGCCTCAGCTCATGTGATCAGCTGGGGGCATGAACCAAAGGGTGGAATATTATCTATCTATCTAATCTGTCTATCATCGTTGTGTCCGTTCCTTTGCAAATTAATAAACAACCAAAACAGAAAATGCTAGAAAAACCAGGTGAATTAGAGGGTTTCCCTCAAGCTCTTTGAGGTGCTCAGAAGTCAAATGCATGAGCTGACCACGTGACTGCTTGACAATATTTGAGGTTCTGGCACAGGAAGCCCACATAGTCATCCAGGAAGAGTTCAGCTCCTAGATGATCAAGGAAGAAATGGGGAGAAGCATCTTGTCTTTGGCTACCCACATGTCTGGGGCCGGCTAGGTCTTTGTAACCAGGGGTACACTACATGCGGTCATCCTCCCACAAGAGGCCACAGTGCACAGTGACAGCAGCCAGAGTCCAAGCAAAGAGACCTTCAGATGTCACTTGGCCCACCAGAAGGAGCTCTGCCCTGCCAGATTTGAGAGACATTCCAGTTCCCACAAGTCGAGAAACCGGGGGTGTTCACGTGCAAGCCACCTCCATTTTCAAGTGGACCGGTGGGAGACTGTGCCACGCTGGTAGAGGCAGGTCTTGGGAGGAGAGTTCAGCCACCCCAACAGCTGGAATGTTGGTCTATATTCCAAGCTTAAACATGCCCATGTGGGTCAGCCCACTCCAGATGGGTAAGCAAATGGCATGAGCTATTCATGTGTTACAAAGGAGAATCCATTCATTTCCTGGTGTTCAGTCCCCTGAGCAAAGCTTCAGTCCCCCAACTTCCCCTTAGGTCTTCAAATCTCCTACAAAGCCATGTGGCTCTTTATCACCCGGGTAACATCAGTTCCAAATTTCACACAAGGAAATCCGGCAAAATATCACACGTTGCTCAAGAGTAGGAGAAGTAGTCAATCCTTCCCCTCCTCCAAGCAAAGCCAAAAACGGCAACCATTCTTCTGAGACGCACACCAGAAGGGACCCAGAGAGACCTCCATTCCAGGGATTCAAGACAGTAACATTTTCAGCATGATTGCAATTGCAGCGACAGAAATGACTGATCTGCTATCCGGAAGCCTCTCGATTGTCTTGGCTTCTGTCTGCCGCGGCTTCCAGGAACCTTAGTGTTATTATTGTCTTGGTCATTTCCGAGTTTTTTCCCCTTAGAAAATGCCCCAGTGTGTTTTTGACAGTTGTTATGGTAGAGTTGGCATCACAAAGACTTCCTGGAGAAAATCGCCTCCAATGATCATGTCCTCGAAACACGCGTGCGCGCACACACACACACACACACACACACACACTTTATGAAGGGAAAAGAAGTAAAGCTTCAAGCAAAAGTATGGTGAGATGATCTGAAAATTTGTGTCCTTTGGCATACATTGGGGGTCCTCACCCACAAGTTACTGGCTTTTATCTCCAAGTTAGGCTTGAGCAGGACAGCAAACACTGAACTTGAACAGACGAGCCAGGTCTTGCCTAATACAGCAGGGAGGTTGCTCAGGAGCTGTGACCAACGGGGACAGGACATCTACAGGCAAGAGGTTGGAGGCATTTTTGTCTGGAGACTCTTGGCTCACAGCACCAGCTCACTGCTCATATCAAGTGCCTGAGGATGACAGCTGGCTGACCCACAGAAGCCCCCAGCAGGTGCACACAAGTTCCACGATGCCTGAGCCAACATTAGGCATGCTGCACTTTTCACAAGCAGACACATGCCCAAGATACTAAACAACCTCACCTAAACTCAGGATCAGCCACAAGGGGCACCTCAGAAAGTTCGCGTAAAGTGTAATTAAAAGATTTGGATGCCAACAAAATGTCAAATCCACATATACAGAGTTCCAAACATTTAGAGAAATGCATATTATAAAAAAAATATATAAAAGATATAAAATCATTACATTAAAAAGACACCTTCTCCTTGCTGGTTATTGCAACCCTATTCATATCAGCCAAGATACAGGATCCACAAAGGCATGCATCATCAGAAGAATGGGCAAAGAAAACATGGTCGAGGCTGATTGCGGCACATGGCGTAGAGCTGGTGCTTGCAACGCTGGCATGTCAGAACAGCAGTCAGGGTTCCAGCTCATGCTCCTGGAAAACAGCAGGTGAAGGCCCTAGTACTTCAGATCCTGCCATTGGTGAGGGAGACCCAGACGGAGTTCCTGGCTCTAGTTGAACCCTGCCTGCTGTTGCAAACATCTGAGGGAGTAAGCCAGAGGATGGAAATATACTTCTCTCCTCTCTTTCTCAGTCTGCCTTTCAAATAAACAAACTTTTTGGGGGGGAAGAGGAAATGTGATGGATGTATACACCTGGGAACATTTTTCATGCATAAAAAAGAATGAATCCATGTTCCTTGCAGTAAAATGGGTGGAACTGGGGGCGGACACCAAGCCCAAGTAAAATAATTCAGACACAGACTGATGAACCATACATGTGCTTCCCCATGTGTGGAAGCTAAAACAAATTCAATCCGGGCCCAGGCTGGCCATTAGCAGAGGCTGGGAGACACAGGGGCATCAGAGGGAGGCTGAGTCGTGTCAAAACAGAGTCTGATTGAAGGAGTAAGTTCCCCATGTTACACAGAGACTACGGCTCATGGTAACCTAAGGACTAGTTCATGAGCTAACGGAAGAAAGGTGCTCCAAGGCTCCCAGCACAGAGTAACATCAAAGAAGAGCTGGCCGTGACCCTGATCTCAGCACCATACACTGCATGCCTGCATAAAGGTCGCGCACTGTAGCCCACAAGTATGTGCAATTATCATCAATCAAAAAGACTTAAATGAATGTAATTTTTTGTTTTAAAAAATATTTATTTGAAAGAGAGAGAGAGGGAGTGACACACACAAAGAAAAAGAGACAGAAGGCGCTTTCATCTGCTGGTTCACTCCACATCACCCAGGGCAGAGTCAGGCCAAAGCCAGGAGCCAGAGGTTTCTTCCCGGCTTCCCGTGTGATTTCAGGAGCCCAAGTACTTGGTCACCCCCTGTTGCTTTCCCAGATACACTACCAGGGAGCTAGATTGCAAGTGGAGCGGCCGGAACTCAAACTGGCATCCATGTGGCACCGACAGCGCCAATCCCAGAATCTAAATCTCTTAATGTTGGGAAGAACCTAAACATTGTGAAACATGCAAGAAGAAGGTCTTTCTTCTTGTTATAAAAACATGTTCTTTTTCATTGTTTTTAGGACAATGAATTAAATGTTGGCCGAGAAAGAAGGAAACAGCATAAAGACATTAAACATTGGCCCCTAGGGCTTAAACAGAAAGCCATCATTTGCACGAGGGCCACTCGTAACTGCGGCTTCATTTGGTTGCTTACAATTTCTTCACTGAACAGGCTCAATCGCGGACACTCGGGGCATCTAGCGTTACAAGCACAACGGACACAGGACGCTCCCATTCAGTCTACGGAGCTGCGCTGAACATCTTAGCAAAGGACATTCCTTTTAAGTGTCTCCTCTCACACGCTAGAAAGAAATGAGAAGATGCTAAACCGCCAGACCGGGAGTCACTAGAAGATTCGCATCCTTCCTGGGGCCCACCGGCAGGTTGGTGGGCTGCGGGGGGGCGGCATTTCTCCTAAGCACACGGCTGGACCACAGTCCCTCGTGTCCCCTTCCCATTCTGGCCAAGGAACGCAAGCAGAAAGAACACACGTGTCTGCCTGCTCCAGTCCCTCAAGCCCTCGCGTGGGGCCCTCCTTACCGTGCCCACCCACCTCCTCTGGCTGAACGCAGGGAATGCCACGGCTGAGAAGAGGGAGGGAGCCTCCTGTATTCTGGGGGTGACACCACAAAGCAGCAGGTTCCTCCACCAACCTAGGGCACAGAGTGGCAGAAGGGTCGGCACCGTTTCTCGCAGAAGTGACCCATGCTGGCTAACGCTGCCTCTGCTCTCTGCACATGGGCTTCATGTTTGTCCCCCACACAGAGAGAGGGAGATGACAGAGGGCCAACACCCAACAATGTCAGAACTCAGCTGGCCTCTCCACTGCTGTGCCTCGTCTTCTCTCAAACCTTGTTGACTTCTATGGGAATCTGAGTAACACCCAGAGTCAAGCAATTGTAATTACTATTATTTTTGGCAGGTTTAGTAAAGTTATGTAAGTCCTGAAACTTTATAAATTGCGTAAGCACCCGCCCCAGTGTGTGGAAAAACACCACATTAAGTACTGCACGGCTCAGAAGGAGGCTTAGATGGTCAACGAGACCCTGGAAATAGAGCCCTCTGGGTGAACTTGATGCCCTTGGCACTTTCCTTTGTGGACCCAACAAGGTGGGAGGGAGCAAAGCTCTAGTTGCTCTGGAAAATTGAAAGCTGCTGTGGTGTTGAGTTAGGCAAAGTTCACTGAACCAGGACTTTTGTGGGTGGGGAAGAGACCAGCCACAGGCAGCGTTTAGTACAGCCTCTGCCTCCTCCCTTTCTGATCCACGGTCTGTCGAGTGGGCTCAGGAAAGAGTTAGCCCTGAGAGGACCTGGTCTTACAGCCTGCAGACGAAGGATGGAGAGAAGCCACGTGTCCAGCCCTGAGTTGCCCTTGTCACCCCCTCTTCCTGACTGTGGACCCTTGCAGCTAGGAGACCCAAGCTTGCTCCTTGTTGAGACTCCTCCACAGCCTGTAAAAGCCAGCAAGCCATCATCCCTCTCTGTCCCTTGCTGTCATCAGACAGTGCACGGGGCAGCAGCATCCTTGTCCCGTGGACGTAGACTCACACGGTCGGCAGGCAGGGCTAGGCTTGGCACCAGTCCGCCCCCCCCACCTGCCACTCTAGTCTCCCAACAGAATCCTGCTCCTGGACAGGTGTGTGGAGGCAGACGAAGCAGTGATGAGGGACTGTCACATTGACCTTCAACTGAGGACAGACGGCAGTTGCGATGGGCAGAGTGGCGTGCGGGGCCTTGTACCGCCTTGTGAGTACAATGCTATGAAGCGTTGCCGTGGTCAGGTGGGGAGGGCGTTGTGTGTGAGAGGAGACAATGCTGACTTCAACATTGCTCATGGTAGGGAACCAAAAGATCACCAGCAAAAGTAAAGGGGGATTATTGTTCTAGAAACTTCCATGTTGGCAACGACTTGGACACCACATCTTTTTTGTTTCAGTGGAAAAAACCATCACCCAGAAGGGTCCATATTCTCCTTTGCACCTGTCCCTCTGGGAAAGCACAGTTTTAATTCTTCCTCGGGGGACGCAATGGGGGATTCTGTAGCCAAAAATTTCCTGGGAGACCAGACGCCCCACCACCTTCTCAGAGCAGGACTCTGTTTTCTGGCAGTGTTTGAATGAAAGGGATTTTCATGCCACGGTCTTCTTAGGAGACATTCTTTAAAATCATCTAAAAGGAGGGCCCAGCGCGGTGGCGCAAGTGGTTAAGGTCCTCGCCTAGCACGCCCGGGATCTAATCCCGGCAGCCCCGCTTCCCTTCCAGCTCCCTGCCTGTGGCCCAGGAAAGCAGCAGAGGACGGCCCAAAGCTTTGGGAACCTGCACCCGCGTGGGAGACCCAGAAGAGGCTCCTGGCTTAGGATCGGCATAGCATCAGCCGTTGTGCTCACTTGGGGAGTGAATCATCAGACGGAAGATCTTCCTCTCTGTCTCTCCTCTCTGTATATCCGCCTTTCCAATAAAAAATAATAAAAAATAAATCTTTAAAAAAAATCATCTAAAAGGAATGTGCACATGATTTGGTTACCCACCAGCTTAGAAAATTCCAGAAGGGTTGAAATGTCCTGACTGCCATCATCAGGCCTCCTGTACTCCTGTACAGCTGTTCACATCTTCTTCATGACCCCATGAACTTCTTTGCAGCCTTTTTGATTAAAAATCTGACCTTGGACCCGGTGCGATAGCGTAGCAGTTAAAGTCCTTGCCTTGAATGCACTGGGGTCCGACATGGCCACTGCCTGTAATCCCAGCAGCTCCACTTCCCATCCAGCTCCCTCCCTGTCGCCTAGGAAAGCAGTTGAGGATGGCCCAAAGCTTTGGAACCCTGCACCCACATGGGAGACCCAGAAGAAGCTCTTGGTTTCAGATTGGCTCAGCTCCGGCCGTTGCGGCCGCTTGGGGAGTGAACCATCAGACAAAAGATCTTCCTCTCTGTCTCTCTTCCTCTCTGCATATTTCCCTTTCCAATAAAAATAAATAAATCTTTTTAAAAAAATCTCACCTTGAGGTTCCTGGGGTTTCCCACTTGGAAGTCACTGCCCCAGCACATACGCTGGCCCGCACCTGTGCTGGACACTGATGCCCTGTCCCGGACACTGATGCCCTGTCCCGGACACTGATGCCCTGTCCCTTCTTTTCCCTGAGAGCCTCCCATGCTCCTCCAGCCTCAGCACACGCTTCTCCCCGAGGGGACCTCGAGCCCTGTCCCACTCCCATCCACCTGGAGGATTTGCCAGGTGCTCCTGGGCTCTCCACCCAGCTTCAGTTCTAGGCACATCTGTCAGGGCCACATCTGCCCGAGTCAGCAAGGACAGAAGGCCAGGCCCCAGCACTCGGACCAGCTCTCCAAAAACGTCACATTATGGGATTGCCATGCTTAGTATTCCCTGACTGGGGATTCTAAGCACCAGTGTATGGCAGAGACACTCTGCCAGGCAGGAGCCAGGGAAACCATGACTGGCATGGCTCTCCAGGGCAAGTAGGAACCATCTTTACCACATATGCAACAAATGCGTCTTTGATACAGTGGCAGGGTCTGAGTTGGTGCTGACCCACCAGGACTCTACATCCTAACAAGTCCCAGGTGGTACAGCTGCTGCTGGGTCACCCAGGCCATACCTAGGAGAGCAAAGCCGTAGAGTCCAGCTGTCCACCACGGTTGCCAGGAGCGACCGTGAAACACAGCGACTCAAAATCAGGATCCCAGTGACTGTCAAATTCACACAGAGTCTCGATGACCAGGAGTGAAGCAAAAATTACAAAACAGTTCACTAGTCACTGTGACCTCGAATGTACAGAGAAATGTTCATGCTTTGTGTAAATAAATTGTATGTTTAAAATTAACTTCAGGGCCTGGTGGCGTGGCCTAGTGGCTAAAGTCCTTGCCTTGAACGCCCCAGGATCCCATATGGGCGCCAGTTCTAATCCCAGCAGCTCCACTTCCCTTCCGGCTCCCTGCTTGTGGCCTGGGAAAGCAGTGGAGGACAGCCCAAGGCTTTGGGACCCTGCACCTGTGTGGGAGACCTGGAGGAACTCCCTGGCTTCTGGCTTTGGATCGGCATAGCACCGGCCGTTGCGCTCACTTGGGGAGTGAATCATTGGATGGAAGATCTTCCTCTCTCTCTCCTCCTTTCTGTATATCTGACTTTGTAATAAAAATAAATAAATCTTTAAAAAATTATTTAAAAAATAAAATTAACTTCATTTTTGCTTTGTTTTTTTAAATGTGACTATAAAAAATTTTACAGTGCAGAAATGCTTACATTATAGACAAGTAAAAGCAGGACTAAAGAATCACTTTAATTTGGTGCAAAAAATATTTTGAACCCACACATAGGCTCCTCGTACTATACGCTTTTCATGAACACTCCAAGATCCCACATAGGCATGGATTTCAAAATTCTTGGCATCAAAACTAAACTTACTTTTTGATTCTATTTCCACAAACTTCTGGAAGTCTGTCAGAGAATATGAATCTGCAGGAGTCCCCGAGATTTGAAGCTAAGTTTTAGATCGCTATGAAAATGTGTGAATTGACCAGCTGGTCCAAAACACCATATTCTCACTGGGAAGCCGTAAGAGAAGGGGCTGATTAAAGCCAGGCACTAGATCACAGGCGGCCCCTGGAGGGCCAAGCCCTTCCTCTGGCTGTTAGTACAGTGGCCCTTGAGTTAGCTCAGCCAGCCGCAGGAATCAGAGCTGCACCGGCTCAGAGCTCTGTGAGATTCGTTTTCCACAGTGTCGTCTGAAGGCTGCTCTAGCTGAAACTCATAAAAGCAACAGACTCGGCCGGAGTCCCCAAGCTTGATCAACGTGAGACTAACAACATCATCTTCTGCCTCGTCCAGTTCCCGATGTTGTCGCCCTTAGTGGGTGTTTCTGAGACAGATTGGTTCCCTGGTCAGGACTCCATGACCAAGGCAATCCTTTAACCAAGACTCTGCTTGAGTAACATCTGGGCAGACTGCCTGGGCTGCCCCCAGGAAGTAACCATTTCCAGGCATGTCCCCTTGGCAGAGTGAGCCTGCCTGCTGGCCATTCCAAAAACTTCCACCTGTTTGCTGCATGCACGGCCACTCACCACAGATGCGCCTGGCTGCTGCCTCCAAGGGGCTACCCGTCTGCGATGCGACATGCAGCTCCCGCCTCGCTGAGGGTGTCTGAGGAGCTGGCCTCCGTTGACGTTCAGGGAGTGGCAGGAAGGTTTGACTCCAGCTGAGGCACCTGCATTCCAGACAGGAGCTCCTAGGTCCAACACAGGCTTCAGTTTGCTAATGCTGACTCAGAGAGGGGTCAAGTAGTTGGACGGACTCTCACCACCCACGTGGGAGACCTGGATGGGTTTCCCAGCACCTGGCTTCAGCCCCAGCCCTGTCCCGGCGGTTTCAGAGTGGACCAGCAGCTGGGAGCTCTCCTTCTGCCTCTCTACCTCCTAAATAAGTAAACACCTTTCAAAAAGATTAACCATGAAGCCAGCATGGTGGTGCAGTGGGACAAGCTGCGGCCTGTGGTGCCAGAATCTCCTATCAGAGCACCAGTTAAGAATCCCGGCTGCTCCACTTCCAATCCAGCTTCCTGCTAACACACCTGGGAAGGTAGCAGATGATGGCCCAAGTGCTTCAACCCCTCCCACACACATGGGAGACCTGAACGAAGTCCCTGGCTCCTGGCTTTGGCCTGGTCGTGCCCTGGTCATCAAGGCTATTTAGGGAGTGAACCAACAGATGGAAGACCTTGCTCTCACTTCCTGTATGTCACTGGGTAAATAAAATTAATCTTTAAAGAAACACAAAAGACTAGTTATGCTAATTTCAGGTACAGAAGATCTTTTCAGCACTCTAAACTTAGACGTTTCTACGAAGTTTAAGAGCGGAGGAAGTGAAGGAGCTGCAGGACACTAGAGGGTCCAGCCCAATAGCCCAGTGGCTGAAGTCCTTGCCTTGCATGCACCGGGATCCCGTGTGAGCGCTGGTTAGTGTCCTGGCTGTTCCGCTTCCCATCCAGCTCCCTGCCTGTGGCCTGGGAAAACAGATGAGGGTGATCCAAAGTCTTGGGCCCCTGCACCTGTGTGAGAGACTTGGAAGAAGCTCCTGGCTCCTGGCTTCAGATCAGCTCAGCTCTGGCCTTTGTAGCCACTTGGGGAGTGAACCAGTTTCTATAAAACTTTCCAATAAAAATAAATCTTTAAGAAAAGGGGGTGGGCACTGGAGTCTTGGCCCCTCCACCGTTGGTGGGACACCTCCTCTGCAGGTCGGTCTTTGTAGACACAATCACACCAGGGCCTAGCAGGCTAATCCGCCCACAGGGGCACAAGTTCAAGTCATGGCGTCTGATGGGCCTAACGCCGGCTGGAGCAGCCATCCTGATCAACAAACAGAAGATCTCTCTGTGAAATCTGTCTTCCAAATAAAAATAAAGAAATCATTTTAAAAAGAGAAACAATCACGTCAAGATGAGGCTTCAAGAGTGCGGAGATCTGCTGGAGCCCTGAGCAAGGGGCGTCTTCGGGCTGCACAGCCATGGCTGGGGCCCAGGACAGCTGTGTCTGAGACCGGAGCCGCTGCCGAACATGCGTTCACTGAGACCCTAGTTGGTCCCTGTGTCCACTCTTTTGGAGCTGACCAGGAGCGACTGAGGCCATGGCACCTCCCCCAGTGCCAACCTAGTTCAGTTAGTGTCTGGCTGATTCTGGAGGTTTCTCTTGACTCAGTTGCTGCCTGAGCTGCCAGCTGAGCCCTCTCCCAGCTTGGCCGGGGAGCATCCCATGCTGCAGTGACTCTGTCGACTCTGCCAGGCCAGGGCTGCTGTTGCTCAGAGCCCCCTGCCGCCTGAGTGGAGCTTTGCCCGAGGTCCCTTGCACCAGGGGCTCAGGGTGACTTGATTTCCCTTCAGTTTCCCACCAGCAGCTCATTGCCGAGTGGTGCTTGCGTGGAACCAACCCTCCCCGCCCCCAGCTCTGCTGTCCTCTTGCACGGCGGCTTTGCCCGCCCTCTGAGCCTGTCCTCAGCTTCCCTTGGCGGTGTCTAACCCTTCAACCACTCTTTCCTCTCCGTGGCCCTTCTGTTATCCTGCCAGGCAAGAAGCTGGAGTCTGGAGCTGGGGCTGGGTGTTGGACCCAGGTCCTCTGACGTGCGATGTGATGCCTGAACCAATTAGCTACCTCGCAACCCCACAACCTGAATAAGGCCGATGCTTGGTTAGTGAGGAAACTTGGAAAGCTAAACAATTCCATTCTGTTTCTATGCTAGGATCTCCATGACAACCCAAAAAACAAAAAACCAACCAGCATCAATAGAGGAGGCTGCCTTGTCATCTCTGTTCTGCGACCCTGGGCAAGTGACCTGCCCTCTCCAGGTATCGCTCCAGGACGACCCGACAAGCCAGGGGGACGGGTTTCATCTCCTCTAAGCCTGCAGTCTGAGCCTCTAACGTACAACCAGCATCACGCCACCAAGGACAGCAGGCATTCTTTTCTTTTTTAAAGATTTGTATATTTTTTATTGGAAAGTCAGATTTACAGAGACAAAGAGAGACAGAGAAGAAGATCTCCATCTGCTGGATCTCTCCCCAAGTGGCTGCAATGGCTAGGGTGGAGCCAATCTAAAGCCAGGAGCCAGGAGCCTCCTCCAGGTCTCCCACGCAGGTGCAGGGTCCCAAGGCTTTGGGCCGTCCTCCACTACGTTTCCAGGCCACAAGCAGGGAGCTGGATGGGAAGTGGAGCAGCTAAGACACTAACTGGCACCCCTACAGGACCCCGGTGCACATAGGGTGAGGACATTAGTCACTAGGCTACCCTGTCGGGCCCAACCACAGATATTTTTAACTCTGAGGCCTAGATCTCCTCTACCAACGGCAATGGCCAGAATCATGGTACCTAACAAACAGCCCAGCCCCGTGGTGGGAATCACCTGCCTGGATTCCGTGCCCACACTGGTTCTGCTGGCCTGTGGGGACAGCTGTGTTTGGGGCTGCAGCCTCAAGGGCGAACGCCATCTGCCTCTTGTTCTGGGACCAGGCACTCCTGTCGGCAATCCCTCGGGGACACGCTCTCCTTGCAGTGGGCGACAGGCACAACACTGCCAGGCAGGCCTGGCCTCTGGCTCAAGAGTGGCTGGACCTAACACGTAACATGGGTTAAAGAGCAGCACCCCAACCCTGAGCAATGCTGGAAAGAGGCAGAAACAAGCAGAGAGAGGGAGGGGATTTCCATCACCTCCCACGGCCGGCTCTCCCTGGTCAGTGGCAGGCTGGCTTAGGCCGCCTGATATCAAGAGCAAAACTCTACTGTCCACCCGAAAGATGCCTGGGACCTTCTGATGAGACATTCTAAGAAGAGGTTGCCAAAATAAAGCGAGGTTCCTTGGTGGGTCCTACTCCAGTATGAGGACATCATCACGGAAGGGGGAAACGCGGTCAGAATTCAGGACAAGGCCCCCCGGGGTTCGGGGCTCCCAGACAGCAGCAGCCATCTGGGAAGAGGTTAATTACTGAAGGACAGTCCAGGATCCAGTGACGTCACCAGTGAAGCACCTGCTGACACCCAGCACCATGGCAGCTCCCATTCCCAGTCTTTTTCCTATCGATTAAGGGAGGTCAGCTTTTCCGGTGGGGGCACACCAGGACTGTTCTGGGCTGCGGGGACCGAAGGGCCTCCTAGCAGGAGGCCAGCACTGACCACCTGCACCAGTCCCTGTGCTGCAGACACGCACGCATGCAAGCACACAGGGCATGGCCTCTGCCCCAGGCGTGGGATCCCAAGGAAACACTTTTTTTTTTCTTTTTTTTTTTATTAATAAAATTTATTTTGACATTCTCTACATACTTAGTTAGAGTAAGAAGGTTCAAGGGCTACAGGAAAGTGGATAATACTAGTATGTTTTCCATATTGTTACCTTCATGTTTAAAAAGGGGGGTATTAAGGGAGAAGGCCCACCCAATTTCCCACCCTCCCCAAGTCCCGGGTGTAGGGCATGCTCTGAGGTTCTTGCTCAAGTGGTTTTGATATTGCAACAGTTATGAATCGCTGTCAATCTTGCCACTCCAAACACTATGAGGTCTTTGAAAAATCCACTGATTGACATAGTCCATCATAGCTGAGATGGTTGGTTGACCTGTTCTGTCTTCTCTCTTTTCTTCGTTAGGGTTCTGAGTCCAGCATTTAGATTAGGAAGATCTCCAAAGAAACTTCTTGTATGTGCTAACAAGTACAGGGCCGTGGGATCCCAAGGAAACACTTTTTTTAAAAAAAGATTTATTTTATTATCATTACAAAGTCAGGTATACAGAGAGGAGGAGAGAGAGAGAGGAAGATCTTCTGTCCAATTATTCACTCCCCAAGTGGTCGCGATGGCCAGTCTGCACCGATCCAAAGCCAGGAGCCAGGAACTTCTTCCAGGTCTCCCACACGGATGCAGGGTGCCAAGGCTTTGGGCCATCCTCCACTACTTTCCCAGGCCACAAGCAGGGAGCTGGATGGGAAGCAGGGCCACTGGGATTAGAACTAGCACCCATATGGGATCCCGGGGCATTCAAGGCGAGGACTTTAGCCACTAGGCCACAGCACCAGGCTCCTATGCAAACATTCACCTTCTTCATCAACTGAGCCTTCAAGACAAGGCAAAGTATGAGTGGCCAGTTACTGTATGCCCAGCTAACCAATCAGCATCGCTAAGGTAGAGGGGCCCTGCCCGCCACAACCCCAGCCACACCCGGAGACAGTGGGGCCTCAGACCAGGCACCATGCCCACTCTGTTAGGTGAATTTGTTTGTTTGTTTAAGGGGGGGAGGGGCACCAGCTCTCACTCACTGGTTCACTTCCCAAACGGCCACATGGCTATAGCTGGGTCCAAACCAAGACCAGCAGCTGAAGCCAGCTCTCCACATCAGTGGCAGGAATCCAAACACGTGGGCTGTCACCGCCGCCTGCCAGGGCCTGCAGGAGCAGAGAGCAGGTGCTAGAGCCGGATCCGGCCTGCACACTCCTGCGCAAGACAAGGGCGCCTCCCTGGCGTCCGAACCCTCGGCCCAGTGCCTGTCCCTTTCGGGTCAATGTGAAGGAGGTAGGAGAGCTCACAAACCATGAACAAAGTTTGCTTGGCCCACCAAAATAAATAAGGAAGGAAACTTATTTTGAGTTTGCTGTCAACATTTAAACTTCCAGCCACACAGTGTCAGGTTGCCAGTGGGGTGGTGCCCAGCTGAGCAGAGCCAGGGCTGCCTTGTCAGAAAAAGCCAGGGCTCCTGCACCTGCTCCTGGCACTCCCAAGGCCCCCAGGCAGAAGTTGAAGTGAAGAAGGCTGGCATGAAACAACCTCGCTTCTATGACCCACGCTTTCCTCGTGGCTCTGCCCCATAAGCTCTGGAGGCAGGGCTCTGCTTATTCTGAAAGCTTACCCCCAAGGGCTTGACACCGTACACTGAGCCAGTGGTTGCACAACTGGCATCTCAAATGAGCACCCGTTTGATTCACAGCTGCTCCACTTCCCATCCGGCTTGCTGCTAATGTGTTGGGAAAGTAGCAGAGAGCGGCTCAATTGCTTGGGCCGCGGCACCCACACAGGAGACCTGGAGGGAGTTCCAGGCTTGTGCCTTCGGCCTGGCCCAGCCCCGACTAGTGAGGCTGTTTAGGGGAAATCTCTCTCCCTCTCTCTCTCTCCCTCTGTCTCTCTTGCAAAGCCTGCCCTTCACATAAATAAGAATCTGGAAAGAAAGGAAGGAGGGAAGGCTAAAGGAAAACAGGGAGGTAGAGAAAGATGGAGATAAGGAGGCAAGCATGCGCCAAGATCTCAGCGCCACCACCAGTGCCCACCATAGGCCAGACCCAGCTCCCACCTGGCAGTCTAGGCTGGGCTACACCCTCGTGGCCTCCACCGTGGGCCAGAGCAGCAAGACGCACCCAGGGGCCACCCGCCTGGACAGCCTTGAGAGAAACTGAAGGCTTTCTAAGACCAAAACCTTGAAAATATGCTTTAATGCCCCAATGTGAGATCTGCATACCAAGACTTTTACGTCGGACATCCCGGGCCAGGAGCCAGTGCTGGGTGAGCAGCGAAACCACTGGGACACCCACATCCCACAGTGAGGCCGGCACTCAAAACCTGCCTGTTTCTTTCTTTCTTTCTTTTTTTTTTTTTTAAGATTTATTTATTCTTATTGGAAAGTGAGACTTGCAGAGAAGAGACAGAAAGATCTTCCATCCGCTCCCTAAGTAGCTGCAATAGCCAGAACTGACCCAATCTGAAGCCAGGAGCTTCTCCCAGGTGCAGGGTTCCAAGGTTTTGAGCCGTCCTCCACTGCTTTCCCAGGCTGCAAGCAGGGAGCTGCAGGGAAGTAGAGCTGCAGGGATTAGAACCGGCACCCGTATGGGATTCCCAAAGGGATTAGGGGTGTCCCAGGACCCCTGAGCACGCTCCATGAACTGTCGTCAGAATGAGTTCCTCTTTTGTGAATGCCTGCTCCCACTGCCCTCCCACCCTGCAGCCCACTGTCTGCCTCGGGCTCCCCACCGCTCCCAGAACCAGGGCCGTGTGTCAGAAGTTTCAGCTTTCCAAACTGTGTCCAGCTGACTGACACAGGGGCTTGTCCAGTGTGTGATGGGTGACAGTGTGTAAGGCCAATCAAGAAATCAGAACTCACATTGCACTATTGTTGCTGACTGGTCCAGACGGGCAAGTACCCACTGGCCTGGGAGTGAGCGCTGACCCTCCACGGAACAGCAGGGCAGAGCTGGGCCAGCGCTCCAGGGTGAAGCCACCACTCCAACACTGGCACCCCCTGTCAGAGTGCCAACAGTCCTGGCTGTTCAAATTTCAACCCAGCTCCCTTCTGATGCACTTGGGAAAGCAATAGAGGGTGACCCAAATATTTGGGCCCCTGTATTCACTTGAGAGACCCAGAGAGAGTCCCAGACTCAGCACTGGCCAGCTTTAGTGGGTAGAAGATTCTCTCTCTCTCTCTCTCTCTCTGCCTTTTAAATAAGGAAATCCCATGCAGGCTTAGCACACCAGCTTCCAGTTTGTGGACAGAAAGAACGGGGCCTAGGTACCCACAGCCACGCACTGGCCACCTACTGTTTACATCAGTGTTAACTACTAACTCAGGGGAAAGCTTACCCATTCCCTCCTCCATGACATTGTGGGGAAAAAAATCCAGCTTCCTGCCCAGTTTCTCTCTCTTCCCAGGAGGATGTTTGGTCCTGCTTTGTGCGGTGTTGGAGTCTGGGGATCAAGACTAGGAACGGCTCAGCTGCGGCCAGAGGGAGCCGCTGTGGCATAAACGAGGGGAGAGCCGTGGACAGAGTGTGGACCAGGCAGTCCTCCGTGGTCATCACTGCCCCCAGCGGGAGGAAGCAGGCACAGCGAGGTGGAGGAGCTGCCCGGGCCCCACACCCATCCAGACAGCGCTGGGACAGCAGTGCCACAGCCTGGGCCCGGGCACCTCCTTGGGCAGCAGGATGACGCCCCCACAGCCTCTCCACTCGCTCCCCCCACCCCGCAAATTCTCAACTCCTTTTCGGAAAACTCAACCAGAGCCAGACACTTGAGACCCCAGCCCCTCCCGGCGTCGAAGGCTCATGTTTGCTCCGATTCTGCCCCCCAAGTAGTCGGCTGGGGTGTGAGCCAGGTCCTGAGCCACAGTGCCAGCCAGGGCCTGCCGCCAGCACAGGGGAGAGACGGGGCTCCCCAGGCCCCCAGCGCCTGCCCTCCGGAGGCTTGTGACTCAGGCAGCTTTGAATAGCTCTTCTGTGAGTCCGAAGTGTCCTGCTGACAAGCCCACCGCCACGGCCAGGGGAGAAAGCCCTGAGGAGCTGAAGGCGGGCTTTGCTCCCAGAGATGAGGTTACAGAGCTGTGCCGGGGACACCGAGGCTGCCCGGCACGCAACAGCCAGCAATAACACGCGAGGGCTGGAGCCGGAGTGAGGGAGCTGGCGCGCACACCCCAGACCATGCCAAACGCTGCCCTCGGGGAACCGAGCCTGCATCTAACCAGAACTAGGGAAACTCCAAATGTGCCTCCCTGGCCATGGGCAGCAGCAGGCTGAGGTACGGTCATACGCCCCCGGTGTCCTCCACCCTAGGAAGCTGCGCTCACCCCGGACCTCCCCAAGTGGCTGGGTCTGGATGGGGAAATCCAGCGGCAGTGTCTGGGCGGGTGACAGGGGAGAGAAGGTGCAGGGGCGCCGCTGGCAGGGACCCCAGTGCTCCGGGGTGCGGAGGACTGCTGTGGGGGACAGTGAGCCGTTGTCCGAGAACACCTAGAGGGAAGCCTGTGCCATTCGCACGTGTGTGTGTGTGTGTGCTGATCAGCCTCCCCCGCTCAGCCCAACCCCAAGGGCCATGCAGTACACAGGTGCCACCATCAGATGTTGCTTAGAAACTGAAAACATGCTTTACCAAAGAGAAGGCAAGAGACCTAGGAAGAAGACCTTAAGGAGAGGGTGCTGGGCAATGGTTAAGACCTTGCTCTGGACGTCCTCCGTGTGACTGCACCCAGGGGTGCTGCCACATGCTCCCAGAGCCCACTGCAGCCTGTCACATCATGTGGGGGCAGGTTTACTGACCAATGCCTGACACGAACCCCACCACTGGGGCTGGGGGTGGGGCTGTGGGGGTGGGGACAGCCAGCTGGACGCCCATGGACACTGAAGAGCTTCCGGGAAGCTCTGCCCAACAGGGAAGTCCTTGGAATTCCTGCAGGTGCACGAGCTCGGGAGTAGGGGCTGACCTCCGGGGGGGCCACAAGCCCTGCCCCGAGGGCCTGCTCCCCAGTACCCAGCCTTGTTCCTATAACTTCCTCCTCTTCTCCCAGAGCGGAGTTAGACCCTGGCAGTGAGCCACCTCCTGTGTTCTGGGTTTGAAAGCCTGGTAGCAAGTCCTTGGATTCAACTCCCAGTTTCCCCACCTGAAAAATGGGGCTGAAAACTCCGTTTTGCACCCCATGATAGCACCATGGGGGAAGGGTGTTGGTGGGTAATGTTAGTTATTTAAAACAGGTTAGAGTTCTAGTTCATACGTTATTGCGATATTATTACATGCAGCTAATTCCCGCGACCTGGTTCCTTACCGTGAGCTGAAAACACCAGACGCAACAAGGTATCTTAGGAGGTTCATTCCAGCAGGACAGGAATGGGACAGGGCAGCGGGAAGGCGAGGAGGGAGAGGGAAGAAGAGGTGGGGGCAGGCCGGAAGGAGGAGAGAGAGACAGAGCCGCACCTGGGCCCTTCTGTCACCCAGGTGAGCCTGCAAGGTGCGGGCGGGGATTGGGAGGGGTTGGGGGCAGTTCTCAGGATTGGTGTCTGAGACTGTCACAGGTGATTGCCTAAGGATGATGGGTAAGCAGGCGGGGCTGGGGAAGGGGCTGGGGGATTGGGGGTGGGATTCTCAGGTGAAATGCCTGATTGGTGAACGGCTGGACTGGCGTGAATTTTGTGAGCTGTGAGGAAGAGGAAATGGCGCCGGGTCCAGGGTGGGATATTCGAATAACTCCTTACAGGGAATACCAGCCGTCAGCACCGTCTGCCGGCCCTGGCAATGCCCCTCAAAGGTGCTGGGACTGGTCATGGTTATGGCACCGGGAGATGAGGGCCTAGGACTGTCCTTCCCCTGGCTCATGTCACACCTGCTGGTCCCTCAGTTCCTGGAGCTTTCCTGGCCATCGGTTTTTCTTACAACAGTGTTGGAGCCAGCATCCACAGGATAACACTCCACCTGCAGAGCCAGCATCCCATAAACCCACCAGTTCTAGCCTCAGCTGTTCCACTTCCAATCCGACTCCCTGCTTATAGGCCTGGGAAAGGTGGTCCATGTGCTTGGGCCCCTGCACCTGTGCAGGAAACCCAGTGAGACGCTCCTGGCTCCTGACTTCAGATTGGCTTAGCTCTGGTCATTGTGGCCATTCGTTGTGAGTCAGCACATGCAAGATCTCTGTCTCTGCTTCTCGCTGTAACTCTGCCTTTCAAGTAAAAGTAAATAAATTTTTTAAAAATAGGCACACATGGTACAGGAATTTAAGCTGTGGGAGACCCCTGCTGTCACAGCAGAGTGAGACACAGAGAGTGAGAGCTGGACCCCTTCCTGGTGACCACAGGCAGTTCCTTCTCTGTCTCCTGCAGAAGTAGAGCCACGTGGGACTGACACGGTGATGGATCAGGCAGCGCCTCTGCCTGCCTGCCAGCATCCCCTGGGAGTGCCAGTTTGAGTCCTGGCTGCTCTACTTTTGATCTAGCTCCTTGCTAACGAGCCTGGGAAAGCAGTGGAGGATGGCCCAAGTTCTTGGGCTCCTGCACCCCGTGTGAGATCCAGAAGTTCTTGGGTGCTTGGCTCCTGGTTTCAGACTGGCCCAGCTCCTGCCATGCCATTTGAGGAGTGAGCAAGCAGACGAAAGATCTCTCTCTGTCTGCCTCTTTCTCTGTAACTCTGCCTTTCAAATAAAAATAAATCTTTAAAAACAAACAAAAAAAGAAGTTATCCTACAAACACCTTCTTCGCAGCCCAAGACGGGTCTCAGCAGCTGAATACAGCAGGACCATCAGCCCAACGCAGGCCAGAGCCCCCACCCTGCGCCGCCCCCAGACCCAGTCCAACCCGGCAGGAGGCTCTGCTCCTCCCATGAGGACCAAAGCACACCTCGGCAACTGAGCTTGCCGCCTGAGATGCCTGATTGCCTAGAAGCGCCCCCTCGGAGCTCCTGCTGGCCAGATCTGAGGACTTGGGCAGGGGTTCCAGCCAGCTGCCAAGAAGTGGCCGCCGACATTGGCTGGCACAGAAGTTCTGTCGGGCAGCAGCACCACACGCACGGGTCTCCTTGGAGCACGGCCCAGTCCTTCCCGAGCGAACGCCGTGTGGGGGCTGCCAACCAAAACACAGCCCCTCGTGTGACAGCACGAGCTGGAGAGCAGGAGGTAACTGCAGCCGGGACCACCAGCCGGGCAGCGGCCACACTAGCAGGACAGATTGAGGACAGGCATGCCAGCTGGCCTCCGGGGAGAAACTGATAGTGCAGAGGATTGGAGGCCCAGCTCCGAAGCAGGAGCCAGCAGCAGCCAAGGAAAGTCTGATGCTCTCCGTGGAAGCCAGCCCAGAGTTCACATGGATGCTTATAAGCAGGCCTTTTAGTAAATTCCCCCAGAGGGGAGCAGCACCAGGGGCTGCACCTCCAGTGTGGTCCCAGCGGGGAGACAGCGAGTGCTTCGGTGTTTCCAGGCACCTGCGATGGGGTCCAGGGGGTCCAGCTGCAGGGCCCGCCCTGGCCTCGGCAGCCTCACCCTGACTCATTGGCTGCTTCTGATGTGACTATGGAAAAGCCCGGATGCTCCGTTTGGGCCCGGTCTTCCTCTACTCTTTTTCTGAAATTAGAACAAGAGCTTTTTGGTTCCTTGGAGATCAAGAAGAGAATCCTGCCACAAAACCGGTACTCAGCCCACCAGGGGTTACACATGGAATACCAATGTTCTGCACCTGCTGGGGACCAGGTGCCGACCAGGAGAGGGCGCTGTAGAGACAGCTGGTTGGGATAGAGCAGCTGTGCAGGGCCAGTGAGAAGCTGGAGAGCCACAGGTGGTGGGCAGGTCACGGGGCTGCACTGCCAGCCGAGGGGGCTGCACTGCCAGCCGAGGAGACCTGTGAAGTCTTCGCATCATGTTCCTGAGCCAGCAGCGGCACCCACCTCCCCATAGTGGGTGGCCCTGGGCTATAAAAGGGAATTTCCTAAAGTCAGGGCCAGACTTGGTTCTCATGGTATAGCACGTTAAGCCTCCACCTCCGATGCCACCAATATCCCATATGAGTCCTGGTTCCAGTCCTGGCTGCTCCACTTCCAAGCCATCTCCCTGCCAGTGTACCTTGGAAAGCAGCAGAGGACGCACAAGAACTGGGCCCCTGACATCCACCTGGGACACCTGGAAGAAGCTGCCAACACCATTGCTCCAAACATCAGGATGCTTCAGCCTGGAGACGTGGGTCCCTCCTGTCTCCCGTGGCCTCCCTTCAGCCTCCCTGCCCACACATCACGGCCGCCGGCTCTGCCGAGGTCTGGCCTTCCTCCTGGCTCCCTCGGCTTGTGTGTTCCCACTGCTTCCCCCAGGCCCTCTCAACACCAAATGTGCCTTTTCAAAAGATGCCCTTTGGCAGCAATCAATATGTTCATCTTCCTAAGTGAGATGTTAGGGACATGAGGAAGACAGGCGAGGAGCGATGGGAACGGGCCAGGCGGGGGTTCCAGCACTGCAAGGGCAGTGGGCACACACAGGGCAATGGGCACAACATTGCTATGTGTCAGTCTTCACACATGTCCTGAGCCTACTTGCTGACTGATGTCTCCAGGGCTAGGGGACGTGTCCCCAGTGCTTGTTGACCCATATGACACACCACACTCAACCCTTGCTCCCAAGCCCAAAGCCCCCTCCAAACCTGCTCCTCCTCCTCCTCTGAGCCAGAGTCCTGCAGCCATGAAAACAGTCAGCCCATCACAAGTCCATCAGAGACTCACCTTGGTTTAAGAACCAAACCATGTGGAAGCTGGTAGCAGGCTAATGCTTAGACGCCGGTTCGCGTCCCGGCAGCCCCACTTCCCTTCCAGCTCCCTGCTTGTGGCCTGGGAAAGCAGTGGAGGACAGCCCAAAGCCTTGGGACCCTGCACCACGTGGGAGACCCAGACGACGCTCTTGGCTCCTGACTTCAGATCAGCTCGGCTCTGGCTGCTGTGGCCATCTGAGAAGATCTTTCTCCATCTCTCCTTCTCTATATAAATTTGCCTTTCTGATAAAAATAAATCTTAAACAAATAAATGGAAAGGAGCCATGCTATTTCCTGGTGGATTGTGTCCATTTGCTAGTGAGCTGTCTGTGTTGCAGACAGCAGCTACAAGCCTCGGGCTAGACGCACCGAGGCCATCCAGAAGTGCAGATTCTGCAGCAAACTACGCCGAGATCACCTGAGTGCTCCAACGGAAACAGAGCTTCTAATCCCATTTCTCCACCAACTCTTCACTCACACGTCCTCCCTGTCTGTCCTGCGGGGCCTCCGAGCTCTGTGAGGGCTTCTTTGGTTGCCATGGCGTCACGGAAGCAGTCCAGGGTGAAGGAAGCTGAGCCCAG
The DNA here is from genome assembly GCF_017591425.1 of Ochotona curzoniae. Taxonomy (NCBI): domain Eukaryota; kingdom Metazoa; phylum Chordata; class Mammalia; order Lagomorpha; family Ochotonidae; genus Ochotona; species Ochotona curzoniae. The sequence goes on from NW_024466313.1 coordinate 668,962, forward strand.
ACAGACAGATGCCGCAGGCCCTCCCTCAGGTGTGCACACCAGAGCAGCGGATCTGAGACACTCGTAGAGGGTGGCACAGCAGTGACCAGTGGCTGGAGCGAGCGGAGGTGGCACAGCGATGGCCAGGGGCAGCAGCGAGCAGAGGGGAGGAGGAGACGCTGGTGACTGGGTCACTGGGGTGAGAGATGTCGAGAGGAGGCTGGGGTTAGCCTTGCCGTGTGGTTTGAGCCAGGACACGGGAGTGGGAGCTGTGTGACTCCAAAGTGCCAGATGGCTGGGAGCTCGGCTCAGCCTTTCCACAAGACGTGAATACCAGCGGTCTGTGGCTCCTGTGCGTGACAGAACAGCCACTGCCGTGGGTCCACTTGAACAGGACAAAAAGTACTGACAACAACCAGCTAAACCCCGCCGTGTCTTGCAGAACCCATGCTATTAACGAGGCACCTGGTTCCCATCAACAGCACAAATATTAGACCTTCCTTGTCCCAGCCTGCCCTGCCTGCCCTGCTCTGCCTTGCCCCAGGAGCCCACGGTGCTGAGAGACCCCCTTCCAGAAACATGGGGTCCTTGCTAATGACGCAGGGGCAGTGCCTGCGTGACCAGAGGTGACACCCAAAGCCCCAGGGTCTGGAAATCTTCCATACTCACCTCCACTGAGAGAGCAGACACCGCCCCCTCCCAGCCCCAACACGTCCACCAGCACACCTACCAGGGCAAGCGCTGTCCGGCACGCTGATTTGCGAAGTGACCGCGAGCCAGAGGACAGGAGCTGTCTCTGCTTCAGAGTGCAGGGAAGATCAAAGCAGCCGGACACAGACTCGGGGTTGGGGAGGGCATGTCTCCATAAGCCCTCCTGACCAGGAGTGCCCCTGGCCAGGAGCCATGCAGGGCACGACGGGGTGATTCTTGCCAGGTCACTGCAGAGCCCGACCTCAGACACCTACTGTCCCACGTGTACCCACAGTGGCACCACAGCCCTCCTGAGGCCAGGGTAGCCCAAGGCAGGCTCACGAGCCATGGGTTTCCCAGGAACTGACCCGGGACTGCATAGGGAAGGACCAAAGGGTCAGAAGTCACCCAAGGAGGAAATGTGAACTCAGGCCCCATGACAGGTCCCCCTGCAGCCCCAGGAGCACACAGCTCACTAGTCAGTTATGACTGCCAGGAGCCCTGGTGCCACTTGACCTCTGACCTTGTCAGTGACACCCGCAGACACCTGGAGTCACTCCCGTCCAGGTCACTCAAGGGCAGCTGATGGGGAAGAAGGGCCACCTTCCAGAACCTTGGTGCACGCTTCTCACTTCTTGGGCTTGTGTGCTGTGGGCACTGTCCTATAACAACTCCCCCACAGAATGCCACTATGGCGGCTTCACTTTCCGAAGGTCAACAAGGAATTGGATTTCCACCTTCATCTGAATTCTCTTAAGAAAAGCAGTTTCCATGGGCCAGCACGGCGACTCAACTGGCTAATCCTGTGGTGCCAGCCTTCCATAGGGGCGCCAACTGGTGTCCCAGGTGCTCCACTTCCCATCCAGCCCCCTGCTGATGACTGGGAAAGCAGCAAAGCATGGCTCAAGTCCTTGGGACCCTGCACCCACATGAGAGATCCAGAAGCTCCTAGCTCCAGGCTCCTTTCAGATCGGCTCAGCTCTGGCCATTGTGGCCATTTGGGAAGTGAACCAGCAGATGGAAGATCTCTCTCTTTCCATCTCTCCTCTCTGTGTGAATCTGCCTTTCAAAAAAAAAAAAGTTAAAAAAAAAAAGTCGCCAGGATGTACCCATGGGGGCTATGCCCTAGTGGCCTGACCAATCCACTCCCTTCCCGAGGTCTGCCCTCCAAGCCCATCACCAGGCTACGTCTCACCCTCCTAGTGGCGATCCAGACCAGCCACACCTTCACTGAGCTTGCATTCTAGTACACACACCAAGTTACACAGGTGACGTCACATCCTGCCAAAAAGGAAAGCAGAGGTGGGGAAGGAGACAGCCTCGGGCAGGAGACCAAGAGCTGCTTAGCAAACCCCTGTGAGTGGTGGCACCGCAGGAAAAAGCTAAGGGAAAGGAGGAAAGTAGGCAAACGAATCCCCAGGGAAGAACTTCCCAGCGCCGGCTTGGGGACACACCTGCTGTGCTCAAGACACCTCCTGTCTGGAGGAATTTAGCATCATCCTTCTGTCTCTGCTCTTCCCTGCCTTCCTTCCCTCTTTCTCCCAGATACTATCCTTGCTGCAACCCACTCATTTGCTCCCCAACCATGTCAAATTTACATTAAACCGTGGACTCTTAATTTGAGATTGATATCTCTAGAATCTTCTTCTGCTTCTCTTTTCAATGTATCCACCAAGAGCTCGACCTAGGTTTCCTGGCTGTGTCACACCTAATTGCTGTCATACACTGTTCAGATGCTTGGTGCTGTGGTTCTTGCCTCTTTCTCTCACTGCGTGGCCTCTCGTGGTCTCGTCTCCTTAGGAACCAGGCTAGTTTTGGTTGTATGAAACAGGTAGTGATGGTCCAATGAGAAACCACCTTTCCTTAATCAACATGATGATCGCCTGGCCTTCTCGATGCCATGTGGGACTGACACAGGGCAAAGCCAGACTTCACTGGTTGTGAGGCCAGTCAGGAGCCTCTGGGAATTTCCCAGGCCAGGGACAGTCTGCTCCCCACTCTACCATCCATCAGCAGCCAGGCAGCTCCTCCCTCCCTCAGCCTCCTCCCTGGAGATCTTCAGTCCCCAAACACTGGCTTACCTGCAAGGGTCATCAGTTTCAGCTCCCATCCAAAATCTTGGCCTTGCTACCCATCTGATGCCTTCAGATCTTTTTTCTTTTTTAGTTTTATTTTATTTGGAAGGCAGAGTAACAGAATGAGATAGAGAAGGAGGAAGAGACAGACCGGTTTTCTATCCAATGGTTCATTCCCCAAATAGCCACAATGGCCAGACTGGGCCCACCCAAAGACAGGAGCCAGGAGCCAGGAGCCTCCTCCATGTCTCCCATGTGGGCACCAGGACTGGCTGGCTCCGAGGTCAGGGCAGAGCAGGGCAGGGCAGGTCATATGGGTACAGGGACCCGAGGTCTTAGGCCGTTCTCTGATGCTTTCCCAGGCCATGATCAGGGAGCTAAATTGGAAGTGGAAGAGCTGGGACCCAAATCAGTGCCCACGTGCAATGCCAGTACCACAGATAGGATCCCACCACACCAGGATGCTGCCAGCACCAACCCCAACCATTCAGGTATTTTAAATATCTCCTTCATTTCATCCCCAGCAGACAGTTAGTTTTTATTCCACAGGAGTATGGAAGCTTGCTTTCAACTATGACCTGGGTTCCCCACGTCCCTCTCTACTCACATGCCCACACGTAAGAAACCAGCATTCCCGATGCATTGTGAACGTGCTGTGTGTTAATGCTCTGTACACACAGGGACAAGGCTTCATGCTCTCTGCATACCCCTGCTGCCAACCTGAATGGGCACAGCTGGGGGCCAGCGCTAACTCTGGCACGGCAGGCGATGATACCAGGTGGGCTTGGCTGTGAGAGTGGAATGGAGCCACTTGCTGCAGTGCATACAAGGAAGAGAACAGTCAGCGTGGCCCCTACGATCTTGCCTGGACAGTGGCCCAGGCTGGGTTAGGTAGTCATGCCAGGGCTCATGGCACAGTCGTCCATTTCAGTCCCCCAAAGACCTCCTGTGCTGCAGAATTGGGGTTCCCCAGGAGGACAACCATGGACACAGCTCCAGAGGACAGGAAAGGAACTCAGGGACCTCTCCCAAGCTCCAACTTTAATCCCCACATCCTGCTGCACACTGGACAGGTCTTTGCCATGCCAGCATCCTCTGAACTCAAACAGAGAAGAGGAAGAAGGGGAGAAAGAGAGGAGCATGCCAGCATGGTAGTTCAACAGGCTAATCCTCCAGCTTCACGTACCAGCATCCCATGTGGCTGCTGGCTCAAGTCCCAGCTGCTCCACTTCCCATCCAGCTCTCTGCTCATGGCGTGGGAAAGCAGCAGAGGATGGCTCAAGCCCTCGGACCTTGTACCAATGCGAGAGACCTGGAGGAAGCTCCTGGCTTCAGATCAGCTTGGCTCCGGCCATCGCAATCATTTGGAAAGCAAGTCATCTGCGGGTGCCCTCCACCGGAGTCCTGTGGGGTGCAGGGCACCAGGCCTTGCAAGCCCCGCTCCACCTGCCTGTGAGGAGGGATCCAGGACTGCACATGCTCACCAAACCCCAGCAAACCATCATCCACCAGAAGCTGAGAGGCTGTGCTCTAAATGCGAAGTCATCAATGGGCAGAGGACCATGTGGGTGGGAAGCTGCTAAACACTCCTCCCTTGGAGGGACCAGCGCAGGTCACTTGGCTCCCGTGCACACCACGGCATGTTTGCTGATGTTTATAAACACGGCCAAGGAGGACAGGTCACCAACCTTCAGAGCTTTGGGCCCTTCCCGTAAATAAGGCGCTCCCCACCCCCCGCCGGGTTTTATTTTTAACCTGGCCTTTAAGAGGAGCAATTGTAGGTTTCCTGCTGGACTTCTTGTTCCTGTTCCCCTAAATGATGGTTTCTATGCAATCAGAAATCAGCAGGTGCTGAGGTGGTGAAAGCTGGAAGGGGTGGGCCCGGCCTCGGGGTACCACACCCAGAAGAGAGGATTGTGCTTCTCCAGGGACCCCAGTGTCTTCCTGTGAGAATCCTGTCACAGACCTGGCACGGCGCTCTGGCATCCTGCCTGGCCTGTGACCTCCCCACCCGTGGGCACTGTCTGACACCCCTACCAGACCCAGAGCCCAAGCAGGCGTGGCCACACATCTTGAACATGGAGCCTTCGAGACTGTGGGTCTTTCACAAAGCGCTGAGCTTCTGGGACTGTGTTGCAGCAACGGAAAACAATAAACACCCCCTCCTGGACCTGCACCATGTTTCAGGAAGACAGATGAGGCCCCTCAGGATGGCTGGCCCTGACTCTGGACATGCCGTCCAGCTGATATGTGCTGGATTCACAGGCTGCCCCAGGGAACCTGGAAGGGGAAGGCCAAGGACAGCCGTGGGCAGGACTTGGGCAGCCCCATGGAGCGGCTGAGCCGTAGGCATGCTGTGAGTGGGTGGAAATTCATTTTCTCTGGGTCCAACGGGTGATTATAGCACCCAAAGTTTTCCCAAAAACGTCAGACAAGTTTACCACAGCAATTAAGTTGTCTGCCATGTGCGGGTGGCTTGGCTTCACCCTCTCTCCCTGCAGTCCAAGATATTTTGAAAAGAGTCGGGGCTGCCAGTGTTTGGCCTGTCACTCAAGCCCTCTATAGGGAGGACTGCTCTGCCCTGAAGGCTGGCACGTTGACATTTCAGAACCCAAGGAATGCTCCCAAAACCAAGGCTGCCTTGAAAAACAGCCTCTCATCCTGGGGTTGGCAAAGCAAACATTTCACTGGGAGATGGAGCCAAGCCGTTGGGATCAACACCCTTCTGCATCTTCCCAAGTGGCAAATTGTTTCCCAAAGAGCAGGCTGAGCGTTAGCTGCATCTCTCATGCCCGCTCCACAGCTTCCTGACAGCAAGCAGGCGTCTGCCAGCAGGGCAATGCAAGCTGCGGTCTGCAGTGCCGGGCAACGTCTGGGTGTTTCTGTTCTCTTGGCCAGATTCCCTGGGTGAACCCAAGCTTCACAGCAAAGGAGGAAGGGGCTGCCAGCCCGTGTCCATGCCGGCCAACCTCGCACGGTTTCGGTTCCCTGTCTTCAGCCCAGCGGCTTTTATTCTGTCTTGAAGAATGGTATTCCAGAACCAGAAAATCCACGTTTGTGTCATCATGTTGTGGGAAAAACAACAACAAAACACAGGGTTGGGGGGACCAGGGTGTCACCCCATCTCTGTCCAGGAAAGAAGGCTTGTCCTATCTTGAAGCAGGGTGTGCTGGTCAAGCAGCTCTGTGGGACGGAAAGCAAACTCAAGCTTGCTGCATCCACAGTTTCTGCGGTGCAAACACTCGTGCCACAGCCAGTTCGCAAGTACCCACGCTGAGCGCCAAGGCCCTGGTTATTGGACAGTGGTTACTGGGGAGGGGACGGGCCAGTTCAGCTCACATATCTTGACGATTGTCACTGTCGCCCACACTATGCAACGACAAGCATGAAGCCTAGGCTTGATGGGACAGACCTAGCGAGGGACCTCTGATGGCAGAAGTCACATGGGGAAGGAAAAGGCAGAGGTGACAGGCAGACAGCAGGATAGCGGCGGCGGGGAGCGGCTGAAGGGAAACAGTGGGAGCAGCAGCGGCTAAAAGCCTCCCCAAATTAAAAGAAATGCAAACGCATGCACCTATAGATGGACAGGCTCCCTAGGTACTGACCGGCCGGATCAAAAGCCAGCAGGCAGGACGCGCCGCCGTGGCGCAGTCGGCTAAGTTCCCAGCTCCAGCACTGGCGTCCAGGATGGGTGCCAGCTGGAATCCAGACTGCCCCACTTCCCATCCAGCTCCCCACGTGTGGTCTGGGGAAGCAGCAGAGAATGGCCCAAGTCCTTGGGACTCTGCACCTGTGTGGGAGTCCCAGAAAGGGCTCCTGGCTTGAGATCGGCTCAGCTCTAGCCACTGGGCCACTGGCGGGTGAATCAGCAAAGACCTCTGTTTGTTTGCTCTGTAACTCTGCCTTTCAAATAAAAAACAAATAAATCTCTTTTTAAAAAAAAATCCAGCAGATAGGAGGAAGGTGCCACTCTAAGTCTCCCAGGAACAAAAGCAAGCTCCCCAGACTGGATTAGCTTCCTAGGGCTGTGGGCTCAAAGCGCCAAGAACAGGTGCTTTAGAGCGACAGCGCTGGGCGCCTCCCGGTCCCACAGGAAGATGAGAGCCGGCACAAGCTCCCACTGGAGGCACCAGGCCCGGCCTGCTCCAGGCCTCTCTCCCAGCCGCTGGTTCTGCTCACCATCACCAGCTTGAAGACCCGGACCCCAACTGTGTCCCGTATTCTCCAGAGCAGTGCTGAGGGTTGTCCTTGCAGGGGAGCTGCGGCCCCGGAGGGGGGGGGGGGGGAGCGAGGCACGGAGGACCGATCCACCACCTTCCCTGCAGCCCCAAGCGTCAGTCTGCGTTCCCCGCAGCCGCCCCGTGGCACTGACAAGGCAACACCAAAGGGATCACCCTGCTGCGTGACAGCAAAATCATCCGGAAATACAAGAGGCTGGTACAGAGAACTTAGAGCAGTGTCAGAGGAGACGGCGAGCTGGGGCACTGCTCACCGAACGCACGGCTTGCCCGCTGGCGCTCCGAGCGTCTCCAAGTCCGCTGCGTTTATTGCTGTCCCCTCTTGAATGCCAGCCGCGTGGGATCCTGCAAGCAGCTCTCCTCTGTGGGGGGGTACCCCAACTTCCCAGTAACTTCTCTGTGCAGTTTGTCCCCCTGGACCTAGCCACCAGCCTACCCCCATCCCGTCCTCTGGCCCCCAGAGTCAGCTCTTCTGAACCAGACTATTGGACAATGGCCAGTCGGCCAGGCAGGGGGCTCCTTATGGACAACACAGGGCTGCCTCGATGCCCCTGCCTTCGTCATCCGAGCAGGCAGTGGGCAGTGAGCAGGGCCACAGAAGGCTGCTGGGCCTTCCTGGGTGACCGGGCAGGAAAGGTGCTCAGGTGGTGGCCCCACAGGGCCTGCAGCCTAAAGCCATCATGACAGGCATCGCAACAACAGCGAGGGACAGCTCTCTCCAAGTGCCATGGCCACAAGCAGAGGAGCCACAGCCAAGGGCTGCTCCTGGCTCCTGGCTCCCCCAACAGCTGGCCCAGCAACAGCCGTGTCCCCTGAGCTTGGGGCAGCACTGGGCTCGAGGGGCCTATGAGACCCTCGGCTTCCTGCATGAGCAATACCACGCCCCTGAACCACATGTCAGTCTTATCAGAGAGGATGGCAAAGCCTAGTGCATACACACGACACACACACACACTTCACACAACATACAGTCAGCAGTACGTACCACACACACACACACAGCATATTCACATGTACATCTTCTACACATTACACCCCACATATGCACACACAGTGTGCACACAACATATACACAACACGCTCCTGTAACACGTGCACAACACACGTGCACACGATGTGCATGTAGTCAGATGTACACCACACACAACCCCTGCATTCAGAATGCACACACCACACAAGGAAGCGGCATGGCTGAAGCCAAGCGCGGCACACTGGCGAGGTGTCCCGAATGGGACTGAAACGTCAGCACCACCTAGAGGTCGCTCAGAGGCACTGCTTCTCAATCCTGGGACCCAAAGGGAATGCGCAGCCAGCGACAGGGCCAACGGCACGTGGGGGAAGGAGACGGGGCCTGCGGGGCACAAGAAAGTCCCCTCTTCCCTGCGAGGACTGGGCAGCTCCCCAGGGCAGTCGGACATGCCCACGACTCCCTGCCTTTTAATTCCTGTGGGCCAGGAGCCTGACATGGTGGAGCGGGTGCTTGGCAAGATCCCAGTAGGAGCCTTGGCCAGCGCTGTGGACTCCGCGTCAGGCGTGGCCGGGGACGGGTTTGGCCTGCAGCAGGACTCAGCTCCTCGCACGTTGCTACAATGAAGAAGCCTTCAGCTTTTTGCTAAAGCTGCCTCGGGGACCTCGTTGTGTGGGGAGCCGGTGGGGAACAGAACAACCCCAGCCAGCCCTGTACGAGGAATCCCCCTGTCACACAAGCAGCACTCCCCTCCCTCGGCTGTGCAAAGCCCAGGGGTGGGTGCTGGGGGGCACCCAGGAGTTCCACTCGACCTCCCCCAGAATTCCATCACAGTTAAGGGCAAAGCAAATCAGATCCACAGGCCAGCCGCCTCGCAGCCTCCACCACAACAGGGTGCCCAGTTTTCTTAGCAGTGAAAAATGTCTAGGTTGGAGATTGGCTTCAGATTTTAATTATTTTGTGGTCGGGATTTTAAATTCACTTACGGTGTTCCCTTGTGTGAAGTCAAGGCTGGCAGTATTTTCCTTTAGAGCTGCTGTATTCTAGCATGACCCAGGGCCTTTCGTGAAGGAGACCATCCCCTCCGAGACTGGAACATTCCACCCAGATCCTCCTGGCCGGCCCGCCCATCCCCCTGAACGTGTTCCTTTCATCATCAGGGTAATTTGTTTGCATAAAGTACTTGGCTGCTGACTCTGGGCTCAAAAGCTGTTTGTTCACAATTTTGCTAATCGGTGACTTTTCTTTTCAGAGGGAGAAGTGAGATTTCAGCAAATTACTCTCACCTTTGAGATACGATGCCCAGCAGGGCTCCCAGCGATAAGACTCCACAGAAAGCTGCCTGTGGGCACAGCAGCGCCTTGCACATGTGGCCCGTGGCCAGAGCTTGCCCAGGGTGACGCGCCCCGGAGGGCACTCCCACGCTGTCCTTCCAAACAGCAACTGGCCGAGCCAAGGAGGACTACTTCCATCTAGTCACCTGCTCACAGGCAGGGGCAGCGGTGCCAGGAAATCTCAACACTGCCCATGTCCCCAACCTGACCTCCGCCTGTGCATGGCCTGAGTCCCGCTCTGAGGCCACACAGGGAGCTGCAGGCAAGGCACGCTTTGGAAATCACCACCAGTGCGCAGCATGGTGGCGCAGAGAGCTCAGCGGTCACCTCTAACACCAGCATCTCATATTCAAGTGCCAGTTCAAGTCCCAACTGTAGCACTTCCCAACCAGCCCCGTGCTAAGGGGCCTTGGAAGACTACCAAGGATGGGCTCCTGGCACCCTCCCAGGAGGCCCAGACAGAGCCCCAGACTGCCAGCTGCACCAGCCCGGTCCCCTGTAAGAGAAGATCAGTGCATGGGAGATCTCTCAAATAATCTTTTTCACAAGAAAAGAGAGAGGGAAAAATAATACCATCAGTGACTGCCGCCCACACTTGGGTCCTGCGCACTCCAGCTCTGTGAGAACACCGAGACTCATGCCCTCCCGACACGGCCCTTGGGCTGCCAGGGAAGAAGGGATGGGCTGGTATTGATGCACCTGCACCTTTCCTGAACCTGCCCGTAGCCAGGATCTCGCGTGGCCCAGCGCCAATGTCGAGTGCCTGGACAAAGGACCCAGACCTCTGGTGCTAATGGCAGGCGTTGGCAAACAGGCCTCTGTCCTCAGTCGCAGTTCTGACTTCTGCCCTGAGCCCTCACTTAGTTGGTGGCAGAAAACAGAACTCAGTGGGGCTGAGTCACGGGGAACTTGCCAGGACCCACTGATAGGCAGTGGGGGACATTGGTCCAGGCCTGCTCCCTCCATCTGCACCGCCACACTCCCACCCACCTCCCAGCCAGGCGTCTGTGCACAGCTCCTCTCTCTCCCTGATGGCCCAAGGGCCTGGCCTTTGAAAGCTCTGTCTCTGCTCACCCAAGGGCAGAAGGGAAGGCAGCAGCAAAATCCGAGACCGCAGCACCCCACACCTGGATCAGCCAGGCGGGAGATTCAGAATCGAGAGGCAGACCAGCAAACACCTCTTAAAGAGGAGGACATGGGGCAGGCTCAGTGGCACAGCGGGGAAAGCTGTCGCTTGCAGCGAGTCCCAGCTCTGACCCCTGCAGCTTCAGCTGCACTGCCTGTGCAGCAACTTGTGACCAACCCGGGAGAGAAGGTGGTAGCCCATCATCCTCATTTACAAGGCTGCAGGAAGAAAAACTGGCAATGGCATCATCCAAGATAGCGCCCGTTGCTAGCTGCAAGGGAGGCTGGGCAGCCCCACACTGGACTCCACAACCGTAGAAGGGAGTGCCTGGGTGGGCCAGCAGGGTTCAGACGTCAGTCAGGAAGGCAGGCCTGGGTCATCCACCAGGCCTCTCTGGCCTGTTCCTAACTGTAGCTGGAGGCTGAAGCAGCTCCACATGGCCTATGGCCTCAAGGAAAGGGTGGGCTGACCAGTGGGCTTGTGCCAGCTTTGGTGCACAGAGTGGCCATCTTTGGTGAGCCTGGCCTCCCAGCTGTCCCCTTGCACCAGTGGTTTCAGAAGCTGAGGACCAGGTAGCCCACTCAGCTGAGGGCTTTGTCCCCCTTGTGGGGAAAGTGAGCCCACGCTGTCTTTCCCACACTTCCCCCTGCAGCACACGGTGGCCTATGAACCAAGGCCAAGGCAGCTACGTGTATCACGCTCTTGGTTCCCCCCAAGACCTGGGTGGCCCCTGCCTGTCCTCGGCACTGCCATCACAGCCATGTGTCACTACTCACACAGAATAGCTGCTTTCTCACATTCTACCCACTCTTCAAGGCGCACGTGGCCCCCAAACCAAGGACAGCAGCTTTGGCCCACAGCACCCACTGGCCAGCATCTCACAAAAGCAGCAAAAGGGAAAAATCCAGTCCTTAGAAATATCTTAGAAAGGGACCAGCTCGGTGGTATAGCTGGCAAGCCTCCTGGGAAGCCAGCCCCACACATGAGCCCTGGTTCTAATCCCGGCAGCCCCACTTCCCATCCGGCTCCCTGCCTGTGGCCTGGGAAAGCAGTCGAGGATGGCCCAAAGCCTTAGGACCCTGCACCCACATGGGAGACACGGAAGAGGCTCCTGGCTCCTGGCTTTGGACCAACCCCAGCTCTGGCCATCACAGCCATTTGGGGAGTAAGCCAACAGATGGAAGATCTTTTTCTAAGTCTTTTAAATAAACTACATCTTTTTTAAAAACATTCTAAAAAATCATACATTTTAAAGGCCTGTGAAGGTTTTGGGTGTTATCTTTTTCATCGCTTAAGGGTCTTTGTAGAAAAAAACACACAGGTGTGTATTTTTGGAAGACAAGCGATAAGCTTCAGGCGCTCCTGCCCCAGAAGAATCTCTGTTGGCCAAGACCGCCCCCTTGTGGCCAGTTCTCACCGTCCAGGCCAAGTGAACACACCGGTTAATATACGACGTGCATGGTTTGCACCCTTTTAACACCCCTGGCTTCCCAGAGGACTCTGCATTTGCAAAACCACTTTTAAGTGAGGGGAAATGTGACTTAAGAGTCCTGTCGTCAAACTGCGCGGCTGGGATGGCATGAAGAGAGCTGCTCTTCCATCCCGGCTATTTCACAGCTGCAGGCGACTGCAGGAGCAAACGTGAGAATTCCTTCCAGCCGCCGCCGATGACTTTCCTGCTGCGTGGCCTGCAGTTACTAGAGCCTGCTGCTTCAAGCCCTTGGAGGGACCGTGCAGAAACAGAAAGTCACACTGCTCCTTTTTTTTAACCCCACGTATGAGGTGTGGCCCTAAGGCAATCTCAAGCCGCCTTCATTTGCATCTCTACCGAGTGTGCACCCAGCACGGCGGGGACTTTACTAAGAGTCGCTAAGTATCTGGCTGAGGACTCCTGCTCCTGGGTGCCCCAGGACAGCCCTCCCACCAGCACCCAGGGGCTTGTAGAGAGGCAGAATGCCAGCCCCCAACTCCTACCCAACAGGAGCCCCCCCAAGATGCAATAGAAGCCCTAGAGCCCTGTAGTGGCTTTCAGGCTCGCCTACAGGGGGCGCTGACACACAGGTTGCCGGGGCCCTAGGTGTCTAACAAGATGGCTTGGCTGTATATTAGCATGACCTGTGACCTTCGAATGATCCTGGGTCCCTTCTCTAGACACGTGGGCCATAATAGGAAGGCATGTAACACAGAAGCTGTTAGAAAGCTTCCGAGAGACTGCAACATTCAGCAAAGTCCAAAAGAGGGCCTGGAGGGATGGTTCAGTGCCTAAATCCTCGCCTTGCAAGCCCCAGGATCCATATAGCCACCCGCTCGTTCCCCAGATGTTGCACTTCCCATCCAGCTCCTTGCCTGTCGCCTGGGAAAGCAGTTGAGGACAGCCCAAAGCCTTGGGACCCTGCACTAGCATGGGAGACCCGAAGAAGCTCCTGGCTCCTGACTTCTGATAAGCTCAGCTCTAGCTGCTGTGGTCACTTCCATATCTGGGTCCGTTTTTGCGCTGCTGCTGGGCGATTTAGGACCACTAGAACTGTCGCAGCCCACAGGGCTGCAGCCTGGCAAGTCCATGATTAGGGCACCAGCAGGTGTGACGTCCGGCAAGGACTAGAGGTGAAGAGCACTGTTCACAGGGCACAAGAGGAGACGTGCCAACGCAGATACCATGGCACAGCAAGCTAATCTGGCACTCTGACACGGCACACTGACCCAACACCATGGCACAGCAAGCTGACCACTGGTCTGTGGCACCAGCATCCCATATTAGTACCAGTCCAACTCCTTGCTTCTCCATTTCCAATCCAGCTCTCTGCCAATAACCCAGGAAGGCAGCAAAGGATGGCTCAAGTGCTTGGGCCCCTGTACCCAAGTATGAGACCAAGAAGAGGTTCCTGGCTTCAGCCCGCCATGCCTCTGGCTGTGACGGCCATGCAGGGAGTGAACCGGCAGATGGAAGATCTCTGTGTCCTTTCTCTGTACCTCTCCCTTTCAAATAGAAACAAGCCTTTTTGAAAAAAATATATATACAAACGAGAGGGGAGCAGCAGACAGGGCAAGAGGGACGGTGAACTCAGCCCCTTTTGAGAGAACACTTCGGGAGAGATCTTCCATCTCCTGACTTGCTCCCCAAACATGTGCGACAGCCAGCAGGGGCAAACCCACCAATCAGGAGCCTGGAATTCCATCCAGTCTCCCACGTGGCTGCCAGGGACCCAAGTACTGAGCCCCGTCTTCTGCTGCCTCACAGGTGCATCTGTACAAGCTGGGAGAGAAGCAGGGCAGTACTGAGATGGTGTGACGTTGTAGGAGGGGTTAGGTCAGCGGAGGGGCCACTCTCCTGGGCACACCGGGACCCCCTTTCTCTGCTTTCTCTCCTGGGATTGCACCTTCACATGCCCCACCCAGCAGCTGAGGCAGACCCAGGGCCAGGGGGCAGAGGCAGCACCCTGGTGGGACTTCCGGCCTCTGGACACGAACACAAAACAGACCACATGTCTGTCTAAGTGTCCACCTCAGGTATCTCACTATGGTACCAAGAAACGGGCTACCACGGTGTGCCGTCTCTTCCCGGAGCGTGTTTGCTGCAGACTTCTCGCTGTCCCGCCATGCCTGCCAGACATGCAGTGCAGACGCGTGCAGACAGCTTGTCCTTTATCTGACAAGAAGCTGTGCTGCTGCTGTGACTGGGTGGAACCGGCTCCCCTTGGCCTGGAGCCAGCATGCCCTGCATGTGTGAGAGGCGTGCCAACTGTGGGCCCAGAGCAGACTGGCAAATTAACTGCACCCATGGTCCCAATGTCTCACGGCCCCCAGGCCCACGATGCGTCCAGACAGGGCCATCACAAACCCAGTACAGAGGCTGGACAGGGCAGACACCTGCTTCTGTTCCCTGTGGTTCTGCTGCAATCACTGTGATGGTATTTTTCGATAAGATTTTATCTAGAAGTCAGAGAGAGAAAGAGAATTTTCTTTTAAAGATTTATTTATTTATTGGAAAGTCAGATATACAAAGAGGAGGAGAGACAGAGAGGAAGTTCTTCCATCCGATGATTCACTCCCCAAGTGAGCACAATGGCCGATGCTATGCCGTTCTGAAGCCAGGAGCCAGGAACTTCTTCTGGGTCTCCCACACGGGTGCAGGGTCCCAAGGCTTTGGGCCGTCCTGGACTGCTTTCCAAGGCCACAAGCAGCGAGCTGGATGGGAAGTGGAGCTGCCGGGATTAGAACCGGCACCCATATGGGATCCCAGTGTGTTCAAGGCGAGGACTTTAGCCACTAGGCCACGCCGCCAGGCCCGAGAAAGAGAATTTTTTTTTTTTTTAAAGATTTATTTTTATTATTATTTTTTATTGGAAAGGCGGATATACAGAGAGGAGATACAGAGAGGAAGATCTTCCATCCGATGATTCACTCCCCAAGTGAGCCGCAACGGGTCGATACTATGCCGATCCGAAGCCAGGAGCCTCTTCCGGGTCTCCCACGCGGGTGCAGGGTCCCAAAGCTTTGGGCCATCCTCAACTGCCTTCCCAGGCCACAGGCAGGGAGCTGGAAGGGAAGCGGGGCTGCCGGGATTAGAACCGGCGCCCATATGGGATCCCGGGCATGCAAGGCGAGGACTTAACCACTTGCGCCACCGCGCCGGGCCCGCGAGAAAGAGAATTTTAAAAAATGATTTATTTATTTTTATTGGAAAGCCAGATTTACAGAGAAGGAAAAACAGAGAAAGATATTCTATTCACTGGTTCACTCCCCAATTGGCCACAACAGCCGAAGCCAAGCCCATCTGAAGCCAGGAACTTCTTCCAGGTCTCCCACGCGGCTGTAGGGTCCCAAGGCGTTGGGCCGTTCTCCACTGCCTTCCCAGGCCACAAGCAGAGAGCTGGAAGGGAAGTGGAGCATCTGGAATATGAACCAGTGCCCATATGGGATCCCACTGCATGCACAGCGAGGACTTTAGCCATTAGGTTATCGCACCTGGCTCGAAAGAGAATCTTCTATCCGCTGGTTCACTCCTCAGATGGCTGTCAATGGCAGGGTTGTCTCAGGCTGTCAAGAGCCTCTTCTGGGTCTCCCTTGTGGTACTTGGGCCATCCTCCAATGCCTTCCTAGGCTGTTAGCAGGGAGTGGATGGGAAGTGGAGCCGCCGGGATGTGAACCGGTGCTCAGGCGGACATGAGTGTGGCAGGCTGCGGCTGACCAGCTACTTCCTAAGACTCACACCAAGGCAGGTTCACTGTGCAGCCAGCCCCAGTCACATGGCCGAGCCACAGCAGCAGTGCACCACCCCAACGTGCAAGAGACAGTGGTCATCTTAGAGCTTGGTGCGTGGGTGCATTAAGTCATAGCTAATGGACGAGGCAGATCGCAGCCTTAGAATCCAATTCATTGGGCTTTTTAGGTCATTGTCTTCACAGCTGAAGAGCGGTTTTTGTTAGACTCACATCGCTGTGTGTTTTTTGCTTGTTTATTATTTTTTAGACTCACATCTTCTCAGTGAGGAAGATTTTCTTACCTTCCACTTCAGGGAACCTGCGTCTCCTGCACGCAGCATGCGCCCCGGCCCACCTGAAGCAGCAGGTCTTCTGTGGGCAGCCCAGGGTCGGCAGGCTATGCAAGAGGGCCAGGCTGTGCGCAGGTGCCCTGTCGCTGGGGCCATGCGACGCAGCAGGCTGGGGATGCTGGCACTGTGCAGATAGGCCCCAGAGGTGCCAGGAGAAGGGGAGGGGTCCCATTCCTCACCCACTGGTCCTCCTGCTCCACAGGCCCAGAGGTCTCCATTCCAGGATGGTCTCCGCAGGGTCCCAGCCAGCACGGCATTGAACCCCAAGCTGAGCCTGCCAACAGCCAGCACGTTTCGCATGCCTGAGTCAACAGGCTCCAGAGAAGGTGCAGTGTCAGCTGGGGCAACTGACCTGCACTACACAACGCAGCCAGTGTTCCAACACAGCAGGTTCCTCAGGGTGTCTCAGTGTTACGGTGCCCTGACATGGTCAACAGGAAACCAACCAGCCAATGCAAGCCAGAGCACACTGGCCCAGACCCTTCAAGAAGGCTGGGCCACTGCCACTCATGTGGGAAACAGAACTGGATGGAATTTCTGGCTCCTGCATTTGGCCTGGACCAGTCCTGGCTGCTGCGGGTCATCTGGGGATCAAACCAGCAGATGAAAAAAATCTCTTGTGCTCTGCTTTTCAGAAAACAAGCAGTTTGAGGTCACCCTGCCAGGTACACCTGGTGGCCAGCTCAGTTGCCTGCTGTCAGAAGACAAAGGAAGGCAGGCAGCAGAAGGCAGGGACAGCCACTGGGCCCAGGGGGACCTGCAGCAAGAACCTAGAGTCAAGAATCCATCTGCACACGTATGCACCTGTAAGTAGCAGGTGTCTCTCACTCCTGTGTACACAAGTGACATGGTGAGTGATTCCACAGTGCAACTCTCAGGTCCTGGCACTGCCTCCTGTCAGGCTGCCTCCAGACATTAACGTGAGAAAGGATTTTCCATCCGCTGGCTAACTCCCCAAGTAGCTGCAACAAGCAAATATGAGCTCTGATCTGAAGCCAGGAGCCAGGAGCTTCTTCCATGTCTCCCACGTGTGTGCAGGGGTCCAACGCCCTGGGCCATTCTTGTCTGCTTTTCCAGGCCACAAGCAGGGAGCAGGATGGGAAGTGGGGCCGTTGGAACACAAACCACTGCCCCTGTGGGATGGCAGTGTAAGGATTTAGCCATGACGCACCCAGCCTGAGCTCCCAGCATCTGTATGCAGTGATGCTCACACCTCGTGAATAAGACAGATGTTGGGCTTACTGCTGCTGTGGACACTATCACCATAAAGACGTGGAACTATCACGAATTTTCTTATAGTTTATTGCTTTATCTCAATTCAAAATATATTCCCTCTCCCCAAAGTAACTTACAAAACAGGGCACGTTGCTATCCTAAAAGGAATGGACGGGTAACACACATGAAAAGCAGTCTTTGGATCACGTATAAATATTACTTTGAACCTCATTTGTTGACATCAACTTCTTCAGTATCTCTGTGCTCTGGGGAATATTCTAAAAAAGAAAAAATTAGGAATGCAGTGAGAATTCAGCCAGAAGTAATATACACACTCAGTCTCCCTGCAGTGAGAATCTAAGTCGGGAGCGGCACCCCAGGGGCCAGGCTCTGCCTGTCACTGCCTGCGTCAAGGAAACGCAAGTGTGGGGAGCCCCGCAGACGACGGCCCCTGCCAGGGAACCAATTCCTCACCCCGCACAACCAGGGGCCGGCTGGTCTCCCCACCGCATCCCCACCACGCTCGCCCCGCTCGCCCCGCTCGCCCCGCTGGGCTCTAGCTACTCTCTCCCGCATCCCTCCCGTGCCTGAGGCTCCATCCCTGGAAGCCAGCAGCACTGCCCCTGTGCCGCGCACCGCGAGGAGCCCAACATCAGCTCACACTCACGGCAGGCATGCAAGACGATGCAGGTTCCCTACACACCCACTGCCAGCAGCCAAGTGAGAACTGTGTGCGGTGGCTGCGCTGCACTAGGGAGGCCACACCGTCAGAGCTGCCGTCAGCGCCATGCACACGTCACCTCCAAAGCAGGTGATTCCAAATGTTCGCACAGCACCTGTGAGCCCACCCCGACCCTCAGCGAACCAACGTCCCTATAACGGGGTGCGGAGATGAGGGAAGGTGTCTTGGGCGTCTGACGCGATAGTCACCGCAATCTGCGTGGGTCCCTGTCCCATGTGGTGCACACGTGCCCCCTGACACGCATCCAGGTGAGAGCAGGTGCTGGCTGAAACACTCAGGTCCCTGCACCCACTGGGACACCCAGATGGAGTTATGGCAAACCAGCTTCAGCCTGGCCTGACCCGGCTGGTTGCTGGCACTGGAACATGAACCAGGGAGCACAACATCTCCTTCTCTCTGCCTTTCCAATCATGTTTTTTTTTAAATTTACTTTTATTGGAAAGTCAGATATACAGAGAAGAGAGACAGAGGAAGAGCTTCCGTCCAATGATTCACTCCCCAAGTGGCCACAATGGCTGGAGCTGAGCCAATCCAAAGACAGGAACCAGGACCCAGGAGCTCTTCCATGTCTCCCACACGGGTGCAGGGTCCCAAGGCTTTGGGCCGTTCTCCACTGCCTTCCCAGGCCACAAGCAGGGAGCTGGATAGGAAGTGGGGTCGCTGGGACACGAACCGGCGCCCATATGGGATCCCGGAGTGTGCAAGGCGAGACTTGGGCACCGGCTAGGTCAGAGCCTCACCACCTCACTTGTCATTAGTTCAACCGCTTTTGCCTGAGGCCTTCTTCTCCATGCAGCGCACAGTGAGACAAGGACACAGCCGAAACTGTGGTCTGTGCGACACGGAGCTGATGACCAAGTAAGAAACCAATCTATGAGACGCGTGGACTGGGCTGGCTCCAGCAGAACTGGCCACGCTGGAAACAAACAGGGCTATGGGCTAATGCTGCTCGAGCCACTTTGCTTTCAGGAAGTCCGTCAACCAGCGGCCAGTGTGCCCGGGAGCAGGGCAGTGGTTCACTCCCTGTGAACCAGTACAGGTGACAGCTCTACCCACGCACTCGGCCCCCAGCCTCCGGGAAGTGAGCCCCCCAACACAGAGGGCAGCAAACAGGCTCAGCCAATGAGTATAACTCTCTTTCCACTGCAAGCCCTGTACTCTGCGCAATCACACGAATCAACTGTATAACAACCTCAAAACGACAACACTGCAAAGTAGTCACAGAGACCTCTTGGCGAACGAAGCCACCAGCCCATGGGGACCCCTGGGCTCTCACCACATTGCACTGCCCTTCGCACGAGAGCATGCCCACCGGGGCGCAAGCGCTGCTGTCAGGCCAGGAACCTGCACCACCACACGCTCCTGTCTGTCCAGGGTCTGTTACCAAGACACAGCTCTGAACTCAAACTGGAAACCTCACCTTGACCAGCCCTTTGAAACTTCTGGAAGAAAGCAGAGGCTTGAAAGCTTCCACTGTGATGAGGTCCAGCTTCATGACATCCGTGTAACACAGGTAGAGGACGGCGGGCAGGCCCCACACCTGACAGAAGCTCAGAACTGGGAAGGCACGGGGGAGAACACCGAGGCGCCCATTACACAGACAGGCACACTGATTAGACTGCAGTGCTGTGAAGCCCACGCTTTTTCTTTCCTCTTTGAATCAGGTCATTTACGGCCATTCTGAATCAATTAAAACATACTATATTCTTCCAAAACCCAACTTATTTTCCTAATAATCTGTTGCTTTTTCAAACACTATCTTTATGCCTCATTTCTTGAATGGACTGAGGCAATTTTAAGTAGCTGAAAGATTAAAATTTTACTGGTGAAAATCATACAGACTAACAAGTACATAATGCATAATGTAAAACACGTAGCCACTTGCCAGCACATGTCACGTCAAAGGAAAAGAGGCTCTGCCGATGGAGGAGGGGCTCACCCGCAGCAGGAAGGTCGTGCACGATGTTCGGCTGTTCCAGCAGGGAACAGCACAGCTGGTCTTCGAAGTTCTTGGTGTGCAGAGCTTTCAAGAAAGGAGAAGGCAGGCTGCCCGTGGATTCTGAGGTCTTATAGTCAGTCACGTGTCGACTCGTGAGAATGGTCACTTGCATGTTCTTCCTGGGACGAGAGCCAAACACCTAACACAACAAGGCTGCCCATGAGGGCTGTGAACGGCAGCAGCCTGCAGTCAGGCCCCCAACACCCCTGCCCTGCAGCAGCACTGCGCATGCGCCACGGAGCAGCACACTCTGCTGGATCGTGTCTCTACCGCCTACATGGGAATCTTGCCCAGGTCACCTTCCTCCCCTGTGAACCTGCTGGAGGGGCCACGACGTGCGACCACTCAGTGAGCCCCAACTACACTCCCCACGCTCTCCCCCAGCACAGGATACCAAAGTGCCAAAAGTGCTTTGTTAGACAAGTTCCATCATCACAGCTTGATAAACGCAAAGATGCTAACACAGTGCAGGCTACTTCAAGTGTTCACGGCAACAGAGCTGACTGTGGCACAAAATGTCTGAGGTCCGTGCGTCGTTTCACAATTTGCAGAAGGAGCATCTTCTATAACCTGAGAACTCCTCTTACCCATCAACACGTCACTTTACTTTCTATATCCTGTTAGACATTAGTACTTTTTAGAGAGAAACAAACTCCTTTCCCACATCCGTATTTCCCCACAAAGGTATGAGGGAAGAGACCAACTCCTTAAAGAGAGGGCCACTCAGGGGCAGGTGCCACAGCCAGGCAGGGAAGCCATGACCTGGGATCGCAGAACACGCCCGGACTCCAGTCCTGCCTCTGCCTTCCGATCCAGCCTCCTGCTGACACTCAGGAGGCGCAGATGTCGGTCAACCTTGTGGATCCCCAACCTCCCATGGGGGTGAGCCAGATGCAGTCCACGCCCTCTGGCTCGGGCCTGCTCCCGCCCTAGCTGTGGGCATCTGGGGGAGGGAGCCAGCTGATGGAACAGTCTACCATGTTTCAAACGGCTGCTTCTCACAGAAGCGCTCACCTTCTCCAGCCACTGGTACTGCTGATCTTCAGCAACATAGCAGCTGCACTGACAAAGGATCACCTGCAAAACCAAAACCCCAGCGTGTGCACACACCCCAAACCACACCGCTGTAACCGCGCCGTGCGAGTGCTGACACAAGTCTAAGTACACCCATTCCCCTGACTCCACAACTGACCTATTTCAACAAGAGCCAAACCCCTGCTGGCGATTACTCTCAGAGCAACTACACACTGGCAGTGCCCGAGAGATGCGGCTGGAGTCCAAGATTGCGACCAGCAAGAGCTCCAAGCTTGGCCACCCCGGGCAGGTCCCACATACCGAGTGATGGCCTTTTAGCTGATAGAACACACAAAAGGCCTCGGCAGGAGACAAGTGCGTGGAGTCCGCCGTCCTACACCACTCATTCCAGAGTTTAGCACAGCCAATTTCTTCCCAGACTCCCGAATTCATAACGAACGACGACAAAAACGCTGTGGGAGCAATTCCTGCATGTTAGTGACCAAGTCTGTAAGCCGCATTTGGTGTTCAATACAAACCATGTAATTGCTCTAGAACATGGGAGCAGACAGGGCCATGTGAGCGCACACCCAACACTGCCATTCTGCAGGAAAGGCCAGCCCAGAGGAACCTGAAGACTGGCATGAACCAGAAATGGGGCATACAGCCCTGCTGCCGGGCCTCACTGTGCCCACGGTGACACCAGCCCTGCTGCCAGGTCTCACTGTGCCCACAGTGACACCAGCCCTGCTGCCGGGTCTCACTGTGCCCAGTGACACCAGCCCTGCTGCCGGGCCTCACCGTGCCCACGGTGACACCAGCCCTGCTGCCGGGCCTCACTGCACCCAGTGACACCAGCCCTGCTGCTGGGCCTCACTGCGCCCACGGTGACACCAGCCCTGCTGCCGGGTCTCACTGTGCCCACGGTGACACCAGCCCTGCTGCCGGGCCTCACTGCGCCCAGTGACACCAGCCCTGCTGCCGGGCCTCACTGCGCCCAGTGACACCAGCCCTGCTGCCGGGTCTCACTGTGCCCACGGTGACACCAGCCCTGCTGCCGGGTCTCACTGTGCCCACGGTGACACCAGCCCTGCTGCCGGGCCTCACTGCGCCCACAGCGACACCAGCCCTGCTGCCGGGCCTCACTGTGCCCAGTGACACCAGCCCTGCTGCCGGGTCTCACTGTGCCCACAGTGACACCAGCCCTGCTGCCGGGCCTCACTGCGCCCAGTGACACCAGCCCTGCTGCCGGGCCTCACTGCGCCCACGGTGACACCAGCCCTGCTGCCGGGCCTCACTGCGCCCACGGTGACACCAGCCCTGCTGCCGGGCCTCACTGTGCCCACGGCGACACCAGCCCTGCTGCCGGGCCTCACTGTGCCCACGGTGACACCAGCCCAACAGAATTGCACATAAATGAAGCAACATTTATTTACCACATAGCTATTATGCTCTTTTTACTCAAGCTTTATTTATGTTCTATGCACTAGTTCTAAGCACTAGTTCACCCTCCAGCTGGCTACACCCTGGGGCTAGGTCGGGTGGGAGCCGCAGCCAGGAGCTCCACTCTGCACGCAGGAGTCCAAGCACCTGCACCTTCGTCCACAGCCTTTGCAGGCCGGGCAGCAGGGAGCTGGACGGGGCAGAGGCGCCAGACCTTAGCCAGCAGCAGGGAGACCCTTCGGGGCCTGGGATCTTGGCTGAAGCTCTGGAGGTGCGTCTGTGGACCCCTCGAGACCAGGGTCTTTGTGCGGACCAGCACTGTTGCTGTGCGCTCGGTTCTCATGTCAGCCCACCAAGCTAATCAGTAAGCACGGTGACCTTGGGACTCAGCAGCTACAGGTGTTAGCAACAATTGTTATTACGGTCCTCACACGTTCCCAAAGGACGCTGTTAAGCTTCAAGTGCAGGGCCACCTGGCACACACACCCTCTGCGGGCCCCTGGGCTCATCCTGTCTGCTCCAATCCCACTAATGCACACCGCGAGAGGCGGAGGTGAAGGCTGCATTTGTGGAGTGCCTGCCACCTCCACGGCAGCCCAGGCTGGAACTCCCGGCTCCTGCCTGGCCCGGCCCCAGCTCTGTGGGCATCTGGGGAACGAACCAGCAAACAGAACACAGACTTACTGAGACAAGAGGGGTGAGAGAGAAAGATCTTTCATCTGCTAGTTCATTTCCCAAGTGGCAGAGACAGCCGGAGCTGAGCTGATCTGAGGCCAGGAGCTTCCTCCAGGGCGCCTCCATGGCTGCAGGGGCCCAGGGTTTTGCCATTCTCTGCAACTTTCCCAGGGAGCCGGCTGGGAAGAGGAGCAGCCTGGACATGAAGCAGAGCCCCACCACGTGGCAGCACTGCAGAGGAGGCTCAGCCTGACTGGCCACCATGCTGGTCCCTCTGTTTTTTCTCTCTCTGCCCCTGTCTTTCTGCCACTTTAGCTTTCAAAATTTTTAAAAATGCTTTAATTTACATAAATGTGGCTATTTCAACACAGTGCCCTTCCCTTTAATGTGCAGGTACCCGACGGGCAGGACACAGCTGCATTCGTCCTACAAGGCGGGCAGCCTGCTGTGCCACACAGAAGCAAGCGGCTCCGCACTGAGAAGGGTCGTGGTCTGCGTTAACTCACCCACTGCATTGTTGCCTATGGCGATTATAAACCTGGAGCAAGGATGTTTTTCTAGCAGAGAAACTTCCAAACATGTTTTTGTCTGTCTTCGAAGGAGTCGCACCTCCCTAACACAAGAAATAAAGAGGAAACTAAAGTGACTTCAATACAATTAGCATATTAGGGACAAAAGTACACTAAATGGTACAATGCTATCACAGGTATAAGGTACTTTTTAAAAACACGGTTTTATTATTATTTTCTTGAAATACAGAGAGGAGAGAGAGATCTTTCACCTGCTGGCTCACTCCCCACGCAGCTGCAAAGGCCGGAGCGGGAGCAGTCTCCAGCCTGGAGCCTCCTCAGGGTCTCCCACACTGGCGAGGGCCCTTCTGCTTTCCCAGGCTGGAAGCAGGGAGCCCCAGCACAGCATGGATGCTGAAGCCAGCAGGCTCGCTGGGCCACCACACTTGCCACTTGGCATAGGGCACATTAAGAAGAACATAATAATTAGAAGCGAACAATGGGTCCAGGAAATGGCAGCCAATAAACCACTGCCCAGTGAGGGCCAGGCCGCCATCCGACCCACTCAGCAATCTTTGCATCACTGGAAGTGAGTCCACGGACAGACGGACAGGCCAGGCAGGCCGTGCAACAGGAAAGAGCAGTACTGCCCGGCACTCTTAAAACAAAACAGTCATTTCCAAAATATAATAAAAACATATATATGTATTAAAAAAAAGTCAGACACTCTGGTTGTCAGCAACGTGGCCCAGCGTGTTAAGGCACCCAGACGTTCCTGCCAGCATGCCTAAAAAAGCAGCAAAGAATGACCCAAGTGCCTGGGCCCCTGCACCCACGGGAGACAGGAGGAGGCGCCCGGCTCCTGCCTTCAGCCTGGCTAAGCCCTGGCCATGGTGGCCGTCGCCAGAGTGATCGGTGCCCTTCCTGTGACACCTTCAAATAAATCAGTCAGTCAACCACTAAAACAAGCAAGAAAGCTAAAAGGGGCTTAGGCCAAGCCTCCGAAACACACGCTCATTTGCAGACAAATGTGAAACGACAGCACGAGGCGGCGTCACACAGACTCAGGATGGACAGTCTCTCAGCAGGGGCAGAAGGCACGAGCGGGAGAGCTCTAAATGTTTGGGTAACAGGGCACTGGCTGCGACGCCTTAGTCTGGGGATTGCACGTAAAGCCCCCACCTGGGACGACAGCACCCTACACGGGCGTCAGTGTGTGTCCCACCTTTTCTTCCGGTCCAGCTCCCTGCTCACCTGGGCAGCTGCCCGGACACCCGGACCTAACCCCTGATTCCCAGCCAGCCACGTGGGAGTGAGCCAGCAGATGGAAGCTGTCTCTTTTGGTTCTTCCCCTCTTTCTCTGTAACTCTAGCTTTCGAATAAAAACAGTAATAATAACACGTCTTCGGAAAAAAAAAAAAAAAAGGCCGGAGTCCCCAGGCCCCAGGCCGCCCCCCGACCGTCGCCCACCTGGCGGTCCTGGATCCTGTTGCCCGCTGCAGGCTCAGCCTGGCCACCGCAGCGCTCAGAGCCGGGTTCCCTGTCCCTCCCTCCCTCGGTCACTCTGCCTTTCCAGGGCTGTGACACGATGCCCAACCCGGGTCCCCACCCGGCCAGCCACGATGCCGAGTGTTCGCGAAGCATCCAGAACCAGGCAGGGGGTCAAAGGCCGCGAGGATCCGGCTCCCCTGGGGGCGCTGGGACAAAGGCGACAGAAGCCCCGCAGCCCACGCGCAATGCCCACCCGGCCCCCGCGGACCGGACGGCCCGGGCCAGGCGGCCGAGGTCTCCGGAGAACGCAGCTCCCTCCACGCCAACGGCCCGCCCGGCGCCTCACCGCTTCCGCGCCAGCTGCTGCCGGACCTCGCGGTCCTCGGGCGTCTCCCTCCGTCCTTCCTCCTCCTCGTCTTCTTCGTCCTCAGTCCCGGCTCGGCAAGGCGCCTTCACCACCTCTCCGAAGAACGTGGCTGCCATGGCGCCTCCCGGCCGCTCGGGGCACCCCGCGCCGCGCACGCCCACCTGCCCCGACTCTGCGTGCGGCCACGCCCCCGTGCGTGCATCGCCCCCCCACACACGCCGCTGTGATCCTGCAAGCGCCGGAAGTCCAGAGCGGGCGAGGAGACCGAGACGGGGGGGACGGCGGGCTAGAGGGACGAGCGGCGAGGCGGGGGCGGAGCCCGCGGAGGCCGGAAGCGGGGTACGCTCCCAGCTGGTGCTGCACCGGGCGGCGTCCACTCCCGGCCGGCGGGTGCTGGACCGGGGCGGCGCCCACTCCCGCCAGGTGCTGCACCGGGCGGCGCCCACTCCCGGCCGGCGGGTGCTGCACCGGGGGTCTCCGGCGCCCGTGGAGAGCACGTTCCGCAGGCCTTGGCCTCCCTCCGCCCGCGTTCCCTTGCGTGGTGCCAGGGCTGACCTGGGTGCCCCACCTGCACCGCCCCCGGTGCCTGGCGGTGCCCTAGCCTCCGCTGACCAGCCCGAGCCCGGCGTGCAGGGCCGGGAGAACCGCCGGGGGCAGGAGTGTGATACACACACCCCAGCACATCCCCAAAACTGGTCCAAAATAGATTTTGTAAAAGTGGCCGTTTGCGAGCCATACAAAATTTGTCGGGGGTTTGAAAAGGTCTTTTTGAGATCATGTTTTAAAATCTCAAAGTTGCTAGAAATATCTTACGATAATGAAAAACAATGACCACAAAGCCCCCTCATGTCACAACTGTACATGTCTAAAAACAAAACGAAAACCCACGGTGCCAAGCAAAATAATAAGAGGTAATTGGACGAAACTTTTTCTTAATCCTTTTGTCTAAAAAAATTTTTTTTAATTGCCGTTTTTACCAGTGAGATACTCATTTGATCTCACAATGACATTAAGAAGGAATCTTTTATGGAAAATGGTTGAAGTTGCTGTAATGTTGAGAAATTTGGCCAACATGTCTGAGAACACGGTTTTACAAGACCCAGTAAATAGAAGATATTTCTAGATATTTGTAAATAAGTATTTTCATGTGGTTGTTAACAAATTCAGCCTAAGCATGTTTTCAGAAGGCAAATTATATGTTCAAGTTAAATACTAAGCCAGCAAAGAGAATTCCATTCGGGAAGTCATACTGTCTCCCACAGGCACTAATCCCACACAGTGGGTTCCGAATCCAGAACTGAAATTATTTCAACACTGAAATTATTCAACAATTCTACATGGAAGTCTTCACTGAGGCTTGAATACTGTATGGTAATTATTTAGTATTGAATACACCCCAGAAGGAATTCCAATAAAATTAAATATAAGTTTGGGACTGGAGACACACTTAGGCATTTCATAAAGTACAGAAATCAAACCGCATGCACCTAGAAATTATTTGATTTAGGAATTCTGCTTTTTCGCTCCTGGACTAGCGATGGACGCTGGCTTCAGCTGCTCGGATGGAAGCGCTCCACAGAAGGTTAGCGCCGTCTGCCGTATAACTTTTTTTAAAAATAGCCTTTTTTTCAACAAACATGCAACCACAAATTTGTCAAATAACCAAAACACTTGGTCCATCCATCTGGTAATCCAAAAAATATGCATTAATTGTAAAGAAAAATAAATACCTAGATTCTCCATTTTAGTTTCAGCTGGACACATGCAAATCATGTATTGATCATCACAGATTTTTTTAAAACTGGAAAACAACTGACTTAGGACAATTTCAGTAACACCATTGCTTTGACAGCACATTCATTTAACCTGGTTGCCTTAGTTCTGACAAGCTGCCTCCTTGCAAATGTGCTCTTTGTCGGGCCGTGGCCAGGTTTCCCGCTTGAAGGAACGGCCACAACGAACAGGCCAGGCATGCGCCACGAAGCTTGTGATGAGGGTGTGGCAAGCCTCCTCAGGGGTCAAATGTCTTATGTAATATAAAGAAATGTGAACGCTTCCACTCTATCCAAAAAAATATGAGTTTTGATCTTAAGCTGTACTTTATTTTCTAATTAAGACCTGCCTCATCATGAGGTACATTTTGGCATCTTTGCAAATGCGGCTATGTGCAAGCAGAAGTGCGACACTCGTGTTCGGCCTACTCCTTTCCTAGAAAACTAAACACTCCCTGAATTAATCATACCAAGTGGTCACCATCCAGTGTAAATAGTAAGACCGTGGGCTTTCTCTGTTTAATTCCAGTGCTTTAGTCCCGAGTGCCTGGTCTGTCCAGCTGCTGTTGGTCGTGGGCAATGTGAACAGCTGGACCTCACCGGGTTGCCCTTTGGAAATGTGGCTTCACTAATGACACATCAGTCTGGAACCTTTGGACTGGGGTAAGCTGGAGATTTTGAAGTTGGGGTTTTCCTCCACAGCCTGCACGTTTCCCGTTCTGTTCTCTAAAGAATGAAGACTCTCCCACCCAGACCCCCACGCCGGCTTCCCCGATTTCCTCCAGCTGGGCTAGAGCTGCGGGAGGCACCCCTCCCACCGACGCGCTGCAGTCTACACGACTTTGGAAGCCAACTGTGCTTGTGGCCTGATTCAGACACCACTTGTACACCCTGAACATCACTGTTGTGCCTTTTCGTCCCGGAACCTGAACCGCCTAAGAAGCCATTTTGCTATGACACCTTCTAACTCCTTTTCACTGTCAGAACTTAGAGCTGGGTCATCCTCCTGATAAACATTCAGTAACCTCTTAGCCGCAGCAGAAGCGGTCCACTGGGGCAACTTCCTGCTGCTCTTCCTAATCTGGACATCCTCTGCTCCTGAATTACTCATGGTCTTTGACTTGCAGCAACAGCAGCGTCTGCGGGGAACTTTCTCAGGCACCATTTTTGTGTTCAGTCTCACTAGGCATGCCCATTGCATCCTTCTGATGCACACAAGCTCTCACGTTTGTATTGGGTTTTCTGTCTCTGGGAAGATTCTGAAAAACGAGTGAAAGTTCACGTAAACGCAAACACCTTGTGATGTAAGGCTGCACCACTTAACAGTGCCCTCCGTCACTCCCATTCCTAAGCAGAGCCTTAACGCGCGGCAGCACGGCAAGCTCTGACAGGCAGCTTTGCTGAGTCAAACACTTTCTGCAACACAAAGCTAATGTAAAAACATGTTAAAACTCACTTCAAATATAGAGCCCTGTGTTCCAAGCTTTTGCCATCAATGCTGATGTTAAATTTCTTTCTCATTTAAGATGTGACCTTATGTCAGATGACACTGCATCAGCACTGGCTTCAAGATGATCCTTAACGTTTTAATTCCAGGAGCAATATCTCCTGTATTCAAAAAACTTACACTGGTAACCAGACCCTTCTGCTTCCCCCACCCCCGGATACCATGATGAACTCTGACTTTAATCTTCAAGTATTTGATCATTTCCTATAACTGGAATTAGTCTGTCTTCTGAGCAAGGTGTATGCCAGACAGAGGATTAGGATAAAAAATGTTACAAACGGCGCCCATACAGGATAGCTGCTCTAAGAAACTCCAAAGTGCAGGCTCTATGAAATCTTGCAGGAAGTGGCGAGGCAGGCTTCACTTCAGGACGTTAAAAGCTATGCTCCAGTGTTGGCCAAAGGACACGCAGCTTCAGAGAGGCGCTTTCCAGGCGACCAGAGGTCGCTCAGTGCAGTGCAGCCACATGCGCTTCCACGCTGAGGTGGGCACACTTAAAATACTGCCAGTCCCTCCAAAGGCACACTGGGCCAGGGTGGGGAGTACCCAGTCGGGAAGATCGTCATCCCTCCCTGGAGTTCTTCCCGGGCTCGCTGGCCCCTCTTCTTATCCTATCAGAAATAAACTTTTTTTTTTCCTTTGGTCAGGTACTTTTGTCTAACCATTGCTGTGAAGCAGTGAACATTACCGGCCACCTGCTTCAGTTGCCTAAGGAGAGTGTGCTGTTCTGTCACCAAGCGGATCTAAGGCAAATGGGTGCAGGTAAAAGCCACTTTTGTGGCCCGACACACTCATGCAGTCACAATTAGGAGCCAAGTGGTCGGCCCTCATAATGAAAGCCCCCCTCCTCTTTTTAACCTTATGTACAGAAAACAGAATAAAAACTCTGACAGAACAGGCCGTAGCAGAGACCTGCACCCACCCATCCCTTCCGCGGGTCATGTGACTCCAGGAACTGCAGGTGATGTCCCAGCTGGCAGACAAGCACGGCTTGCTGCCACTCAGTGCATGCTCCTCACCTTCGGCTGGCTCCGTGGGGAAAGCTGTGGCTTAAAATGCACTGTTCCCCTTCAAAGTACATTTTCTTAGGAATTTCTCAGATTATAGGCTTGTATTTCCAATAAATCAACACTATTAAAAATGAATCAACATTTTAAACCAGTTGGGCAAATGTTAGAATACAAATATGCTTCAAAAAGTGAATGAGGGGTCCAGTGCAGTGGCCTAGCAGCTAAAGTTGTCGCCTTGAACGCACCAGGATCCCATATGGTTGCTGGTTCGAATCCCGGCAGCTCCACTTCCTATCCAGCTTGCTGCTTATGGCCTGGGAAAGCAGTCCAGGATGACCCAAAACCTTGCAACCCTGTGCTCATGTGGGAGACCTGGAAGAAGTTCCTGGATCCTGGCTTCAGATCGGCATAGCATCGGCCATTGTGCTCACTTGGGGAGTGAATCATCGGACGGAAGATCTTCCTCTCTGTCTCTCCTCCTCTCTATCTGACTTTCCAATAAATAAATACATCTTTAAAAAAAAAAAAAAGACACAGCTGTAATTTCAGAGCCTTAATAATTCTTCCTTAAGATCTAATGTCTACCAACATTCTTTATAGTTCTTTTCATGAATTCACCATTTCAGCCACAGCAAAGACTAAGATTAATCTAAGTGGATTCTACTGCTCCATTTTCTCCCTAGCCTTGAAAAAATTTTACTTGATCAACTTATGTCCCCAAATACTAGTATGACAGATGATCTCCAAGCTGTTAAGCTGAAAATGTGTTACTTTCTGCTTTATTATTCTGTTCTTCACAGAAGCCAAGAGGTATTGACTTGCTTAAAACAAGTGAATTTTTTCAACAGTTTTGTTCCATTACATCATACAGACAACCACATAGCGTAAGAAAAAAGTATTTGTGACAATTGCCAGATGTTTGATAAATACATGGATTTAGATGAGAACGGGGCTGTTTCAGCCACAGAGCAAAGCAACAAGACCATTTTCTAGCCATCTGAGACTTCCTCAAAAGAGCAGTGCCGTGAAGCAAACCCACACGCCCTTATCCTTGTTCTTACACTGCACTGATATACCTGACTTTTTTCAATTGACACAAATTCAACTTGTGCTGACAGAGATGACAACCTCAATTTAGTTTTTAAGACCATTACAATGAAGTTCATAAACTCTGGAATCAAGTCATAGATTGTTCTAAGCAGGAAAAAAAAATGCTAGCAGCCAACATTATTTTTTGACCAGATGTTTTACTGAAGGGCACACCAGTGAGGGCACAGGACTCAGTGACGCAGGCTTCTTAGTTCGCAGACAGCAACACCCTCAGCTGGCGTTGGGATTTTTTCCGTTTCTACTTCCAGATTTTGAAGTGTCTTTTTCTAAAACTTCAGTGCTTTCCTTCCATTGTCTGATTGTAAGGCCAATTTCTTGCACAGGTATAACCCTCTAGCATTTGGAAGAACCTTTGTGTTGTAATTGCTTTCCAAGGAGCATCAAATTGAGAAGTTGTTTAATTGGACATTTTCAATGGAGAAAGAAAAAAAAAGAATGAGCACCCTAAGGATTATCTGAAAATGGGATAAATTTTTCTTTTTATTCATTAGTTACTACACATTGTCAGCACACCCTTTTAAAATAAGGACATGGGGAAACATGTTTAAATCTCACTTGTTTTTTCCATGTATGAAATCACTTTTTCTTAATATGCTCAGTAAGATTAATCCTTCAAAGGAAGCAAAAATTAAATCTAAACATTTCAAAACCCTCTAAAAAACACAAATGAATAAAACCATGGGACTCTGGACATACACAACCACAGTAAAAAAAAAAAGTTTGTTTTTTGTTTTTAATACTATTAAATTATTTCAAGTGCAATGGAAAGCTATAGCACTTATTTCTGGATCAGTTCACATTCACTTTGTAACCTTTTACTTTTTTCTCAAGAAAAGTACAGCCTGATCCTAAACACTAAAGTACATGTGTGCATTCAATCCCTGCGCATTCTGCATAAAGGAGAAAAAAAGTCAGACATGTTCTAGTGCTCAATGTAAACATTTTAACTATTAATTATTACTTTTCCCTAAAGATACTTAGGAGTGTGTCAATATTCAAAGATAACCTTAGGAATAGCACCATAAACCACCCCCCTCAAAAAAACCAACCCCATAAAAATGACTTCTCCACAGCCGCTTGAGTTTTACCCTTCAGCAGGCAAGAAGCTGCCGCCACCAGCCATGCTTCTGGTCTCCTGGCCCGTCTCCTGCTCTTCCTGATGAAACCAAGTCTGAGCACAGGAAAACACTGCGCAACAAGGCTCTAACCATTATGGACAGAAGAAAACCCAGCAGCTGACTAAGCAATCAAGCACTGGTTCATCCGGGCCAAAATATGAAAACAGATCCGTTCATGAAGCCTAAACTGTCAAGGTATTATTTTGCCAAAAGAATTTATGGACTTATGAATGTACTTTGTATTTTAGTTATTGGGTTTTGGTACCTCTTTGCAGATGATGGTAAACATGGAGTTATAACCCTGAGAATAGA
Organism: Ochotona curzoniae; assembly: GCF_017591425.1. Taxonomy (NCBI): domain Eukaryota; kingdom Metazoa; phylum Chordata; class Mammalia; order Lagomorpha; family Ochotonidae; genus Ochotona; species Ochotona curzoniae. The sequence goes on from NW_024466313.1 coordinate 701,206, forward strand.
TACGAAACAGAGAAACTTAAGAAATTTAAATAAGTTAATGAAACTTACATCTATTAACCAGTTCTTAAACATTAGGGAGGTAAAAGGCATACTACTGTTTTTTTGGAGGTCAGAGACAATCATCTTGAATCTTAAACATGAGCTTTGAGGAAAAGACATTGGAGTTCTCAAGTTGTGACAGCTTTCTGAACTGCCGACGTGACAGGATCTCGCCTATCTCAGTCGTTAATGTCCTAACAGCAGTCAGATAACTCCAAGCGGAACACTTCAACATTCTCTAACACTGAAATCAGAGTCGGATACTTTCTTTTTTCTGCCACCTCAAGGACACACACAGGGGAAAAGGGTTAATTCAACCAAACACAAGTAGAGCCAATAAATAAATATGGGCGAACTGTAATAGGCTCCTTAGATACTAAGCATGTAAACCACTGAATCAAGTCCATCTGCAGGCACAAAGTCCAGGAAATGGCCACCTACACTGGAAAAGCCTTAAGTCAGAGTATCTGGCTCATAAGTCAATGTGCTGTGGTATCTGATGGTGAGAAAAAGCTTTGATTTAAATGGATTCCTAACTTAGTTTCCACACAACAATCTCTTATATTTCGATAAGAGGTCATGTTAAGATACACTTAACTGCCCCAGCAAAAAAAAATTCTTAGGACTGTGCATGACAGCAACAAGCGAGAACACAGAGGGGTGGTAACCATCTTCCTACATAAGATCTGCAGCTGCACTCTTGACACAACCCAACTCTCTAAATTTAATACAGATGGGGGAGATTGATATATAACTTAAATACTCTTTTAGCCCAGTACACTCTATACTCCTTAATCTAAGGCACACAAACTCCTCTATTCAGAGTAAAATTATGGAAGAGCAACATTTTGGTTAAATCCTTTACCATGGAAATTAAGAGATCTTGGCTAGAAGACAAATTATATAATATTTTCTTAGTGCACAGTTGGAAAGAAAATGCTATACCTATACTCTGGCTTAGAGATTTAAAATATCCACTCAACACATTCAAAGTAATTTGCCAGCACTTAATAAATTCAAGTTTATAAAACAAAAATAATAAATTCTTCCTCAAAAAGAAAATAAAAAGGTCCAACAGCATTTGGAAGGAAAATTGGAAGCATTTCAATGAAAACGACCCAATCTGGCATAATGCATTCTACTCAAGAAGTCAAGGAAAGGGGGAAAGTGGTAGGTGTCAGGCTTATCAGTCACGGTTCTACCTCCTCTGACTGTAATGTCAGTATACACATAATATTTACGAAGAATCTGTAAACACAGGTCATGTGAAATAGTTATTCTATCGCAGGATAGGGGCTAGAAACTACCACTTCTGGGCAAATTCGTAAAATGACTGCTTGACACTTGCTACCACAAAAGTAATGCTCATTGGCTTCTGATCACCAGGCTGCCTAGTGTTTAACACTGAACTCGTGCTTGATGTAGTCGCATACTGTCAGAGCGGATCTGCCCCAGAATGAAGCATATCTTGGCACCTGTGCTGAATGCTGCTACAAAGACCAGCAAGTGCAAATAAAAATAACAGTCATGATTTAGTCACATTCATAACTTTTCATAGAAAAATATAAATATATTCCCTGAATTGTAAGACAAAAAAATAATTTCAACAGCCAGCTTTCATCATAAATTCCAGTCCATTTTCCTCTTTGAATGGACTGGCTTTCCCTCTAGGTCATAAGGTGCAATCATTGAACTCTAGCCCATTCTCCAAGCTTCTGTCATCATCCCCATCATGGTACCTCACGGTCCGTCTACCCTGATTTCTCGTCTTTATTTTTGAACGTCGGAGAACTCTCTTAGATCCTGCACAGTCCACGTCCTCCCAGTCGTCATCCACGGCTAGCCGAGGACGTTTGCTCTGTCTCGGCCGTCTCACAGCTTTGCACGGGCTAGTTGTAAACGTTTTACCTTTTCTAACTACTTTTGCTTTTCCTTTAGTTTTCCTCCTTTTGGTTTTTGTTTTATCAGTACAGTCCTCATCTGATTCAGTGACAGACCCCAAATCAGAGGATCGGGGACTCATGTCGGGGCCAGACTTGGAACTCTCTCTTGTTTCATGCATTCTCACGTTTTCTAATTCAGGACGCAGTCTCTTCCTTTTTACTTCTACGTCTGCAACTGCCTGCGAATCACCGATCACTTCGCTCTTACTGAAGGGAGCCTTTCCGTAAGTCCTGAGTCGCCTTCCATTCCATCTGCGCAGCCCGTAGCTCAGCTCCTCCTCAGAGTTATTCTCTGCAGTAGTCTTTTGTGCCAAGGTGGAAGCAGAAGAAAACTTTCTACCCGTCACACGTCTGGGAACACGGCTCTGTGAATCTTCTTCTGAAGACCTGACAGAGGAACGCTTGGTCGCAGAAGGCGCACTTGGGCTGTGGCTTCTGGTGTGCCTGCTCGTGCGTGCTGAACCCACAGCACCTTCGGAGTCTGAGTTGCCATTTACATCCTGCCCAGCGCCTCTGGCAGCAGCTGCAGGGTCAGGCCCCAAGGACTCGCCTTCACAACTGACATCTCCCTCACAATCACTCAGCACCTTGTCAGCGGCGGTACAAGCGAAGCGGAGGGGGGTCTTCCTCCCATTTCTGCTTCTAGTGCGTATATTTTCTGAACCGACATCTTCTCCACTGCTCAGCAGCTTCACTTTGTCGGCAGCCATAGAGGCACCTCTTCGAGTAACTGTCACAAGACCCGTTCTGGCTTGTAATGGTTTCTTAACCACCTTTAAACTATTCTCGGAGTCACTGGAACAGATCCTTTTCCTGGAAATTTTTCTGTTTTGTCCATTGTCTTGGCATGTAGAATCTAAAAAATTAAGAGTATTCTTTTAATCTTTTATGAAAGAATAACTATGCCTGAAGAAATTAACTGTTCAACATTTGAAACAACTCAAGGCCAGAATTCATGGATGGGCATCCCACTGCTCTCTGCCTGCGGGGGCCCGTGCAGGCACAGCACAGCACAGCACAGCACAGCACAGCACAGCACAGCAGGCAAGAGGGGACAGTCTAACGACACCAAGTACTCTGTCTCCACAAAATTCCTCCTCACACCAAAAACTCCAAACCACTCCACCATTTGAACCTCAGCGGCAATTTCAGCTCCTTCAAGGTTTCTGTCAATTCCCATTTACTAGGAGTACAATCTTAATTCAGGAAGTCATATCATCACTCTGCACTCGAGGGGTTATTTATCAAGTGGACACGGACAGTTATAGTACCTACCTCATTAACTATATGGAAATGTCACATTAAAACTTTTAGAAAAAAATAGCTCAGTAAATGTTCTGTTAGGGCCACTACCACATTCCTTTTAAACAATCTTAAACTATCACTGTCACAGCTTACAAATGGGCCAGCCTCTACCTTCCTGAAGTCCAAATGCAACACAATACTCCCATCACCAAAACAAGAGATAAAATCTTTGACAGAAATAATCAGAACCAAGATTGCCAGCTAGGCAAATAACACTAGGTATACTCATTTGACAGCTATGCGTGCATGAAACTAAATGAGATGAAAGACACATGGAAAGAAGCCGCTGCCAAAAGCTTCGGGGCGAGGGGCTAAGCACTCCAGGTAACAAGTCAAGTCAGTTCAGGTAAGTGTTTTGAATTACCTTTCGTCAAATTGTTGAGTCTTTCCTTTGCTTTATCATCAGCTGAATCTGAATCAGATTCAGACACCTGATCTGAGAACCATGGGGACCCAGCAGCAGAGTCACCCTGCACACCTTGGGACACGGCAGTCGCTTCTCCTTTCTGCCACTCACTGCCTTCTCCAGCTTGACCTTCAGACCCTTCCGAATCGCTCAGTGCTTCTGCCTGCTGACACAGACTGCCTTCCCCACTTTGACCTTCAAGTGCAGACTCTTCCGAATCACTCAAGATCTTTGCTGTTTTAGAGAAATGCACTCTCCTGTGAATCGAGTTAGATTTCCTACCACTATGCTGTCCTGGCTCCGAGTCTGCACCCTCCGAAGCGCTTTCTGCCTGCAGTCTCTCCCCCGAGGTCGACGGGCCAGCAGTCCAGCTTCCATCGTCTGAGTCCTCAGAAGACTCTATCTTGAGGAATTTTGCTTTCCAAGCTGGTGCACTATCAGACCTGTAACCATTGGCATGCCAGTTCTTCCGGGCTACCCGCAGATCACTTTCTGACTCGGAATCTCCGTTTCCAGACCCACTGGCAGCACTGTGGGCAGCATGAGATGTGATCCCGGGCGAGGGCTGACGCTCAACTTCCAGTTCCTCTTCTTCAGGCTCAGATTTCCCGCTCTGATCATCTTCAGAATTCTGCAGTAACTTTTTCCTAGCTGCAGCTGAAGCATTGCGATGGGGCAGCTTCCTCCCAGAGCAGACGCTTTCCGAGCTCGAATTCTCTTCCACATCGCTCATGAGCTTGATCTTACTGGCAGCCACAGCAGCACACTTCCGTAGTATTTTTCGGTTATTTCCAGCTCTGGTGTTTAGAACCTCACCATTATCGAATGAATTGTTATCAGAATCAGTTAGATAGACCCTCTTCCGAGTGGCTTTACGACAGTATCCATTTTCTACAGAAGCAAGACCTAAGATAAAGTAAAAGTTTACACAAAAAATTTCTTATTATTTTAATGGCTTTATCATTTTAGTGGTTTCCTTATTTTTAATGCAAACATTTTCTTTCTAAATAAAAAAAATCTACAAGTCATGTAGCAATATAGATGTATCCAATCAGTAATCCACTGTTTAATTCTGCATTGCATGAACAATACCTTCTCCCCAAGCCGCCCAGTCTCTTACCGGCTCTTTTCTGAGCAGCCCTAGTTCTGGTCACTCTGAGATTGTTGCTGCTTGACATCCCACCATGGAAGGACTCACAAGCCCTTGAACTTTCTGCTTTGCTTTCCTCTGAACTATTTGAAGCTGAAGACGATGAAGAGATAGCTGAGGAATCCTCATCTTCACTTTCTAAGAAAAATAAAGCATAAAAATAGTATCCTATCTCTATACGTACAAGCAGTAAGATATATATATATATATATATAACATTATAACAAAAGAAGGTTCTCAAACTACTCAGAATAAATATATTTTTAAAGATTTATTTTAATTTTATTGGAAAGTCAGATATACACAGAGGAGGAGAGAGAGAGGAAGATCTTTCATCCATTGATTCATTCCCTAAGTGGCCACAATGGTTGGAGCTGAGCCAATCTGAAGCCAGGAGCCTGGAGCTTCTTCCGGGTCTCCCACACAGGTGCAGTGTCCCAAGGATTTGGGCTGTTATTGACTGCTTTCCCAGGCCACAAGCAGGGAAGCTGGGTGGAAAGCAGGGTGGCTGGTATTACAACTAGTGTCCATATGGGATCCCAGCACCTTCAAGGCGAAGACTTCAATTGTTACTCTATTGCACCAGGCCCAGAATATATTTTTTAACAACAGCTTTAAAATAGGGCTCAGCGTGAGAGCCTACTAACTAAAGTCCTCGCCTTGCATGTGCCAGGATCCCATATGGGTGCCGGTTCTAATCCCGGCTGGTCCACTTCCCATCCAGCTCCCTGCTTGTGGCCTGGGAAAGCAGCGGAGGCTGGGCCAAGTCCTTGGGGGCCCTGCACCCACGTGCAGATGTGCATGAATCGCCGAGCTCTGGCTTTGATCAGCTCAGCTCGCTATTGCAGCCCTTTTGGCAGCACACCAATGAAGATCTCCCTCTCTCTAAAGTAAAACATCATCCACCTGCACTTCCATTCTGGCTTCCTGCAAACAAGCAGCATGTGAAACAGCAAGCGATAGCCCCCCTGCTTAGGCCTCTCCCCCCATGTGGGAGTCCTATACAGAGGGCCTGGCTTCTGACTCCGGCCTGGCCTAGCTCCACTTTCTTTTGCCATTTCAGGATTAAGGCATCATACTAAATATTTATCTCTGCTAGCTTCTGAACAAAAGTCTCTTCTGAAAAAAAAAATCTTAATCACCATCAGCCTAACTATCGGTTTGAGAGCAGGCTATGTTAAAAAGCATAGATCAAATACTCTTTGAAACTACGCTACGATTTGCCTTCAGCTGCTGCCACTCAACACAACAGCAATCACCTTGACCCAACTCCCCTCCCCACAGAAAAAACATAGCTTGATCAACTCATCTTCCTGAAACAGAATTCTTCCTGTGACCCCTTCACTCAATAAGAAACACAATTAATGAATCTGAACTCTTCTGAAAGCCCTGATGGTCTCTTCTAAAAAGTGGATGCCTTACTCCTGTTTGATTTAATTATATTTATCATGCCCCAAAAATAAGTATTTTCACATACAAAGTGCATCCTATTTTCCTGTTCCCATGCTCTGACAGAACACCTGGTCCTACAGATGTGTAACTCTGCTCTCGTACACACTGGCTGCTTTGGCCTTCTCCACGCCATTTTCATATCTCACCTGCATTCTAAAATGTTGGCAGAAGTGTATTTTTAAATAATAATTCTTATTGAAATACTGAGTAATACAAAGCACACAAAACACATCAATAGTACAGTACAGTACAAGTCTGTAATCCTGCTCTGCAACCCACAGCCTCCTGTGCACCACGCCTCAGCTGTGGCTGAGTCCTTTGGGAAGCACAGTCCCCGCTGCCAAGTCCCTTCAGTATCATGGCCATGTGGTTTCACTGTTCTCTGAAGCCACAGTAACAGCCAGTATTACACAACTGGGTGCTCAACAACTGAGTAACACATTTTAGTTCTTACCAGAAAACGAAGACCCATTTCTCAGAGTTAGAGGTCTATTTCTTCTCGGCCTTTCTGATGATCTTGCTGAATCTGAAGAGTCATCCGAAGTAACACCTGAAGAAACACCAGCACTTGTCCTGGGGGCTGCAGAGTAAGCCGCCCTACTTGAGGTAGACTGTGCAGAAGAACCTACCAACTCAGCAATTATTTTTGTCTGAGATTTCACACGCTTTTGCTTGGTATTTCTGGTCAAAAATATGAATGACAGAAATTATACTCAATAAAGGTAACTGGTTAACGAACAATAACCTAAACAGAATATATAAGGATATTTTCATGATACAAACATTATTCACTATTAACATTTTATTTGAGGCATGGATTATTATTACCAGTATTTATGACAAATCTGGCATTCTGTGTTATTTATCCAAATTTGTGGTAGTGAACATAGGAGAGCTACTGAGTATCTTCAAACAGAGAAATCCATCTATACAGAATACAGGGATCCAGCTACGTTTTGCAAGTAAGGCTCACTCAATGTAGTCACTCACACAAATGTTCCTAAACTCACAAAGCCCCACGGTAAGCCCTATCTGCCATGTCAGCATCCCACATGGGGGGCAGCTCCAAGTCCCGGCTGCTCCACTCCAGCTCCTGCTCCCTGCTGACGTCCCTGGAAAAGCAGCAAAGATGACTCAAGTGCCTGGATTCCTGCAACCCACATGGGAGATCCAGACAGAATTCCTGGCTCTGCCACAGCTGTGGTGCAAAATGTGGGGGAGTGAACCAGCAAAGGGGAAATTTACCTATTTAAGCCTCATTACCTAAAAAAAAACAAAAAAAATTCTTCAAAAGATTTAAAACAAACTAAAAAACCAAACACTAGTCTGTTTATCCTTAACTATTCATTCAGCCATGGATTATGGAAAGGAAAATGAAGTTTAAAGCAAGTTATAAATCTAGATAATATTCATGTCCAGATAACCCTATTTTTCTTTCCTTTAAAGTAAAATATGAACAATATTTTCAGGGGTATCTAGAATTCAAGTTTAACAACAATCACAATTCTTAAAAAAAAAAAGTAGCATTTATATAGTCAAAACAAAAGCATCAAAATCTGTTATTAACACTAAGAAAGGACAGAGACAAGGAGCAAAAACAAAAGAAAAATATTTATGTCTTATAGATTTAAATTTCAAAAGCATAAATAACACAAGTAGCCAAACTAATCTAAGGATTATAAGTGAGTGACTTCATGAGTATTATTCAAGGAAGACAAAGAAATAACTCAAAAAATATTCTATTTTCAAAGACCAGAAAAACATACAAGTAAACGCATTACACTGACGTTGGATGATTAAGAGCCTCTGTCCTAGTGACATTACTGGCCAAGCGTAGAAATACAAATAAAACACCTGATTAGAATCTAAGCGTCACTTAGTAAATTCACAGTACACACAGGTTAAAAAAAAATCACATTAAAAGTCCTTGTCAATGACTCAAAAAACATACATAACAAAGAAAAATAAGCAATGCACAATTGTATGATTGATCAAAGGCAAATGTAACATGATATGAACAACTGCTGAATAAAGATAAAGAGTATATGGAAGTCTTCTAAATTTATCCTGAAACTTTTTTTTTAATTTAAATATAAACGTTAAAAAGGTACTTTTAGTATACTGCTAGTAGCATTATTCCCTCCAGAAAGATAAGTCATAGAAGACACAGCACATGAATACTTTAGAAATTCATAAAAAATGGAATTTAAAGTTACATCTGGTACAAAAACATTTAAATCCCTTTGACAACAACATAATACTCATTTTCCATGAGCTTCTTCCGGAACCCTGGTACTGCACACAAATACATGTATTTGAGCTACATGTCCAAGCACCTCACTTATTTAATGGTTTAAGCCTTAACGCAGCTTTCGGAGGCAGGAATGGAACAGGCTAATTGATTCCTTCACCCGAAAAACAAAAGTTCAACTGAGAAGATTACTCCCCCAGCCAATGCTGCAGCTCTGAAGGTGCTTCTCCAAGAGTAGCTACTGAGGGGCGCGGCCGTGACCGCAGCTCAGCTACTGCCTGTACCTGCAGCACACACACCCAACATGGGCCACAGTTCAAGGGCTAGTTCTTCACTTGCCAACGCAGCTCCCTGCTAATGCAGCCAGTGGGGGGTGGATCAACGGCTTGGGGCCGGTCACCCAGGCAGCAGACCTGATTCTGTGCTGGCCTGGCTCACTTTGTTCCCAATTCTGTCTTTCAAATCAATCTTTTGTTGTTGCTGTTCAAAGAAACAAAAAGCTGCTGAATTTAGGATTAAAGACAAAAACAAACACCTGAGATGTATGGTCTGTGAACCTGGGAGAGCTCCCGGTCACAGCAGTCTTCGCCTGCTTGCCTGCCTGCCTGCCTGCCTGCCTGTCTCTGCCTGACTCACTCACTCATACACACACCCTCTCCCTAGACTGGCCATGACCTGCCTGTGCACCCTCCCCCACCACTCTCTCTGGGCTGAAGTAGGACATGTAGAGGCGTGTGTGTGTGTGTATGTGTGTGTGTGTGTGAGAGAGAGAGAGAGAGAGAGAGAGAGAGAGAGAGAGAGAGAGAGAATGGAATGGAAGAATGGAAAAGCACAGAAGCAGGAGGAGCAACAAACACATACATTGGTCTAGGCCTGCTTCTTTGCCTTGCTATCTGCCTGTGTGTCTGACACACACACACACACACACACGGCACGCAGCTGCAAGGTATTTGGAGTTCTGCAGAAGAGCTGCAAGTTCTGACAAAGTGAAACATTGAGGACTACCAGCAATTCAAAAGTGCTAATAACAAAGCAAGGAAGAGTTCAGCCAAAATTTCAAAGGAACATACAGGAAGAAAAATCCAGAGAAGTCCTTCCAAAGTTCCATATTATTTGGGATAAACAAACATGAACACATTCAAGAAGCTCCGTTACCTGCCCCTCACTAGCTGACCTTGAAATGACTGAACGTGATAAAACACAAGCGTATGACAGTCAGGACACTTGGCTGAACTGTGAAGTCCTCCCATCCAACGCGGACTCCTGGAAGAGCAGACCTGCGCTGGCTTGTGAGCACTAATCTCCCTACGCTGACAGTTCAAGAAGACAACTCTAAGACCATACCCAAAAACAAAAGCACAAAGTCTTACATAAAGAAAATTGAGAAGAAATTACTTCAGTGGTTGCAGAATGCAAAGGCACACTCCATGCAGAACAGTATTCCAAGAGAATACTAAAAACCATGATCTACATCAAAGAACCGTAAAACCAAATATACTGTAAGACCCTATGCTACTGGGAAATGGGGCTGGCCAGCAGAGTAAGCTTCCATCTCCTTAGAATGTGTGAGGAAGACGTGAAGTATAACCTATCAGGAACATAACAGGTAACTCATAGACAACAGACTCAAATCAGCATTAGACAATAGTAAAACTACAAAGACATACAAGGGGAATCAAGAGCGATCCTGACAGCCTCTTAACAGGAGGTCATATGCACAGAGCGGGGGTGACCCCAGAGTGGAACAGGGGGGCAGGAGGAGGCTCGTATCCCAACCCTGGAGACTACCGGATCCTCACCAAGGACTATCAGTACGGGCACCAAGGACTACATCCCAACTACCAAGGAGACCACGGGGAATAGGAGTGCCTTTGGAGGCCGAGAACTCTGAGGTCATCCACCCCCATTTGGATCTACCACATGGGATGAAGAAACCCAAATCCTTCCTCGCAAGATCCAAAGTCATCGGAACAACAGCCAGGCGCCCTGAGCGGTCCTCAGAAACAGAAGAACAGTAAACTGCCTTCGGGACTAGGGAGAGGAGCTTTCCCTGGTCCTTACTTCGTTCCAACTTTGGATCCCCACCCTCTCTTGCAATGACCATCAGGGCTACTCCGGAGGTCTACCCCCCAAAAAAACAACAACTAATTAGAATAGATCAACAAAGAACAACAAGGAAAGCTTAGAACCAGACAGGAAATGGTCAACGTGGACTCACACATACCTTACTAGGTGGGACACAAAGATTAGTTACTCCTCACTGAGATATTGAAGATTTCTCTGCACACCCCTCCTAAAACTGGTCTGCACCTCAACTGTTGACATATGCCTTGTTAGAGTTATAAGCCAGTTTAGACCACCCTAAAATCTGACAAGTTCAGCAAAATTATGCTTCAACACTATAAACTGATAAATACTAAAATGAAAATAGACACAAGACAACTGAGTAGTATCCTGTAGCCATTTTAAGGTGGATAGCAGCCGGATCTGTTTATAAACTAAAATTGACAGTCACAGGATGTGGTTAAGAACTTGCATTTTTTAACATATTGGTCACTCAATACCATGTCAAATAATTCCATAATGTTGTAAATTGTTGTTGATGTTATGTTGTGGCTTTAAATTGATTGGGATGATATTCTGCCGGCTCTGCCTTCAGACCAGAGATGGCCTCCCTGAGAAACCATTGAATTTATCTGACAATAAGCTGCTGGACTCTATGCCTGGTATATGCTTGCAATGAAAGAATCCTGACTGACTCTGAACTGTAATACTACAACAAGGCGGAGGAATCCACCATAGGGGGAGGGTAGGGGAGGGGTTGAGGGGATCCCAGAGCCTATGAAACTGTCACATAATGCAACGTAATTAATTAAAAAAAAAAAAAAAAAGAAAAAACAAAGTACTAGAAACCACACTGTGATCTTTTTCGGATTGGAATCCAGAGTTGCTACAATATTAACAAGCAACAAGGGAGAGCTTTTCGCTGAACTATCTATTGTACTATTTAATACAAACTGCTTTTAACAAAATGATGAAATATATAACCTGGAGAGTTATCCTGTCCACAGAAGGGAAATGCTTCCAGTGGAAACTCAGGACTTGAGTTAGTACTTAATTTAAATGTCAATACTTGTTAAACTATCAAGTAAAGACACTGAAATAAATTAAGTAAATCACATCATTAAAAAAAAAGCTATGAGATCATGACTCTACAAGAGTTGACACAAACAAGGACAAAGCTGGGAGTGACACCTGTAAGTAGGAAGAGGCAAACCACAGCACCCGAACAGAAGGCAGCAGGAAAAGGAATCAAGTATTCCAAGGGTAGAAGGAAACTATCAATTAAGAGTTCTAAATGTGTCAAAATTAATTCTTCAATAAAAAAGGTAAATTAAGATACTGCTAAGAACATACAGACTGAGAAGACATTTCCAGCATCTGAGCCTTACAAGAAATTCTAAAAGTCCTTTAGGCTGTAGGAAAAATAAACGATACCAGACGGAAATTCACACCCACATTTCTATCAGACCACCGTGCCCAACTGGGCACCACCAACCAAGAAGCTCCTGGGGCCGTCTGGGCACTGAAGCCACACACAGATCTTTATCTGCCTCCCTGTTTCTAACTCTGTATTTCAAGTTCATAAGTTTTTAACACACACACGGAGAGGTCAGGGTTGGGATGCAGCATTTTAAGCAGCTGTCCACAGCACTGGCATCCCACATAGGCAATGGTTCAAGTCCCAGATGCTCCCCTTTCAATGTGTGAAGGACAGCAGGCCCCTGCACCCAGGGAAGCCTGGGGAGACCCGGATGAAGCTCCTGGCCTCAGCTTGTCCCAGTCTCATTTGCAGTTTATCAGCTCAGAAAAGACTCCTTCTTTCTAACTCTTTCTTTTTTTTTTTTTAAAGATTTATTTTTATTATTATTTTTTTCATTGGAAAGGCGGATATACAGAGAGGAGAGACAGAGAGGAAGATCTTCCGTCCGATGATTCACTCCCCAAGTGAGCGCAACGGACTGATACTATGCCGATCTGAAGCCAGGAGCCTCTTCCGAGTCTCCCACGCGGGTGCAGGGTCCCAAAGCTTTGGGCCGTCCTCGACTGCTTTCCCAGGCCACAGGCAGGGAGCTGGAAGGGAAGCGGGGCTGCCGGGATTAGAACCGGCGCCCATATGGGATCCCGGGTGTGCAAGGCGAGGACCTTAACCACTTGCGCCACCGCGCTGGGCCCCCTAACTCTTTCTAATACACAGGATCTTTAGACATGTATACACACATCTACACATGTAAATACTGCACAATCTGATATTCACAATACTTTAAAGCACCCATAAAACAAATAGATATAATAAAATCAAAATTAAGAATTTTTTACACAGAAAAAGAAATATCACAAAAAAACATCAAGTTGGGAATGACCAATTCACCTGACAATGCTGTTAGCCTGAGCAGCACTACTCCGCTTCTGCTGTCGCTGGAATCTCTTGCTTCTTCTAAGTTTTTCACTAAATTTTTGACCAATTTTAAAGTCAGAAGAGATTTTCTTCATTTTTTCTTCAAATAAGGCAGACAATCTCAAGGTCATACTGTAAATCTGCAAAGAAATGAAAGCAAAATATTCTAAAATATCTTTAAAAGTAATTGTAGAAAACAATCATCATCAGTGAATCTGCACAATTATTCTATCACTGCTTACACACTGTTCTGGTTTTATTTATTTCCACTCTTCCCCCTTCAGAGACACCTGCAAGAAACAGGAAGTCTCAAACATTGACTTCTTAGATACTCTTATGAAAGAACACTTCTAAATTAGGGCCTAAAATCAGGATGTGTTATCTATACGTGAATGGATCTCAACTGGTGTTTTCTGTTTTTACCCCCCAATGTACAACCATAACATGCACCCTTAACAGTCAGATGAGAAGCTGTTCTAAAGCTGCACTTCAGGCACGAGGAGAGCAGTGTCGCCTGGGAGCAAAGGAACAAAAGCAGCACTTTCACACCAGCTTGAACTTGGAGTACAACTGCTCTTGCTGACACCTTGCTCTAAATGCAAATTACAGTCTTACAAACAGTAGAAAAAACGGTCCTAGACCCGTACGGCTGAAACGCTGGGCCCCGCCCCCCATGAGAAGCCCAGACAGAGCTTCTGGCTCCAGCAAGCCTAGCCCGACCTGCGGCACCCACCCAGGGAGTGAAGCAACAGAATGAACTTCTCTGGCTCCACTGTCTAACTCTGGCTTTCAAACAAACAAACATTAAAAACAGACTGTGATACAAGTGCTCCTGGGTCCCTATACTCCTCCATGCTAAGTACAAAAATGTAATGCTTAAAGGTTGAGTATCAGTCTTACGGCACTACAAGGGGCAGACATTCAACCCTGGAGAACAGAACTGAAATGAAAAGATATTTAAATTTTGGTGCAAAACATTTTTTGGAAAAATTTCCTACATGCCATTTCAAAACTGTATAGATATCTTTAAATTTTATTTTTTCACAAACATTTTGAGATGCCCTCATGTGCATGCACACACAAATGATTCTGAATTAGCTTCCTCTGTACATAATATATATAACATATCATCTGTGTGTGTGTAAAAGACTTCACTGGAAAGGCAGATCAGATTTATGGAAGAAGGACAGACAGAGGGAAAGATCTTCCATCTGCTAGTTTGCTTCCCAAGTGGCCGTGAATGGCCGGAGCTGAGCCAGTCTGCAGCCAGGAGCCTCCTCTGAGTCTCCCACACGGGTGCAGGGTCCCAAGACTTTGGGCCTTCCTCTACTGCTTTCCCAGGCCACAAGCAGGGAGCTGGATGGAAATGGAGCAGCTGAGACACAAACCAGCACCCATATGGGATCCTGGCTTGTGAACTGTGAAGATTTAGCCACTGAGCCATCATGCCAGGGCCCTCCATTATCTTACTAAGTTTTTTTCAAACCTAAATGAGCTTAGGCCATAACTTTTAAAAAGTAAATTATCAAGCCCGACATGGTGGCCTGGCGGTTAAAGTCCTCACCTTGCATGCTCTGGGATCCCATATTGGCACCAGTTCTAATCCCAGCCACCTTGCTTCCGATCCATCTCTCTTCTTGTGGCCTGGGAAGAATGGCCCAAAGCCTTGGGACCCTGCACCCATGTGGGAGACTCAGAAGCAGCTCCATGCTCCTGGCTTCGGATTGGCGCAGATTCAGCCATTGTGGTCACATGGAGCGTGAATCAGCAGACAGATCTTTCTCTCTGTCTGTTCTCCTGTCTGTATATCTGCCTTTCCAATAAAAATAAATAAATCGGCGCAGATTCAGCCATTGTGGTCACATGGAGCGTGAATCAGCAGACAGATCTTTCTCTCTGTCTGTTCTCCTGTCTGTATATCTGCCTTTCCAATAAAAATAAATAAATCTTTTTTAAAAAGGAAATTATCGGGTCCAGCAGCGTGGCCTAGCACCTAAAGTCCTCGCCTTGAACGTGCCGGCATCCCATATGGGCGCCAGTTCTAATCCCAGAAGCTCCACTTCCCATCCAGCTCACTGCTTGAGGCCTGGGAAAGCAGTCGAGGACGGCCCAAAGCCTTGGGACCCTGCACCCGTGTGGGATATCCGGAAGAAGTTTCTGGATCCTGGCTTCGGATCCAGAAACAGCATTGGCCGTTGTGCTCACTTGAGGAGTGAATCATCAGACGGAAGATCTTCCTCTCTGTCTCTCCTCCTCTCTGTATATCTGACTTTCCAATAAATAAATAAATCTTTAAAAAAATAATAAAATAAAAATGAAAAAGTAAATTATCACTTTGAAACCTCTCATCTTCCTATCACTGTTTTTATATTAGGTTTCATGTAAAAAGTAACAATACATTATACATCGTATTTAACAGAAATTGTTGCTAAAACTGAAAACCAATTCCTTCACAAGACAGCATTTCCTGAAACTGACAGCCACAGTCCCAAGACAATAAAAAATTTTAAATGCTTGTTTTTACATATCCCATCCAACACTGTACAATAGCACCCCATTTTATATACATTTCAGTTACCCACAGCCTTAAACCATCACCTGAAATTTTTAGGAATACACAGTTCAGTTTTAAGCTGCATGATACACTGAGCAACATGGTGCTATCTTGTGTTGCCCTTCCTGGTCAACTAGGGTGAGCAGCATCAGTCTGTGCACAGCTGCTACCACAACGGTAGTTGAAAAAGCAGAGACGAAATTCATACATTTATTACATTATATGATTAATAAGTGAATACAACGTTATAAAGCTAACTTTATGAGAGCTACTTCTAGTCACAGCTGACATGATCTGAGAAATGTCCAAAGAAAACACAAAAAATTTAATTAGAGCTTTATAAGTTAATTCAGCAAAAACACAGGGCAAAGGATCAACAGAAAAATGTCACTTGTGAATCTGGCACGGTGGCCTAGTGGCTAAAGTCCTTGCTTTGTGGCCACCGGGATCCCAGATGGTTTGAGTCCCCACTGCTCCACTTCCCACCCAGCTCCCTGCTTGTGCCCTGGGAAAGCAGCAGAGGACGGTCCAAAGCCTTGGGACCCTGCACCTGCAGGAGACCCAGAGGAGGCTTGAGGCTCTTGGCTAACAGCTTCAGATTGTGTGAACTCCAGCTGTTGTGGCCACTTGGGGAGTGAACCACCAGACGAGGATCTTTCTCTGTTCTCCCTCACTCTATAAAAAAAAGTCTGACTTTCCAATAAAAACGAACACATTAAAAAAAAAAAAAACAATTAACTATGTAAGGATTGATAAAAATATAATAAAAATAGTTTCAAAAAAAAATAAACCACTCATATTTCTATATCCTAACAATGAACAAACATAAAAGGAAATTCAAAAAGCAATTTAAGGGGCCAGTAGTACATCTGAATTGGCCAATCTTCCACCTGCAGGCACCAGCATGGCACATGTGTGCCGGCTTATGTCCTGGCCACTCCCTGTGTGTGTGGCCTGGAAAAGCAGAGGAGGATGGCCCAAGGCCTTGAGACCCTGCACCTGTGTGGGAGACCCAGAAGAGGCTCCTGGCAGTATTGCTTTATTATCATTAATGGTTTAACTTCCACCAGCAAGAAAGCAATCCACATAGATCAAACATACTTTTTTTTTTAATAAACCACATAAAACTTACCTTTGATCTTTTGTTTGGTGTATACGCTTTTGCATTGCTAAATATCAATCGGATGTCTTTGCAAAATTCCATAGGGCTGTCATAATTGCCAGCTTCTAGAGTTTCCCTTACTGTTCCAAAATCCATTGGAGTATCTATAATATCTCGGTAGTCCTAGGTATTAAAAATACTAATTAGTTCACAGATTTCCTTCCCGCTCTCAGCAATGTAAATGCAGCCACTCTAGAGGAAGCAGAAAAAGCATACATATTCTAAGATTCATTAATAATGCTTAATGTCTGAAACTAATTCAAACACTACAAAGAAAGAAATACACCAAATATTGAGGTCTATTTCTTGGGAGTGGGACACGGCACGCCCTATGTGGTCAGACAGTGCCACATCTCCATTCAGCCTGAGCTGCTGAAGTCAGGTATTCCCTGGGTCCTCTTCCAGCTCCTCTATGGCAGGGGCTAAAACAGACACTTTAACCCTGGTGCCACATCACAAAGAGGATGACATCAAAGCTCCCATTTCTATTTCACACTGGTTAAACCAAGTCTAACTTCTCAGATCTACTGCAAGAACGTCTGTCATCAAAGAAAACTATGCGACACAGTACTTCCACAGTAAGAGATAAAATTAACAGAAAATCTACACATCTTCATTTTAAAGATTTGAAATCACTCTACCCAAGCTTCTCTGCACACAACATGAAAAGCCCCGAGCAATGGGAACTTACTGGATATTCAACCAAATCCACAGGCTGTCTAAACGGCTCAGAGTCTTCACACTGAAAAATCAAGTTCACTAGTTCCTTACACTGTCTCTTCCACCTGCTCTCAGCACGGCTTGCAGCTTTGCTCCTCCTTCTTCTCCAGTAGTGCACCTAAAGACACATCCAGAATAATGAAAATGCTTTTAGTCTTCGGAAATTCACACCATAAGGCAAATTGGCAAAAAGGCAAGGCAGCGGTTCCTGTTGTCTTCTGTGCTGTGTTTTGTTTCAGCTATTTAGATTGCCTTTGTAGCTTGATAAGCATTTTTTTCTGTATTTTTGTTAAAACACAATGTCATAGAATTTGCTCAAAACATCTTCTCAGAATAAAATTTTATGTCAAATTAATAAAACATTCTGAAACAATCTGCCAATCTCAGAAAAACTGCAAGACTACAAAGATTCCAAGATATGAAAATCACTCTACAAGGCATGTTATCTACCAACTTTCACCCAACTGTGTAGCGTTTACTTCAGAATCTCAAGGATCATATTTAATGATAACAAAGAGATTAATGGCTCCATCAAGTACATCTACACCATAATGATCAGAACCTAAGACTGTGCTCTTTTACAGGTAAAGAGATATTTGCAGATTTAACTCAGGATTCATACAACGTGAGAGTTGGTGGAATAACTCGATTAAGAGCATGGCTGCATGTAATCCCAAGGTTCACTTGAAGGACTGCAGCGAGAGCAGCTGGAGGACACAGGAGGGTCTGCACACAAGGACCGAGGCAGCCACACGCCTGCAGAGAACTCCGAGTTTCCCTCCATGGCAACTAGACAACAATCAAATCTACACAACTGAGGAATAATACATTTTAGTTGTTCAAACAATAACTTGTCCTACTTTGTATATCAGACAAAGCGAGCATACAGACATTAGCACTTGGAATTCATTTACAAATGTATTTATCTAAGATTTTAATTTTTATTGAAAAATCAGATTTACAGATAAGGAGAGACAGAGAAAGATCTTCCATCATCTGCTGGTTCACTCCCCAAATGGCCACAATGTCCAGAGCTGAGCTGATCTGAAGCCAGGAGCCTCTTCTGGGTCTCCCACATGGGTGCAGGGTCCCAAAGCTTTGGGCCGTCCTCAATTGCTTTCCCAGGTCACAAGCAGGGAGCTGGATGGGAAGTGGAACAGCCAGGACATGAAGTGGCGCCCATATGGGATCCTGATGCATACAAGGCAAGGACTTTAGCCACTAGGTTACTGTGTTGGGCCCTACAAAATTTATTTTTATATTTAATTTAGAAGTTGTGTTCCTTTTCACACCTCTACCTTATTTTCTCGACAAACCTTCATTTTTCAACTAGATTCAGCCCAAAATCCTACTTATGTGTCCTCACACAAGGTTTCCTTCCTTTCTTTTTCAATTTTAAGCAAACACAACTCTTAACTAGGTTCCCAATCTTCAAATTACATTCTTTGTAATAAATGCAAAAACATCTCTCAGTCTGGAGGCTTCCAGTATAACGGCAGCATTCACTTTCAAAACAAGCTGGGTCAGTGCCCTCCACTAACACGCAGTAGGCCACAGTTCAACAGACACGGTAAACTATGTGCTGTCAAGGGCCAGTGTGGTGGCTTAGAATACCAGGACCTCTGCCTATGGTGTCAGCACCTCATACGGGTGCCAATTTGAGTCCCAGCTGCTCCACTTCCATCCTGCTCCCTGCTCATGGCCCGGGAAAGCAGCAGACTGGCCCAAGTCTTTGGGACCAGTCACAGAGGAGTTCTAAAATAAGCTCCTGGATCCCGAATTTAGACCAGTTCAGTTCCAACCCCTGAGGTTGAAAGCTGTCTCTCTGAAAACCTGCTTTTCCAATAACAAAAGAAATACATCTTGCAGGAAAAACACTTTTCTCTATGCACTATAAGCCACTACTTCCTAAAATCATTTTGGGACTAACCCTGTGGCACGGGAAGCTAAGTCACCACCTGCAGGACTGGTATCCCAAATGGGTACTGGTCATGTCCTGGCTGTTCCACTTCCCGTCCAGCTCCAGAATAAGATTCCTGGGAAGCAGCAGCAGATAGCCCAGCCACTTGGCTTCCTGCACCAAGTGGAAGATCCAAGCAAACCCCCAGGTCCTAGTTTCAGTTTGACCCAGCTCTGGCCATTTGGCTGTGAACTATCAGATGGAACATTCTCTGTTTTGCAAATAAATCTTTAACCCCCAATTTGGCTTCATCTCATAAAATACTGTTCAAACTTTAAGTTTTCACTAAATCTTTCTTGTATCTCCTCTTTCGATGACACTTCTCATAAAATATTCAGTATTCACATAACTAATAACTTCTACAACAAAATCGAATCTTCATCTCCAAACAAAGAGCAATCACAGCACAGAAGCAATTCAAGCGGTGACTTACTCCCCTCCTTCCAGAAGATGTTTTAGGAAGATCACTGTCATCCTAGGAATAAAATCAAAACACCTTAAATGTGCACATTCTCAACATAAATAAAATACCTAATAAATACAAAGTGCATGAAAGACAACTGGTATTATCAAAGGGGTAACTTGTCATTAAAAAAAAAATCTCAAGATAGACTATCAGATTATCTTTATGGTATCCAGGTGTAAAAGACACTGTAATTTTTTTTTAATTGCAAAGGCGGGTATACAGAGACAGAGAGGAAGATCTTCCATCCCATGGTTCACTCCCCAAGTGACCACAACAGCTGAAGCTGAGCCAATCCGAAGCCAGGAGCCAGGACCTCCTCCAGGTCTCCCACACGGGTGCAGGGTTCCAAGGCTTTAGGCAACATCTTCAACTGCTTCCCCAGGCCACAAGCAGGGAGCTAGATGGGAAGCAGGGCTGCCGGGATTAAAACGTGCGATCATATGGGATCCTGGCATGTGCAAGGCGAGGCCCTTAACCACGATGCTATCGTGCCAGGCTCGACACTGTAATTGTTAATAAGCCTTTTTACATCCATTAACAATACACACTAATACTAAATTCATATTTACTGCTACAGAAGGTTCTT
The DNA here is from genome assembly GCF_017591425.1 of Ochotona curzoniae. NCBI lineage: Eukaryota > Metazoa > Chordata > Mammalia > Lagomorpha > Ochotonidae > Ochotona > Ochotona curzoniae. Next base: position 721,659 of record NW_024466313.1, read on the forward strand.
TTGTGCATTTCCCAATACAACAAGCAAAAGCAATTTTAATCTATATTTTATTTTTAATCATAAAACACCAGAAACACCGAAACTCCTATAGCTCCTGGTTTTTCTGTTCTACAGGTTTTCTTATTCCCCGTGTCACTTACAAGTATTCATGATCTCAGTCAACAGAAAAGTTTTATTTTCTTTTACTGCATCATGTAACAAGAACTTATATAGACTGATTACGCACTATTTAAAAAAAAAATCCTGCTACTCCATACCACAGGCTAACTCTTTATAACATAAAATTAACCACCACTGTTGTTTGCTGATGTACTAACACTTCAGTACCACCACATTTTTACAAGTTCAACTTCCTTAACTTCTGGTGATGATTAAATTCAACTTACACAAATGCAGGTTTTACCAAAAATAATTCTAAGAAATTTTATATGATGTTTTGCACCTGGTGCAATTTGGAAAGGGAAACTTGGACAGGGAAACTTGAAAAATACCTCAAGTATTTTTCAGAGTTTAAGTGATGGTCAATATTGCCTAATACAAATTACCTCCTACCTGGCATACAGTTCATTGGAACAGTGCAAAAAAACTGGCATTAAGAATTTCTACCGGGCCTGGCTCGGTGGTGCAAGTGGTTAAGGTCCTTGCCTTGAACGCACCAGGATCCCAGCAGCCCCACTTCCCTTCCAGCTCCCTGCCTGTGGCCTGGGAAAGCAGTCGAGGACGGCCCAAAGCTTTGGGAACCTGCACCCGCGTGGGAGACCCGAAGAGGCTCCTGGCTTCGGATCGGCATAGCATCAGCCGTTGCGCTCACTTGGGGAGTGAATCATCGGACGGAAGATCTTCCTCTCTGTCTCTCCTCTCTGTATATCCGCCTTTCCAATAAATAAATAGTAAAAATAAATCTTAAAAAAAAAAGAATTTCTACCTATTTTCTAAATCACTCATTATTTTGAAATTATCATTTGAAATTAACAAAATTAGAAAATGAACAGAACTCCATACCAAATCCTCAGCATTTTGATCATCACTTTCAGACACGTTAGAAAGTTCTGCAATATTTGTACAATCTTGATTCCTGGAACAACAAGCATCCACATTACTGGTATGAACACAGTTACTATTGCAAAGGACTTAAAATGCATACCTATTTAAAAAAAAAGACTGCTGAAATAGTAATTTCTCAGAGTAGTTGAATTACACAGAATAATGACTAGTTACACAAATTCATCAATAGGAACTTTTACATTGCTGACCTAGCAGCAGACAGTGGCTAAATCCACTGCACGCTTCGACACAGACGCCAACTTGAGATTTTCTGAAGTAGAAAAGGTGATTCTGGAGTAAATAAGAGAATGTGGTCCTTGGGAATAGCCCAGGAAAGGTAAGAGTAACTAGTTCTAAGAACTTCTTCAATGTGTGGACAGACACTGAAATGATGGTCCTGGTTTGTAAATGTCTCCAATGGAACCTGCTTTCAGGTAAAGAACTGTAAAGAACGTTTACAGTTGTAGGAGAGGGGTATTTAAACTCATTGATTTTATAGGCCAGTGAACTTAAAGTCACCTACCCAACTTTTGAAAGAATGTTTAGTTTGAAAAAAATGTTTACTAGAACAATTAGGTTAACACTTGGGTTTTATTTTGAAGATCACTTTCTATTCTATTCCAAATTGATGTTTCACTATAAGAAAATGTATGAAACTTCACAATGACAATATTTTCATATGTAAATGCAAGAAAATTCAACTGACTCATGAGGAAGTGATCAGATCAACCAACACGAGGCACACTCTACAAGTATCAAAGTGGTATTCATGAAGATGATGAAGTTTGTGAGCCCAGTTCCCAGTTTTCAGCCCGGCCTGGCCCCAGCCAACACAGGCAGCCAGGGACACAATCGCCAGATTGCACAGTCTGTCTCTCCTGCTTCTCCAATACATCACTAAATGCTGAATGAGGTCACAAAACAAAGGGGAAGACTGAGAAACACTGAAAGAACTTCAAAGAAAACAAAACAAATGCAATGAAGAATACAGAGTAGGTTCTGAAATATAACAGACATCATTGTCAACAGTAGCAATATTTAACATCTTTGTACACTGACTTTTTTTAATAAGTAAACGCTCATAACCTGGAACATTGTATGAAGCGTATATGACAAGACTCTGCAGTATAAAATTTAAAAATTTAAAAATTTTGAAAAGCAAGAAAAAAATGAATTGATCATTTTCACTCCTTTATTAAAATTATAATAAACATATAAAGAAATGTCATTTAATGTAAAACACTGAACAAACTAAAGTGAAAGAGTAAAAATTAAAATCGACACATGCAGTCACCTTATGCAACATCTATGAGATTACTTACTTGATAAATTTTAAAAGTTGATCAGTAATCTTTTTGGCTGACCTTGCAATTACACTCTCAGGTTCATTAAAGGTTCTGGCATTATGTTCTATGTATCTGACTTCCCAAATTAATGCCGATAGTCTCCTTCAAAGTAAAGTAGGCAAATTAGGGTTTAGAAACTGGAGACAGAAGTCAAGTCTACAATACTAGCACATTAGTTAAAAAAAAAAATCCTAAGTGCAAAGTTATAATTAATAATCCAACACCAGTGGTTTGATTACAAACATTAGAAATCACACTGGACATGGAACCGCAGGAAATAATTTCAGGAACATAAGCATAACAGGTCATTCATTCAACCACATGCAGAAAATCAACACAGTAATCCTCTTCTCATACTTACGTTCAGTAATGAAAATGTGTTAAATATCACAAGCCCTAAGACAATCTCACTTTCAACTAGAAAAGTGTTTTCTTGGCTCACATAGCTAAGATGATGTGAACTCAAAGCTAACATGATGTGAACTCAACAAGTCTCTCTTGGGCTGGCACCCGTGGCACAGCCGGGTAAGCTGCCAGAGCACGAAGCCTCCCAGTTGTCCTGCTTCTGGTCCACCTTCCTTACAGTTCCTAGGAAGGGGCCCCGGAGGACGGTTCATGCCATCAAGCCCCTAAGGGATCAGGACGGAGCTTCCGGCTCCTCACCTGAGCCTGACCCGATCAAACTGCTGCACCCATCTGTGACCCAACTGACGGAAGATCTCTACCTCCTGTCTGTCTCACCTCTCCCTCTGTTGCCCTGCCTGCCAAACAAAGAGATCTTCAAAAAGAAAGAGACTGCTGTAACAGTAATTTCTTAAAGTAGTTGAATTATAAAAAGTGTTATCAATTACAAACATCATTAAGAATAGGAACTTTTATACTGCCAGCATTCTAGAAGCAGGAGATACTAATGCCTCTGGAAAATCAACCTTATCCCAAACCCCAATTAACTAACTACCTTTAATTTTCAACTGAACAAATAAATACAAATTTAGCACCAAGTTTTATAAATCAGGAACATTGTGGTATAGTGGGTCAAGTTGCTGCAGGTGACACTGGCAACCCATAGGAGCAATCGTTTGAGTCCCAGCTGCTCCACTTTCCACTCAGCTTTCTGTTAATGTGCCTGAAAAAGCAGGAAGATGGTCCAAGGAGGCGGGACCCTACTACCTACTTGGAAGACCCAGAAGATCCTCGGTTTTCTCTGGCCCCGCCCTGGCCATTGGGGCCATTTGGGGAGTGAACCAGCATAAGCAAGATGTCTCCCTCTCCATCCACCTTCCCTCACTCTCTTATCTCTTTCAAATAAATCTTTTAAGCAAGTTTTTAAGAGTCGGCGTACTTAAGACTAAGGACTGAGTACAGCATGTAACCTTACGCTTGTCAACCTTGTTCCTAACACAGTAATAGTTCAGGAACAGGGTATGAAACAGAAAAAGCCCATCACTCCCTAACCCGTCACCATCTCCCTCAGCTCCCACCACCTTTTTGCTAATCTGACGTGGTAAGGCCCAAAAGCTCTTTCAAATGCTTTTGAAAGCAAATTTCCACTAACCTGTAAAAGCGATTGGCCAGCCTCATGCGGATTGTGTACAAATCAGTGGGATAAGCTACCACAGTGCAGTACTTCGGGTATGTGCACAGATCCACAGGACCTGCAAAAGCTGCTGCTATGTCTGTGAGGGAACACAGAAAAGGTTCTATCAACATCTCTAGAAAAAACATTGAATATTACAGACCAAACAGAATCAAAATTCAGAAAATTACAGAATCAAAATTCAACAAATAGGAACTAAAGAACACAGTTTCAGCTGTGCTGTTTTAAGATATATTCCTAAAAATCTACAAATGAAACCTTTCACCCGAAAAACACTTACCAAGATTCAAAAGTTGATCTATACCACGGATAATTCGGTCGCATTCTTCATCCCTTGATTTCTGTCCCCATTCACCATCCTGTGGTTTATAAAGCAATTTCTCCAGTTCCTCTGAGGTGACAGAAATACTGGCTCCTAACTCTTCGGGTGGATCGACTATGAATCCCAGTTAAAGAGAACAGAAAAGGGGGCAGGGGGAATGTAAGAAAAAGAAAATCAACCCAAAAGACATATGCTGCATTAAAATTCAATTTTCAAAGTTCAAATAGCTAAGCTATCTCCACAATCAAAATTACAATAGTTCAAACTTGTAACTCCTGACTGCTTAGCTTTGGGTACAACGATAATCAACCTACTCTAACAAACTGGTGTCACCGGTCTTACTCTACTTCATATAGGACTACTTGAAAATGCAATTTGACAATATTAGTTTTAAAATTTACATTATGATCAGAATTTCTATTAAAACAAAATGTGTAAAATAAGCCCAACATGTCAAACAGCTAATTTTCTTTTTTTTCTTTTAAAGATTTATTTATTACAAAGTCAGATATACAGAGAAGAGGAGAGACAGAGAGGAAGATCTTGCATCTGATGGTTCACTCCCCAAGTAAGCGCAACGGCCGATGCTATGCTGATCCGAAGCCAGGAGCCAGGAACTTCTTCCAGGTCTCCCATGTGGGTGCAGGGTCCCAAAGCTTTGGACTGTCCTTGACTGTCTTCCCAGGCCACAAGCAGGGAGCTGGAGCTGCCAGGATTAGAACCGGCGCCCATATGGGATCCCAAGGCGTTCAAGGCGAGGACTTTAGCCGCTAGGCCACGCCGCCAGGCCCCAGATAATTTTCTTAAACTCAAAAATGCAGACAAGAGTAAAGAGCTTTCTTCTTAAGATGTGTGTGTGCTGTTTCCTTATGGCTCTGAGGAAGTGAGAGAGACACCTGCTCCTGTCTTCTGGCTCACTCCTCACGTGTCCACAACAGCCAGGATTAAGTGTGGCGTGGTAACAGGCCCAGGGACACAACCCAGCCCCCTGAGCCATCGCTGCTGCTTCCCAGAGCCAGCTGTGGTCAGACACCAAGGCCAGTTATCAAGCCCCAACACTGCAAACCAGAGGGAAAAGAAAGTAAGTTCATAGTATTTGTTTTTTGACTCTGAGTTAGCTGGGAGAGCTGGAGCACCGAGAAGAGTCGCGGCCATGTCACACACTGACAGAGGGGATGCCTGCGGGCTCTCCTCATGCACCTCCCCGCTGAGACTCAGTCAGATGTTTAATTACACTGTAAACGCACCGTAACTTGAGATTCTGACGCACAGTGATTCTGATGCAGTCTTGCTTCTGGGAATATTTTGTTAATGTAAACGGTACATGGTAACTATTCGCTTATAACTTAGGTTTTTGCAAAGGAAAATATTTTCCCAAATTTATTTTCTGCATGAACATAAGAGAAGAAGACATTCTAGCATCCTGACACTATTTGGGGGGTAAGTATTTGATTCAGGGCAAGGCCTGCATTCCAGCCCCAGCTCTTCTTCCCGCTGCCGGATGCTGGGAGGCAGCAGGTGACGGCCAGTTAGTCGGCTCCCTGACATCCACACAACAAACGTGGATGGAGTTCCGGCCAATCCAGATGACTGTAGGCATTTAGGGAGTGAACCCACTCACAGAAGACCTTTCTTTTCAATACATTTTTTTATTAACAGTTACACCAGCATTCCTGACTTTCCATACTGCGCGCCAGGGTAATCTTGTCACCAGCATGTGGGTTAATCTGCTTGAGACACTTCGAGTGCCTGGCTTTGCTGCCCAGCTCCAGCTCCCGAGTCTCAGGGCCTTGCTGGTCCCACAGAGCCCAAGCAGCAGCAGCGATGACCCTCAGGTAATTCCACTGCTGCCACCACACAGCAGACGTCAACTGAATCTCAGCCCGAGCCCTGACAGGGCTGTTACGGGCATCTGGGGAGACAAACGCCAGATGACAGCATGCCTTCTCACTCCTCAAATAAATGATTTAAAATTAAAACAAACCAAACTAAAACAAAAAAGAAAAGAGGCTATATGGAAAGATAACATAATCTATTGCTTAAAATCATTAATGTTCACTAATTAATTAGGGCTTTTTCTGTTATTTCCACACAAGATGAAAGAATAGGAAGTGCCTATAGCCCCAGCAGCTGAAATTGCTCCCTCCTCCACCCACACACTCATCACCCTTCACCCTCAGGAAAAAAACAAAGAGAAACAATTGCTTTCAAGAGAGAACATTATGCAAAGGACAGAAATCCCACAGAAAAAAACAAAGGAGGTCAATGCCGTGACTGCTCAGCTTGCCTTGAGTAGCCAGGTCAACACAAGAAGGAAACTCAGGGGTGGGTCTAGACTGGTGACCAAAGGTGACGACAAAGAACCGAGTACTTCCTGCTGCTAGGGTTCAACTGGCTAATCCTCCCCTTGCAAACACACGGATCCCATAAGAGCACTGGTTCATGTCCCAGCTACTCCACTTTCCTTCCAGCTCGCTGCCTGTGGCCTGGGAAAGCAGAGAGGATGACCCAAAGCTTTGGGACCCTGCACTAGTATGGAAAACCTGGAAGAAGCTCCTGGCTGTTGCTTCTGGATAGCTCGGCTCTAGCTGTTGCAGCCACTTGGGGAGTGAACCAACAGATGGAAGATCTTTCTGTCTCTTTCTGTGTAAAATCTGCCTTTCCAATTAAAAAAATCTTAAAAAGGAAAAAAAAAGAACTGAGCACCACGAGAACAAGTAAGCTAGAGTCAACAGTGTCATAAGGGGTCCCTCTCAAGTATTCTGATGGATACTACCTGCAGTCCACGTGCTTCAAAAAGCAGTGTGAGGCCAGAGAAAGCAGCTAATGAACAGACTGGTGAAGACAGGTCTGAGTCAGGACAGGAACTACGCCTGCTTCCCCGGCCAGGCAGGGCACCGACCACACACTGCTCAGGACAGGGCAAACTCTGGACTGAGACGGCGCCAATCCCATCTAACATAAAATGTTTCCAACTAACTTAACTGTGATGTGGGACAAAGCTCAGGAATTATTTACAGGGATATAAAATGCATCACTGGGAGGATGACCCCCACATCCCATGCTGCACACCTAGGTTCAAGTCCTAGCCACGAGCTTCTTGCTCAGTAATGCACTGGCAGAGAGGTGAAGCCGCAGGCAGCTCAGGCAGGCAGACTCCTGCCCTCCCTGCTGTGGGCCTCAGGGATGCAGATACCTAGGCAGGTGCTGATGGATACAAGATCTGTACAAGATATGTACTTGTTTCTGCCTTTCAAACAGCAGCAAAAGGAAGGAAAATAAAACAGTTATTCTTAAAAATACTTTTTAAAATTCTTATTTCTAAAACAAATCTAGATAACGTATGTATGTAAAGATAAATAGGAAGGAAAAAGGGCTCCGTCTCCAGACAGACAGAGCAGAATCTCATGGAGCAAACGTTTCATGTGTCTCAAGCTAGAGACAAGATGAGTACCTACTGTTAGTTATTTAACGCACTTCAAGTTCTTATATTATTACGCGCAGCCAATTCTTGCAGCCTGGTTCTTTTTACCATGAGCCAAAAACAGCAGAGGCACCGTGGCACTTTAGCAGATTTATTCCAGCAGGGCAGGAACAGGATGGAGGTGGTGGGAGATCAACAGTAAAAGGAGGGGGGGAAGGGAGGCAGGCAGGCACCTGGGGGGCCCTTTAAACCAATCAGGTGAGCCCACAAGGTGTGGGGGCGGGGACTGGGATGGATTGAGGGCAGGCTCCCAGGGGATTGGTGCAGGGTCCAGGGTGGGATGTTGGAATAACTCCTTACATACACTGATGATACAGTGTGGCACTGGAAAAAGGGAGCCGGGAGACATGGGCTGCCCTCTCAGGAAGTTTAAGGAGATACAAATGCTCAATCAAGGCAAATAAAAGGAGAAAGAAAGCAAATGAAACTAACGTTGCTGCAGGCAATCCACAACAGGTCCTATACAGGGCACGGCAGGAGGCCAGGCTGGCTGTAAGCAGGCGTCTACTTCTCATAGGAAATAGACAAACCATGGTAGGGTGGCTGAGGTGGATCAGAGCAGACCCACTCCAGTCAAACTAAAACTGTACCTTACAGAAAAAAGGTAACACAGGCAAGGGAAAGAAAGCAGATGGCAGAGAGGACGTCTGCTACCAAGGGAGGGTACGTGAAAAACGACAGCAGACTGTTCAGACCTAACCAGCATCACACCAGAATTTGAGGCAGGAGTTGGTAAGAAAACAAAGATAATGCTGTTGGCTTCCTTCAGTGAAATACACTGTATTAACATGAACACATGCTAATAAGCAACACAAAGATGTCCCATGTGCATTAGAAAGATACAAAGCTGAAAACAAATATGTGAAAACAAAAATATTTTCAGCATTAAATCATATACCATTATCAGGAATTGGCTCCATATCCCATGGGCTAAGTTTTTCAATTTCAGTATTGTCCCACCTATTCAAAAAACAAAAACCAAAATTCTAGTTAGAATTCATGAAAACTAATTAGAGATATTACCTAGGTTTTCATCATAAAAATGATTTTAAAATATAAAAAAAAATCCCCGCAAAAAGTACATTCTAAATATTAGTACTGAGTATTTTTGGAAATGTCAAAATGCACAAGCTCTCAGTTCTCAAAATCCAAATTCATGTGTGGACCACAATGCGTTAGGATAACTAACTCAAAGGGCCAAGGTCTTGAATATCATGCTTCACAGTGCTCCACAGCCAATGACAAAGCACAGATTTATGGCCTGCTCCTCAACTATGGCCCCAACAGTAATAAAGAAAACAACAGAAGCCTGCAGAAACAGTCTCAAACAAGCAAGCAGAAACTGAACATAACAGACTGAAAATACTCCACAGTCAGATACCTTCTGAGCCCTGCCACGAGGACACAGCAGCAAACTCCTGACCTGATCTCACTTAGCAGGGCTCAGGGAGGGTCACGCATTGAGGCCTCGTGGTCACCCATCAGCAAACCTGGAGCCAACCCCCAGCTTCTTGCTAACACAACACCCTGGGGCACTGCCCTGGCCCAGCTCCGGTCACTGGGCATGCAGGAGATGAACCAACAGAAAAACACTCTGCATGGCTGCAGGGCTACCTGCTGCTCGAGTTCTTCCAAAGCTCACTTAAAATAGTGTATAAAATTCCCCCACTTCAACATGGTATCAAGTTAGCTTCATGTTAAATGTGTAGGGTTTATGTGAAATATAAATAAATTTTGTCTTTAGATTCGGGTCCCATCCCCAAAGCATGCATATGTCTATGTGTATATTTATTTGCATATGCTTTAAAAAAACAAAAAGAAACTCTGAATGCATTTCTGACTCCAGGCAATCAGATACACATCCTCAACTAGGGTCAGTGAGCAGGAAACCAGGGGTTTGTGTCCGAGCTATCTCATAGGTCAGACAGATGCGAATGAACCACAGCCCAAAGTGCACATCTTTACCCTGAAACACAAGCACCACCAATGATGAGGTTTTACCAGCTACAAACCTGACAACGTAGCATTGGAAATGACTATCAGGATACTGTGGCTGGTACGGCTCTTGACGTAACACTGTCCCAAACCACCAAGCATCGTCAATGATAGAGCGGAATCTGTCACCTGGAAGTGAAGGTAAAGGGTGAGGCATCTATTTGCTACCATATAAAAGAAATGAAAACAGAAATTAAAATGTATTCATTTCATTCTGTATACCTCAATGACAAGATGTAGAAAAGCTACAGAATCACACTCGAGCAGCCTCCCAGCAGTGACAAGTCAAGCCACAGAGCGAAGTGATTCTGACTAGACTTCACTGTGGAGTGCATTCAAAAACCTACTCGAAAACACAGCATCCCACATTTACAATGTGAGGAACCAAGTTTTAAAAATACTACATATACATCTATATGCCTAATGCATAAAACAAAAAACTTCAATACCATTTCCCAAAAATGTAACTAACAAGCTTCATGTTTAAAGTTGTTACTATGTAAATAATCGTAACTCCACATCAACAGTATTCCAGTTACCAGGCTCTGTCTCAATGTACCCATAAAAAGTCAACATTCTATCTGATAGGATTAAATAAACACCCACATATGCCACTGTCTCAGCATAAAGCACAAAAGCAGACAAGCAAATACTACAAGTGATTCTAGACCAACCAACAGGAATCTTGGAGTAGTTTCACAGATTTCATCCACCGCAGTCTTGAGCACTTCCATGGAGCAGAAAGTGCATCTCTCCTCTGTGCGGTGCAACGGCATGAAGCAGCACAGGGCAGCGCCTGGGCCGCAGGCTAAGCTGCTGCCTGCAACACTGGCACCCCCTAAGAGTCCCAGCTGCCCCAGTACTGCTGACGTCCTGGGAGGGCGGCCAAGGGCGGCTGGGGGGAGCCTGCACCCCCAGGGGAGCCCTGCAGGGGCATCCAGACCCCTGGCTGCAGCAGGACCCAGTGCCAGTTCTTACAGCTATGTGAGGAGTGAACCACTTTCTTCCTTTCTCTGTAACTCTACCTTTCAAAGGAATAAATAAATAAATCTTTTTAATAGATTAAAAAGTAAAACAAGCTGCTGTAGCTACCTCTTCTTTCCTCTTCATTCTACAACTTCAAAACAAAACCAACTGAAAGAAAAAAATCACCTCTTCAGCATTAGTATTTCTTCAGTATCGATGGACAATTTTTCTCAAGTTTTACAAAAATAATAAACAAAAGCTACATTTTAATTCAAAGACTCACGCTACGTATATATAATATACAAATATACAAAAACACATAGAGTATCCATCAAATAATTGTAATTGCATAAAATATACTTACAGAAAATACTTGTTTGAAAAATAATGTAACCCTTAGAGATGTATTACAAGATAATTACTATATTTTCAACTGTATTAGCTATGTCCTAAATCTAAGCCTAATATTTTGTTCAATCCTGATGTAAATTAGCTAATAAGCATTAATTATAATTGAATGTAAAAATAAATTATTTTAATAATCAACTGTTCTAATGTTGACAAACATAATATAAAAACATGATTAGTTAATCTTTGATACAAAGCATGAACTATTTTATAACATTTGCTTCTCTACCTAATGCTAGAACATAATTTAGGCCAGATAAAAATTACGTCTCCAGTAATAAGCCAATCATTAAATTTTAAAAAGCTATAGAAATTATTTTCTAAGGGTAAAAGTAGCTTTTGTACATTTTTCCTAGCTCTCTGCTCTAATAATTTGCTAAAATTTTTCAAGTACGTTAACAATACACTGAGAAAATGAAAATGGAAACAACCTTCTCCAACCACACTGCTGGAATTTCAGGTAAGGTTTCCCAAGGCAGTAACACTGAATTAGAAAGATCTGCTATAATTTGTTGCCGATCACAAAATTAAAATTAAATTACAAAGGGCAACTGGGACACATTTCTGGAGATGAGTTGTAGGGAATCAGGTTTAGCAAGAAGCTTCAGTGGCAACATTGGTAAAGACCCTCTAGGGTCAAAAAATCCAAATGCCCAGGAAACTGGAACGTGCTCTGGGACTGGACTCTGCAGTTAGCGAGCTGCCAGTATCACAGCTTTCCTCTTTCAGCTAGGCATCTTTCAAGAAAAACTTGCTCTATTTCTACTCCCAAAACGTAGTTACGTAGACATTACAGTTTAGAAACAGTCTACAAAAACAGCCATTTCATTTCAAAAGAAAATAATTATGGAATATTTAGCTAAAATTTACGTACTTCTATTACCTATAGAAAAAGATTGTGAATCTAGAAAGATTACAGTAAGGTCTGAATACCATTTATGAAAACATACATCAGATGACACAGCCTAGGTGAACACAGTATTGTGAAAAAAAGCAATTAAGCACACCATTAGTTATGTTACATGATTAAACTCAAACTTACATGAAACAGGTACTGTAGTCACTATCCAGTACTAATTAAGTTATTTATATTCATCAATTACATCCTGAAATTGATATCTACACAGGTCTAAAGAATCAACCTGAAATTCTGGTAATCACAAAAACCATTCCAGTAATTCAATGCCACCATTTAGATTGTTTCTTTCTGTCCAACTACAGTATCACATGGGTATAAAGCATAACTACAAATAAATTATTTCTAAAGACTAGACTAATTCATTTATTTGAAAAGCAAACAGAGAAACAGGGAGGGGTGAGGGAGGAAACAGAGGGTGAATGAGAGGCAGGGAGAGCACTCAACCCACGCAGGCTCCAAACGGCTGCACAGCCAGGCCCGGGCCAGGACAGAGTGCAGCATGCAAGTCCATCAGGTCACCCACGTGGGCGGAAGGAACCCACGCGTGAGCTCTCGTCCAGTGCCTTCCCGCGCGCATCAGCAGAAGCTGGGTGGGAAGCAGAGCAGCAGGCACCAGAGCCAGCACTCCCACAGAGCTGGCACACGCAGCAGCTTCATGGGCTGCGCACAATGCCCACACCAAACTTATTTCAGAGAAGGTTTCCTTGTGATGTCAAAATCATTTACTAGAGGAGTGATTTCAGTCCCAGCTTCTCCACTGCTGATCCAGTTCCCAGGTAACAGGCCTCAGAAAGCAGCAGGTGAGAGCAGCAGACGATGGCCAAGTACCGGGGACCCCTGACACCCACATGGGAGACCTGAAGGGAGCTCCATGCTCCTGGCGTGGGGCTGGTCACCCCTGGCCACTACGAGCATTTGGGGAGTAAACCAGCCAGCGGAAGACGTTTCTCTTCCTCTCTCACTGTGTCTTTCAAGTCAGTCAGTCCTCAGAATAAAAACGAATCACGGAGTACTACATTCTAAGCCAGACCTATTTTGGAATCACTTACACTTCTTTCCAGTTTCCATATCTGTAAACTCCATAATTACACAAGGAAAACAACAGACATTACATTTTAAGGCAATATAAAACTCAACAAGAACAGACTTACACGACTGCCAATTCCTCTGTCTTGCTTCATCATAAAACTGACGCAATACCAGGAAATCAATAACATCTGGCATATCGTGGTATCTAAACAAAAAGATTTTAATATTATTTTAACCCAATATTCCCTAAGTATCACTTTAACATATAAACATTGCTTCATATACAAACATTAGCTACCATATTGGCAGCACAAGTGCAACAAGCCATTTGTTCTAAATGTTTCTCAAAAACAAAGGCTGAAATAATTTCACGATTAGAATTCTGGAGTTCGGTCCTTGGGCTTGGGGGCAACTGACGCTCCCTGCAGTGTGGCGACTGTGGGGGGTGCCCCTGCCGGGTCGGACCCCATGCGGGGGACTCACGCCAAAGACACTGCCACAAGGCAGTGAACGAGTCCTCGGCCTCCCCCAGGACCCAAGAGAGCTCTTCCCTCAGGGTAAGTCCGCCATGAGGGAACTTGGGAACTGGGTGGAAATTCCTAGCTCCGCCCAGCTGCTAAGACCATGCGGCTGGGGGAGTTTGGGAGGAGTTCGGTCCTTGGGCTTGGGGGCAACTGACGCTCCCTGCAGTGTGGCGACTGTGGGGGGTGCCCCTGCCGGGTCGGACCCCATGCGGGGGACTCACGCCAAAGACACTGCCACAAGGCAGTGAACGCGTCCTCGGCCTCCCCCAGGACCCAAGAGAGCTCTTCCCTCAGGGTAAGTCCGCCATGAGGGAACTTGGGAACTGGGTGGAAATTCCTAGCTCCGCCCAGCTGCTAAGACCATGCGGCTGGGGGAGTTTGGGAGGAGTTCGGTCCTTGGGCTTGGGGGCAACTGACGCTCCCTGCAGTGTGGCGACTGTGGGGGGTGCCCCTGCCGGGTCGGACCCCATGCGGGGGACTCACGCCAAAGACACTGCCACAAGGCAGTGAACGAGTCCTCGGCCTCCCCCAGGGCAGCCAGTGCACCAAGTGGTGCCAGACTTTGCCTGCTGGCCGCCCGGAACGGCAAACTCTGGGGTTTTCAAGATATGTAATTGCTGCCTGGGTCACTCATGACTAAGACTAGGTTGAGTGTAGGTGCAAAGTGAATTTTCGGGTATTCTCAGTGACAGTGTCATGAAAGATATAAGCAGGCAAGGGGACCAAGACCTAGTGGTTTGGGGGAAGTGTCCAGAAGATAATTTTAGTAAGACAGATGCAACAGCTCAATTATGAATACAGAGATGGGATATTTGTATAGAACATCACTGATCACCATATACTAGCCCACACCGAAGCTATGGATGGGGCCTCTTTGGCAGTGTTGGGTACCATTGCCCGACTGAGTGTTGGAGTTGTGGAGTGGTCACATTTGGCAGGATCAAGACACTCTCCAGCACACAAGAGAACTTGGGCTGGGGGTAGGCTCTGTGGGGTTGTGTGGGCCCAACCCTTTGGAATACAAATCCCCCGGGTTAGTTCCCAAGCTGGGGTTGCAATGGTCTAAGCTAGGTGTGACCACGCCATCTGCCATCACTCATGGGTAAAGGAATCCACAACAGTCAGGGTAGGTCAAGGCAGCAGCACCCAAATGTGCATCTTTAAACAGGATGTGGGGTGGGCCGGGCTGCCACTGGAAAGGGACAGAAGGGGCAGGGCTGAACAAACCTTAACTCACAAGTAACAACAGAAATCAGGTTGGAGCACAGCTCATGCCAGGTAGGTCCTTGCACATACTGATCTGTGTGAGGCAGAGGCACTAAGCCACAGCATCCAAGGGGCCACGACAAGTGAGGGGCTCTGCCAAGCGGAGACAGAACAACCACCGGCCTACACCTGCTCTACTGCAGGGCAGAGGCCCGGTTGGGGAAATAACAGGACACCCTAGCTGGGTTGAGTTTCCCACCAAGGAGCGCATGGGCTGGAACTGAGGCTACATTCTGATCAGGATACGATCGTAATCTCACTTGGCACAATTGTGGACTGGGATGGGAAGCACCAAGCCAGGCCAAATTCCAACACCATCTGGTGCTCTGGAGGACCGGGGAGGGTTGTGTGACAGACTAGGTTAGGTCTCAGCCCTTACTGAACCATGTGTGAGCTTGGTAGGGGTATGGAAGAGCCATGGCTGGGTTGAAATATCCAACAACAAGAACCAGCTTGGGTCGGAGGCCAGGCAGGAAAAGCCACTGTTCCTCCTAGGATAGCAGGCGAACTGAGTAGTGCTGGCTCATGGACCCACTGGTATGCGCGAAAACTGGCATTGGGACAGGTTCTGGTGGAGGAGCCCGGGCAACTTCTCTGGCAGGACACAGTCCCATGCAGGTAAGCGCAAGAAGCACAATAGGGAACAACCCAAAACAGGCAATGAAAATTATCCCACTGGCATACACATGGCATGGGTTGGGGGCAGACCAGCCTGAATCTGTTCACATTACCTTCTGGTGAATCCGAGCACCAGAACAGAGTGTGGGTCGAGCCAGGTTCGGTTGTAACACATACCAGTACACAACAAGTAATGCCAAGGTGAGATGAGCCGTACCAGATGTGGCTGCAGCACACAACCAGCACATGTGACAATCAGGGAGGAGGCAAAGCCGACAGGGGAACGTGGGCACCCCTGCTGGATAACTACTTCCATTGGAAAGTGTGAATACGGATGGGGGCAGTTCAGACTAGGCAGGGCTATAGCACCTGCGGGCCTCACGGTGAGCTGACTGTTCTGACTGGTGCAAGTTAAAATTAGAGTGGGTTGAGGGGTGTTTGGGCTTAGCCACAGCGTTAGCTGGCAGAGGCTGGTACTAGGAGCCAATTCTGACAAGTCAAATGCCAAAACTACCAGGAGACTGCATACTCTAGGAGTGGGTGTGGCCTAGTAGGGAAATAGTGGGCACCTCCCTCAGGGTTACCACCCTCACTGGACAGCACGAAACCCAGGCTAGGAGCAGGGGTGGCTTGACAGAAAGGCACCTGCCAGTGGGTGTATGGGCTGGATAATAGGTTGGTTGGGTTGAACCAGGCTTCAATGTCCATTGACGTGTGCGAGAGCTAATTGGGATGTGGGACAGACTGGACAAGCCTGCAGTGCATACTGGCAAGCACGGGAACCAGGGTAGGGGGCAGAACTGGTAGGGGTTTTGGGGAGTCGCCTCAACTAGGCTGCAGCTCCAACTGGTTTGCATGAAGACCGAGTATGAAGTGGGTAGAATCGAGCTGGACTACAACACCCATTGGTTCACAAGGAAGACAGGGCTGGAAGCCGAACGGACCCAGTAATCGCAA
The DNA here is from genome assembly GCF_017591425.1 of Ochotona curzoniae. Taxonomy (NCBI): domain Eukaryota; kingdom Metazoa; phylum Chordata; class Mammalia; order Lagomorpha; family Ochotonidae; genus Ochotona; species Ochotona curzoniae. The sequence goes on from NW_024466313.1 coordinate 738,134, forward strand.
CGACCAGCATATGCATAAGCTGCTTGGTGTGAAGCACAGTGTTGGAGTCTGTACTAGCAAACTCACTCAAGAATCAGATCTGGGATCAACTCAGATGAAGTTTCTTTGGATATTTCTCGAACTGAACTGCTGATCTTGGAACCCCAACCATCAAGAGACTGTCAGCCAGTGGACTCTGAATAGGTTTCATTACGGTTGGGACGGAGAGATTGGCAGCAATCCAGAACTGATGAACTATCAAAACTGTATGAGCAGGACCCTTGGAGCGCGCCTCATGTTGGGGATGGGGGATGGGTGGGAGGTAGGGTGGGACTTTCCCCCTTGTTACTCCCCTAACCCTAGATACAGGGCAAAATGATTATATTAGTGTGGAAACAATGATATTACCCACTTTCACCCTGTAGCCCTTGACCCTTTGTACCCTAATAAACTAAGATTATTAAAAAAAAAAAAAAAAAAAAAAAAAGAATTCTGCACACACAGGGCCTGGCATGATAACATAGTGGTTAAAGACCTCGCCTTGGGGCCCGGCGCCATGGCCTAGTGGCTAAAGTCCTCGCCTTCAATGCCCTGGGATCCCATATGAGCGCCGGTTCTAATCCCAGCAGCTCCACTTCCCATCCAGCTCGCTGCTTGTGGCCTGGGAAAGCAGTCCAGGACGGCCCAAAGCCTTGGGACCCTGCACCCGCGTGGGAGACCCAGAAGAAGTTCCTGGCTCCTGGCTTCAGAACGGCATAGCATCGGCCATTGTGCTCACTTGGGGAGTGAATCATCGGAGGGAAGATCTTCCTCTCTGTCTCTCCTCCTCTCTGTATATTTGACTTTTCAATAAATAAATAAGTCTTTATTTAAAAAAAAAAAAAAAAAAAGACCTCGCCTTGAACACACCAGGATCCCAAATGGGCGCCAGTTCTAACCCCAACAGCCTCGCTTCCCATCCAGCTCACTGCTTGTGGCCTGGGAAGGCAGTGGAGGACGGCCCAAAGCTTTGGGACCCTGCATCTACGTGGAAGACCTGGAAGAAGCTCCAGGCTTCTGGTTTCAGACTAGCTCAGCTCCAGCTGTTGTGGCTGCTTGGAGGTAAACCATCGGGCGGAAGATCTTCCTCTCTGTATATCTGCCTTTCCAATAAAAATAAATAAATCTTAAAGATTTATTTATTAAAGATGTGCTGTAACACATCAATGTTACTTCTGACCGAGTCTCTTCCATTTGATGTTCTACACATATTGGAAGTTTTCCACAAGACAAATCAGCAAGACAGAAGCTCTTAAATTCACAGGATTCCACTCAAAAAGCAGTGATACATACCTAATAGAGAAAGCTCTATCCGTGAGTTTCCCAGTTGCTGGGTCTATAAACGCTAGTTTGAGGCAACAAAGTGTAGGTGGTCCAACCTCATACCGTATTCCAACTATTTTCACCAATTCTTGATCCTTTATCAAACAATTTTAAAAATAATTAAAAGGCAAAACTCATTAACTAATTTTCCATTATTATTACTAAAGCAAACTCACAATTTAGACTTTGAAACCACCAGATTTGCCCTCTCTCAAATCTTCATGATCTTTGTGAAACAAAGTATTTTAAATATACTAACAAAAGGAATACAAACATACTACAAACATAACAAAGGGAACTTAAAGTCAATATACTAATTTTAGAAAATGCACCTCAAAACTTAAGAATGTAAACACAGTTAACCTCAATATTGATAAAGATAACCATTAATAATCTTACATAATTTCTTGACATTTTCCTCTAAAATACATTTTATTTTTTTAAATACATTTTAAATAAAACTGTTTGATATATTCAAAATGGGCAAGTATTTCTACTATTCAAAATCCTGCTACTCATTTCCTAATTCATTCAATAACAAATACTAGTTTAATAATAATACGCCATGTCCTACAATCTAACAGAGACAGGACAGCCAATTTTGACAAGTTTTTTCTTGGAAAGAATATCCATTAAATGAACTTGCCTTACTTAACCTTACAATCTGTTTCTGTTTCCTGGGTATTAGGAATGCAACAGAGTACTGGGACAGTTTTTCACTAAACAAGCACATGCGTATTATAAAATACCAAAGTGCGTACAAACACTGGCTTCTCTTTGTTACTGTTAGTCACACTCCATAAAGCTGCTTAGAACACTCAAGTAGAGCACTGAGTCTGTGCTCACAGGGGAAAAAAATCCCTATTAAACTGGTCATGGCTACAACAGTACAAAGAATAAGCCTGGTTTTATATGCATTTTTTGTTCAATAGCATCTCATTGAATACATGCCACAGATTCATTGGCCACAACTCCGAGGCAACAGCACTGCACTCACACCTGAGCCGGACCACCCGCCATCGTGCCTCCCCCTCTGTCCCTCCAGGCTGCTGGAGCTCAGCAGCACACCTGAGGAGCTACCCTGAGAAAAGCACAAAAATGGACAACACACACAGTACTCTGCCCTCTCTCAAATAAATAAATCATTTAAAAAGGGAATAACTATCTTCTAAAAATCAAAAATACACACTATTCGACAGCATTGTAAACTAGTACACCCATTATGACAGACAAAAATCTGAAAACGCATCTATCAGACCCAGCCATTCTATTCCTGAGAACTTAGACAAAGGCAGTAAAAGTCAGCACATGTAGTTACCTGTACCCCACATTTATAGCACCTCAACTCACAGAAGCTAGTATATGTGATCAACGCAGATCTCCATCAACTGAGGAATGGACTTAAAACACCGGGACACGCATGCACGCTGGAATCCTACTCAGCCATATAAACAAATGAAAACACCACTGCTCCCAAGAAAATGAACACAGCCGGAACAACTGATGTGGAGCAGCAAAATCGACATTTGGAAACTTGATTATTGTTTATAACCCTGGCCTACATTCTTGAGCAACAGTGGTTTTCTTATATGCTGCTTGTTGAATTCCTTATTTAGTTAAGAGTGAAATTTGTGATTATAAAAAGTAAACTGGGCACGGAACTGTGGTATGGCAGCTAAGTAACCACCTGCACTACCAGGACCCCATCCAGGTGCCAGTTTGTGTCCCAGCTGCTCCACATCCAGTCTAGCTCCCAAACTATGGCCTGAGAAAAGCAGCCTAAGTGATTGGGACCTGCGTCCACAGGGGAGCCCCAGGTGGAGCTCTGCTCTGGCCTGCTTCCAGCCTGGCCGTGGCAGTCATCCAGGAGCGGACCTGGGGACGGAAGACGCTTCTCTGTTGTTCTGTCTCTCCTTGCACTTCTTTCAAATTTTTCAATTAATTAGCCAATCTTTTTGTTGTTGTTGCGAAGCAATGGCCATTTATTCAGCACAAGTCCATCAATGAGTCAGTCTTTTAAAAGAGAACATCAGAATCCCAGACAGCAGCTACCAGGGTTCAGCAGCAGCACCTTTTCTCTGCCTCTCAAGTAAAAAGTCAAAATCTCAAACATACGCTCACAAGTTGCCAATGGATCTATAAATAACTCAATCGATAAGAGTAATTTTTAAAGTTCAGGAGAAAACAAAATTTAAAAGTAAACTTATTTCAGTGTAAAAAAAAAAAAAAAAAACAAAATTCACACAGATTGTTCGGGATGAGCATTCCAAATGTGCCCCTGTTCAATGGTTTCCTAACATGGCCCTGCCCCCCGGATGTCCAAGATTTAATAACACCGTCATCCTACCCGGAGATCCATTTTTCTCCATGGCTCCTTGCTAGGGTTTAGTTCATAAATATTGCTTCTTCTCACAGCTTCAATGTAAGCTTCATGACCCTGTCGAAAATAGATCACCTACAAATGGGAAGTATATATTCCAAAATTAATAGCAATCTAAGGACTAATTTAAATCTGATTTCATGATCCACACTCATGTTCTTAAACTTCATCTTTCTCACCTCATCCCCCATCTGAGGAACAAAAGGAGATTTTCGGAGTGCTGTGTCAGTTATCCACACTGGAGGATGAAATTCACATAAATGTTCCGTATTTGCTGGTTCTGCTGGAGTTATTCTACACAAATTCTGCCAAAGCAAAGCAAACAAGTTCAGTACAGAAACAGCTTGAGGCCAGTACCATGGCCCAGCGAGTTAAACTACCACCTGCTGTGCCAGCTTCTGATGGGAATACCAGATCCAGCCTGGCTGTTTCACTTCTGACCCAGCTCCCTGCTAACACACCTGGAAAAGCAGAAGACAGCCCAAGCACCTGAAGCCATGTCTCCAACCTGGGAGACCCAGATGGAGTTCCAAGTTCCTGGCTGCCAGCAGGCCCACCCCTGGGCTTAGCAGCCACGTGCGACCCAGTAGATGAAAAATCCCTTTGTCTACCTCTCCATATTTGTTACTCTGCCTTTCAAATAGGGCAATACAACTTTTTTCTAAAGAGCCATTATGCACTATTTAACTGAAACAAGTGAAAACCTTTTGAATGTCTACTGTTTCTATAAAATATTTATTTATTTTATTGGAAAATCAGATAAACACAGAAAAGATATTCTGTCCACTGGTTTCACCCCCTAAGTGGTTGCAACAGCCAGAATTGAGCCGCTCCCAGGCCAGGTAGGCAGTCCACAACTGCTTTCCTAGGCTACAAGCAAGGAGCTGGAAGGAAAGTGGGGCCACTGGGATATGAACCTGTGCCCATAGGGGATCCTGGCACATCTAAAGTGAGAATTTTACCCACCTGGCTATCACACTGGGCCCTTGGATGTCTATTTTAAGAAACATTCATTTTGAATTTTCCAGGCAACAAATCAGAGCGGGAAAGAAACGGGATTTCCTTCACAAATGGATATAATACTGAGGACTTAGAGCAGACCACAACCAGGAGACAGGATCTCCAGCACTTGAGCCATCTCCCACTGCCTTCCCAGATACATCAGTCCTGAGCTGGACTACAAGCAGAACAGCTGAGACCCGAAATGGCACTCCAATATGGGCTGCTGCTTTGAGCTTAACCCACTGAGCCAGTACACCAGCTCCAATGATTCATTTCCAATGATTACTTTTAAGCAGCAAACACATTTGGTTCTTGACATACATTTGAGTACAGCACTTCTGAAAGCAATATAACTACCTGGCACATTCGGTAACATCTCCTGATTTTCTTTTACATCTCATGCCAGGTAGCTAACGTGCAACCTAACTCCTCTTCCACACATAGTTCTACCAAAATTCTCCAAGTGCCCTCTTGATTTGAGTTTAAGACTAGTGACTTTTCAAGTTGACCACAAATCCCTGTTGATGGCATCTGGACTGTTTCCAGGTCTTATCCTATGCTACCATAAACATGGCGTTGCAGGGACTTCTCTATGAAGATTTCTGAAAATATGCACTTTCTATGAACTTCTTGAATATCCTATGCATGAAGTTCAAAATTATTTGCACTAAAATAAACATTTAATTGCATTTTCTAAAAACCTCTTCAAATACCTTGCATAAGGGAGGAAAAAGGACAGCACAATCAAGAAAAGCATGATGATAAAAGTATAAACAGAACAGGAAAAAATGTCAGTGAAAGTCAAAATAAGAAAGCACCTCAAACTTCTTCCAATTATCAGGAGACAAATATGAGCTGCGTGGGATTCAGAGTAACAGAGCTCTGCCTGTAAGTTTTTGATATGGAAAGGATTCTCTGTCAAATCCACAACTCAGAGCAGAGCGACGTAGAAGTGTCAATAACCCGTGGAGGGCAGCATGGCAGGCCAGCACCGTAGGCAGACAGCCCACACGGGAAGGGCTCCCGTCCAGGATGCTGCGCCTCTGACACAGAGCCCACTAGCAGAACGGGAAGTGCAGAGGATGAGGCCTTTCTGCCACCTACCCAGGAGACCTGGATGAAGCTCCTGGATTCCAGACTCAGCCTAGCCACTGAGTTACCTCAAAGTAAACCCGGGGTAGATACTCGCTCTCTACTTTTCTCTCTGTAGTTCTTTCAAACAGATCAGTACATACAAGAATAAAAACAGTATCTCCATAAAAAGTACAGATACAGGTTATTTTACACTCTTCCTCAACACTGCTTTGCAAATCTTTTAAATTTTTATTGATATAAATAGAATAGACTCCATGTATTTCATAAATAGAATTCTTTGGCTTTTTTTTTTAAGACTTCTTTTACTTGAAAGAGTTACACAGGGTGAGAGGCAGAGACCTGCCATCCTCTGATCACTCCCTAAATGGACACCACACCCAAAGTTCCAAGCCAGGAGCTTCTCCCAGGTCTCCCACGTGGGCACTGGAGCCCAGCACCTTGGGCCATGCTCTGCTGCTTCCCCAGCGAGCTGGATTTGAAAGGAGCAGCTGGGACTCAAACCAGTGCCCATATATGATGCTGTCGTCACCGGCAGAGGATTAGTCGTGGTGCTAGTGCCCACAGGTACAATTCTAAGACAATCACACTGCCCTCCCTCAATCTCCTTCTTTCCTTTTTTTCATTTTTACAAAACATAACTTCAGTCTACTCTATAAATCACAGGCTTAATGTCCCACTAGGCATAATACTCAGCCAATAAAGAAGATAAAGATCATAGTTCTACTCGAGTATGAATAAGGGCTGTAAGACAATAAGCAAATTACAAGATATGGGTCTCTTACCTCTTTTTTAGGCTTACTATCTTTCTTTCTTTTTCGTCTCCTTTTTGGAGGTGATAAATTCTCAGTAGACATTTCATCTTCTGAACTACTACAAAATCTGGTGACTCGTCGCCGGCAGGATGTTCGCAAAGGAGGCTGCAAGTTGATGCCTGCGTCAGCCGTCCAATCAGAGTATCTAGACGAAGAGTCGCTGGAGGAGGAGAATGCCATAAGGAATGTGGAATCAGGACCTAAACGCTGACAGCAAGCTAATAGAACAGCTCAAGGGGAGAGAGAAGACAGGAAAGGAGAGATCCTAGGAGCAGCCCCCACACTACCAGTGCAGAATGGAAACAGCGACAAGGAGAGAGCACAGATGCTGCATGAAGGGAGAACACAAGCTTGCAAGCTTTTCTTCCCAAGCCTACAGATGAAGCGCGACAGAGCTAACACCTGCAAGCCAGCCACAACTCCTCCAGAGACGAGGCTCAGGAACAGCTCGCCCAGCACACTGCAAGAGGCTGCGGCTTAGAATGAACTGCAATCACAAGCCATCAATAAACACATTAGAAGGCCAAGGGAAGGAAGCAGGACCAAAGTTGTACTGTGTTTTTGGGTTTTTTGCTCCTGGCTTCAGCCTGGCCCAGCACCAGCTGTGTGGTAGGTATGCAATGGCGGTTGGGGGAGGCTGGGTTGAGGATCAGTAGATGGAAGTCCTTTTTTGTTTGTTTTTTAAAATAAACTTAAAAGTATTTATATAACCAGATGCTATAAAATCATGCCAGTTACTGATCAAAATAAAGTAAAAGGAAACATAAGACTATCGTTTGACTAATTACGATGACAATAGAAGGCGATCTGAGTGACACTAGCTGTCTAGACATGCCCTGGACAGGCTGGAGAGCCTAAGTCGGGGTTTCTGCCTTCAGACGCCGCTGTGACACAGAGGGTCAAACCACAGCCCACAGCGCTGGCATCTCACAAGGGCAGTGACTGGAATCTCAGCTACTCCAGTTCCAGTCCACCTCCTTGATAATGTGCCTGGGACACAGTGGAGGATGGCACAAGTGCTTGGGCTCCTTTTATACATGAAGGAGACCTCAAAAAACAAACAACACGTGGCTTCTGGCGTCAAAGCAGCCCGGCTCTGGGAGTTGTGGCCATTTGGGGAGTAGATAAGTTTCTTCCTGTCTTGTTTAAATAAGTAATTCTTTAAAAAGGAAGGAAGGAAGGAAAGCTCAGAGGGAGGTAGGAAAGGAGGGAGGGAGAGAAAGGAAAAGGAATGTGTGGGGATGAAGGTGACATGAACCACGATGGGAAACAGAATGTGACAATCTGGTCCTACGAAATCCAAAACCAATTATCAGGAAAACAAAACATATGCCAGTAATAACAACACAGATGTATTACCATGCAGACTTTGTATATTACTCACTGTAAATTCAAGCCAGACTACATTGACATTTTTACCACACATACTTAACACGACTAGGTGTTAGCTAACGCTACAAGGCTGACATTGATAGTCACCTAAGAATCCCAAAAAGATGTGTCTTTAACAGCTGTTAATCCAGTTCATTTCTCATTTTAAACACACTTAAACCTCAGTGCTAACTGTACTACAGGTGCAGACTCTTGCCCTGGAATTTCATCCACATAGAGTTCTCTCCAAGTTTGGACAATGCTTAAAAGAGCAAAACCGGGTGGGTCTCAGGACAGGGCGTCTCATGCCTGGAACCCGGACAGCCGCCATGGGCACAGCCGCCATGTGCTGAGCTGTCCCCGGGCCTGCTGGGTTCCGGGAGCCGCTTCCTTCGGGGTGAGTAGACCGAGGGGGAGGCCTCCGGGACTGGGCAGGCCCGGGACCCACCCGCCGCCCTCATGGGGCAGTGAATGGGATTTGGGAGGGGTGCGACCTTGGGCCTGGGTTATTTAAACCTCCAGCAGCCTCCTGGCAGCTGGTGGGTCTCAGGACGGGGCGTCACATGCCTGGATCCCGGACAGCCGCCATGGGCACAGCCGCCATGTGCTGAGCTGTCCCCGGGCGGCCAGTGCGCCATTTGGTGCCAGGCTCTGCCTGCTGGCCGCCCAGCCGGGGAGCTCTGGGGATTTGGTTCTTTGAGTTGCTGCTTAATTAGCTCCAGGTTGAACCCATTGTGCTTCTCGGACCTGAAACAGGCAGTAACTCTTCCTTAGCAAAACTTGTAATCACTAATAATTCTGAGCACCAAATACCAGTCATGCAGAAGCTAGGGCTTGGGGCTTGTCCTGCAAAAGTAGCTCCAACAGTTGGCCAATGTGTCAACTGGTAATGGAACAGAGTAGATTAGGCACGACTGAACAAACCTTAGCCCACAAGTAAAACTAGAAACCAGGAGGGAGCAGAGGTCATGCCGAGCTAGGTTCTTGTACTTGCTGGTCTGTGGGAGCCAGGGACGCTAAGCCACAGTGTCTAAGGCAGAGGTCGGGACAGGTGAGGAGCTGTGCCAAGCTGAGTCAGAGCATCCATTGGCATGCAAGTGATCTATGGCTGGGAACAGACCCGGTTGGGGAGCTAAGGGGACAACCCTAGCTGGGCTGAGGTTCCCACCAAGAGGTACATGGCCTGGAAGGGGGGCTGCGTTCTGATCTGGAAACAGTTGTAGTCTCCCTTGGCACAAGTGTGGACTGGGATTGGATGCACCAAACCGGGCCGGACCCCGACTCCCCCTGGTGTTCTGGAGGACCAGGGCAGATGTGCGATGGACTAGGCAGGGTCTCAAACCCCTACTGAGCCATGTGTGAGCCATACGTGGGTATGGACAAACCATGGCTGGGCTGGAACATCCAATAGCAAGAACCAGATTGGGTTGAAGGCCAGTCAGGAAAAGCCACAGTTCCTGCTATGACAGGAGGTGGACTGAGTAGGGCTGGCTCATGGAACCACTGGTAAGCATGAAACCTGGCATTGGGAGAGGTTCTGATGGAGGAGCCTGGGCAACTCCTCTGGCAGGACACAGACCCGGCAGGTAAGCGCAAGAAACATGATAGGAAACAGCCCAGAAAAGGCCATGGAAAGCTACACACTGGCATACAATTGGCAGACGTGGGGGCAACACCAGGCTGAACCTGTCCACGTCATCCACTGGCAAATCCAGGCACCAGTGTGGGTCGACCTAGGGTCGGTCGCAACAAAGACTAGTGCACAATATGGAATGCTGAGGTGAGGTTGCCTGTACCAGAAGGGACCGCAGCGCCCAACCAGCACACGTGAGAACAAGAAAGGAAGGGGGCAGAGCCGGCAGGGGAATAAGGGAGGGTTCCTTTGCAGGACAGCTACTTCCGCAGGACAGCATGGGCTGGGATAAGGGCAGACCAGACTAGGCAGAGCTACCACACCTTTGAGCCCCATGTGGACTAGATCAGGGAAAAGCTGGGCTGGGCGGATTATTCCTACTGGTACAAACAAAATTAAACTGGGCAAGGGTTGTTTGGGCTTAGACGCAGCATCAGCTGGAATCTGGGAGTGGGAGAGGCCTGGGAGGGAAATAGTGGGCTCATCCCTCTTGGGTTACCACTTCCACGGGAGGACATAAAACTAAGATAGCGGCTGGGGTGGAATGGGGTGTGGGACAGACTGGATTACTGCTACACTTACTGGCAAACCAGGGTAGGGGGTGGGCCTGGTGGGGGTTATTGTGGGTCGCTCCAACCTAGGCTGCAGCTCCCACTGGTTTATGTGAGGACCAAGTATGTGCTGGGCAGAACCAGGCTGGACTGCAATGCCCAATGGTTCCAGTGGAAGTCGGGAATGAAAACAGAACCAACCCAGCAACTGCAACCACCAGCTGATTGGAGTGATGGACGGTGCCAGGCCCTGTACTGGTTAGCACATACAAGAAGTTTCTTTGGAGATCTTCCTAATCTAAATGCTGGACTCAGAACCCTAACCAAGAAAAGAGAGAAGACAGAACAGCTCAACCAACCATCTCAGCTATGATGGACTATGTCAATCAGTGGATTTTTCAAAGCCCTCATAGTGCTTGGAGTGGCAAGATTGACAGCAATTCATAACTGTTGCAATATCAAAACCACTTGAGCAAGAACCTCAGAGCATGCCCTACATCTGGGACCTGGGGAGGGTGGGAAATTGGGTGGGCCTTCTCCCTTAAATACCCCCCTTTAAACATGAAGGTAACAATATGGAAAACATACTAGTATTATCCACTTTCATGTAGCCCTTGAACCTTCTTACCCTAATTAACTATGTAAAGAATGTCAAAATAAAATTTTATAAAAATTAAAAAAAAAAGAAAGAGCAAAACCATCAGAAGCACATACCTTGAACTCTCGCTGTAGCTGTCACTCTTTCTATCATTTTTCCACTCATCCTCTTCTGAAGAACAAGAGCCTTCACTTGCATCACAGGAGGTCTCCTAATTCGCAAGAGGGAAAAAAAATTTTCTCTGAAGTCAAATTGACACATCAAAAAATCTTCAGTCATCCCAATGGGAGATGAAATCATCTCAATGTAATCATCCATTAATAAAAACATAATCAGGTAAACTTAAGAAGCAGCCCTTTGCTTACCAATGCACACAGTATAATGCAGAAGAATTTGAATCTTTAACCCATGCACTATTCACCAAATCTACCAAGAGAAAACAGAAGCTGAGCCTGAAATTTGTTCCAACAGAATACGTGCTTAAAGCCTGAGACACGGAAACGTGAAAGAAAAAAGCCAGAAAAAAGCCAGCTGCAGAGACTCAGTGGGGCAGACATCTGGACAGCAAGCACACCCAGTCAGTCCTCAGCCCTGAGCTCAAGAAACTTTCATAGCGACTCATGAGGAAGAGTCTACCGGCCCCTCTTCACGGACAGGGACACTGAGGCTCACAGACTATGAGACAATAGTAAGTTACAGCATATAAACCAAGAAAGAGGCTAACGCCTGTTCATTATGCCTAAGCAGACAAATCAAGAGTAAATCAATCATTTACTGACAGATTACGTAAGTCTAAAAAAGAAAATGTGATTTAATTAGAAAGTACCAAGGAGAAAATTCTAAATGCGTGGCAAAAGACCAGAGAAGAAAAGTAACAGGAAAGATGACTTAGAGCCAGGATAGCAGTCCGCTACAGCACAAAGATCAAGGGTTGAAATTAATATTGATGTTGAACACTCTTCTCCAAAAGAACTGCTTTCCTTCCAAAAAGTCACAACCAATGATACATGGTCATTAAGACTCAAGTAAAGGGGTCAGCATGAGACAGCTTAGACATCCGTGTGAGGCATGTCCCAAGGCTTTGGGTCATTCTCTGCTGTATTCCCAGACCATCAAAAGGGAGCTGGATAGGAACTGGAACAGCTAAGACTCAAAACTGGTACCCATATGGGATCCTGTAGCTTCAAGTGGGAGCATCAGCTGATTGACCACTGCACCAGGATCAGCTATTGATATTTGTGTGTTGATTTTTAATCTTGCAACTTAACCAAACTTTCTTGTGAGTACCAATAGTCTCCTGGTAGTGTTCTGGCTCTCCTACGTGGAGGACTGTGTCACTTGCAAACAGGCATAGCTTGACTTCCTCTTTTCTGAACACCCCAGAAGCACAGGCAATCAAAACAAAATAAACAAATGGGATTACAGCAATCTAATAAGCTTGTGTACTGCAAAAGTAAACAACAAAGTGAAAAGGCAGCCAACAGAATGGGAGAAAATATTTGTAAACTATGCAAATATCACAAAACTAATATATCAGGATCTATAAAGAGCTTAAGAAACTCAACAACCCCATCAGGGTACTCTAGTGGCTAAAGTCCTCGCCTTGAATGCACTGGGATCCCATATGGGCGCCAGTTCCTGTTCTAGCAGCCCCACTTCCCATCCAGCTCCCTGCCTGTGGCCTGGGAAAACAGTCGAGGACTGCCCAAAGCCTTGGGACCCTGCACCCATGTGGGAGACCCAGAAGAAGCTCCTGGTTCCCGTGTTCAGACTGACTCCGCTCCAGCTGTTGCGGCCTCTTGGGGAGCGAATCAACAAATGGAAGATCTTCCTCTCTCTCCTCTCCTCTCCTCCTCTCTGTGTATCTAACCTTTCAATTAAAAAGAAAAAGAAGAGAAAAGAAACGAAACGAAACGAAATGGAGGAAGGAAGGGAGGAAGAGAAGAGATACCAACAAAATACCAACAAAACTGCCCAGTGAAGAAATGGCCAAAAATACATGAACAGGTGTTTTTAAAGGATGAAGTCCAATGGCCACAGAAGTGAGGAAGCTGCTCAGGATCACCAGCCACCAGGGAAATGCAAATAAAAACCACAATGAGCTTTTACTTTACCATAGTTACAATGACTATCACACAGAAATCAGAAAACAATAAATGTTTGTGGGACGTGGGGGGAAAGTATCCTAATCCAGCCAGTATTAGTAGAAATGCAACCCAGTGCATCCATTGTTGAAGACAGTATGGGGATTTCTGATAGCCGAAAACAGCTCTACCACATGGCCCAGCCATCCCACTACTGGGAATAGATCCAGATGAAATCACATCTGCAGCTGACAGAGCTACCTGGAACCCCATGTTTCCAGCAGTGCATTATACAATAGTTGCGATACAAAATCAATCCAGATGCTCAACAACTGATGACTGGATGAAGAAAATGTGGTACAAATACACTCTGGAATACTGATCAGCCATCTCTTCTGCAACTAAATGGATGCAACTGGAACCACCATGCTCAGTGAAATAAGCCAGTCCTAAAGACACAAGTCATAGTGGTCCTTGATCTGTGATAATTAACACACAGCATACAAAAAATGTCCTCTGTGAGCTGCACTGACTCTGGGATTTGATTATCGTGGTGACGGCCTTCTCTACACTCACGAGGAATAGGGCTTATCATTATTACTATCATTAGTATTACTCTACTTGCTCTGTGTATGGAGTTGAGCCTGTGATGGTGAAGTGATGTGAAAATGTTCTTGTACAAATTAGGAACAAAAATGAAGAAATAAGGAAGGAGAGGCTGGTGGCGAACGCAGCAGGAGCGGGACAGAAGCCTTCGCTCACTATGCTCCTACACTTGTATTAGGAAACGCATGAGATCTGTCCACTTCATATCATTTGAAATAAAATTTTAAAAAGCCAGGTAAATTTTCAAAAGTTAAACAAAAGCTAAGTGACTGAGCAGATAAACAACTAAATGTCTAAACAAAAACCTGTATGCCAGTTAATAACCAGCACTATTGATAATAACTAAAAACAGAAACGTCCCCTAGCTGATGAATGAGTAAGGCACATGTGGTCCCGACGTACCACTCAACAGTGCTGGGCAACAACTGTTTACACACCGCACACTGACATCAGCCTTGAGAACACTGTGAGAGGACCACAACATCATGTGCCACTGAAACGGCAGCGTAAGAAAACGCGCACACAGGAAGCACATTAGTGCTTGCCAGGGACAGGGAAGAGGAGAAAGAACAGCACAAACAGGTAGAGGTGCAGGTGACGGGAGCAGGGGGTGGGGGAGGGGACTGGCACTGCAGCACAGTAGATAAATCCTGCAACACCAGCGTCCCATCTGGGTGCTGGTTCCTGATCCAACGCTGCACTTCCAATCTGACAAAGCAGGGAGGACGGCCCACCGGTTCGGGCTCCCGCCACCCATGCAGGAGATATGCGGCTCCTGCCTGCAGTCTGGCCATAAAGCCCTCTTAGCAGTGAACCAGCCGATAATCACCTCTAACTCTTCCAAAAAAAATCTTTCTAAAAAGTGAATAGTGGTAATGATGCAACAGCCACAGTAATACTAGTGGTGGGTAATAACTCAAATGTAGTGACTATCTCAACAGAGTTCTTAAATTTTTTACTTAAAAATTTCTAATTATAAAATTTCACTGTTAACCTCTACAGAGTATAATATTTTCAAATAAATACAGCATAGACTCACAGTAGAGAATTAAATACATCTACAGCCATTGTGTGCTGTTTAAACTGACAACACTCACATGTCTTGCGGACCCTGAAGACTCATCTTCAGAAGATAACTCATGCAGATCTCTTTGACCATAATTCAGATATTTACGTCTACACGTCCTCTGTCTTGACTGTGACACTGGAACCACTGAGTCTGTCTGAAAAATAAACATGAGCAGGACAATCAATACCTAAGGACAGTGTCAACCAAACAGCCTTTCCATCAAGTTCCGGAAAGGACATAAGCTCAAAATAAAGGCCTGGAAAAGAAAATACTCAGGGCCTGCACTGTGGCACAACAAATTGAGCCATCCCCTTGCAGAGCCTACATCCCATATGGGCACCAGGCTTCAGTCCCAGCAGGTCCACTTCCAATCCAGATGCCTGCTAATGCGTCCTGGAAAACCACACAGCGACAGGGTCTGTGCCATGCACATGGGAAGACCAAGAGAAAGTTTGTCTCCTGACTTGAGCCAGGCCAAGCCTCAGCTATTTGGGGAGGAAAACAAGGGGTGGAAGATCTGTTTTTCTGTCTCTAGTTTTGCTTTTCTAATATAGTAACTAAAAAAAAAATACATCTGTTCTTTAATATGTGCCACTCTGGCATACACTGTTAACTTAATCTTCCTGTTTTTACTTTTATGATCTGTAGAAGACATAAAAGGGATCAGCTGGCAATGACTGATGCAAGTGTGTCTGCCACCACGGCACAGAGCAGTAGAATGTCCAGTTACTGGACAGCGTGGCTCACCCCCAGCGAACACCTGTACAGCCAACTACTGGATGAGAGATCTCTCACTCCCTCTCTTGATCCTTCAAATAAAACTTTAAAACTGTACACGGAACAAATTTTAGAAGAGAAAGCCAAAGACGGAAGCATAAACTATGTACCCGGTAGCCACCTCAGCAAGGTATGTTAGCATGAGAGGATTTGGGGACGAGGCTCGTGCATTACAGTAAGCCTGCTCAGGCTCCCAGGAGAGCAGAGGAAGGCGGGACAAGTCCTTGAGCCTCTGCGTCCAGCGACAGACTCCGATGGAGTGCCTGGCTTCAGGCTGACCCCCGCCCTGCTGTCACTGCCGAGTGCAGGATGAAATGTCTCATCTGCCTCCCAACCGTTTCTTCACACCAGCAAGACGTAAGAAAAGAAAGCACTTCAACTTTTCCTAACTGCCCCTCCATGAAATTTAATTCCACAGATAATGTTACATATATATTTATATTTATATGCAATCTATACATGAAGCTCAAAGTCTATGGAAAATGAAATTAAAGGGATAAGTTCATTTTGGTACAATTTCTCAAATCCATACAAAACTATCTGGTTCTCAAAAATATGTGATAAACATTTTAGGTATTCTTGCTCAATGTGGAAGTGAAAACTAAAACTTTCAAGTACAAACATTAAAGCTGTTCATATTAACTTTTATTACCACTTGCCAATTAACCCCAATTTAACAACATAAATGGCATTAAATTACACATACAAACCATACTTACATAAAAACAAAGGTTTAAAAACCTCTCAAAACTTCCCATGAAAGCAAAATACTGGAAAAATTAATTTAAGAAATTATTTTAATGGGCTAAATTTTGGACTGTCATGAAATCTATTAACAGGAAAATCCAGAGAAAGAAACATCCTACTTCAGCAGAAAGTCACAACACTCTAGGTATCTAAGCAGCTCGCCCTGACAGCAGAGTGCCGTTACCTTCTGCGAGAGCTGGGCACTCTTCCTTTTTCTTCCTATTATGTAAAGATTCCTTTCCTCCTCACCTTTCTCCATCCGAAAATCTTCCAACTTCCTGCAAATTGAAATAATCCAGTTATATTAGTTACTGAACTGGTGAGTAAGTATAAAAAGAGGAAAAGCTGCTAATGAAATCAACCCTACAGATCATTCACCCATAACCCTGAAAGCCAATACACTGAATTCCTCAAATTGAAACAGTGTCAAAAATACAATATAAATATTAACAGAGGAAACTAGACATTGATTTTCATATTAACATAAAAATCCTATACACATGTCCCTTACCAAGAATGAACCATGAAGAAATAGAATTCCTAAATAGACCAACAATGTACAATGATCAGCAAAAATAAAAGTTTTCCAATCAAAGAAAAGTCTAGAACTACATGGCTTCACTGTTGAAATCTACCAAGCATTTAAAGAAAACTATCAATTGTTCTTACACTGTTAGAGATTACAATAGGAAATTCTTCTCACTTATTCCCGAAGACCACTAACATGTCTGGTACTAAGACATAACGAAAGCTACAAACCAACATACTTTATGAACACAGAGAAAAAATCCTCAACAAAATGCTAGCAAACCAAATTCAACAACACGCAAAATAGATAACACACCATGATCAAGTGGGATTAATCTGGATTCAAGGATGATTCAATGTATGGAATCCATAAATAGCTCACCATTAGAAAAGGCTATCTTCAGCAATTACTGAATGCTGGTGGTGCTGTGGGGAAGGTACCCTGACACACTGTGCTGAAGTGTGAACTAGTGCAACCAGAGAGGACAGTACAGAGATTCCTCAGAAACAGGAACATGCACCTGCCATATGACCCAGCCATTGCACTCCCAGGAGTTTACCCAAAGCAAGTGAAATCAGCATTCGAAAGTTATCTATACTCTCTCATGTTTCACAACTCAACCAACAACAGCGAAGATATAAAATCAACCCAACTGCCCATCAACTTATGATTAGATAAAGAAATTCTGATATAGTTACATGACAGAATAATATTCAGCCATAAAATCCTGTCTTTCTCCGGACATTGCGACTGCTTGGGGAGTGATTCAACGGACAGAGATCTCGCCCTCCCTCCTCCTCCTCTCTGTATATCTGACTTTCAAAACAAACAAACAAAAAAAAACTTTCACAACAAAATGGATATAACTGGAGACCATTTTGTTTCATGAAGTAAGCCAGTCTTTAAAGACAGATGCAAGTTTTCCTTGATTTATGGTAACATACAAGTCTAAAAAATGGCAATGTGTATGAATGAAATTGACATTTTGCTATTATTTGTAGCCTTTGTCCAGAATCTTGAGAAGCAATGACTTTTCCACTACTATCTGCTGAAATCTTTACCTGATAAAGGCTTACAACTGCAATTACAAAGAAAATTATTTAAGTACATGATTGTAAAAATCAAAAGGAAAAAAAAAGCAGGGAGGTAGAGTACATATGTTGTAATGCTTTAAAATTGATTATACATATGAAATGTTCCACTACATCAATTTTGTTAAAAATTAATGATTATTTGATATACTAAAAATACATACTAAGATGTATACTGGCATATTTGATATATCCCAGTATATCTGATATACTGGGAACCAGGAATGTCTTCTAGGTCTGTCATATGCGTGCAATGGCAAGCACTCTGAGCTATTCTCCACGACCTCCTCAGCTTATAAGCAGAGAGCTGCATCAGAAGTGGAGCAGCCTGGACACAAACTAGCACCCACAGGGGATGCCAGCTTGCTATGCCACAGCACCAGACTCTGTCCTTCCACCTTTCAAATACATAAACAAACATAAAAACCAGATGAAATTCCTATCTGATACATGCTGTATTTCCCTTCACTGTTACAAGAAACACTGCACATAATCCATTACCAATCCTACTGGATTATTCTTTACACCTCAAATACCCTGTTACCTGGACCCCTCACCAGCTTTAGTGGTCAAATGACGACAGAAATGCCGGATAGCCACACCAAGGAAGTTCCATTGACTAGAAATGGCCTTTTTCTCTTCTTTCTCTCTTCCTATGGCCTAAATCTCAAACTATCTCACCAAAAAGGACACATAACGACTGCAGCCTTGGCAGTGTTCTTAGGTATAGCAACTTAAAATTGAAAGCTGAGCTGCCAGTGACAACACAGACATCTGGGTCATGCCTTGCTGAAAAAAATCCATTTCTTCTAGGTCAAAGTAGTAATGCTTACATGTTTAAGAAACTATTCACATATTTCACTTCCGATCCCTGTTTGACAATGAGAAGTTATCCCAAAATGACACTTCCAGTTCTGATCATCATGAACCAGACAAAATTTAAGACTTAGTTGTACCACACAAAACTTTTTCATCACATTCCTACCATCTGTGTTTCACTTCCCACCATCACTGCACCAACTGCTAGACAAGTGCCTCCACTGCTGTGCGAGCTGAGACGGCAGGACAGTAAGAGCAGGTATGGTGGCACAGCCCGTCGGTCAGGCTGCCACCAGGACGTGTGCAACCTCTATTGCATCTAGCTCTCTAGAAACAGATCTGGGAGGCAGTGCCAGGGTCCCAGGTCTTGGTTTCAACCTAGCCAAGCTTCAGCTGTTTTCAGCACTTGGGAAAACAGACAGAAAATGGATCCACCATTCTTTCAAATAACTAAACAAATAAATCTTTAAAACATATTTTATATGATTATTCACACAACAAAATTAAAAACGTGTAAATAACCACATGAATATATCTTTAAAGATAAAAACCGTATAAATAGGTAACCTCAAACAAACCTAAATATGCCTAGTGGTACCTCTGGTACAACCACTCTTCGCTTCCAGGCTTGCAGGTCACGCTCCGTAGCCATCTGACTCCTCGGAGCATTCTGATGCATCTGCCGAACGCCTTCAACTTGTCCACTACGACGCAGGCCAATATTTGGGGGGGACTGGATATCTAAACTTAGTCTTCTAAAGCCTAGGAAAAAATCAGCAGCGTATTATTCCAAAAAAGACTTTCATATTAATATGTACTTGGCATGTAACAAAAGCACGTCTCCCTACTTGTAGGATATATACTAAAAATGGGCCCAGCGCGATGGCACAGTGGTTAAGGTCCTTGCCTTGCACGCCCAGGATCCCATATGAGCGCCGGTTCTAGGCCTGGCAGCCCCGCTTCCCATCCAGCTCCCTGCCTGTGGCCTGGGAAAGCAGTTGAGGACGGCCCAAAGCCTTGGGACCCTGCACCCACGTGGGAGACCCAGAAGAGGCTCCTGGCTCCTGGCTTCGGACCGGCATAGCATCCACCGTTGCGCTCACTTGGGTAGTGAATCATTGAATGGAAGATCTTCCTCTCTGTCTCTCCTCTCTGCATATCCGCCTTTCCAATAAAAATAAAATAAATCTTTAAAAAAAAAAAAAAGATATATACTAAAAATGAATAAATGGTTTGTGCACAGGAACTAGGGCTGGGGGCAGGCCTAGTGGGGATCATGGGGGGTTCACTCCAACTAGGCTGCAGTTGCTACACGAGTGTGTTAAGGCCAAGGTGGTGGGCAGGTTAGGCTGGGCCACAGTATCTATAGGTTTGCATATGAGGTGGGGCTGAAGAAAGAACTGACCAGGACACTCTAACACCAGAGAGTGAGTGAGAGTGAAAGAGTGTGTGTGTGTGTGTGTGTGTGTGTGTGTGCACACGCGTGCGTGTGATAATGAGGATGACAGACTGAACCAGACCCTGCACTGGCTGGCACACATAGGAGTCAGGTCTGGGGTCACATGAGACGAGGTTTCTTCAGGAATATCTTCCACCCAACTGAACCATTGAACTCAAAACTCCAACCATGGGAAAAACCACAGAATTTGGTTTTTCCCATGGTTGGAGCATGACCAGAGTGCATGTGTCAGAACTGGGCCTCCTCAGCTGCACATGGGGGACATGACACATCATGGAGACAACAGAGAACATCCACTACCATGGATGGCAGAACAAATTGGACAACTTCGCAGCCAACTTTTGTCAGCAAGTATCTGAGAGAGTGGAGACTCTAAATTAGACTGTATCAGCCAATGGACCTTGGAAAGGTTTCATTAACCTTGCAGCAATGACATCAATAGCATCTCAGAACTATCAAAACCGTATAAGCAGTACCCACAGAACAAGCTATATACTGGGGACCCTGGGATAACACTGGGTGGCCATCCCTCATCTTGGGGTCCTGATGCAGTTAGGCTGCTAGGAGCAGCCCTCTCCTCTCCCCCTTTCCTCCAGGTTCAGGAAGAAAAAAAAAAGATGGGAAGTAATTGTCTCATCAACTTTACCCCACTCCTTGACCTTCCCACATGAATCAGTGGTAAACACGGGTATACAACTTTCCCAACTATGCAAACATCATCAACAATAAAAATAAATTTATTATTAAAAAGTGAAACAGGGACAGGTGTCTGCACAGACACTTGTACAAATCTATAGTGCAGTGCCTGGGTTCAAGTCCCAGTTGTACTACTAATTTTTTCTGGTTCCTGGCTCCTGGCCTCGGATCGGCTCAGCTCTGGTCATTGTGTCCACTTGGGGAGTGAACCAGAGAATAGAACTTTCACTCTGTATCTCCTCCTCTCTGTAAATCTGACTTTCCAAAAATAAGTAAATAAATCTTTAAAAGAAAAAAAAGTCAAGCACCTTTAAGTAGTCTTTGATAATTAAAAATCAAATCCTGTCAGGGTGTTAGCAAGCAGATGGGAGTCAGTTTCTTTCTGCCCGTAAACAAGTTTTATTTTAGAAAAATGTATAATAAGATATTCATGTTACATGTTTATAAAACTGCAATACCTACTTTAAAGGTTATTGACAAAGCATGTGCCTTTCCTCACACCAACCTGAAGGCATGCCAACACACACTGTTTCCCATCTGCTCATTACCTCTCCGCGGGGTTTCTTCCCCACTTGGCAGTCCACTGGCGCTGGCGTCCTGATCCACTGCCAGTCTCTCGTCCTGCTGTTGCTGCAACTGTCTTATCATTCCATCAAGAAGACTGGACTCCGGGCTTCGCTCACCACTATCATTGCTTTGGAGGCTTATAATTTGCTCAATTACCTCTCCATCACCTATAATTTCAATGATTGAACACACAATCATCACACATAACACAAACCATAAAAAGAACAAGTGCACGGCAACTAAAGATACATCAATTTCAGGATTTCTATTCTCACAAAATCAGAATTGCATTAGAATATATACACTTTCACAACTAACTCTGAGGAAAGACTAAAAGCAATCAAAACCCTTTCTTATCACGGTATTACAAAAACCTCAACACGAGCTCTGAAATTCCTGGAATAAAAGCATAAAAAATTATCTCTATAAAGCTTTTATTACACTTTTTCACTTTAATACTCTTCGCTTATACCAGATATATTTCATTGAAATCTTACAGGGGGCTGCTGCTGTGGCATAGCCAGTTACACTGCCACTTGCAGTACTGGCATCTCAAATGGGCACCAATTTATGCTGTGATTGCTCCACTTCCAATCCAGCTTCTTGTTAATGTACCTGGGAAAGCAACAGAAAGGCCCAACTGCTTGAGCCCTGCAGCCACATGGAGACCCAGAGGAAGCTCTTGGCTTCAGCCTGCCCAGACCCAGCCTCTCTGGTCACTTGGGAAGTAAACCAGCACATGTAAGATGTCTAACTGTGCCTCTCGAATGAATGAAAAATAAATCTTTATTTTTTCAAGTAGCAGACACAAAAAACCTTCCAAACCAGAGCCTCTGACTAGAACAAACAGGGAAATTGCAAGTGATATCTGGAAGAGAAAGAAGCAATTTCTTTTCAACCATCTTTTTCAACGGACTTGTTAAAAGACGGACTAGTCCATTTTTCCATCTGTTTATTTACCTACGAGAAAGACAGAGACATTCAGTGTGCTGATTCAGTCCACAGATGGCTGTGCTATCCAGAGTCGGGCCAGGCCAACACCAAGAGAAGCTGGGATTGCAAACGGGTCTCCCCCGAGAGTGGCAGCAACTCCATCAGACACTTGAACTAGCATCAGCTGCTTCCCAGGTGCCTCGGCTTGCAACCAGATCAAGAGCAGAGCATCTGGGCACGGTGTGTGAAACGTCAACCGGAACTGGACCAGTGCCCCGCTGCTCTGCTGCTGATCTCGCTCCCTGCTGATGGCTTGGTAAAGTGACTAAAGATTGCCCAAGTACTGGGGCCCCTAGACCCCTGTGGGAGACTAGAAGAAGCTTCTGGCACCAGGCTCCAGAGTGGCCCAGTTCTGGCCAAAGCAGTCAGTCAGGGAATGAAGCAGCACATGGAGGACCTCTCACTGTTAACTCTGCCTTTCAAGTAAAAATAAATCATTTAAAATACAGCATGTGTATATGTACATGTTTATATGTGTACACACATACACACATACATATATATGTGAGAGAGGAAAGTAGCTGGGGAAAATAGGAAACAGATGCACAAACAGGTTAAGGAGAAGAGAAAAGCAACCGACGCAGCAGGCAGGATGAAAGCGGCACTCCGTAAGAAAGGCGGGCTCTACCAGCTCTGCCACATCACTGCCGCTGCAAAGTGCACGGAACACGCTTGCAGCATTGACAGAACCACGGAGGCTCTCCTGCTCCCAGGTCCAGGCTAGCACAGAGTCAGCAGCAGCCGTCAGCTGCACAGCTGCCATCAGCTATAAGTTACTTTCATTCTTACACAGGATTCTGAGTAGAGCAGATACCACGACTATTACCTCAAAGGAAGAATCTGATTTTCATGTCTGTATATCCTTTCTCTTTTCAGTAACATTCCTCACAAAAAACATTAAACAGGCTGATGATTAGTTAATGGGATAAAAGTGCTAACTGTGGGACCTGGAAACACGTCTAAGCACTCTGATTCAAATACTCCTTATGACACGTATCTTCTTTTAACATTAACTCAGTATATTACAGCAAACAAATTCTCATCTGTTTCTTACAGAAATAGAGTCATGAGGGGAAGGAAAAAGCAGGAAAGGCTCATGGTCATATGCTTAAGACCATAATCTACACACAGCATTGAACCAGCTAGAAGCTAATTAAAAATTTTAAAGAAGTTTAAAAATGAATTTTTCAATGGGCCCGGCATGGCCTACTGGCTAAAGTCCTCGCCTTGAAAGCACCAGGATCCCATATGGGAGCCAGTTCTAATCCCGGTAGCTCCACTTCCCATCCAGCTCCCTGCTTGTGGCCTGGGAAAGCAGTTGAGGACGGCCCAAAGCCTTGGGACCCTGCACCCGCGTGGGAGACCTGGAGGAGGTTACTGACTCCTGGCTCCAGATCAGCACAGCACCGGCCGTTGCACTCACTTGGGCAGTGAATCATCAGACAGAAGATCTTCCTCTCTATCTCTCCTCCTCTCTGTATATCTGACTTTGTAATAAAAATAAATCTTTAAAAAAATAAAAAGTAAATAGCTAACAAGTATCACTAGAAAGATATTTGTAGATGCATTACCGAATGATAATCCCATAGAAGGCAGAAAAAGGGGAGAAAGGACATATGGAACAGAAGACTAACAGTCCACAAGTTCTAACAAACATTATCGGATTAAATATGCAGCCCATAAAAAGCCTGTTTTAAAAGATTCAAAGATGTTAAGGATTGCAAATTAGAGGAATGCAAGCACTAACCAAAAAAGGTGGGACTGAATGTATTAATACCCATCAAAATAAACCTTCAAAAAAAAACTGGGGGCAGCCATCTGGTCTAGCAGTGCGGAAGCCCACCCCTAAGCGCGTGCCAACTGCATTCACCACCCCGGGTCCTGCTACCACACACCCTCAGAGGCAGCGGTCACAGCTCAGGTGGCTGGTCTCTGCCAGCCAGGGAGCACATCAGGACTGAGTTTCAGCTTCTGGGCCTCAAAGTGGCGTAATCATGGCTGTGAAAGGCATTTTGGGAGTGAACCAGTAGATAAGCAACTCACTCTTGCCTTTCAAATAAAAATTTAAAATGCATTAGACCTAATCAAGAAAAAGAAGATGAATACAAATGAGACATTCTACAAACTTCCTGCATTACTCTCTTCAAATGCATCACTGTCATGGAAGTAAAGAAGAACCTAAGCCAGATTCTGGGAGACAGAGGAAATGGAATACCTCCACGCCAGGATGATGCCAGATGGACATCACAAGAGGGCAAAGCAAAGACATCAGAACACTGACCAAACTGATCACAAACACAGAGAACAACATTATCTGAATTACATGGCCTGATTTTAATAATACACAGTTATAGGGAAGAGTACTATTTTTAGAAATACATTTTAAAGAATTCAGGCAGAAACAAGCACGTGATCCAGAATCCTCACCTCAAACAGCATAAGATACTGCAGACACAGAGTAACAGAAGACTTCAAAAGAGTACCATCTGGTGAATCTACAGGTACAGCAGCTCTTTGCTCTTTAAATTTATTAAATAAAAAATTTAAAACAAAAACAAAAGCACCTTCACACTTACTTGTGGCCACGTATCCGAGCTGAGGAACCAGGTGCTCATCTGCAGAGTTCTCTCGGCCTGGTACCAATCTCTGGTACTTAGTTGGATGAGGATTTCCATCCACGTCCACTAAGAATGGTGGAGGCATAAGATGAGGGGCCTGCTGAGTTTGCTCATCTAAGACATAATTATTAGAATCTCTAATGAGAGGTCGATAGTCAGTGTGGAAGAACATTTGATCAGGAATCTAGAAAAGTCAAGTTCACAGGATGACATTTTTCAGGTTTACATATAACATGTAAAAAATGCATGTAAACATATGTAAATAGACATTAAACAGCTAATCAAAATAAAAGATTAGCATAAACTATTTGCAAAGTTAATTTTTCCCCACACTATAAAAAAATATTTTAAATGACCTTTTCATATGGTTTGCTGCATCCAAAACCAAATATTAAAAGGTGTCCATGAGAATCTGTACAAGCAAAATGCTGTCCATCCTGGGAGAATTTACAGTCAAACACCGCTCCGTGTCCTTGCCCTTCAATCTAGGAAAGCCAACAAGACACATCAGGAAAAATTCTACACACCGACTTCTGACACATGCGTTTTTCTAATGTGAATCAAGTCTTGCAATAGGTCCCTTCTGAAGCAGAAATTTAAAGCAACCTTTGCTTTTAAAATATATCATTATCACAAACCAAAACTCATTTTAGATACTACTATTCTAGAGAACAAAATAAACTTGTAAGTTCTAGGAATTAGTTCTGCAAGTCACTGAATAAAGGCTCCACATCAATCCACAGTGAAGGTTTTTCTGTGCATTTTATAGGTGAATGACAGGCAACTGGTTAAGACTTGAATTTAATACGTATTAAAAAGTTACCTACTAGGTAAATTTTAATAAAATTTAGTATTTCTGAACTAAAATGAACACTTCAAGAATTTATGGAAAAGTACCTTAACCCAGTCCTAGGCTGATCTGACGACCGCACTGCAGCCTCCAGGGCGCACAGGTACATGCCTGCCACTGCAGCTCCCTGCCACTGCAGCTCCCTGCCTCAGCGAGGGCGGTCTATGATGGAACACATGCTCACTCCTGAAAACTGCTTTACTCTTCCTTGCAGCTCTAACTTACATTGCTTGAATCCCAGGCAAATGCGACCTGAGCTGGAAGAGTCATTAACCTACTAACTGCTCTGACAGACTGCCCTCCACATCCAAACAAGCCAGGGCAGGAAGCCCAAGACTGATGTTAAGTTGCATATGAATTGTCGCTAATTAGCATGTGTAGAAAAATAACACACTGGACTAGTTAGGGCATTAAATAATATATATATATATATATATATATATATATAAATGTGTATTCTCTTGAAAGAGAACATACTAAGGCACTTCAAAAAGTCTGGACAATGGATTAGAAGTATATTTTAGTGTAAAACACCTGAAATCAATTCAGTTTTTGCAGACTCTGAATGTCTGAACTCTCTGCACTCATGGCTGCCAGTTAATTCATTAGCTGTTACATACCCTGACTTGTACAGACAGAAACCTGAAGCCAAAACATGCAGATCAATTTCCAGCCAAACTTTGTAAAACCAGCACTCTAAACCAATGTAAGCATAAAGATACACTTCATTTCACTTACCATATTAAAATAATGTTTCATCTTGATGCCTTTCGTAAGATCCCATATAAATATGCTGCCATCATGTCCTGCAGATAACATAATTCTGGGATCAAAAGGATGTGTCTCCAAAACAAATACTTCATCAGCATGACCCTTTATTCAACAAAGCCAAGACATTAAGGAGTTTATCAGTTGAAACTTGTACATACACATACACACTGTCCTAGTATAATGGTTTTTATAAATACACAAATCAGAAAAATTACACATGTAAAAGCTTCCAGTCAACTTGTAACTTAAATGTGGAAAAAAATGTGTGTTATCTAATCTGTAGTGTGAAAAGGAACATTAAAGCTCCAACATTCTGAACTGTCATATTGTATAAAAACGACGTACCAGTAAGTTATGGAGAAGCTGTCCCGTATAGGAATCCCACACTTTGAGGACATGATCGTTCACAGCAGTGACAACAATGCTGTCATTCTGATTCCAAGCTATCATTGTTACTTTCGGTTTCATAAACCTTTCTTCTTCTGAGGACAAGTCCCTAACAAAAATACAGAAGTTGTTCACTCATTCGGATGGCTTCCACACAGTGCATATAACCCCTCACCACCAGCACGGCAGCGAGAATGACACTCCTGGGCCTATTTTCCCAACACATACAAACGACTCATCACATCGGATCCATGAAGACTACCGAGCCAGAGATTAGAGTGGAACCCGAAGAGCAATCAGAAGCAGTTCAGAGACAGAGTCAATCAGATTTTA
The DNA here is from genome assembly GCF_017591425.1 of Ochotona curzoniae. Classification (NCBI taxonomy): domain Eukaryota; kingdom Metazoa; phylum Chordata; class Mammalia; order Lagomorpha; family Ochotonidae; genus Ochotona; species Ochotona curzoniae. Next base: position 765,313 of record NW_024466313.1, read on the forward strand.
CCTCGCTCCCTTTATGCCCTTGTCCTGATTCCAACCTATTACTAACACTTATCTTCACCTGGTCCTAACTCCAAAGAAATAAATTTTAGGAAAACAAAAAGCAATCCATCTTTATATCATCAGCATATAGAAAAACATGACTCAAGACAGTCAATTTGTTGAGCTATAAATGAGGTAGAAAAGTAACATTTTATCAAGTTGATTCACCAACATTAAAGAATAAAAAGTAAACTGCTTAATTCTTACAAACACAATGTTTTTCAAGATTTCCAGGAAAAACTTACTTAAAGAAAAGCAGATCATCAGGGCTGGAGTTGTAACACAGCAGGCTAAAATACCAACTACAAGCTCCCACAGAAGCACCCAAGTCCTGCTGCTCTACTTCCAATTGAGCTTCCAAGTAATGGTAAGCAGCAGGGGTACCCCAGCACCTAGAACCCCGCCACGCTGCAGACAAGCCACATGGACTCCAGGTTTCTGTTTAGCTTAGCCCAGTGTAAGCCTTTGCAGGCACGAGAAGTGAACGAGTAGATGCAAGATCTCTTTCTCCCAGCCAACTCTTTCAAACAATCATTACACACACACACACACAGGTAACATTACCTCCAAGAATGGAGCATGGCAGCAAAAAACAGCACTTTTCAGGCTCATTAGAAAAAAATCTTTTTCATGTTTACATAAAATTTGGAGTGAGAATGAGAGGGATCCCCCACTCGCTGGTTCACCCCCAGGATAGCCACCAGCCGGAACTGGGCCAGTCTCTGTGGGTGCAGGGCCCAAACACTCGGAGCATCCTCCGTTGTGTTTATCAGGCCACTGGCAGGCAGCTAGACGGGAAGAGGAGCAGCCAGGATACGCACACTGGTATCCAATGAGACGCTGATGTCCAGGCAGCAGCTTACTCCTCCACCTCACAAAACAGGTCCTTACTCAAATTTCAACAGTGATATTCTTACTTGGCCTAAATACAGAACTCTCCATGATCTTCACACTCCCCTCTCCTTCATTATTTCAACGAATGAAGAACTTCCAGGACGCAGTCCTTGAATGCTTTCCCAGACTACAAGCAGGGAGCTGGATGCGAAGTGGAGCTGCTGGGATTAGAACCAGCACCCATATGGGATCCTGGTGCATTCAAGGCGAGGACCTTAGCTGCTAGGCCATCACGCCGGGCCCTGAAGGCTTTTTAACTTAACAAAGGTTGTTTATCAAAAGTCCCGTTCTATATTTTTTTCTCCATTCTCTGCAACAGTTAATTCCACAAAAATACTGAGGCCAAATTTATTTGGAAAACTCACTACAAATCCCATGGTTTATATTTCAGAAAAAGTAAACCAGATAGGATGATTTTTTGAAAGAATAAAACAAAACAAAATTTCTCAGAAAAAATCGGTAAAAGTATACAACACAGGAAACAAATTCAAACAAAATTCATGACTTTAGACTTCTGTTGGTTTCTTAAAAATATACTTAATTTTTATTTGAAAGGCCTATTTTAGAGGGAAGAAAAAAACAGCAAGATCTTCCACCCCCTGGAGTTCACTCCCCAAACAGCTGCAAAACGTGGATATGAGCCCATCTGAAGCCAAGAACCAGAAGCCTCCTCCGGGTCCCCCACGTAGGTACAAGGGCTCAAGGACTTGCTCCAACTTCCATTACTTTTGCCAGGCCACAAGCAGGGAGCTGGATGGGAGGTGGAGCAGCCAGGACACAAACCAGCATCCATATGGGATGTCAGTGCTTAAAAGTGGAGGATTAGTCTGTTGAACCACCATGCTGGCCCCAATTTCTATTAAATTCAATTAAAATAATAATGCTGAATGCAACATAATCATGATTTATTAACATGCTACTCAGCCAGAAAGTAAACTAACAGTTTTCACTGTATCATTTAAAATTCCCAGTGATGCCTAAAGGGAAGCTTTATTCCCCAGATGAAGCAGATCAAAGAAATATTAAACAGTGCTCTGAAAAATCATACATTTATAAACAGTGTAAGCAGTACTGAGTCAAGGTTTGACTCTAAAAATACATATTCGTGCCACCTCCTATACTACTCTCAATAAGCAAAGTCAAAATACTAATATATGTATAAACTTGCAGTTCTTATCCTGGAAACTGAAACTGCAATGAGGTAGGCACTCAGAACCATGTCTTTCAACATGATCATACAAAACAACATTATCACAACATCTCTAGAGCCTAATTTTTAAATCTTAAAGAGGATATGCTCACTTGTTCTCCAACAAGCTGTGTAGCAGACAAAGCTTTGATTGGAAGAGGCTAATATCCCTTAAGGAAAATAACCAAGACGAAGACCCAGTCAGACCAAGCTACCGAGCACCACTCACCCCGAGATCCTGGTTGCCATGTCCAATAAGATGCTTCTCCATTCCAGCTGCTCAAACCTCCAAATCCGTGCTGTTCCATCTCTGCTACCACTTAGGAACCTGAAAACATTCAGAAGAACATCCATTCATACACCTGCCACCAAAGCTACAATTGAAATCACAAGCAAGGAAGCTTTTGTTAATGTGGCTGTACTGGCGACAGGTCAGTGTGCATGTGAAAACTCAAGAGAGTAAGTATTTAGGACCTATCTGCTGGGGAGAAAAAAAATCAGCCCTGCTGTAAGGCCTGGTCCTGTGGAGCAGGGCACGTTTCAAACTCAATCAATAGCTTTTCAAATAAGATTGAGTTTGGAGAAGAAAATGAACAAGAATTACTTGGAGCCAGGGAAGAAATGGTAAAATAAAATCAAATAACATAAAATAAAAGATGTACAGGAAAATAAGAGAAAAACTCCATTTAAGTTATCTTAACTCTAAGTTCAAACTGATGCATGCTAGTCACTGTAAAAATAAATCAATCTATTAGCAAATTAAATCAAACACTGGAGTAGCGCAAGTGAACTGCTGCTTCGATGGCCAGCATCCCACCCCACAGCATCAGTGTAAGCCCTAGCTGCTCCAACTTTGAACCCAGCTTCTGGGTGATGTGCCTGGCAGACAGGAGCTGTGACCTAGGCACCTGAGCTCCTGCCATAAACATGGAGACCTGGATGGAGCTTGTGGCTCCTGGCACTGGTCTGGCCTATCCTAACGGTAGTTGTTCACATAAGGAAAGAATACCAATAGATGCAAGACAGCTCTCAGAACATGCACAGCTAAAAAGATACCCTAAATGTTAGCAACAGCTAGACAAAGCCAGAGGCTACATGGGGACAAGAACCCAAGGAGTTGAGCCCAGCCTCCCAGTCCACATTAGCAGACAGGTGGAGTCGGTGCCAATGCAGATGACGGTTAGGCTAAGTTCTACCTAAAGGCCCACTCCCAGAAACTGCTTCCACTTCTCAAACATAAGAAATTTACACATCCCGCCAAAGAATTCTATTTGGTTATAAAAACATGCGATAACTGAACTCCAAGTTACATGAAATGTAACTTCTTTCCCTGTCCAACATTGTATCCAATGAATGTATTTATAAGTAACTGCAATATAGAAAGTGATACTAGTATATAATGTACACTTATAAACCAAAGAGTTGATCTTAAATGTTCCTATCAAGAAGAAAATGTGAGGTGCTAGATGTGCTAATAGCTCTATTTAATCATTTCCTAAAACATCATACTGCACTCCACAAAAACATACTCTTATTTATAAATTTTAAATAAACAAAAAAGTCAAAGTGATATGCTTGCTATGCTAGCACGTACTGTTACACTAATTTGCCTAAAAACATACAAACATACACTTACCGATCACCACTGTTAGAAAATTGAATACTATCTACTTTATCCTAAAGAAGAAACAAAAACACAGACATGTTACCTATAAACTCTGTAAATGTTGCAAAAGCAAGTCTCAGTGCTTTAACCAGTAGATCTGTACTTACCTGCCCGGTTCTGTCACTGAACACCTACAGTACTCTGAAGTACAGTAAAAAATCTAGAGCAGGCACACCCCAGGGTGAGGCTGGGGAAGGGCCTTGTTCCCAAAAGTAAAGCTGCATTTACCACAACATCTCTTCAAAATGACTTAGGTGAAAATGAACTGTGTCAAAACATCAAAAGACAGATTTTTCAGCAGCTGCCAACAAAGCATATTCACTTTGATGATGATATACAAATTGTTTGGTTTTATTTTTGCCTTTTAATGTAATTTGATCACTTTATCAAGTAACTCCAGTAGGAGAAAATTGACGTGACATGGTCTATGTACACAACACTAAAAATTATCTACCTCACTGTACCCCAATTATAGCATTTTCATTTCATAAGCTTGGGTAGCAGAAGATCTACTTGAAAGGAACCAAACTATTCATCAGACAAGGTCAAAACAGCCACTGGACAACAACAGCAACCCACTAACTCCTATTCAAAAATGAGCATTAGAGTAAAATTAACAAAAACCACAATGGACATTTCCACTTTATTAACATAAAATCTCTAACTTATTCTTAACTGATTAACATAATTCAGCAAAAATGTATAAACATTACAACCAATCTCTCAACTAAGATAACTATGATTTAATATTTTTAAATCAAACACTTCAAAACTTTTAAAATAAAATTCATTTGCTCTACAAAAACTACAAATAACAGTTTTAGGTTTGCACATCTAGCAAGAGACTCAACCATTACAGCTACAGAATTTTAAAGGTGATGCTTACAGTGTGGCTTTCAAGTTCTGCGATTTTTTCTGGTGCTTCAAAACCCAAAAAGTACATTCTGATCACATGATCAGTGCTGCCCGTTGCTAAAAACATACCACCTGAAACACAGCAAGGAAGGCTTCAACGTCTGCTCACATCCAACAGCCAAACAAGTGGGACTGCCAAACTTTAAAATATAGACAAAGTGCGGTCTCTTATTCCAAAACTAAACTTATCTCAACTAGATATTGAACTGAAATTTCCTGTCTTTTATGAAAGCCTCTCCGACCTATCAAAAGCAAAGTCCCACACAAGTCGAAACCTGACAAGAAAAAAGGAGAAGAATTTCACCACGACACATGTATGGAAAACAACTTTCAGCTACCAAAAATGTGTAATTTAGGATCATGGAAAAAAATCAAAATTTTGTTATACCTTAAACAACTGATCTCAGAAATGTACAGAAATGGGCCAAGCACAATAGAGGCTAAAGTCCACACCCTGCATGTGCTGGGATCCCTCGTGGGCACCGGTTCGCGTCCTGGATAATCCATTTCCCATCCAGCTCCCTGCCTGTGGCCTGGGAGAACAGCTGAGGATGGCCCAAAGCCATGGGGCCCTGCACCCATACGGGAAAGCCAGGAGAAGCTCTTGGCTCCTGACTTCAGATCAGCTGGGCTCTGGCTGTTGCAGCCACTTGGGCAGTAAAACCAGCAGATAGAGGATCTTTCTGTCTCACCTCTCTATAAACCTGACTTTCCAATAAAAATAAATCTCTAAAGAATAAAAATAAGCTTAAAAAAAAGGAAAGAAATGCACAGAAACAGCTCCTAAGGAATAGCTTAACCCTTACTGCCAGCTGTCTTCTATCACCGTCTGATGATTGTACACATGAGGGAAAAGCAGAATAGGGGGATGGAAAACAAAAACTACACAAAGTGTGTTAAATGAGCATACCATACATTAAACCTAAACACAGGAAGTCATTAAAGACACACGACTTACAAGATCTTAGCTATACTGTGGATCATTTAGTAAATACTGAAATAAAACTAAGAAAAAAGCCACCGAATAAATTATCTTACCAACACTAAAAGAAGAACAAAGCATCTGAACTCCCGGCCTAGGCTTTTCAGTGAACTTCAGGGGTCGTGGACTTTAAAAGAAGAAGATAATGATTTAAAATCCGTTAGTTGTACAAAATAAGATGTTTAAACTATTAGCTTTATTTTTGCATAATCACTATAATCTTATTTGTATATTAAGCATCTTCATATAGGCTATTGTATTTGCGCACTTTCAAAGATACAGTCCAGTCCAATCTTCAAGACAAATCCACCGCACGGAAGCAGCGTGCTAACCCCTCCCAAGAGGTGACAACAGAGTGCGGGTGAATGCACGCAAGGGCAGAGTCACGAGGGGCAGCTCTCTCCTACAAACCCGGGGCATGAGCTACAAACACAACTTCAAATGTCCTAACCGCAACATTTCTAGAAAAGAAAACTCAGTTTATATCACTTAACATATCTATATCAATCCCACACCAATAGTTTTAACATCTGGGATATTTCAGACTCCTTTCTCACTGAACTGAAATCTTCTAGTTTACACTTAGCAATTAAATACCTCAATCTAGACACTGTCATCAAAAATTATTAGCTGCGTAGGATATCCTAAAACTTTCTGAGTTGAAGAATTCAGGCACAAATTATTCCAAACATATTTTAAGAGTTTCCTAACAACAGAGTAAGGTAATCTAAATTAAATGAAAAATTAGGTCCCTCACTAACCTGCTCACAAGAGCTCAGGATAGCACAGGTCTACGATCCAAGGCCTGTGCCTGTCATGTGTTCCCACCTGATTTTTGATTTATCACATAGCTAATGACAGATTTCCAACATTTTTTTTGAAAGTCACATAATCTTTTGTCACAAAAATGTACTAAGAAAATTATGCTTTTTTCTATCCAGCTAACAAACTGTCAAATCATCAACACAAAATGCCCGTTATATGTAATAAAAACCAAGTTCAAAAGCAAAAAGACAAGCACAACACACAGTATCTCATTACACTAAGACTACACTGAAAATACTCCACAGGGGACTGGCATGGCAGCCTGGCAGTTAAACTCCTGACCTTGAAAGTGCCAGGATCTCTTACGTGCGCCAGTTCAAATCCCAGCTGCTCCTCTTCCCTTCCTGTGGCCTGGGAAGGCAACCGAGGACGGCCCAAAGCCCTGGGACCAGACACCCACATGGAAGACCTGGAAGAAGCTCCTGGCTCCTGGCTTCAGATTGGCTCAGCTCCAGCCACTGTGGCCACATGGGGAGTGAATCAGCGGCCAGAAGATCTTCCTCTCTATATATTGGACTTTCCAATAAAACTGAATAAATCTTTAAAAAAGAAAAGAAATAAAAGACACTACAGAAAACTTGCTGAGGCCGGCTGTATGATGCAGTAATGCCACCACCTGTGGCATTCAGCAGCCTACACGGACACTAGTTCTGAGCCAGCTCCCTGCTAAAGATCCTCTGAAGTCAGAAGAGGCCCCAGCGCCTGGGTCAGTACATCCACGTCAACGGGAAGAAGCGCCCTTCTGGCTTCAGACTGGCCTGGCTCCAGCTGTCTCACCCGCTCCTCTCTGTGTAACTCTGCCTAAGTCTTGGGAGGAAAGGGGGGGAGGGGGGAGAGAAGAAAATCTGTTACATAACTGAAGTTACTTACCTGAATTTCAGGGACTCTAAGTCCCACTGCCAAAAGCAAACTGTCCCATCTGCACCAGTGGAAACCATGTACCTTTGAGAGCCTTTGGCCATTGGACTGAACTGGAAAACAACAACACACACAACTCAGTGTCTAAATTATCCATTTACTCATTCTTTAGAAGCAAAATACAAGAAATCCAAAATATAAGTGCTACTTCAGAGTGGTTATGGGGAATATTTGGTCCCCAGGCCATGGAAGACACATGAAATTATCAAGTGTGACCTTGAAAAAACTTAGGTAAGACTTAAAACTTAATAAATGTATAGCAGGCTAAATTTTTAAGTGATTCTGAATGACCCACGATGATACTAAATATCCAAATGGCCCTTGGCAAAAAAAAAAAAAAAACAATTTAAGTCTCCCACTCCTACCATGCTGTGACAAGACTCCCCACTTGTCCTTCCAACTGAAAACCTTCATCTTCCAGATCTCAGTAGAAGCAGCTTAGTGGCTGCTGGACTTCCAACCTAGCTCCCTGCTGACTGCCTGGGAACGTACCAGAAGATGGCACAACCACTTGGGCTCCTGTCACCAATGTGGGAGACCCCGATACAAATCCTGTCTCCTCACTTCAGCCTGGGGAAACCTGGTTATTGTGCCATCTGGAAAATGAACCTCCAGATTCAGATCTGTCTCTCCCACACTGTGTCTCTTTCAAAAAAAGAGTAAAATCCTTAAGGAAATTAAGACCAGTTTTGGAACAAGCAAAATTACCCAGAGAAAATATAAAATCTGAGGATCAAATTATATTGAAGCAATCGCAGACACAACGGTAAGATCATGTGAATGACCAACAGAAAGCCCAAAGACGAACTCCCCCTAAGACTGAGGTCAGATGGAGGCGGTACCGCAGACCGAGGAAACAACGCACTTCTGCATGAACGGCACTGTGACAACCGTGCAGCAGTCCAGCAAGAAAACGAAACTAGATCCATTCTTCAGGATGAACGTCAGCTTCAATTCCAACTGCACTGTAAGAAATCATGCTACAGCCTCAGAACAGGATTAAAATCTGTTTAACCGAGTACCCAGGCTCAGGAACAGGTACATCCCCTGTGGAAGTTTCTGAGTTTGATACCCAGCTCCAGCTCCGTCCTGATGCAGATGCTGGAAGAGGCTGGCGGTGGTACAAGGAACACACGGGACACCTGGACTGAAGTGCTGGCCCGAGTCCAGCCCAGCACCGCGCTTGCAAACATCTGAGGAATGAACCATCACAAAGAGCTCTGCCGTCTCGTCTCTTCAGTAACGAAAGTACCAAGAATGCTACACAAACAAGCTAGAAAAAAGGGAAGATCTGGGGCATGGCACAGTAGCGTAGTGGCAAAATCCTTGCCTTGCTGGCCCAGGGATCTCATATGAGCCCTGGCTTGTGTCCCAGCAGCACCACTCACCAACCAGCTATCTGCCTGTGGCCTAGGAGAGCAGTCAAGGACGGCCCAAAGCCTTGGGACTCTGCACCCACACGGGAAACCCAGAAGAGGCTCCTGGCTCTTGCCTTTGGATCAGTGCAGCTCTGGCCGCTGTGGCAGCTTGGTGACAGGAGATCTTCTCTGTCTCTCCTCCTCTCTGTATATCTGACTTTCCAATAAAAATAAGTAAATCTTAAAAAAGAAAATCTATTTTATCCAGAAATATCCAATCAAGAGGAACTCAGAAACAACAATGCCAGCACTGTGGCATACAGGGTAAAAAGCAACAGCTTAGGATGCAAGCATGTCCCAGGCACTTACCTCCTATCCAACTCCCTGCTAATGGCCTGGAAAAATAGCACAAGACAGCCCATGTGCTAAGGTCCCTGCCACCCACAGGGGAAACCTGGATGAAGCTCTGTGCTTCAGCCTGGCTCAGCCCTGACCCGAGGAACCATCTGAGGAGCGAACCAACAAGCAGGAGATGTCTGTGGCACTTTCAAATAAACAAACATTTTAAAAAGAGAAGAAAATGTAAGAAACACAACATATAACAAAATAATATAAGCACTGTTTCCAAAGTGACAGAAGAAATCTGAGTGAAATTAGGAGATGGATAAGCTGGTTGAGAATCTGGCCTTAGCAACAGCATTTTGTATGTGGAAATTTATTTTTATTGCAAAGTCAAAGTTCCAGAGAGAGGGAGAGAAAGAATGATCTTCTACCTGCTGGTTCACTTGCCAAATGCCCGCGAAGGACATAGCTGAGCCAATCAGAAGCTTCTTGCAGGCCTACCACTGGGTCTAAAACCTACTTTCCCAGGACACAAGCAAGGAGTTGAATGGGAAGCAGAGCAGCCAGCATATGAACTGTTACTCATAAGGGATCCTAGTGCCTGCAAGGGAGAATTAGCCACTGAGCCATCATTTAGGGCACAGCAATAGCATGTTAAGGGGAGCTAAGGCTTAAACATTGGCCTAGATGCTTAATGCCCTCAAAGATCTATGTTTTACAAGTTAGTTTTATGTTAATATTTCTGAGAGCCTGAGAACAACATAATTGTGGTGTCTAAAAATGGGATCTTTGGGAAGTGACTAGATTAGACTGAGTCATCAGGATGGAGCCCCATGAGTAAAGGTGGAAGACTTTGTGAGACCGGAGGTGCAGTCACATGGGTCACATGGTCCCTCCTGCCTTGCGATGCTCCATGCCATCTGAGGACCTGAGCAGCAGGACCACCTCTCCCAGACCCCAAAACACTCAGGTCAAAGATCTTGGACACAGCCCAGCATGGCAGCCTAGCAACTGAAGTCCTCGCCTTGCACACACCAGGATCCTATATGGGCACCGTTCTAATCCCGGTGGCTCCACTTCCCATCCAGCTCCCTGCTTTGTGCCCTGGGAAAGCAGTCGAGGACGGCCCAAAGCCTTGGGGCCCCGCGCCTGTGTGGGAGACCCAGAAGAAGCTCCATGTGCCTGGCTTCAGAGCAGCTCAGCTCCAGCCATTGCGGCCGCTTAGGGAGTGAATTACTGGACGGAAGATCTTGCCCTCTGTCTCTCCTCTTCTCTGTAAATCTGACTTTACAATTAAAATAAATCTTTAAAAAACGAAATCTTAAACAGTGAACTCTGAAATCAAAAGCCAAAAGTAAACCTTTCAGGTGCCCTGATGTAGTAACAGTAAACATAACGTAACTGTCAAGTAAAACCCCAAAAGCAAGGATGAAACACTGAAAGTGGACAGGTAAGATGTGAACAAGAGCCAAAAACAATTCAACAATCTTGACAGACAGCCACTTGCTTTCCACTCCGTCCCCAGAAGGGAGAGTATAAAGAAAACAAAAAGAAGCAGCAACAGAACTCACTGATTCATTAAACATTCAATGAGCCCGGTGGCGTGGCCTAGCAGCTAAAGTCCTTGCCTTGAACGCGCTGGAATCCCATATGAGCTCCGGTTCTAATCCCAGCAGCTCCACTTCCCGTCCAGCTCCCTGCCTGTGGCATGGAAAAGCAGTCCAGGACGGCCCAAAGCCTTGGGACCCTGCACCCGTGTGGGAGACCCGGAAGAAGTTCCTGGATCCTGGCTTCGCATCGGCCGTTGTGCTCACTTGGGGAATGAATCATCGGACGGAAGATCTTCCTCTCTGTCTCTCCTCCTCTCTGTATATCTGACTTTCCAATAAATAAATAAATCTTTAGAAAAACAAAAACATTCAAGACAAAGAAGCAACTGAAAGGACGGGTCCCAGTCACATCCTACATCAGAATTCTGGCAGTCCCGAGTCATGACAACTCCTCACATGACCCAGCTTCCTGCTGCTGCATCCTGCAAGGCAACACAGGGCTGCTCCAGGGTCTAGCCTTTCCCTCCTCTGTGGGAAACCCACATGGCGACAGCCTGGTCCAGCCCCAGCTTGTGTAAGAATTTGGGGAGTGAAAAAGTGAACTTGGAAGATAAATATAAACAAACATTAAAAAGACATAGAGATCGGAATTTAAACCTCCAGCATCCTCCTGGCAGCTGGTGGGTCTCAGGACAGGGCATCTCATGCCTGTTCCCGGACAGCCACCATGTGCACATGGTGAGCTGTTCCCAGGGCGGCCAGTGCGCCATTTGGTGCCAGGCTCTGCCTGCTGGCCTCCCGGCCGGGGAGCTCTGAGAATTTGATTCTTTGAGTCGCTGCTTAATTAGCTCCAGGTTGAACCCATTGTGCTTCTCGGACCTGAAACAGGCAGTAACTCTTCCTTTGTAAAATTTGTAATCACCAATAATGCTGAGCACCAAATACCAGTCCATGCAGAAGCTATGGCTTGGGGCTTGTCCTGAAAAAGTAGCTCCAACAGCTGGCTAATGTGTCAACTGGTAATGCAACAGAGTAGATCAGGCACGACCGAGCAAACCTTAGCCCACAAGTAAAACTAGAAACCAGGAGGGAGCAGAGGTCATGCCGAGCTAGGCTCTTGTACCTACTGGTCTGCGGGAGCCAGGGACGCTAAGCCACAGTGTCTAAGGCAGAGTTCAGGACAGGTGAGGGGCTGTGCCAAGCTGAGTCAGAGAAACCACTGGCATACAAGTGATCTAAGGATGGGAACAGACCCGGTTGGGGAGCAAAGGGGACAACCCTAGCTGGGCTAAGGTTCCCACCAAGAGGTACATGGCCTGGAAGGGGGGCTGCATTCTGATCTGGAAACAGTTGTAGTCTCCCTTGGCGCAAGTGTGGACTGGGATTGGATGCACCAAACCGGGCCAGACCCCGACTCCCCCTGGTGTCCTGGAGGACCAGGGCAGATATGCGATGGACTAGGCAAGGTCTCAAACCCCTCCCTACTGAGCCATGTGTGAGCCATATGTGGGTATGGACAAACCATGGCTGGGCTGGAACATCCAATAGCAAGAACCAGATTGGGTTGAAGGCCAGTCAGGAAAAGCCACAGTTCCTGCTATGACAGGAGGTGGACTGAGTAGGGCTGGCTCATGGAACCACTGGTAAGCATGAAACCTGGCATTGGGAGAGGTTCTGATGGAGGAGCCTGGGCAACTCCTCTGGCAGGACACAGACCCGGCAGGTAAGTGCAAGAAACATGATAAGAAACAACCCAGAACAGGCCATGGAAAGCTACACACTGGCATACAATTGGCAGGGGTTGGGGGAAGACCAGGCTGAATCTGTCCACATCATCCACTGGCAAATCCAGGCACCAGTGTGGGTCGACCTAGGGTCGGTCGCAACAAAGACTAGTGCACATTATGGAATGCCAAGGTGAGGTTGCCTGTACCGGAAAGGACCGCAGCACCCAACCAGCCTAAGAACAAGAAAGGAAGGGGGCAGAGCCGGCAGGGGAATAAGGGAGGGTTCCTTTTCTGGACAGCTACTCCCGCAGGACAGCATACGCTGGGATGGGGGCAGACCAGACTAGGCAGAGCTACCACACCTGTGCACTTCACGTGGACTAGATCAGGGAAAAGCTGGGCTGGGCGGATTATTCCTACTGGTGCAAACAAAATTAAAGTGGGCGAGGGTTCTTTGGGCTTAGCCACAGCATCAGCTGGAATCTGGGAGTGGGAGAGGCCTGGGAGGGAAATAGTGGGCTCATCCCTCTTGGGTTACCACTTCCACAGGAGGACATAAAACTAAGATAGCGGCTGGGGTGGAATGGGGTGTGGGACAGACTGGATTACTGCTACACTTACTGGCAAACCAGGGTAGGGGGCGGGCCTGGTGGGGGTTATTGCGGGTCGCTCCAACCTAGGCTGCAGCTCCCACTGGTTTATGTGAGGGCCAAGTATGTGCTGGGCAGAACCAGGCTGGACTGCAACACCCATTGGTTCCAGTGGAAGTCAGGAGTGAAAACAGAACCAACCCAGCAATTGCAACCACCAGCTGATGGACGGTGCCAGGCCCTGTACTTGTTAGCACATACAAAAAGTTTCTTTGGAGATCTTCCTAATCTAAATGCTGGACTCAGAACCCTAACCAAGAAAAGAGAGAAGACAGAACAGGTCAACCAACCATCTCAGCTATGATGGACTATGTCAACCAGTGGATTTTTCAAAGACCTCATAGTGCTTGGAGTGGCAAGACTGACAGCAATTCATAACTGTTGCAATATCTAAGCCACATGAGCAAGAACCTCAGAGCATGCCCTACATCTGGGACCTGGGGAGGGTGGGAAATTGGGTGGGCCTTCTCCCTTAATACCCCCCTTTAAACATGAAGGTAACAATATGGAAAATATACTAGTATTATCCATTTTTCCTGTAGCCCTTGAACCTTCTTACCCTGATTAACTATGTAAAGATTGTCAAAATAACAATAAAATTTCACATTAAAAAAAAAAAGATAGAGACCATTAACATAAAAAAAAACACATCCTGACCCATGAAGGATTAGAAAATTTTCAATCTGCTTACATACATTTAAGTAGGTATGTTCTGAATATTGAGTTTTGTAGCAAATCTTTTCCAAAATAACAGAAGTAACACTTAAAAATATATATTAATGAATGCACCTGTTAATTAAAATTAAACCTCAGTAAAACTTGGAGCCCTGCAGCGCCCTTTTACAATTTAAATGACTATGAAAGAACATTTTTAAGTCACCTGTACTCTAAATCCAATTCCCAGATACACGAGTACTTTGTTGGTGTCTACTGCCACCTCTCTTACTGTGGTCTATTCCTGCATTGATAACACACTGTTTTCCTTATAATATCTCGATCTTAATTATGCTGCATGCCGCTGTCCGAAGGTCTGTGGACAGCAACCACGTCCTGATGCTATAGCCAGAGGCACAGTCTATGAAGGGACCAGAGTTAGGACACGGGACCAGAGCACACGGGAGAAGGGCTGGTAGAGTCAGAGCCCCTGTACTCTAGCCTTGCACACTGGACAGCAGGTGGACCCTGACTTCCCAGAAGGAAGAGGCCAGCAGAAGGCACTGCCTGTACAGGCCCAGAGCTGCAGGTGCCTCAGCACCCTGGCCCTCCCTGCTGCTTGCATCTTTGGAGGCCAGGCTACCAGCTGTGGCTGGGGAGATTGCAGGAAGCTGTCCTATTGGTCAGTAAGGCGCCAAGTCCTACAAAACCTTACTGACAAACAGAGGGGAGGCCCCCTGAGTAGGTGTTCAGTAAATCAGTTTTCCATAGCCCTCCAAGCCTTACGCAGCCTCGTCAGGACCCCATTTCATGCTGCCCCCAGATGGAGGTCCAAGCGCCTGACCTACCCGGCCCAGTGCTGGTTGCAGTGGCCATTTGGAGAGTGAACCAGCAAATGGAAGACGGGCCCATATCTCAGTCTCCATAGTCCCTCTACCCCTAGTTTCTCTTATAATTTTTCAAAAAATTTTCTAAGTAAGAATCATTTTAAGATGTGTTAGCTCACTCCTACTTAAAGCAGTAAGAAAACTTCTCAAAGTCCCTTGTCATTTTGAGTTTGTGCTACAGTTATCTCTGTGCATTGACTTCAATGTCAAAACAATTCCTATAATAACATACATTTTTAGAAACTATCTCGCTCTTAGCACAGGCTCAGCAGCTTAGCAGTTTCTACTGTTGAAACCTGTACAGTGGCAGAATAAGAACTTCAACTTTATGCTGATCCTATTTCACTATCAAAGATGGCACTATCACTATGGTTAGGAGGGATGAAATTCGTAACATAAAATTTACTATATTAAGCATTTTACAGTCAGTATTTCAGAGGCACTGAATACCTGCACAACGCCATTTCGTTCTCATTACCTAGGTCCACGGTTATAATGTACAATGTAAACGACAACCTTTCAGGGTATTCTCAAAGGATTCCCTGAGATGTATCAAAAAAGGCAAGCGAGCTAATGGAAAATCAGAATCTTCTCTCCCTTCTGCTCTGATAGAATGTGCTAAGATAATGTCGACAGTTGTGATGGCTAGCTCGTATTCACTTTGCGCAAACAGCTGATTTTGTAAAATGTGTAAAGATCATCTCACAAGCACCGATCACAGACTCAGCACAGTCCAGATGGGTCACTCAGCCCAGGCCGTAGGTCCCATGCAAGTGCCCAGCAGGGACACTGGGACTGAGCTGAGACTTCCTGCCTAAAAGCAATGGCATTCACCCACGTAACTGTGACATGCCCAGCGACACTCCAGACACTTAATGCTGTATTATTATGCAACACACAATCCAAACGGAAATTTCCCCGTTTTGCACAAGTCCTTCAGAGCTTTTTCTTGCTGAAAATCTAGACTCCTGCGAAGGCTCACAGGGTGCATCTGTGCGTCGCTCAGCCTGCGCCTGTCTGTCCTGAGCAGCAGACCACTCACACTGTCTCAGTCTGTGTGTGTAGGACTCCTTCCACAGGAGAACCACGTCAACTATTTGAAAGAAACACTAAACACACGGAGAAAGATTTTTTCAACTACAGATTTAACAGTCACAAATCAATTCAAATTTTAGAGTGTCAACCTGCTGGGGTCCGTGCAGTAGGTGCAGATGGCAGGGCCCGGGGAGCTTCCAGCTGTTTGGCAAGACCCGGCGGATCTCTGGCCACCTTTCGCATGGACACTCAACCACCCAAGAATTCTGCGATCTATTGAGGCACTGTTCACCCCTCTGAGATGGCTTTTGCCACCTACGTGAGCTTGAAAGTTAATGTTATTGATAACGTCTTGGAGAGTGGGCCTTTAACGGCGCACAGGAGTACAATTAAACCCATGCCATTTCTGGACATCTTATTATGTACCTAACCCAATACCCTGAAATCTGGCTTAGACATATACCGCGCCTTCTGGGAAATAGCTTAATAAGAATTTTACAAAGTAATGGAAGTGATGGGAGTGAGAGCTGAAACTGCTATAGCAATAAATATAGTTACTGTTATCTCAAACACTAGCCTGTCTTTGCAATTTTTTTGAAAAATAGAAAATGTAATTCTTTTAGCCGCTTTTATAATTTTTAGCTAGAGGAAGTAAGGATGCTTTTATTAAAGAAAAACGCTTTTGATTATTGTCTCATTGTTTATAGGGTAGCAGAGTCTATAGTTGTAAGGGGATTTTATATTTGAAATTTCTGTTTTGGATTTTAGGTTTTTTTCCCTTGTAACCTATTTTCCCATTAAATGATGGGTGAATTGTAGAAATAGAAATGTGGTGGGAAAGTACTACTGATTAGCAGGTAATCGCATGTGCCTTGGCCTTGGAGTCCTGGCTGTCCCTCCATGGCTACTGTTGAAGAATAAATAATAGCTTGCTTTGAAGAATATGAATACAGTATTTGCAGAATTATCTTTAGGGGCACCTGCTTAGCCTTGATGTGCAGACGGAGTGACCAAATGTCTGTACATGCCCCTTTGCCTTGAAGTAAAAATAGAATAATTAGTTGCTTGTGTAGAGGCTTGTAAGGTGTCTGAATAAATAAAAGGACAGCTTTTTCCTGGGCTGTTGTGAGAACGCACCAAGTGTCAGTGTCTGTGTCTTTCTTTATCGCCGACTCCATGCACCCTTTCCGAGCTCCGAACTCAGCTGGAGCTGGACTCTGGCATCAACCCTCTTATTTCTCTTCAATTTTCCTATAAAATGTTTAAAATGCTCCTTTGAAGTTATCTGAAGATCTTCACTGACGCCCCTTTCTCAAATCTCTTTGTAGATAAGCTGCACATTCTTCCCTGTTCCCTCATTAATCCTGACTTTTAACTAGAATTTTCAATCTTCCTGTTAATCCTATATTTTTCTACATATAATTCCTATACATATCTTTGTAATTCTTCTCTGCTATTTGTTCTTTCTGACAAACATGACAGATCATCAAATTCTAGCTTCCATTGGTACACATGCTACGTGTGACACAGCTATGTACAGTTTACACTGAAACACAACAAATCACCCCACCATGCGCTGCCCGGGAATAAACACCCGTATCTCGGTGTCTGAGCACTGAGCATAGGTGATAAGTACCCGTATCTCACACTTTCTAAGCACTGAGCACTGGTGATAAGTACCCGTATCTCGGTGTCTGAGCACTGAGCACAGGTGATAAGTACCCATATCTCGGTGTCTCAGCACTGAGCACAGGTGATAAGTACCCGTATCTCGGTGTCTCAGCACTGAGCACAGGTGATAAGTACCCGTATCTCACACTTTCTAAGCACTGAGCACAGGTGATAAGTACCCGTATCTCACACTTTCTAAGCGCTCCAAGCAGAGGTGCAGCAGAGGGTCAGCAGCTCCGGCCGAGGGTCTCACAAGGCTGTGGTCAGGACACTGCCTTGGGCTAGTCCCACAGCTGGGACAGGAGATTGCTGACAGCCTCCAAGGCTGCTGAGTGTCCAGGTGACTGCACAGCTGCCCCTCGAGACCAGAAGTTGAAGGAAACAGCTGCCCAAGTCTTCACTTCCCAGCACCCGAAGTCACACTATATCATGTCCCCAATATCTAAGTTTCCAACATCGAGCCTACGCAAAAAGAGATGCCCTCCTAAAGCACAAGGAGTTGGACGGGAAGTGGAGCAGCTGGGACATGAACTGGTACCCACATAATACCCATGAGCACGGGGCAAGAATCTAGCAACTGAGCCATTGTGCCAGGCCTGCGAGAGAACTTTTTAAAACAGCTGAGTAGGATGGTGAAACTTAGGTTTACAATTTTGTTTTTATTATTACAGACATCAACTGTAAGGGATAAGCTTTGTTTTGTTCCTGATCCAAACTAAAGACAATACTGCATTCACGAGACAACTGCACACCCTAGAGACCCACAATGTGCTCTCAGGACAGGGAACAGCAGCTGGGAGGGCCCTGTCTTCATCTATCTCTCACTTTGCCTCATTTAGGGACACATGAAGTGGCGAGGGAAAACGAGTCAGGAGTCAGCAGGTCCAGGAGTCTCCTATGCTATCATTCTACTTTACATGTCTTCACAATTGCTCTTTACTTCCTGTGACACAAAGCTTAAAAATGGGGCCCAGTGCAGTAGCCCAGTGGCTAAATTCTCACCTTGCACATGCCAGGATTCCATAGGGGCACCGGCTCTAATGCCAGCTGCTCCATTTCCCTTCCCACTCCCTGCTTGTGGCCTGGGAAAGCAGTCAATGACGGCCTAAAGCCTCGGGACCATACCCCTGCAAGGGAGACCTAAAGAAAGCTCCTGGCTTTGGATTGGCTCAGCTTCGGCCGTCGCAGCTACTCGGGGATTGAACCAGTAGATGGAAAATCTTTCTGTCTCTCCTTCTCTGTGAATCTTCCCTTTCAGGAAAAATAAATAAAATTTTTGAAAAATTAAAAAATTTTAAAACTTAAACTTAAAAAATCAGCAAATTTACGCTTGCCAAATTTCAGCCTGTCAACACCCACAAATTTTAAAGTCGAAAAATAAACCAACACGAGTTTGTAACTGACATCCAATTCAACCACTAATCTCAGAAAAGCAGTAAGTCACGCACGCTGTCCTACGTAAGCCTGTCTGCATTAGATACTATATTTTCCTCCCATGATTTGTCAAAGTTCAAATCATATTTTTCTGTTACCTAAATTCAAACTAGATCACATACGTGGCAGGACCTTCCTAGTCGTCAATCCTAAAGGGACAGACTTGTAGTAACTGCCACGCCTGCCCCTCAGCAGAGCTTTACCTGTAGAGACGTAATTGACCCTGTGTGCCCCTGAAGCACTGCGACCGGGGCACACGTCCTCAAGCACCACACTCGAACGATCTTATCGCAGCTTCCTGCGGCAATCAACGTGTTCTCATAGTTCACGGCCATATCCGAGATCTCCGCAGAATGTCCTCGCAACGTGGACAGCAGACGGCCATTATGTGTGGACCAAATCTTTACCAAACAATCATCTGAGCCCTAAGGGAATAATACACGCAACAAACATCAGTTCAGCACGCTTGTCAGTTTAAAAGAACAGCTTTCGGGTGCCACCCTAGTGAAGCATCTAGAGCCCTCCCCTCTTTCCAACGTCGAAAATTTTGTGAATTATGATTCCTACAGAATCACAGGAATTACCTATGGAACAACAGTATTTTTCTTCAACGTAAAGAAAATTTACATACACTGTGAAATGATCAATTCTATGGGGTAGATCTCATCATAAATAACATTTCTACAAACTTCCTTGACAATTAGTTAGGTCTGAGCCAAAAGTTCATGATCACCTCCATCAGTTAACAACAATCAAATGTCAGTCGTTTACACCGAGTTCAATCATTTGACAAGCATTAGGACAAATATATGAAGACTAAGCAAGGAGCCATCCCAAAACCAACGAGGGGACAATGAGAACGCGGTCTTCATCTCAGATCACAGTACCAGCCAGCACTCGCAGCGCCAAGGTTTCAGTATCCACTCTGAATCTGACTCACAATGCTAAGAAAACTCGTCAGTGATCCTAACCTGATCTAAATGCTCACGTGCTTACATTCCCACTTCTCGGTTTTCTAATAATTATTCTGCATGGGAAGGTTACTTTTATAACCAATCTATTTTCATGGATTAGTGATTAATCAATATTAACGGAAATCACTTGTAGAAGTTTGGGATGTTTATGGCATTTCTTTTTAAAGATTCAAATCTTTGTTATTTGGAAGTTACATTTAACAGAGAGTGAGAAATTCTGTCTGCTGGCCAACTCCCCAAATAGTCTGAACCCCAGAGTTGAGCCAGTCCAAAGCTGGGAGCTAGGAGCTTCTTCTGGGTGTCCTGTGGGAATACAGGGGCCAAGGATTTGTCCCATCCTCCGCTGCTTTTCACAGGCAGAGAGCTGGAGCAAAAGCGGAACAGCCAGGACTAGAAAGAATGCCCGTATGGGTGCTGGCACCGCAGGCACAGGGTTAGCTTGCTATGCCACCATGTATGCCCCGAAGACATTTCTAAATTTGGAGTAATTTCCTTATACATATTTAGATTAATTACAAATTAATGTAATTCGGTAATCTAAAATGGGCTGCACTGAAATATTCGGTGTGCATATATATTTTTTTAATTTTGTCTTTCTAGGCATGTATATTTTTAAGCATCCTTAATAAGAATGGGGTGGGTGCTCTAACAGCCAGGTTAAGCCGCCCCAGTCTATGCCCATATCACATCACTGAAGTGCCCGGGATCAGACCTGACTGCTTCTGAGCCAGCTTCCTGCTAACGTGCCTAAGACACAGCAGATGACGGTCAAAGTGTCTGGATTGCTGTGACCCAGGTCCCAGCTTTTGACCAGGCCCAATACTGGCTATTGCCTAGCAAGTGCAAGATTCTATCTGACATTCGGTTTTCCAAATAAATCAATCTTTCTTAAAAAAATTTTTTTTTTTCCCAAGAGTCCATGTTGTGGTGTGCAGCTTAAGCCAAAATCTGCAGCACACAGGAGCGGGCCTTCCGAATGTGCATCAGCTGAAGCTCCAGATGACATGCTAGGAACATGGCCAGCAGTGGAAGCCACAGCAAAGATTCAGGGCTCCAGACTCCAGGTTTTAGCCTGGCCCAGCCCCAGCTGCTGCAGCTATTGACAGAGTGAACAAGTGAACAGATCACATCTTAGTTGATCTGTTTCTTCCTGTGGTTAACTCAGCTCTTCAAATAAATCTTTAAAAAAAAAAAAAAAGCAAGGAAAATGAACCATTATTCTGACTCAGTATGTCTCAAAACAGCACACAGAGCTTTGTGCAGCATTGACACCTGAGTTACTTTAACAACACAAATCTGGGGTGAGCATTTAGCCTAACAGCTAAGGCACCGGTTAAAACAGCCATGTCCGCAACACGGACATGGCTGGCACGGTGGGCAGAGACCTCATCTGCAGCTCCGGCGTCCCTAAGGGCTCCAGTGCACAGCCTGGCTGCTCCACTCCCTACCCAGCTTCCAGCCGAGGGAGAGCAGCAGCAGGGGGCCCCAACCACCGCTGCGGCAGATTCTGAGGAATCTGCTGGCTCAGTCCTGGCCATTGCTGCCATCTGCGGAGTAAATCGACAGACAGGTCTCTCTGTCTTGTCCCCTCTAACTTTGACTTTCAAATAAATAAATCTTTAAATAAACACACACACCCATGTCCCTGTCAAAGAACATACCCCACCCCAGCTCAGGACTCCAGTTTCCTTAGGGGGAATCTCAGGGGGCAGCAGTGATGGCTGAAATAACCGGGTTCTCGCCACCCATGTGCGAGACGGAGCCTCAATTCCCACCTCCTTGTCAACTGTGGGCACCTGGGCAGGGAACAAGCAGCTAGGCACTCCTCCCACACACATTTAAATAAAAACACAGTTGAAAAGACAAATTCACAGGCTCCACACCAGACCAAGTTCATCAAAACATTTTAAGTTTCTAGATGGTTCCGAAGCACAATAAAGTGCTCCAGGTAATCCCAAAGAGTTTGAAATGTTAACTCACTGTAAAGATTCTATGTCCTGTCCTATCAAATGCTACACAGTAAACAGCAGACAGATGTCCCAGAATCCTCCTGTGCATTTTTATATGCTGATACATGGTTCCTGGGAAGGCTGTGCTAAAAGTGCAACACCCTGTGAGTTGTTTTCCTCGATGTATCTCCACTAGGAAATAAAAACAACGAGAACGGTTAAGGAGGCCAGTGCATAAAATGCTAACAAAAATCCAAAACAATCTCTGTAAGATCACAAAATCCATGTCTGAGAAATCCTAATGATTCAAGTGTCTTCCAATTTTTTGTACTATATTCATTAATACAGACATCTTATGATTTTTTCATTAATTTTATTCTTACTACATTTAGAAAAGAATCTGAAATTTGATAAGTACTACTGAAATAACAGTACTAGTCTTTCTAGGTTTTACTACGGCATTCATAAAGATAAGCACTCTTCAAGAATGGAAACTGAGTCATTCCCCAGGCCACCCTCACTCACCGAGACTTGGCGGGGAACCATAGTTGACTGGCATTTCCGGGGGTCTTCCTCTGTGAAGAGCAGCAAAGGCAGAGCCCTTCCAAACTGTGTGCCTGCAGTCTTTAAAACGAATTTTAGATACACATAAAATCTTGAAAGTTAACCCCAAGAAAGATTTTATAGAATACTTACGTATATTGTAATAAACTGTTTATTCAAAGTTTTACCAACTAATATACTTTAACAGAAAAGCCCTGGAGATTTATTAGACTATTTCTGAAGGGGAAAAGTCTTGAGGACATCTCAGATACAGCCGCAATAACTAACGTGGGTAGCACTTCACAGTCCACCAAGTGCTTTGCACATACATTGTCTCGTTGGACCCTCACAACAACCCTGTGAGGTAGGTGTGTTCGCCAACTTCCAGGTGAGGTCACTGAGGCCCGAAGGTTCCAGGACTTTAAGAGATCCACTGCAAAGGATTAGTGAGATGGACCATAAAACCAGATCTTTCGACTCCAAGTCCCATTTAGTATCAGGTAAGTGTTTATTTTTCAAAGCAGAATTATAAGTTACAATATGAAAGATAAAAGGTCTTAATCACAACTAATCCAGCTTTTCAAAAACGTTAACTTCAAAAGGAAAAACTTCTTGATAAGAAAACTCTTGACTTAAATAATTAACTTGTCTCGCTTTGAAAATTAATCTAGCCAATACCACCATAAGTTTAAACTCCAAAAAAATGAACAAGCTTAGCTTTCCGCTCATTTACAGAACACGCATGTAAGACCTGGGAGTCAAGCACGAACTGCAGCCCCATCCCTCCCTGACCAGGAAACGGACTAAGGAACAGCGTCTGTTCCTCCGAACAGAAGAGGCAGCTTCTCCACAGTGAGAGGGAAGATGCCCACAGACCTCTACTGCCTCGGTGCCCTCGGTGCCCCACGCCAGCAGGCATATTCTGTTTGACAGGAATGAATTCATTATCTTTACCATGACCAAAGAGCAGTTCTCCAAGGCCTCTGCCTGGGGCGCTCGTACAAAGCAAATAGAGAAATATGCTCCTGCCTAGGGTGGCTTGCTGAGGTCTCTCCGAAGATCTGCCAGCTCTAAAGTAATGCTCATCACAGAACACCATGGAGCTTGACACAAAGCAAACAGGCTACCCAGATAGCCGCTACGGACCAACCTCATTACAAGTGATAGGGACACAGAAAAAGGAAGAATATGAGCAGTGCCTGACTAGAACCAGCGAGTGGCATTGCTTAGTCTCCACTAAGAAACAACTAAGCAAACCAGCGTGGCAGCGAGCAAAGGAGAGGGTTGTTCTTTTGCTCATCTAAGAGCGCAGCACATCACCAACAGCTCTTGACAAAGTCATCACGGGATGAACTTGACGTCTGCTCGGGGTCAGAAGAGCCAACAATCTTCCCATCAGCAGGTTAGCCACATGTACACATAGATTATATCACATACATATACTTAGTCTAAGTCAATTATACCAAGCTAACAGAAAAGAACAGCAATTCCAAACATTTTGCTATC
Organism: Ochotona curzoniae; assembly: GCF_017591425.1. Classification (NCBI taxonomy): domain Eukaryota; kingdom Metazoa; phylum Chordata; class Mammalia; order Lagomorpha; family Ochotonidae; genus Ochotona; species Ochotona curzoniae. The sequence goes on from NW_024466313.1 coordinate 789,021, forward strand.
ACATAACTTTGCAAAAAAAATCCATGAAAAAGGAACCATGCAATTTTACATTTTTGGTGCTTGATTGCAAACTGCTACCGAATTTTAAAAATCACCTCCGCTCATGACAAAGGGCTCTCAGAGCCTAAGTACCCAACGAAGTACTTCTAGCATTTAAGTTTATTTAGACACATACAATTACATTCAATGAAGTTACGAGTGAGCTACAAAATGGAAAGAACTCACACAAATCAAACCTCAAACACATCTCAGAATGAATTCAAGCTTCTCAGCTTAACAACTGCATCTTTATCAATATTTTAAATGCAAAAGGACTCATTAGACACTTATTGTAATCAATTTCGATGATCTATGCTAATTGCAAGACATTATAGTCCACAGCAAGATTTATAGTTACATAACACCTTTCTTCCACATCGCTTACATTACTCCACAATTGTAATTATTAAGCTAATAATACAAAGCAGAACACTTCTTCAAATTAAGGTACCTTTTGCTGTACGTAGCAAAGACTGCCTTCCTGCACCAAGTAAAGAAGTGACTCTTGAAATACTGGGTGGGACTTCTTTATCCAACATAGGACCGAGACGCTGGCAGATTTGCAACAGATGGTCAGGAGCCACATGTTTATTGGATAAGACCTGGGTGAAGAGCAAGTTTTAATAACAACACTGTTTACAGTATCATCAAAAAATAAATGTGTAAGTATAATAAAACATGGTGCAAACCACAAAACATTCTGAAAAAATGTAAAGACTCAGACACAGATCAATCTACCAAGTCAAACCCATCCCAACCAAAATTCCAGAAGTTTTGTAGATATTGATAATTTCTTTTTAATTTAGATGAAAATGACCTAGAAAACCCAAAGCTCAGGAAACTCTGAACAAGAACAAAGTTACAAGGTTAATAATGACTACAGTCAACTCAGCACAAAGTTATCACAATCAAAACAGTAAAGGGGCCAGCATGTCACCAGAGCGCTGGCGGAGTCCCACAGCTCCACTTCCGATCCACGCAAGACAGCAGATGGGCCAAGTACTAGGGCCCCACAGCCACGGGAAAGGCCCGGGTGGCATTCTGGCTCCTGGCTCGGGCCTGTTCCAGTGCCAACCATGGTAGCTAGCTGGGAAGGAGTCAGTGAAGGGCAAAGATCCCTTTCCCTTGTCTCGCCAACTGTTTCTCAAATTTACACACACACACACACACACACACACACACACACGTGGGGGGCATCAAGTGAGACAAAGATCAGTGGTAGAATCAAGTGTTCAGAAGCACACACACACAAGTACCAGGGCTGCAGAAACTTGGTGGGGGACAGAATTAAAATACATTATGAATTCTTCATTGATTTTTTTAAGTCATCTCATCAGACCATTTGCAAAAAAAAAGACTTGCTCTTCATCTCACACTGTAACCAAAATTATCTCCAGATGAATCATAAAACGATACAACTCCTAAAACATCAGAAGAAAATGTCTATGATGTAGAAGTAGGCCAAGAAGAATGTGATACCGAAAGGATAGCCCACAAAAACACGGTAACTTGTATTCAAAGGGAGCTCAGGAAGAATGAAAACACAGCTACAGGCTAAAAGTCATCAGGAAGTGTATTTCTGAAGGAAATGTACCCAGAAACGTCAAGCACTCTGAAACGATCGGGAGCCATGTTGGGACACTGCACGTAAAGCTGCCACAACATCCCCTGTGCGCACAGGTTCATGGCCCAGCTGCTGACTCCACTTCTGACCTAACTCCCTGCTCATTTTCTGGGGCAGCAGTGGAAAACGGCCCAGCTACTTGGTCCCCTGCGACACGAGGCAGATCTGAATGAGCTCTCGGCCCAGACCTGGGGTGTTTTTGTGGGGTTTTTTTTGTTTTGTTTTTCTTTTTGAGGCCACGCAGAGTGTGAAACACCAGTTGGAAAACCTCTGTCCCTCCCTCTCTGGCTTCAAACAAATAAATGTGTATTTTTAAAAATTTATGAACTACCATAAAAAAAAAATTGCACAACCTGGTTTTCTTGAGCATGCCTGCTGTGCAGCTCAGAGGAACCTCAAGCCTCAGGTCTCACAGTGGCCCCTCAAGGGTCAGCATGGTCCTTTTCTATTTTGGGGGGTCTGAAGTGCTCCCATTTACTGTGCACCCCAGAGCCCCTCGCATTATGATCCCCAAGAAAACCACTTGAAATAATTTACAAATGTGTTTAGGCCATTTAAATTGGATTCATTCTTGGTTAAAACTGAGTACCCAACAGTTCACCCCACTTCTTGCTTGCCTGAGCAGCGATTCCCACGCCGCTGCCTTAGGGCGCTAAGAGAGCAGCGGGACCTGCTCTTGCCCTGATCAATCAGGCCATCAGTTCCTGGGAGCTCGACCAGTGGAACCTTCAAACAAAGAGTTTGGGGCCTTGTCCTTAATACTGGTGCACTGTGGCAACCGTCAGACAATATTGAGTGGGTGTATATCTAGTTTCCTCCAGAATGGCAAAGGTCCTACCCCCCATTTCCATGCCTGCTGCCACTGTTAAGTCTATGCCTTTTCTTCTTACAGCAGTTAGGCTGTGAGCCAGATCTTTTGGGATCGCCTGTCTCTAGACACCTTGGACTTTTTGTTGCCCAATCATTTAACTCTCATAGCCTCATTAAAAGCATACACAGGCCTTAAGTTGATAGCCACTGTAACCCCAGTAAATTCAGTCAGGCTATGCGTCTACCACCCCAACCGTATCCTCAGTGGTTCTTTCTCAACCAATTTCTCCAGCCCCACTAGTCGTTACTGATGCTAGTTCCACAGACACAACAGCTGCAGTTAAATATACCTCAAAACCAACTACCTTAGCAATTTGTGCATGCTGGACTGGCGAGGACGCCTCAGTTTTCAGAGCTGCTGGCCACTTACTGTGCCTTACAGCTCACTCCGCGGCCCTGTAACTTATTCAATGAGAGTATATATTGTGCAGTGGTTTCCTCAGCTTCCTTACGCTTGTTGCAGACTGGATTATCCTAGTCTCAACTCAACAGTTGAAGCCCGCCATTCCCCCTTCTTTATCCAAAAGATCAGAGTTCATTCTGGCCTTCCTGGCCCTTCGTCGTCATCATCATCATCCCTTAATCAGCACAGGTACCAGGTCAGGAAGTCCCAGCGTGATGGCTACCAAGGTGGCTGGAGAAGGGTGGAGTTTGCCTCCAACCAAACCCGGAACAGATGGTGGAATTCTGGTGGGCTCCTCAGGCGGTGAGACCACTGTTGCACCAATGAGGGGCACAGACCCATATCCCCCCACCAATAAGGGCTAAGGCGACCCGTCTCGGCTTCCATGTCAAGAATTTAAAAGGGCCCCTTCCCCCGTCTCTTCGCGCTCTTCTTCCACTGTAGCCCACTCCTTCACGGCTGTCCTTCCTGCTGCACGGGAAAGGGAAGCCTGTGATCATAGTTCCCCGAAATAAAGGCCATCTACATTCTTCTCATTTCCTCGGCTGAGTTATTGTTTCCCTGGTGGGTGGCAAATCTGACACAGCACAGCTCATTCAAGGACACAGAAGAGAGACTGCAGTGCAGCCCACAACAACACACCACCCTTGCCTGTACGGCGAGTGATCAGGCCAGTTTGAGGTCTCGGTTAGCTGAAACCACTGTCGGGCCCAAGTCCTTGGGATACTGTCACCCACCCTCCCAGGGGACCTGGACAGAATTCCTACAACAGCTAGGGTTTGATCTGGGGCCAAGCCCTCGCTGTTGTATGTATTTGGGAAATAAACCAGCAAATGCAAGGTGACTAAGTGTTCATAAAGAAATGGAAAAGTTTATTTCAGTGCATTAAGGTTTTGAAGTCTATGCACAATTCTTCAGGACACACATTGTCCATGAACTTATGCCAAAACAGAGGCAGCACTCAAAAGCTTCATGGTGTTAATAGCATGCTATACCAGAAAGTAAAACTGTGGCAGAAAATCAGAGAAATACAGAGAAACATAAGTCCTATATTATCAAGAAAAAAAAAAATCACAAAGAATTTTTAATACAATTTTTAATTGTGGAAAGAAAAATCACAAACTAACTGACCTAAATAACACATACAAACAATTTTAAAAATTGAGTAAAACACAACATGGCTTGTGGAGGAGGAAAACCACCTTTCTCCAGCTGAGGAAGTCCACTAAGAGGCCGACAACTGTCAAGACAATTTCTAAATGACATAACTGATTTCCAAGCCAGACAAACAATGAAGTCTTGATTTCTGAACATCAAATAAAAAGAAGTTCTCTAGATGTAAAACTGAAGACTACTTCCCAGTGCTTCATCTCTTAAATCACCCGAAGCTTTGTTAACAAGCAGACCACACTCATTTTCCAGACAGAAAAAGCAGTACAACTGATCATCAGAATACTGGGGTGGGTGAGCACTTGGCACAATGGCTAAGAGCTCCCCTAGGTCGTAGAGGGCACCCCCTAGCCACGTGCCTGGACTGGAGTTCTGGCTCAGGGAGGGTGGTGTCAGCAATGATTCCATTTCAGACTCCTTTCTCTGGCCTGGACCAACCCTGGTTGTCAGCTGTGCAAGCAACTGGAGGAATAAAATAGTAGACAGAACAGGTCTCTCTGCCATTCAAATAGATAAATAAAAATAGGAAACTTCAACTTCCTAACTATATGGACAAGTATACTTAGACAAGCCCAAATATTACAGGAACGTGCATTCTATACAGTAGTCATAATCTTCAAACACAAGAAAAATCACAGATCCACTACCGCACTAGGAACTGTAACACACCATCAAAGACCCAGGAAGACTCATCCTACCTCCATATCACACAGGAAGCAGCTCAGCAACGTGGTGCCCATTCCCATACACTCAAGGAAATCACAAGAAAACGGTTCTTAAGTAATGTGCACATGAAAAAAAAATCAACTGGCACATAGAGGAATAGCAATCAGACTCACACCTGATGACTTACAGGAAACTCTACAGACCAAAAGAGAATAGAGCAACATATTCCAGATTCTAAAAGAAAAAAATTTGTCAGCCAAGAATAACGTACCAAGCAAAGCTTTCCTTTGTCTTTGAAAATGAAATAAAATCTTCCACAGAAAAAAAAAAAAAAACTAATAGAATATGCCTCTTCCAAACCTGCCCAATAAATGATAAAGAGGTGCTAGCAGAGAAAATAGCCCCCACCAAAATCAAAGGCAAACACGAAGAACATCCCAGTAAAATAACAAAAGACTAAATCAAACAAGCAACAACTCATTGCTTAATTGACAGGACCAAATTACCACATTTTTATAAAAACCCTGAATGTAAATGACTTAAAGTCATCAATGAAATGTCATAGAATGGGCCTGGCACAGTGGCCTAACAGCTAAAGTCTTTGCCTTGAACGCGCCGGGGTCCCATATGGGCACTAGTTCTAATCCCGGCAGCTCTACTTCCCATCCAGCTCCCTGCTTGTGGCCTGGGAAGACAGTCGAGGACCGCCCAAAGCCTTGGGACCCTGCACCCGCGTGGGAGACCTGGAAGAGGTTCCTGGATCCTGGCTTCAGATCAGTATAGCATCGGCCATTGTGGTCACTTGGGGAGTGAATCATCGGAGGGAAGATCTTCCTGTCTCTCCTCCTCTCTGTATATCTGACTTTCTGATAAATCTTTTTTTTAAATTTTTTTTTAAAAAACAGATGTCATAGATTAGTGGACTGATCAAAAAGAAAACCCAGCTGTCTGCCTACAGGAGACAGACCTCACCAACACAGACCAGCAAAAACTACAGCTCATGGATTTTGATGTTTCTGTTTTTATTTTCATTTCCTCAAAACAATTTTTTTCTCAAATTCTTCACTAATAGGTCACTCATGAGCAAGATTTTCTTCAGGAAGGTTCTTGATTTTCATTTCTTCAGCGACACATTGGTCATTCAGTAGAATGTTAACCTAACTTCATGGCATTGTAAGTTTCAATTTTTCTTCCTATTGTTGATTTTGTTTTGTGGCTTTTTATTTAGGGGAATACATAGTAACTGAGTATTAGGGATTACCACATCCCAATACAGTGTTCATCTCTACTTCCAGATCCAAGACAGACTCCCAATGAAACATCGTGACAATAGGATGTTGGACTCTGTCACTGTCCATGCCAGCAATGAGGGACTTATGACTGCTTAAGAGGAACTATACTGTTATAATATGGGGAAAACTACAAGGGGGAGAATGGGTTTTGGGGAGGCAGTATGGGAAATCCAGAGCCTATGCAATTGTATCATAATTTTAAAAGGACAAATATATATGTACATATATATAAAATATTATGAGCAAATCAATAAAATGTCAGTTTCTGAAGGCTCAGACCTGAATGTTAAAAGTAGCACCTATCAGCAATTTTATTCAATGCTCACTCACTCACTCTACCAGTTTGTTCTTCATCATAATCCGTGTCCAACCATGCCTTGAATCACTTGTTTTACTAACTTCCGCTACCTTTTGTGACCAAGAATCAGCCTCTTCAAGCCCAGGGAAGCTGATAGGAAGCAATAACAGGGTCCTGATAGTCTGGGTAATTTAGGAAGTAGCCTTTCTAAAATGAATATTCAGTATCTTTCATTTGCTTCTATCTGACCTTTAATTTTCCCTAAAATTTTAAATGTTATCTGGAAACCATGCAAAGGAAAAATTTATAGCCATATCACACTATATTTCTTACACAGTGAACCATAGTACAGCCCAACACTGAAAAAAAAAGTGACAGCATTTTTGTAGCACAAAATTTGAAATGTAGAGTCTTGCTTGCTTAACTCATTCTGTTTCTGAAGAGATGAACACTCGCTTCATTTCTACGCTTTTCAAAGAACCCAAAACTCAAACCCAAAGAGAGACTCCAGTAACAATCGGGGAGAAAGAGATCGTAGCCCCTCGTTTATGTAAAGAAATACCCATGTTGCAGCGCAGGCTTCAGCTGAAAGCATTTTGGTCCTGTGATGCAGTGCTGAAGACACTGCTCAGTGCAGCTTCATCTTCAAAGCAAATCCATTAAAACTCAACACATACAAAACAATTCACAAAAATGTTCTTCAAGAAACAATTCTTAAACTTACAAAAAGTCAAAAAAAGATGCAAATTCTAAATTAAACTGCTGAGCTCTGAAAGGTTGGAACCAATTCTTCATTAAACACATTTAAATCAAATAGAATAATTTTCCAAATGGATATGGAATAAGCAAGAAAGTACACAACTACCCTTCAAAAGGAAATACTTTATGATGTTTTAAATTATTTATTTGAGGGCCTGGCGGCATGGCCTAGCGGCTAAAGTCCTTGCCTTGAACACGCTGGAATCCCATATGGGCACCAGTTCTAATCCTGGCAGCTACACTTCCCATCCGACTCCCTGCCTGTGGCCTGGGAAAGCAGTTGAGGACGGCCCAAAGCCTTGGGACCCTGCACCCACGTGGGAGACCCAGAAGAGGTTCCCGGCTCCTGGCTTAGGTTCGGCATAGCATTGGCCATTGTGCTCACTTGGGGAGTGAATCATCAGATGGAAGATCAAGCACCCCAACAGTGACCTTGACCTGCAGTGTATCTGCTCCGTGTAGATCCGCAATCCAGGGACTGCCCAGTTTCACTGCAAACTGGATATCGCAACGCATGGGGAGGGGCACGTCCTTCAGAAAGCTCACAGACCTCCAACATTATCTTTTTTTTGGAGCAGGGCGGAGGTAGATTTGTTTTATTTGAAACAGTGACAGAGGAGGGAGATACAGAGATCTTTGCACATTCTCTCCTCAAGCGGCAACAACAGTGGGGACTGGGCTATGCCAGAGCCAGGAGACCTGACTGCCTCCACGAATGCTGGCAAGGGCCCAAGCACACTGCCCGGGAGCTGCATCAGAAGTGGAGCAGCTGCACTTGAACTGGAGCTCATTCAGGCAGCAGCTTAACCCACCATTCCCCCCCAGTGCTAGCTCTTCAACACTACCTTTTTTTTTTTTAAAAAGATTTATTTTTATTATTTTTTTATTGGAAAGGCGGATACACAGAGAGGAGAGACAGAGAGGAAGATCTTCCGTCCGATGATTCACTCCCCAAGTGAGCGCAACAGGACGATACTATGCCAATCCGAAGCCAGGAGCCTCTTCCGGGTCTCCCACGCGGGTGCAGGGTCCCAAAGCTTTGGGCCGTCCTCGACTGCTTTCCCAGGCCACAGGCAGGGAGCTGGAAGGGAAGCGGAGCTGCCGGGATTAGAACCGGCGCCCATATGGGATCCCGGGCGTGCAAGGCGAGGACCTTTAACCACTTGCGCCACTGCGCCGGGCCCCAACACTACCTTTTAATTCAGTTATTCCAAGAACATTTTGAAACCTACTCATACAAATTAAGAATTGCTGATGAGTTCAAACCGTTAACTTTATGCACAGTACTTGTAAAGAAATAATTCAACCATTAGCTAATCATGTTTTGCCCATTAGACATGCTAAGATTAAAAGGATGAATCAGTATACTCACATTCCATAATCAAAAATATAAATTGAAAGTTTTTTGAAGAGTAAGATTTTTTGTTGTTGTTAAATATTTATTTTTATTGGAAAGGCAGATATTCAGAAGAGTAGAGACAGAGAGGAAGACCTTCCATCCAATGATTCACTCCCCAAGTGACCGCAAAGGCTGGTGCCGAGCTGATCAGGAGCCAGGAGCTTCTTCCGGGTCTCCCACGTGGGTGCAGGGTCCCAAGGCTTTGGGCCGGCCTCCATTGCTCACCCAGGCCACAAGCAGGGAGCTGGATGGAAAGCAAGGCTGCCGGGATTAGAACCAGCACTCATATGGGATCCCGGCAGGGTCAAGGCAAGGACTTTAGCTGCTAGGCCACTGTGCCAGGTCCTGAAGAGTAAAATTTGTAATGAACACCTAAAACATGGAAGCCATTTTATTCAACAATTAAGTTACAAGAAACTAACAGATATCAATTTCAAACACAATTAAATTTACACACACAAATGCTATGTGTATATTCACAGAATCACTAGTAAAAAATCAGAAACCAACCAATGTCCCTGAGCAGTTGGTTTAAAAAACTCTATGAAATGGAAAGGAGTTTACAGTCCTTTACCTTCTGGGATCTTACACTGGTTCAGGGAGTTCCACAGACACAAGAGTCCAAAGACCCAAAATCTCTTACACAGAATGGTCAGATCTCTGTGTATAGTCTACACACTCTAATTCCAAAATATGCAAATTAAGTCAGTGAATTTTTCAGATTCTCACATCCAATTTACTGCACCAACCCTACCAAGAATACTGAAGAGTCCACATCACAGCACCAGGGCCGGGAACCAGCCAGTGCTGGGGCACAGCAGGACCAGCTGCTACCTGCAATGCCCGAATCCCACATGAACACTGATTCGAGTCCTGGCACCTCCACTTCCAACCCAGCCGCCTGCTAATGTGCAGGCTAAACCAACAGAAGACAGTCCAAGCGCTAAGTGCTGCCACAAGTGGGAGAGCCAACTGCAGTCCAGCCTCCCGCTTTCAGCCTGGCTCAACCCTAAGCAACGTAGCCACTGGGGAATGAGCCAGAAGATGGACAAACGCTCTTCCTCTCTGACTCCCAGCCTAAACTCCTAACTTCAGCTTCTTGAAGATTCAAATCCTGGCAACCTGCAGAAACAGCTCAAGTAATTGAGTGCCACCACCTTTGTGGGAAATGGCTAGCCTCAGACAATGCAGGCACTTAGAGCAAAACAACATATGGAAGTTCTTGCCATCTCTGTGTGTCTCCGATTCCCAAATTTGGGGGAGAGGGGCCTCAGCTAAAATCTGAAGTAACACGGCAGACAAAATTAACTCTACACTGCTACTTTTTGCATTCAAAATATAACTTCCTGGCCCAAAACATGGCACAACAGGCTAACCTAAGCCTCCATCTGAGGCGCCAACATCTCAGATGAATGCTGGTTCGAATACTGTCGGCCCTTCTCTCAATCCAGCTCCCTGTTAACAGTCTAGGGACCAACAGAGGACTGCCCAAGGCCTTGGGTGCCTGAGTCCACCTAGGAGACCCAGAAGAAGCTGCTGGCTTTCAGGTTTCAACCAACCAAGCTCTGACTATTGTAGCCACGTGACAAGTGAACCAGTAGATGAAACATGTCTCTCCTTTCTCTGTAATTCTGTCCTTCAAATAAAAATAAACAAATACTGGGCCTGGCAGGATAGCCTAGTGCTTAATCCTCACCCAAATGCACCAGGATCCCATAGGGGTGCCAGTTCATATCCCAGCAGCTACACTTCCCATCCAGCTCCCTGCCTGTGGCCTGGGAAAGCAGTGGAGCACAGCCCAAAGCTTGGGACCCTGCACCCGCGTGGGAGACCCAGAAGAGCTCCTGGCTCCTGGCTTGGGATTGGCTCAGCACCAGCTGTTGCAGTCACTTGGGGAGTGAATCATCGGGGAATGAATCATCGGAAGATCTTCCTCTCTGTCTCTTCTCCTGTCTGTATATTTGATTTTCCAATAAATAAATAAATCTTAAAAAAATTAACTGATGTCAATAAGGACAAATTTCATCAAACATTTAATTATTAAATTACAGATAATCTGCTCTAAATAAGGAAATATACTGCAGCATACTGCATTGTCTGGACAAACACTGAGAGCCTACCAATTCCAGGAGCCACCAAGCAGCTATAACTGCACTAAAGATTACATGCAGTTTGTCAGAAAGAATCACTATTGAAATATAATGTTAGAAACTATTATTCTTTCCTTAACCAAGAACATAAAAATGTATGTCAAAGCCCATTACAGGGGCTGGTGCTACGGTACAACTAAACAAGCCTCCACCTGCAGCACCAGCATCCCATATGAATTCCGGTCTGAGTCCCAGCAGCTGCACTTCCGACCCAGCTTCCAGCCGATCGCCTCGGAGAGCAGCAGAGGAAGGCCCAAGTCCTTGAGCTCCTGCACACACGTGGAGATCCAGAAGCAGCTCCTGGTTGCTGGCTTCGGATCAGCTCAGCTCTGGCCACTGCAGTCATCTGAAGAGTGGGCCAGTATATGGGTGATCTCTCTCTCTCTCCCCCCTCAACCCCTGTAACTCTGCCTTTCAAAATATTTTCTTTAAAATGAAAAAAAAAAGTTTAAAAAAAATTACAGAGCTAAGGAAACAAATCTAAATTTACTACACTTCAGGAAATGATGAGCCTGAGTGGGTACTGTAGTGCAGCAGGCCAAACTACTGCCTGTAACACCAGCATTCCATACGGGCACCAGTTCAGGTACTGGCTACTCCACTTCCAATCCAGCTCCCTGCTAATGCACCTAGGAAAACAGCAGAGGACAGCCTATCACACACATGGAAAACCTGGACATGAGGGGCTTCAGCCCCGTCCAGCCTGCCCAGCCCAACCACTGAGGGAGGGATCCAACAGTGGACAAATAAGTTCTCATCTCTCCAACTCAGCCTTTCAAATGCAACAAATCTTAAAAACAGTACTGAGCCCTTCTGTGAAAGACTGGTGCTGCTTTCATCCCAGGTAGATAAAGAACTGACCACAGACACCTGCCCAACTTTTAGCAAGCTAAGTGCCAGGTTGGCATTAGGGACCAGAACCCAGAGCCGCCTCAGTCACACTGTACCTGCCCCAATTCTTCCCACAGATGTCAAAGGGCCAAAACGAGAGAAACCGCCAATTCCAAGGGCACTGAAGGGCCCCTCTAAGGCCACAGAAGGGACACAGCAGAGCAAAAACGGATCTCTTCTGGCATAAAAGGCAGGGCAGGAATGTAAAGAGAACATTCCAACAGCTATATAGCTGCCAGTCAAAAAGATGAAAAATTACCTCATGAATCAGACCTGGCACAGTGCACTGAGCCACTGTTTGTAACACCATCAGACAGCTGAGTCTTGGCTCCTCTCCCTCCGATCCCGCGTCAAGCCAGCATCCTGGGAAGGCGGCAGCCATCCGTGTAGGTCCTGGCTTTGGCCTGGCCCAGCCATGGCTGTTGCTATCATCTGAGAGTAACCCAGCAGGTGGAAGATTTCTGTCTCTCCCTACCATTCCATCTCTGTCACTGCCTTCCAAAGAAGGAACAAGTCTTATATAACCAGGTTGGGTATGGGTCATCTGGGCAAGGGTACTGTTCCTGCCAGCACGGGAAGTGGACTACGTCAGCCCGGACCAACAACTTACCAGTGGGCACGAGATGTGCCACTGAGCGGAGACCCAACAGAGGAGCCTGGGGAACAGCTGCAGTCCCTGCAGGTCAGTGCAAGAACTAAAGCAAGGAGCAGCTCCTAGTAGACCAGGTTATAGTACCTGCTGGCACGTGTGTGGCTCAGGTCTGGGGGGCGGGCTGGGCCGGTTCATAACACCCCATTGGCAGATGTGAGAACCAGGATGGGGTGCAGCACAGGCTGGGTCCGGCCACAGCAGCAGCCAGTTTGCATTAGGGCTGGGACTGGGGGCTGACTGCACCAGATTGGGCAGCAGCTCCAGCCAGTGCAAGCTGAAATATGTGCACACTGGGCTGGGCCAGACTAAAGCACCTGCCAGCAAATGCTGGGGGCCAGTCCAGTCGGGGTTACTGGGGGTCACTGACTAGGCTACAGCTCCCTCTGTATACCTGAGGGCTGAAGCTGAGTTGGGCAGGGCTGGCCTGGTCCGCAACACCCACTGGCTTACTGAGGATAGAGGGCAGAACAAACTGATCGGGCCGAACGGCGTGGCCTGGAAAAAAAAAGTCCTCGCCTTGAACACCCCAGGATCCCATATGGGCGCCAGTTCTAATCCCAGCAGCTACACTTCCCATCCAGCTCCCTGCTTGTGGCCTGGGAAGACAGTTGAGAACAGACCAAAGCTTTGGACCCTGCACCCATGTGGGATACCCGGAAAAAGTTCCTGGATCCTGGCTTCAGATCGGCATAGCATTGGCCATTGCAGTCACTTAGGGAGTGAACCACTGGACGGAAGATCGTCCTCTCTGTATATCTGACTTTGCAATAAAAATAAATCTTTTAGAAAAAATTTTTTAATTCAACAGAAAAGGGAATTTTTAAAAAAGGCAGTTCTTCTGATTGAAGGGAAAATACCACAAATAAGACCCATGAAACTGCACAGAAGGATCCAAAATACCAACACAAGGGGGTTGAAGGAGACCTGTGACAGCAGCCAGTCAAAGTGCCGGCTCGAAGCCCAGCTGCTCCTATTCAGACCAAGCTAATGTGCCCGGGAAAGCAACAAAAGATGGTCCAAGTACTTGTACCCCCGACACCCATGTGGGAGACCCAGTGCAGTGCCAAGCTTCTGGCTTCTACCTGAACCGCGCCCGCCGTTGGGGAGTGAGGCAGTTTCATGAAACATGCCTGCGTTTCTATCATAAGTCGGACACTCTACAAATGAGTGCCTACATGCCTACAAATAAGTCAAACATTCTAAAGCTATACAGCTACAAGCAAGCAAATAATACGGACTTCAAAACAACTAATACTATCTAGGAAAATGTCAAATATGTGCAAAGGAAAACACTGTTAATAACACAAAGATCAGCAGCACAAGGAACAGCTTTACTGCCTATGAGAACAAAGCATATAGTCGCGCTGTTAGCCAAAGGGAAGTTGGTATGCGTATACTGACGCAAGGCAAACATTTAACCTGAGATGCATTATGAGAGATGAAGGGCATTCCTAATCTTATGAAAGGGTCCATTTGATAGGGAGACAATAATTCTAAATTTATTTAGAGTGCACTGCATCTTGACAACTTCAAAACAACTGAAGGAAGGGCTGGTGTGGTACAGTGGGTTAACCTACCCTTGAGACATCACTTTGCTGCATGAGAATGCCAGGGCAAGTCCTGAGGCCACGTCTGGGGTGGGGGTTTACTCGTGATAGCCTTCAGCAAGTCAGGGGCCTGATGAGGTGGAAGCAGGAGTGGCAGGCCAGGCACCTGACACAGGGTCGGAGCAGGCACGCCAGCGTGCCTCACAGGTCCTGAACAGAAGGCACCTGCAGCATATCCCCATGCTAGGCCAGGAGCCTGAGGCTGGGGTCTTGGGGTGAGAGGTACTGATGGCCTTTAGCAGGCCAAGTGACTGACACTGGGGTCCTAGGAAGCCCACCAACCATGGTGTACCCCAATGCCAGTCTGGGATCAGGCCAGGGATTTTACGGGTCCTAGGTAGGCTGTACCTACAACACAACACCATGAAGTCTGGGAGCCACAGGCTAGGAACCCAATCAGCTCTAGGAGGCTGCACCCTGGAGGATGAGCTTCCAGGAAGAGGGCCCCTCTATGTAATCAACCCCCTTTCCAGGATCCTAACAAGCCAGCAAGCAATTAGGGGAGCTTGCTCTCTCTCCCCCAGCAACACAAGGGCAGATCAGAAACACCTCTCTCACCTTCCCTCCCTGTGCACCCTACCACTGAGTACTTCTCAAGAACCTCTGTGATTTTCTCAACTTTAAATAAGCTAGGGTCCAGCTCAGTGGCCTAGCGGCTGAAGTCCTCTCCTTGAATGTACCGGGATCCCATATGGGCACCAGTTCTAATCCTGGCAGCCCTGCTTCCCATCCAGCTCCCTGCTTGTGTCCTGGGAAAGCAGTTGAGGACAGCCCAAGGCCTTGGGACCCTGCACCCGCGTGTGAGAGCCAGAAGCAGCTCCTGGCTCCTGGTTTTGGATCACCTCAGCTCTGACCATTGCGGCCACTTATGGAGTGAACCAGTGGACAGAAGATCTGTCTGTCTCTCCTTCTCTGTGGATCTCCCTTTCCAATAAAATAAATAAATAAATCTTTAAAAAAAAAATCTAGTCCTCAAACAAAAGGTTTACTCAGACGATAAAAATCTTAATCAGTGGCAATGAGCCCCCCTGTGACATGCTGCCCCATAAAGATCTTCGGAATTTTTTCTTCTGGTTAAGACCAGACTGGCTTACAAAAGCACATCATATTATCCACTGATGTTTCTTAATAATCCTTTTTGCTTTGTTAAAATAAGCATTTCACCTTTACACACACAGTCCTGTCCAATCCTTTCATCTGCAGGTATGTGAGAAGCACAGAGCAAGAAACAGAAACAGCTCCCACCCACCAGTCCAGGCCCGAGACGACCACAACCACCAGGGGCCGCGCAGAAGTCAGGGACAGGAAGGCGTGGTTTCCCAGGGGGACGCAGGGACCCGTGTTTAGGAGTCAGCACTGCCTCCCGGGGTCCACAGTTGCAGGAAGCTGGAATCCAGAGGAAGCAGGGCTCCAACCCAGCATTTCAAATTGCGGATGCGCCCCAGTGCAGGGTGGAGCCCCAGAACCGGCACAAGCTGAACAGAAACTGAAGCTTTACAAACATCAGTGTTACAATTTCTTGAAAACCTTTTAAAAAAAAATCAATGCCTGGTTTCATGACAAAGACTCAACTTCAACTGGCTTAAAGAACACTGTACTTAGAGTTCTTCAACCTCAGACGGTCTCATCAAATGCAGGCCACCAGCAACAAAATCTAACAACCTGCCCCATCTCTCACTAAAGTACTTTCCAGAAGACACGGACTATATTGTCAGTGCAATGCATAAACATTCATTTAACTCCAACTAAGAACCAAAAGACAGGAAAATCTGAAGAGGGACACACACTGGCACTTAGCATTATAAAGCCAGAGCTTTATACATACTCACACACAAATGGCATCCCCCCAACTGAAATCAAAATAAATATAACAAACTGGCTATAAAATCAAACCTGTAAATGTGGTGCATAGATCATTACACCATTCTCATTTGAAAAATAGAGATTTTGGAAACTTAGAAATCACACAAAAAACCTTTACAAAAACATAATAAACCACAAAATAATAAAATCACAATCACAAATATAAATCACAAAAGCAACTCTAGTAAATAATAAATACTCAAATAGTTGAACCTCCTTGTTGCCCTGCACCGTGTGCTGCGACGGGGCAGCGGGCCAGGAGCAGAGGACGGCCACCGGGCAAGCCAAGGCAGGCCGGGACAGCACCCCCACGGCCACGCCCCAGCACGAAAGCGGACACGGATTTAAATAAAACTATTACTTTCCAGTAGGGTTCTAAGCAATGCGACCGGCAAAAACCAAAACCTTACATAAAGTGTGTAACTTCTCCAGCAGTTACAGAGCCCTGCATTTGCGTTCCGGAGTTTCACTTTCCCTCGTGCGGGAACTGCAGTGCTGTGTCGTCAGGACTTTCTGCTCACCAACCAGGCTAACGTCACCAGCAAACAGCAGTCCTGTGAACAGTCCTTCAGTTAAACCAAAGCTCTTGGTAACTTCAGCCAACCTTCGGTGTGCACGTGTGGCTGCTCCCAGGTGGCAGCGCCACCTCACACGAGTCTTCCACCATCCGCGGCCACATCCCCTCCGCCAGCCGGTGACCATGGCCTGGCAAGCCTCAAATACCCCTTTCACCCTAAGAAAAGGCACACTTTCCCGGAAAACACATTTTTTCCCACTAAAGACAAATAAATCCCTGAGACTGCTAACACTGTGAACAAACTCCTCACAGACTGGGACAGCAACTGAACAGGTGCACGGAGGGAAACAAAAGCGTAGTCAGCAGCACTCAAAGAAAAACCCAGCCTCCCTGGTGAGGAACGCCCGTGTTAAGTCACACCGGGCAAGCTCAGCGCCCACTCGCCACTGCAAGCCAACTGCCCAGGGCCCGCTGCGCACAGCCAGCAGATTCCAGAGGCCGCGTGTGCAAACAGCAATATCTTCACAAAAATCACTAAGCTAAAGCAGGCACCTCCAGAGACAGAAGACTCTTCTCCCAGGGAACAAGTGGTCGGAAGCCCAGGGCGGGGCCAGAGGGGACACCAAATCGGAGCTCGGATGCCAGTCAGATGGCCGGCGCCCAGGGGTGCCAATGTCCACCCGGGCGGCATCACGCCCCCACGGGGGACAGCACGCCCCACAGGAGACTGCACACTCCACGGGCGGCTGCACACCCCCACAGGTGACATCACGTCCCACGGGCGCCTGCACACCCCACGGACGGCTGCACACCCCACGGGGGACAGCACGTCCCACAGGAGACTGCACACTCCACGGACGGCTGCACACCCCACGGGGGACAGCACGTCCCACAGGAGACTGCACACCCCACGGGCGACATCACGTCCCACGGGCGGCAGCACACTCCACGGGGGACAGCACACCCCACGGGGGACAGCACGCCCCACAGGAGACTGCACACTCCACGGGCGGCATCACGCTCCCACGGGCGACAGCACACCCCACGGGCGACAGCACACCCCACGGGCGACATCACGTCCCACGGAAGGCTGCACACCCCACGGAAGGCTGCACACCCCACGGGCGGCATCACGCTCCCACGGGTGACAGCACACCCCTTGGGCAGCAGCACACCCCACAGGCGGCTGCACGCCCCACGGGCGGCCACACCTGGCAGCCCACCCGGCCACCAGGACCGGGCACCCCGGCCGCCCACACTGTCCACTACCCCACAAAACCTCGGGGCTGCCTCGCCCCTTACACGCACCCACCGGGGTCCCTCTGCGGGCGCGTGGCAGGTGCCCCTGCAGGGGCGCGCCCAGGGCGGGGAGGGGTGCGGGAGGGGCGCGCTCACCAATTCCTCGTAGCTCCTGCTGTGCTCGTTGCCCTCCCAGTCCAGCCTCTTCGGCAACAGCTGCAAAAGACACGCAGGGCGCCCGGTGAGCCCCGCCGCCCGCCGCCGACGCGGGGCAGGACGCGGGGCGCGGGCGAGGGGACGCGCCGACGCGGGGGCGGCACACACCTGGTACTGCTCCAGCTCCTGCACCAGCACCTGCGGAGAGACGCGCGGTCAGCGCCGGGCGCCGGCGCGGGCCAGCCCGGGCTGCGGCCCCGCTCCCCGCCCCGCTCCCCGGCCCGCGGGCCGCCCTCACCTGGGCCGCTCTCCGACACGGGCCCGCCGACAGGTACCGCGCGATGAGGAAGTACAGCTCTGCGGGGAGACGGGGCAGCGGGTCAGCGCCGGACGCGCGGGGGACGGCGAGGACGGGGGAGCGACGCGGGACGCGACTGCGGGGTCGGGGGCTGGGAGGGCGGCGGCCCCGCGGCTTACCCGACTCGATGAGGGGCACCGGGCGGCGGGCGGGAGACGGCTCCGCCATGGCCGGGCGCGGGCAGGGAGGCGGGAGCGGGCGAGCGAAGCGTGTAGGCCGCGCCGAGGCCTGCCGGGGCCGGCGTCCCTCTCCTCAGGCGCGCGCCGCCGCCGCCATGCCGTGCGCGCCCGACCCCTCCGCGGGGGAGGAAGTAGTCCCCGCCGCCGAGTGGAAAAGTAGTCCCTCCGCGGTGAGGGGCGCGCGGGCCGCCGGCCGCAGCTACACGGCGGGCCGCTCGGCCTCTGCGCGGTCTCGGGGCCCTCGGGGAGCGGGGACGATGCGGGTGGACGGAGGTGCGGGGCCCGGCCGGCAGGCGGGGGGAGGGCCGGGAGCGCGCGCGGCCGGGATCCCTGCGCGCGGTGAGGCGCCGCCGGGCTTTTGTGAGGGGGCGGCGCGGCGGGCGGGCGGCGGTGGGCGGGCGCGGCGGGCGGAGGACGGGCCGGGCCCTGCGGGAGCCGAGGCCCCGACGCGGAGCGGCCCGGCCTGCGCAGCGCCTCCGGCAGCGGGCCCGGCGCCGTCACCCGCCCTGGGCCGCTCGGGAGGGACACTTGACGGACGGTCACCCGGGGCCAGTGTGTGCTGGTCACCCCCCGACACACGCACATGGCATCGCCGCGAGGGCTCGCTCTCTCGGGAGGACCGAGTAGGGCCCTGAGCGGAGGCTCCGGGGCATGGAGAGCGCTGGAGAATGTTCCCTGGGCCGCGGACAGAGGACCCCGCGGGGTCCCTGCGGCCCGCATTGGCCGGGTGTCCGACGCCGCGGCGCCCAGGGCCGTCAGCTCAGCCGGACGCCAGGACGGAGGCGCAGGCAGGGGACGCCAGGGCCAGGCAGCCACGCCTGCCCGAGAGGGGGTACAGAGTGACCTTGTGTGTCTAGACGTCTCTTGGACGGAAGAGGGCCAAACAACGTTCCGGCGATGACCTAATGTTGGGCTTCTGACCTAACCGGATTCGTTGCCCGTGCACCTCCGGGCGCCCCGTGCAGCGGCCAGCCTGCCACGGCCTGCCCGCGTGCGTGCACCTGAGACACGGCCTGCCCGCGTGCGTGCACCTGAGACACGGCCTGCCCGCGTGCGTGCACCTGAGACACGGCCTGCCCGCGTGCGTGCACCTGAGACACGGCCTGCCCGCGTGCGTGCACCTGAGACACGGCCTGCCCGCGTGCGTGCACCTGAGACACGGCCGGCTTGCTAGGCGCTTGCCGCTTGCGCACGTCATTTCAGCCCCGAGCTCTCATTTTTTTCCTCACCTGCACACTGGCGGAATGTGTGCTCAGCGGTGTGCATTGGTGTGAATTCTTAGCATGTGGTGGGTTGGATCTCCCCTAGAGAACTCCACCGTAGGCCCAGGTGCGCATGTTTGTAACCGCCCCGCGTGTCTGGGCAAGTCCATCACCAAGTCTGTTAACATCACCTGTGCATGAAAAACACTTGTAGTGCTCACAGGGAAGCCGACTGAGGCGGATCCCGAGGGGACGGGCGCCATTCCGGGGCACGTCTGTGTGAGGGGACATGGTACTGGTCAGAGCCAGACATGAATAATGAATAACATTTGAGAGGATTAAGACCAACAGGCAAAGAAACTGCTTAAATAGACTCTTGACTATCCAAAAAAAAAAAAAAAAAAAGCATTCACGCAAGAGTTACAAGGGTGGGGAAGAAAAACCAGATTCAAAAACACATAGGACGGAGACGGCGGCATCCAAGGACCTAAAACGCCGGTTTGGGGCTTCGGGTGATGGCGTCGCGGAGTCGGGCACCGGCCTGTGGCTGACGTGCTCTAGGGCCAGCAGAAAGCACCTGACTGCGGGGACAGCACGTCCCTGCTCTGATGTTGTGAGATAGCCGATGACAAAGGAGCGAGCCGCAACCTTCAGAGAGCTGCCAAGCAGCTGTGTTTCCTCTGGTAACAAGCCACCACGTGCAGCCTTCCAAAGGATAGTTGAGGTGGCTCGCACGGTGGCCCTTGTCTGCAGTCAGCGTGTGGACCGGGCGCCAGGGTAGCAATTACAGGTCCTCACACGAGAAGGTGTGGGTTTTCCCTTGCAGGAGCCTTGCTGCAGCCATCAAACACTCCTACATTTAAATAGAGACTGTGACATGCGGCAAAATAGCCTTCCCGTGCCTGACCCAAATGACGGACAGACGGGACACCCATGCCCACTGAAGGGAGAAGGGGATTCTGCTGTCCACTCCCAGCTTCGGACTGAATGCCCGCTGGGAGACTTGGGAACAAGCGAGAATCCGGCCTGGATCCCACACAGCTGAATCCAATCCAGTCCAGGTGCACGCACTCAGGATGCAAAAAACGGAAACAAAGCCCGAGTTCCTCACAGGAAAGTCACGTGAAGAGCTAAATTATCCAGATGACTTGATAAGCAAAGGCTGGAAGCTGTAACGTTATCACCGTGTCCCTGTGGGAGGACTGACAAAGGCAGTAGTGCGTTTTAGCCCTTGGCAAGCAGTCCCTTCCGTCAACCTGCTGGTCCTCCCGGCAGGCTGGTCCTCCGGGCAGGCTGGTCCTCCCGGCAGGCTGGTCCTCCCGGCAGGCTGGTCCTCCCGGCAGGCTGGTCCTCCCGGCAGGCTGGTCCTCCGGGCAGGCTGGTCCTCCCGGCAGGCTGGTCCTCCCGGCAGGCTGGACCTCCGGGCAGGCTGGTCCTCCCGGCAGGCTGGTCCTCCGGGCAGGCTGGTCCTCCGGGCAGGCTGGTCCTCCGGGCAGGCGTGACCCAGGGGCTGTGCATGCATCCGCTTCACAATGAGAAAGGTGAAATCCCAAGAGATGCAGAATGACGCCAGGCCGCGTAGCTAGTGAGTGCCATCTGGGCTGGGAGGCCGTGCTGCCAGCAGGGACACTACTACCTCAGCCTGCACATGGGCAAAGCAGACCTCTTTCGCTACATTTCCTGAAGGAGGAAAACAGCCTGAAAGAGACGTGGGTGTCATTGTATAACTAGCACGCCAGTGAGCTCAAGTTTGAAAAACCTGTGTGGTAAGTACCTGTGTAATCCGATTCGCTACCTGCAGTCTTCCCGGCCAGCTTCCTGCTGTCACACACCCTGGGAGCAGCAGGTGCTGGCCCAAGTTCCCGGGTCCTACCGCCCATGTGGGAGACCTGGACTGAGGGTAACTCCTGGCTGTGACCTGGCCCAGCCCTGGCATGGGGCACTTAGCCAGTGAGCCAGAGGATTCACTCTTCTCTCTCGTTCTCTTTCATCCCTTCTTTCAAATTGAAAAGGAAAGCGTGAGAGGAGTTGGACTGGGCAGTAGGCAGTTAGGGCATTCTGGGGCCCCAAGTCATTTTTCCTCAAATATAAAGGGGTATTTCCCCCACCATGTCTTGGATTCCCCAGAGCACATCTCTCCTGAGACAAGTGCATATCTTATCAGGAATGCTTCCCCAAGAGACAAGGGCAACATTAACATACCAATTCCCCTCCTGGAGCCTCAGCCCCATTCTGTCTCCTGCCAGTGCCAAGGGGGGCACAGGGCTTCAGACTGGCCTCTTCATCATTACAAAGGGACCAAGGAAGTTGGCCAGTGACACCTTTCTGGCCTTTTGTCCCAGGGCCAGGCACCATGGAAACCAGGAATTTTCTTTGTTTATGGAGAAACATCTTAGGTAAACCTTTAAAAGATGCTTTCCCCACCATTGATACGTGTTCTTGTCACTGTGGCAGAGCACTAGGGCATTCTTTTTCACTTTTCCTCCCGCCACTATGGCAGGGGGTAAGGGTCCTTCCTATCTCAGAGCCCCCTCCCGTCACTAGGACGGGAGCCTCTCATCTCAACTTTTCTAATAAATCTTGCTTTAAAACTAAACTGTGGGGCCCGGCGCGGTGGCGCAGTGGTTAAGGTCCTCGCCTTGCACGCCCGGGATCCCATATGGGCGCCGGTTCTATCCCGGCAGCCCCGCTTCCCTTCCAGCTCCCTGCCTGTGGCCCGGGAAAGCAGTCTAGGACGGCCCAAAGCTTTGGGACCCTGCACCCGCGTGGGAGACCCGGAAGAGGCTCCTGGCTTCAGATCGGCATAGCATGGGCTGTTGCGCTCACTTGGGGAGTGAATCATCGGACGGAAGATCTTCCTCTCTGTCTCTCCTCTCTGTGTATCCGCCTTTCCAATAAAAAAATAATAAAAATAAATCTTAAAAAAAAAACTAAACTGTGTCCGCATGAAAATTCTTCTTTCCTGCAAGACAAGAATTGAGGTTGCTGCCATATTCGGGGTCAAAAAACCCTACAACGAAAGGAAAGGAAACTTGTGTCTTAAAGGTTTAGGTGTGTACTCTTTTTTTAAGATTTATTTATTTTATTGGAAAGGCAGATATACAGAAAGGAGAGAGAGAGAGACAGAGAGGAAGATCTTCCATCAGCTGATTCACTCCCCAAGTAGACACAACAGCCAGAGCTGAACTAATCTGAAGCCAGGAGCCTCTTCCAGGTCCCACATGCAGGTGCACGGTCCAAGGCTTTGGGCCATTCTCAACTGCTTTCCCAGGCCACAGGCAGGGAGCCGGATGGGAAGTGGAGCCGCCAGGATACAAACCTGCACCCATATGGGAACCTGGTCCATGCAAGGCAAACATTTAGCCACTAGGCTACCGTACTGGGCTCTAGGTATGTACCTTTTAAGGAAAATAACAGAATTCAATAGGACCTTCCAAGTCACCACCTAGGCAACCCGGAAGCATTAACTGTGAAAAGCTTCCCTGGCAAATGGCAAGCAAAGTCAAGCGCTTTGTTCCAAAGACTTACCCTAGTAGAGCAGTCAAAAGCAAAGATGTCAGTTTTGAAAGACTTTGAAGAAGGTGATAAAATCTGTAAGCAGTGGAAATTGTGCAAATTAGATAGCGTGACTCAGGTCCTGATGTCAGTGTGTGAAAGCACGTCTGTTAGCTGGACATAACCCAGTGTGTGAAAGCACGTCTGTGAGCTGGACATAACCCAGTGTGTGAATGCACGTCTGTGAGCTGGACATAACCCAGTGTGTGAAAGCACGTCTGTGAGCTGGACATAACCCAGGCAGCAGCCATTGTTGATGCATGTGTCCCCTGTGTCTGAGGGACACGAATGGGGGGCACTGGACTCGCAGAGCAGTTAACACCACAAAACTCAGTCTGCAGAGTGAAATAAAAGGCACACGGACACGTTGCATCCACACAGTTGCATCCAAGGCCTTGTGCAAGGCAGGAACCCTGTGTGTGATCTCCCGGAAGTGCAAGGGTTAACATCCGTGAGGTTTTTAGCAGCTGAGTAGCTGCTCCCGGTCGGTGACATCCTGACTCTAACTCCTGGGGCTTCGCATCTTCCGCATCTTCCGCATCTTCCCCCACCGCACCCAAACCCTCTCTTCCCTCTCTAAGATACACCTAGCCTGTTGTCCTCCTGACCCATCCCTGCCGCCCTCGGCAAATAGTTTCCACGTTTATCTCTTCGCTCTGCAGCCTCTGCCTCTCCCAGGTCATTGGCTTGTGTCCCTGCAGGTTCGCCGCTGCAGGCACCTGCAGTCTGTCGCCAAGTATTACCAGTTCTTCCACTGAAATGCCTGTGCCTGCACTGCGGGAGCAGAGTGCGGCTGGAAGCGACCTCAGGACTGCGGGAGCTGGAACCCCAGCGCGTGTCGGCGTTGGAGGTGGAGGGGAGCCACCTCGCTGTGGCTCAGTAGCTTTTTTGTTCTTGTGCTTCATAGTCCTCGGCATGAGCAACACAACTGCGTGACATGTGTGGAGTGTCCCTTTCCGGGACAGTGTGCCAAACCAGCACATCTTGCCGAGTGCTCAGAGGATAGCTGAGAATAATCCTGACTTGTTTGTGAGGCTTTGCAGGGGGAGTCAAGCTCTTGGAACAATGCCTCGCCCAAAGACCAGCTGGTGTGAGAGGTAACAATGATTGTTCTCTCCATTCCTACTTAGTTTAGGTCCTGCGTACTCGACGGTCTCCCCCAATCCTTCACCCGATGAATGGCTACTTTTTAGATTTCTTTAAGCTTCACGCAGCCTCTCTGCAGGCCTGTCCGGTTCCCATCCACTCAGACCAACCTCCTTAGCTCTACTTTTTTTTTAAGATTTATTTATTTTTATTGCAAAGTCAGATATACAGAGAGGAGGAGAGACAGAGAAAAATCTTCCATCCACTGATTCACTCCCCAAGTGGCCACAACGGCCGGAGCTGTGCCAATCCAGAGTCAGGAGCCAGGAGCCTGGACCCTCTTCTGGGTCTCCCACGCGGGTGCAGGGTCCCAAGGCTTTGGGCTGTGCTCCACTACTTTCCCAGGCCACAAGCAGCGAGCTGGATGGGAAGCAGGGCTGCCAGGAATAGAACCGGCTCCCATATGGAATCCTGGCACGTTCAAGGCAAGGACTTTAGCCACTAGGCTATAGCACCAGGCCCCTTGATTCTTAAAGCTGTGTGGATCATTCTGCTCTCCACTTTGTTCCCCTGGTCTAAGCCCAGAAAAGCTTGTCCTGCATCCAAACCCTTGGTTCACAGCCCACACAGTTCCCAAACCACTCACTAGGAGGAGGCCTCAGCAGGAGACAGAAGTCTGAAAAGGGAGTGAGGTTGGGCTTGTTTTCTCCGCTCCCTGCCCACCAGCCTAGACTGGCAGGGCCTGAAGGGCACCGTGCTTGTGGAACAGCCATCTCTCCGAATAGCAAACCCCTGTGGTGAGCCATTCTGCCGTTTCCCCTAGCCCTCTCCACCTCTGGGCTTCTCCAAGTCCAATGGGAGGCACTGCCCCAGCCCTTGGCAGCTGGCTCTGCGTGCGTCCTTGTGAGTGGTACCATCATGCACCCTCAACGAGCAGGCCTTCCTTTTTCTTGCAGATCTGTGACAGATACCCAGGTTCTGAGCAAACAGCCACTGCATCGCCTCACTCAGCCCCTGTGACTGTCCCCAGTACTGTCCTCTGGTTCCCTGGCCCTCAGATTTCTTTCTTGTTTCCGTGTATCTTGAAAG
Organism: Ochotona curzoniae; assembly: GCF_017591425.1. Taxonomy (NCBI): domain Eukaryota; kingdom Metazoa; phylum Chordata; class Mammalia; order Lagomorpha; family Ochotonidae; genus Ochotona; species Ochotona curzoniae. The sequence continues at coordinate 814,085 of NW_024466313.1, forward strand.
GGTCTGCCTAAGAAGAAACATTTGGTGTGTCAGCTAAGACAGCCACACGCTGCAGCAGGGTGCCAGGCTCTGCTCCCTGTTCCCTCAGCAGCAGCAGCTTCGGCCAGTGCACTCCCTGGGAGGCAGCAGGGGATGGCTCAAGTCTTTGAGTCTGCCGCCCGTGTGAGAGACCTGGCTGAGTTCCCAGCGCCCACCTTCAGCCTGGCCCAGCCCCAGCCATTACGGGCCCTGGGGAATACGCCATCAGAGAGGATCTGTGTGTGTGTCTGTGTCTGTCTTACAATATCTTGCTAGATCTCAGAACTCCTTCCTTCCCAAGACCTTTTGTTGTTGTTGTTGTTAATAACATTGTATTATGTGATACAGTTATATAGGTGCTTGGATTTCCCCCGCTCCTCCCACAACCCTCCCCCCATGGTGCATAACCACAGTTGAAGTTCAGTTGAAATTCCTTCATTGCAAGCACATACCCAGCATTGAGTCCAGCATCTTATTGTCCTGATAACATTTAACGGCTTCTTGGGGAGGCCTTCCCTGGTCTGAAGGCAAAGCTAACAGAGTAAAATCCTGGTCAGTTAAAAGCCCCAACAAAACATCAGCAACAATATATAGTGTTATGGAATTGATTGACATAGTACTGAGTAAATAATAAGACAGTATCAATGACAGGATCAAAAAAAAATACAGGTTAAATTAAGGCAAACATGTGGTATCTAGCGTTCTGGGATTCGCTCATTTCCCTCAGCATTATGGTTTCCAGTTGGGTCCATTTAGCCACAAAGAACTACATTTTGTTTTTTTTAATAGCTGAGTAGTATTCCATGGAGTAGATGAACCAAAGCTTTCTTATCCAATCTTCTGCTGATGGGCATTTCGGTTGCTTCCATGTTTTTGCAATTACTGATTGTGCTGCTATGAACATAGGGGTGCATGTTAGTTTGTCGTGAAACAGGTGTTTTGGATACATTCCTAGGAGTGCTATTGCTGGGTCATATGGTATGCAGATTTTGAGTTGTTTGAGTGTTCTCCAGACTGATTTCCAGAGACGCTGTACCAACTTGCAGCTCCACCAGCAGTGGAGTAGGGTTCCCTTTTCCCCACATCCTCGCCAACAAGTGTCGTTGGTGTTCTTTTTTCTTTTTTTTAAGATTTATTTTTTATTTTCTTTATTGGAAAGGCAGATATACAGAAAGGAGAGACAGAGAGGAAGATCTTCCGTCCAATCATTCACTCCCCAAGTGACCACAACGGCCCATGCTATGCTGATCCGAAGCCAGGAGCCTCTTCCGGGCTCTCCCACGCGGGTGCAGGGTCCCAAAGCCTTGGGCCGTCCTCGACTGCTTTCCCAGGCCACAGGCAGGGAGCTGGAAGGGAAGCGGGGCCGCCAGGATTAGAACTGGCGCCCATATGGGATCCCGGGCGTGCAAGGCGAGGACCTTAACCACTACGCCACCGCGCCGGGCCCTGGTGTTCTTTTTTATGTGGGCCAATCCTACTGGTATTAGGTGGTACCTCATCAATGTCTTAATTTGGATTTCCCTTATTGCCAGGGAACTGGAGCATTTTTTTCATATGTTTGTTTGCCATTTGGGCTTGTTCCTTTGTGAAATGTTTGCCCATTTCCTGAGTGGTTTGTTTGTTTTGGTGTTTTGGTTGTTTTGAAGTTCTTTGTATATCCTGGAAATTAGCCCCCTATCGCCTATATAGTGTGCAAAGATCTTCTCCCACTCTGTGGGTTGCCTAGTGGCCAAATCCTTGCCTTACATGTCCGGGATCCCATATGGGGTCTGGTTCTAATCCCAGCAGCCCCACTTCCCATCAGCTCCCTGCTTGTGGCATGGGAAAGCAATCGAGGATGGCTCAAAGCCTTGGGACCCTGCACCCACATGGGAAACCTGAAGAAGCTCCTGGCTCCTGGTTTTGGATAAGCTGGGCTCTGGCCATTATGGCCACTTGGGAAATGAAGCAGTAGATGGAAGATCTTTCTTTCTGTCTCTCCTCTCTGTAGATCTGACTTTAAATAAAAATAAATACAAAAGAGAGAGAGAGAAGAAGCAGCCCAGCCTCTTGCTTCACCGGGCCCAGGGCCCTAGTTTACTCAGGGTGTTGCTGATCCCAAAGATGAAGAGACAAATAGAATTGGTCTGGCTGTGAGCTTCTGGTGGTGAGAGGGAAGGGAAAATCCAGCAGGGCCAAGAGGAATTCCAAAGAGGGAAGGGCAGGAATGGAGAGACGTTCCAAGAAAGGAGAGTTCGAGGCCACTGGCTCACGCTATTGGTAGGTTCTCTCCTGATACTTGGCAAATGTATGCAATGGATAAGAGCGAGCTGGGAACCCGAGGCAGGGACAGCCATATCCAGGTGATGATGATGCTTAGCACGCAGAGGAAGAAATAGTATCCCCATGGCAACCTGCAGGCGTCACCATCCCTTGTCCTCAAGAAACAGCAAGGTGTAAGGATGCCCGCAGGCTAACACAAACCCAACTTCCTGTTTAAAAACAGAGGCCACCAAGCCTTGGCAAGCCCTATCCCCAGCATGGCGGGCACTTCTAGAATCACGCTGTTGTGCCCACCTTGGTGGCTCTTTCTAGCTACACGGGAGCAGAAGACATACGAGCTCTCTCTCCTGAAGAACTCAGCTTTGCGTCTGTCCAGCTGTGAGCTGGGTTGCCTCCAGAGGCCTTTAAGACAGCAGAGGTCACTTTATTGGCTGGTCAGTCATGTTAAGCAGAGGAAGTGACAAAACTCACACAACTCACAGGTAACTTGAGGTTGGCCACAAAATGGGTGTGTTCGTTAGACTGTTTTCAGCACGTCAGTTTTCATCACAGCTAAAGGATAGGATTTCCTAACGAGACAGGCTTTGCCAACATCTCACTGCTGGAAGATTACACAGGCCACAGCACTAAGTTGTGTGTGCAGTCTTTGCAGAAAACAGGCCGTAAAAGGAGACTGCATTGTTCTCCACAATAAATCAATAATTTAGAAACTCAGTTTCATGCAGAAAAATATGGAGTATGTAGAAACTTACTTTCCAACAGACTTGAATTGCTAATTAGTGACTCTGGAATTTCCAGGAAAATCTTTGGCTATCTCTTTCCTCTTTGTAATAGAGTACTGCTCAGCTGACTGCTATGAATTACCTATTATCTCGCAGTGCTTCAAGGGTTCTAGCTGCAGGGTTGTCGCAACAAGATGGGGAGGGATTAACATGTGTTGATTGCCACACGAGGTGATGTTGATTGCCACACGCGGTGGCCTAAAGATGGCGCCTGGCGGAAATAAACACGTCAGCAGGAGTAGCTCCTGTCACGTACATTAGAGAGTATTGCGCAGGCGCTTGCACATGCGCTGAGGGCTGACGCGTGAACAGCGGCGTGATCAGCGCGTGCACAGGCCTCTTGCCCTATCCAAACTGCAGGATTGGCGCGTGGTCTAGAGGCTCACCAATAAGCCGCCACTTGGGCGGAGCCATCCCCGATAAGAGCGAGAGCACGAGCTGGGTCGGGGCCTTCCTCTTCATCATCTTGGTGTGCACAATAAAGACTACCGCGGAAGACTTCACTCGCGTCTGCCTCTTATTGCGGGTCGATAGGAGCGTGGGCGTGACAACTGGTGCCGAAACCCGGGAAATTTCGGGACCTAGAGGAAGGCCCCCCGTGCCATACGGGGAGAAGTCAGAACCGCGGCCATAAATAGGTAAGGAGCTCTGAGAGGGAGGCGTTACTGGGCTTGAGGAATTTAACCCTGAGACATGGGTGCGCAGACTTCCTTGATTAAGCCTTTACAGGCAGTTTTGAAGGCGCGCAACTTAAAGATTAATGAGCGCACACTGGAAGGCTTTATCAAAGAAGTAGACCGTCATGCGCCCTGGTATGTGGTTTCCGGATCATTGACTCCGCGGTCCTGGGAGAAACTCGGTAAAGATTTACAGAGAGCTAAGGAGCGTGACCGTTTGAGTCCGGGAGTTATGCCACTATGGAGATTGATTCGTGCATGTTTAGAAGATGACCGGTGCAAAGAAGCTGTGACTCAGGGTCGAGATTGCCTTCAATTAGCCCAAGATAGCCTCTCAGAAACAGAGCGGGAGGAGAGAGTTGGTACCAAACTTAAACAAGAAAAGGGAGTCAAGAAAAATGAGAAAAACGATAAAAATGGCCATAGTCAAGAGAAAAAATCTTCCCTTTACCCGATATCGGAGTTAGAGAAGTTAAAAGTAGCTCCCTCTTCCTCAGATACAGAATCTTTAGACTCAGAGGAAGAGCGTAGACCAAGAAAAGATTATAATAGAAAAAGGAGAGGTGAGAAAGACTCCAGGGAACGCGAGGCCCAGGAGGGACGTTGTGGCCCCTCCTCCCGCAATGGGCGGAGCCAAGAGGCACCCGCAACTCCGGCGCCTTCAGCGCCCCCCTTACCCATGATAAATGATTCTTTTCTTAGTAATGAAGTGAAACGGGAACTTCAACAGGCATTCCCCGTACTTGAACAGGGGAACCAGAGAGTACATCACCCGGTGGAGGCCTCATTAATTAAAGAATTAGCTGCAGCTGTGTCTCAATATGGCCTTCATGCCAATTATACCTTATCCCTGTTAGAGCGGTTGGGTGGACAGGTTTTGACTCCGTCAGATTGGCAGTTTGTGGTGAAGGCCGTCCTCCCAAATATGGGTGTTTACTTAAATTGGAAGGGCCTATGGCATGAATATTTGGCCGTGACGGCACACGCCAATCATAGACGTGCTGGCGAGGCTGGAAGATGGGGGTTTAATATGCTTACTGGACAGGCTGAATACGCCAATGATCAAAATAATTTCCCCTGGCAAGTATACACACAGATTGCCGAGGCGGCAATTAGGGCCTGGAAAGGCATTTCCCTTAAAGGACAGGAGCAGTTGGGGATAACACAGGTAAAGCAGAGGTCTGATGAGCCTTTTGCTGACTTTGTTGCTCGAGTAATGCAAGCAGTGGAGAGAACTTTTGGAGAAGGAGAGCAAACAAATAAGATGATGGAACAAATTATCTGGGAACAGTGTAATGCAGAATGCAGGGCCTTGATAAAAGATCGTAGAGCCAGGGGACTGACGGATTGGCTGAAAATTTGCAGAGATACAGGAGGCCCTCTAACCGCTCATGGCCTGGCGGCGGCCATTTTAAAGGCCTCCCCCAGAGAGAGGACATTGCCGGTATGTTTTCAATGCGGTAAGCCAGGACACATGAAGAAAGAATGCCGCGCCGGGCCAGGCCGTAAAGTCCCCGGAATATGTCCACGGTGCCGTAAGGGAAAACATTGGGCTAATGAATGTAAATCTGTCAAAGACATTGAAGGGCGACCACTTCCCACTCAGGAATCAAAAAACGGGGAGTGGGGCCCAAAGACCCAGGTCCCCTCAGTCCCTCGGGCATTTTATCGCTCCACACAGAAGAGCCCAACCCGCGCCAACACCCAGCAAGTATGGACCTCTGTGCCGCCACCGGAGTCCTGCTAACAACAGAAGATGGCATCTTGCCAATTCCTGTTACCCTGACAGGCACGATGCCGCCAGATAAACTAGGGCTTGTGGTGGGCCGTGCCGCCCTGAGTTCGCAAGGCTTTATTGTAACACCAGGGGTCTTACACCCGGGCGCTGATTCCTTGTCGATTTTATGCTCAACAACACAAGGTACCTTCGCTGTTGCCCAAGGTGACCCCATTGCTCAACTTATATTTTTGCCAGTTTTATCTGAAATGAAGGATTCCTCTCAGACCAAAGTAGAGATCTCTAATATAAATTTAATGATGGATATGGCTGATAGACCTATGCTTAAATTACAAATAGAAAACAGGCCGTTTATGGGACTTTTAGATACAGGAGCTGATAAGAGCATTATAACCTCCAGATATTGGCCGCGTGATTGGCCTTTGCTTCGAACTTCCCATAGTTTACGCGGCCTGGGGTTTGAACAAGCTCCATCCCAAAGTGCCAGAGCCCTACAGTGGAAGGATAAGGAAGGCAACTGCGGGACAGTTACACCATATGTCCTGGACCTACCGGTTTGCCTTTGGGGAAGAGATATTCTTCAACAGATGGGGGTGCGGTTAGTCTCCAATGCCTCCGGTTATTCTGAGACCTCTCGAAAACTAATGAAACAAATGGGCTATATACAGGGAAAAGGTTTAGGCAAACAGAATCAAGGTATTGTCCAGCCAATTGAACCTCGGGAAAATCCAGGCCGTAAAGGCCTGGGTTTTTAATAGCGGCCATTGGTATGCAGCTGCCCATACCTTGGAAAACAGCCGAACCGGTTTGGGTTCCCCAATGGCCGCTATCATTTGAGAAATGCCAAGCTGCTCAACAATTAGTTCAGGAACAATTACATTTGGGACATTTAGAGCCCTCTGTTTCTCCTTGGAATACTCCTATCTTTGTTATCAAAAAGAAATCAGGAAAGTGGCGCCTTTTGCATGATTTAAGAGCTGTAAATGCACAGATGCAATGTTTTGGTCCCGTTCAAAGGGGCCTCCCAGTTTTGTCATCCCTCCCTAAACACTGGCCGTTATTAGTGATTGATTTAAAGGATTGCTTTTTTTCTATACCATTAGCATTACAAGATAGGGAGAGGTTTGCTTTTACTATTCCCTCTGTTAATCATGAAGAGCCGGATAAGCGTTATCAATGGAAAGTATTGCCTCAGGGAATGGCTAATAGCCCCACCATGTGTCAGCTTTATGTTGCCCAAGTGTTACAGCCGGTACGAGACCGGTTTCCAACAGCTCGTATTGTCCATTATATGGACGATATTCTAATTTGTGCCCAAAAACAAGACCAGTTATTACAGATTTATGTTGACTTGAAGCAGGCTCTACAGAATTATGGCCTTATAGTTTCAGCCGAGAAGGTTCAAATGCAGCAGGTAAAAGCCTTTTTAGGATCTTTAATCACAGAAACATATGTTAGGCCTCAAAAGATAAGTCTTAAAATTTCTCATTTGCAAACACTGAATGATTTTCAAAAATTAGCGGGGGATATTAATTGGTTACGACCCTTCCTTAAGATCTCTTCTCAGGAGTTAAAGCCCCTGTTCGCCCTACTTGAAGGCGATTCTGATCTTGCCTCCCGACGAACACTCACACCTGAGGCACAACAGGTCTTAGTGAAAGTTCAAGAGGCCATAGAGAAGGCTCAATTAGTTCGCCTAGATCAAGATCAGCCTTTTGAATTATGTGTGTTAGCTACAGAGATTTTCCCCACTGCTGTGTTATGGCAACAAGGCCCATTGCTTTGGATTCATTCTCAGATTTCTCAGATTAAGTCTATTCAATGGTATCCATCTGCGGTCGCGTCCATAGTACTTAAGGGGTTAAAATTAGCTTTGTGTCATTTTGGACGCTATCCAGACCGTATAGTAGTTCCCTATACTGTTCAACAATTACAAGTGCTGAGTGGGTGTAGCAATGAGTGGTCCATCTTAATGTTTACCTATCAAGGAGTTTTTGATAATCATCTTCCAAAACACCCATTATTACAATTTTTACAGCGACATCCTGTGGTTTTTCCAGAGAAAACCAGCTCTCATCCTCTTACTGGTGCTTTGACAGTTTTCACTGACGGCTCCTCGACAGGAGCTGGAGCCCTGGTTGCTGAAGAGAGGATAATAACCAAGTCCTTTTCAACAGTCTCTCCTCAGAGAGTGGAATGTCATATGGTGCTTCTTGCCTTACAAACCTTTTCAGAGCCCTTGAATATTGTTTCTGATTCCCTATATGTGGTGAATGCGGTGAATGTTTTAGAGGCCGCTGGCTTTATTTCAGAGTCCGGCCCGGTGGCAGATCTTTTTAAACAAATTCAACAGGCCATTTGGCATAGAAACCACCCCTTTTATATAACCCATATTCGAGCCCATTCAGGCCTACCGGGACCACTAACTAGAGGAAATGCTCTTGCAGACGCCGCCACCAGGACTCAGGTTATGATGATGCTCGTGTCTCCACCTTCCTCAGAGGAGAAGGCCCGCCAATTCCACTCACAGTTTCATGTTTCAGCCCAGACCCTTAGACTTCGATTTGGGATTACTAGAAAAGAGGCACGCCAGATTGTTCTTGATTGTCCTGCCTGCTGCGAATTTAGGCCTGTTCCGCATGAAGGGGTTAACCCCAGAGGATTGAGGCCTAATCAACTATGGCAGATGGACGTGACACACGTCCCCTCCTTTGGGAAAAATCAATTTGTACATGTATCTGTTGATTCCTTTTCAGGCATACTTTTTGCATCAGTACTAACTGGGGAAAAGGCTGTTCATGTAATCCAACATTGCCTAGAAGCATGGGCCGCGTGGGGTAAACCTGAATGTCTCAAAACTGATAATGGCCCTGCCTATACCTCGGTGAAATTTCATGCCTTTTGCAAACAGATGGGTGTGAAATTAATTACTGGTATCCCATATAATCCACAAGGACAAGGAATAATTGAACGCGCTCATCGCACCATTAAAGAATACATACAAAAACAGAGAACCGCCTGGGACTCATTTGGCCTCACTAGCCATAGCCCTCGGGCCACTTTGGCCCTGGCCCTTTTTACCATTAATTTTTTACAGCTAGATGAGAAAGGCCTGAGCGCCGCTGATCGGCATTCCCTTCCTTCTACTAAAGAACAGTCATGGGTCAAATGGAAGGATGTATTAGAAACTAAATGGAAAGGTCCAGACCCGGTAATAAGACAAGCTCGAGGAGCTATTTGTGTGTTTCCACAGGATGCTCCAGTCCCGATTTGGGTTCCGTCACGATTGACCCGCAGCTGTCCAGGCCCGATTGAAGCAGCGCCTTCGCAAGAGGACGAAGAGGACGCCGCTGAGAATGAGAACCGTGAATCCCTTTCGGGGTAATACCCTGTTAGTGCTAGTTGGGGTGCTGCTTCTATCCAGCTTAGCCATGACTGAGCATCGTTGGGGCATTCTAACTGCCTTTCCACGGCCCCTGCCGGTCACCCATACAGCGGCTGTGTTTCCTCGCTTTTTTACCACAAATGAGACCCTTGATTTGCCATATTTGCCTGTGGATATGGAAGAGGCCAATGTTACAAGCTATAATTTGGATCTGAGTGGCTCCCTGTGTTTTCAGCTTTGGAGTGGCTCTGCCAGCGAGGATTATTCTTGTGTTACTTTTTCTCCACAGGCAGCTGCGTGGGTAGATCAGCCAGAGTTAACCTGGACACAGAAGCTAGATCAATGGCTTAGGCAAACTTTGTTGTCCACACAGTCGCCATCTACTGAGGCCGCTCCTTTTGCCAATGCCACCATAATTTTCGGGGCCATGCCACTCCGCCATCTTAATAGAAATCTGACGATTCCATCACAGCCAAAATAGATGCCCCGTTGTTCCACGCCCTATTCATCAAAACTTTTGAAACCATGGACCTCCTGTCAGTCCCCCATGGTTATGTGGGCCAGACGAGGCCATTATACCTTTTCTCCTGCTATGGGTACCTGGCGCAATAACTCCTATAGTGGCCTTAATTATACATATCAAAATCCAGTACAATCTATTTTTGTGAATCCCTGGCATCAGTGGCTTCTTTGTGGAATTAATGGATCCTGTACAGATTTGCAACCATTTTCAATGTTGAGAGGAGGCAAGATAATGCTTGCCAATGTTACCTGGAATTTTACGGAACCTTTTGAGACCTCGTTAAATGTTACCAAAGAATTTAGGACAGAGAGTTTTGTTTCCACTCCAGTTTGTGTGATTCCTCCGTTTTTGTTCCTGCTGTTTAAATCTACAGGCCAACCAGTGTCATCTTTGAATTGTTCTGAGAAATGGTGCAAATTGACACAATGCTGGAATGCCACTGATGACTGGGATGGAGCTGTTGTGATGCACATCCCGAGATGGCTTCCCTGGCCCGTGGACACCCCCACTGCTCTGACCCTATATCGCCAGAAGAGGGATTTTGGGATAACGGCCGCTCTGATAGCCGCTATTACCGTAGCTCTTGCAGCCTCCGCTACGGCGGCCGTGGCCCTTTCCACCACTGTACAGACGGCCACTGCCTTAAATAACATTTCTGCTGCTACAGCCCAAGCCTTACAAAATCAGGCCCACATTAATAGCCACCTAAAAGGGGGCCTGATGGTCTTGAATCAGAGAGTCGATCTGGTTCAGGACCAGGTCGACACCCTGTGGGAAGTAGCACAATTAGGCTGTCAATGGCGTCTTCCTGGCCTATGTGTGACATCGGTTCCTTTTGTTAATGGCTCACATGCTGCTAATTTGTCCAGACAACTGTCTAGTTATCTTTTAGGAAATTGGACCAAAGAGTTCGACGAGCTTCAACAAGATCTAAGGATCGCGATCGTGCAGATTAATTCCACCAGAGTCGATCCTTCAATAGCACACTCCATGACAGACTGGATCAAAACCGCTGCGGCCTCTATAAAGGAATGGGCGGGAGTGGGGGTCTTGCTCTCACTCTTATGCGGCGGGTTGGCGCTTGCCCTTTTTTGCCTCTATCGCATAAGACAGAGGGCTGCTCAAGATCGTGTGATTATCCGCCAGGCCCTTCTAGCCCTTCAAGAGGGTGCCTCCCCCCAGGCTTGGTTAACCATGCTCAATAATGAATAAGGTCCAATGCACAGCCCTAGCACCTCGAGCCGTCACGGCATTGCACCGAGTTGGGTGTGCACACAACCCTTATTCATTCAGGGTCAGCCCTTGCACTCCGCTGGGATTGCCCATTGCACGCGGAAGGGTGACCCATGTCAGCAGCTTGACCTTTGCCGACTTTCTCTACAAACTGCTGCCAATGACGGGTAAGATGGCTAGGATGTCTCCACCTAAGACAGGAGGCCATTGGTATCTGACAATGATCTCCCTAGACGGGTAAAGAGTATCCCAAGCCACAACCTAAGACAGGCTTTTTTTGTAAAGAAGAAAGGGGGAGATGTTGATTGCCACACGAGGTGATGTTGATTGCCACACGCGGTGGCCTAAAGATGGCGCCTGGCGGAAATAAACACGTCAGCAGGAGTAGCTCCTGTCACGTACATTAGAGAGTATTGCGCAGGCGCTTGCACATGCGCTGAGGGCTGACGCGTGAACAGCGGCGTGATCAGCGCGTGCACAGGCCTCTTGCCCTATCCAAACTGCAGGATTGGCGCGTGGTCTAGAGGCTCACCAATAAGCCGCCACTTGGGCGGAGCCATCCCCGATAAGAGCGAGAGCACGAGCTGGGTCGGGGCCTTCCTCTTCATCATCTTGGTGTGCACAATAAAGACTACCGCGGAAGACTTCACTCGCGTCTGCCTCTTATTGCGGGTCGATAGGAGCGTGGGCGTGACAAACATGTAAGTACCAGTCTTCCATTGCAGGAAACAAAAGGTAAACTGGTTTTTAAAGATTGATTTATTTGTATGAAAGAGTTACAGAGACAACCACTTCATCCACTGGTTGACTCCCCAAATGGCCATAGTGGCCGAGGCTGGGCCAAGGAGGCTCAGAAGCCTGGGCCTTCATCCAGGCCTGCCACAGGGCGACAGGGCCCGAGCACTGAGCCATCTGCCACTGCATTCCTTGCACATTACGAGAGAGCTGAACTACAAGTGGAGCGGCTAGGTGAGGTACTGAGATTGCAGGTGGCAATCTCAGCCCACTGTGCTGCAATGTTGAGCCTGTAAGCTTTAACAATGACCATAAAACAGTATATAAGCCACCCACTTGTGTCCAATCACACAACTTTCTAGGCCTCCTGCATTCCCTAAAGAGCTTGGGGCTGGGAACGTGCACACCCGACAAGGATTTTAGCAGGTGGGAGACTCTTGTTTCTGCCATTTTTCCAACATTCCCATTACTCTTTCCTACCCTCCACTTAACAAAAGCTTTATCACACTGTCACCAAGCACAGAAGGACTGCTTTGGCCCGGGTCACTTTACAACACCACACTCGATCTTAGCCAAAAGGCCGAGAAGCGTTTGCTTTAAGACACTGTTTTGATCCAAGGGACGCGTCACAGCCTAAATCAAGATAGAGCGCTTCTGTTTCGTCATGTTGAAGCTTAGCCAGTCATTTGAAGGATACAGATTCATCTGATCCTTGAGCCTCATTCCAGGGCTGAACTTTACCCTGTAGCTGGTTCCTGAGGCCTGGAGTGGGGAAGGGAAGATAAGAAGAAGAGCAGGAGCCAGGTTAAAGGGCAGGCTCAGGGACGGGAAGGATGTGACGGAGCAGCCCAGGGACCGCCCTGGGCTCAGGACGGTATGCGGCTTTCAAGTGCTGCCTATGTTTTGTTTTTGTCGTTTTGATTGTATATTTTACTTACTTGAAAAAGACACATGGACAGCTCCCATTTGCTTGTTCACTCCCCAAATGCCCCAACCACACATGTCTGGGTCAGGCCCAGGCTGAGAGCCAGGAATGCAACCTCTGTCTCCCACATGGGTGACAGGGGAGCAACTACTTGAACTCTCCCTGCCACCTGCCAAGAAGCTGGAGTCAAATCCAGGCCTCCAGCAGGGGATGTCCCAGACATGATCCTGGCCATGACACCGAATGCCAGCCCCATGTGCCGTGCCCTAACCCAGGACGTGCTCATGCGGCAGCAACCCTCGCACACCAGAAGACATGGACGTGCCGATTTGCACAGCAAGCTGACTGCACTTTTCCCGAGAACCTGTTGTCCTTGGCAGGTCTGCTGCACAAAAACCTGCCTTTTCTGCTGAAGTTGTATCACCACAGTGTTTTTTAACTTTTATTTTTGAGATAATTTAAGTTTTACACAGGAGCTGGGCTGAGAATAGCAGAAGAGCAGGCATTTGATGCAGCAGGTAACACCCCACTTGGGATACCCCCAATCCCATTTGGGAATGTCTGGTTTGAATCCTGGCTCCTCTGCTTCCAACATAGCTGTGTGTTACTGTGTACCCTGGAAGCAACAGATGATGGCTCGAACACTAAGACCCCTGGCTCGCGCCTTCAGACCTGCCCAGCTCTGAGTGTACAGGCATTCAGGAAGTGTGAATGAGCACACGAAATCTCTGTCTCTGTCTTTCTACCTTTCAAGCAACAATAAATACATTTTTTAAAAGATGCATTTATTTTGGAAAGACAAAGTTGTGAAGAGGAGAGACAAAGATCTTTCATCTGCTCTTTCATTCCCCAAATGGCCACCAATGGCCAGAGTTAAACCAATCCAGAGCCGGGAGCTTCTTCCAGGTCTCCCACACAGGTCCAGGGGCACAAGGCTTTGGGGCATCCTTCACTACTTTCCCAGGACACCAGCCAGTGCCTGTAAAGGATCCTGGCACATAAGGGTGGAGGATTAACCAGTTGAGCCATCACACCAGCCCTAAGTAAATTTTCTTTCAAAAATCAATAACAAGGAAATTCCATTCCAAACATCTGCCTTGGAGCATGTGCGTGCAATCCCGTCCTTGCTTCTCCGTTTCCCAGTAGACTGTGTACCCTAAGGAAGAGTTTCACTGCGCCCCATTAACGTGTTTGTTCTGCTAGCTTGTGTTAGTATAGATTCGGGGTCCCTACCTTGTCATTGGGTCATGAGGCTCTGAACTGTGCTGGGCAATGCCTGCAGAAGCAGTGCGTGCCTTCTCTGTGGCCAGCAGGTCCACTCTGGGCTGGAACCACAACAGACATTCACAAGGCAAGCCACCAGAACACCTGTATCAGCATCAGTCTGGTGGAACCATTACAAATACTCCTGAGTCTGTTGGTTCTCTCTCGGCTGTCACGTGAGATCACAAACCCGATAATGCTGAAAGACAGGTGGCTGACTTTGGCTCACGGCTCTGGAGGTGAGAGCTGTTGGGTTGGAAGAACTTCTGGAGAGAACCAAGGTGGCACAGGGCAAACTTTTCTCTTAAGTTCCCACTCCCTCTTGTTTTAATGCCATTCCTGGAGCCGCACCCTCTTGATGTCAGCTAATCCTGTCTCCTCCAAAACCTTCACCTCAGAATACCAGGATCAGTCTCCATTCTCACCCACTAAAGGGAGCCAGCACTGTGGCATGTAGGCTCACCCTCTCTCTGAGGCACAGGCAACCCAAATGGGTGCCAGAGCCTGTCCTGGTTGCTCTACTTCCCACCTACCTCCCTGCTGGTGGCCTGGGAAGAACAAGGATGACTCAAGTCCTTGGGCCTCTGTGCCCGCATGGGAGACCTGGAAGAAGCCTCTGGCACTTGGCTTTGGATCAGTTCAACTCTAGCCATAGCAGCCATTTGGGGAGTGAACCAGCAGATAAAATCTCTCTCTCTCCCCCTTCCCTCTGTAAATCTGCCTTTCAGATAAAAACAAATACATCTGAGACAACTCTGTCTCTTCTATCTGTAAATTCGCCTTTTAAATAAAAAGAATTAAATCGGAGAGAGAGACTATAGAGAAAATGCTATGTTAATTAGAACAATAGCTCAAAAGATCCAGATTTAACCTCCTGACCTCAGGCACATGTTATGGTGCATAGCAAGGGGACTTGGGAGTTACAAGCTGTGTTAAAGATCTCAAGGTGGAGACACGGTCCTGTATGATCCAGGTGGCACAAATGTGGTTAACAGGCTCCACAGAAGAGGAAGGCAGGAGAGAGTCGGGGCGTGCTGACGTCGGAGTGTGGGCCTTGAAGTGGGGGTATGGGAGGCGGCGCAAACCAAGGAAAGTAAGCAGCTTTAAAGGCAGGGTGGGGACCCCCAGCCCACAGGGAAATCACGTGGACAGCCCCGCCAGGGCAGCCACAGATGGACTCAGAATTCCCTGACTCCATAGCAGGCCAACTCTGAAGTTAATGATTGTGTCTGTCCCTGGGCAGAGACTCCAAGGGGCAACCAGTGCCCTCCCCCCACCTGCCCAGGCCCAGAGCGAGCAGTCCTGCCAAGACCTCCACTTTGGCCTAGGAAAGCCGTGAACTCATAAATCTGTCGTTCTTAAGCCACTCGTTTTCCAGTGTCTTCTCATGGACGCAATTGGAAATTAACACAATATCAAATGCAGCTTTTTTCCCCTTAAATAATAATTTCCAAGAGAAAAAAAAATAAAACACATATGCTGGAAAAACTGTCTCTTTCCTCTGGGCTCAAATAAAGTTCTCAAATGGGTTCAGATGTGACCCCAGTCAGTTTGAAGGTAACCCTCATTTCCAACGAGCCACCCTTAAACAAGATGGAGGCATCTTGGAAGCAGAAAGCTGAGTCAGGAGTGGAGCCTGACACTGGACATGAATGTCTTCACTGACGTCTGAACCACGAGGCAAACACTCTGCCCAGCTTCACGGCTCTGTGGTCAGACTCCCGAGTTTGACTCTAGGCTGTGCCTTCCATGAATTATGTGAGTAGGAACACTCTGACTCTCTTCCAAAAAAAAAAAAAAAAAAACAAAACAAAACAAAAACAGAGTAGCAGCCCCTCCGTTACAGGGTGAGTCCCTCCCAAGGCATCAGGCGGCTGTCCAACATGGTGCTGCCACGTAGCAGGTGCGCAGTAGATGGTTGCCCCTCATGTTCATCTCATGTTCATCTCCAACGATCACGTTGGACACGGTGCCAGCCTGTGTCACGGGCCACCACATGCATTTGCTTTCTTCTTTGCACTTTCCTATTTAAAGTCACCTGTGATAAAAGCAGGTGTTACGGGCCAATGATTAAGCCACTGCCCGGGGCATTCACACCCCATGTTAGAACAGCCGGGAAGAGAGTCCAGCTCCACTTCCAATCCAGCTGCCTGCTCATGTGCACACTGGGAGGCAGCACGCTCAAGGACTTGAGTCCTCTACGACCAGCAACATGGGGGACCTGGGTGAAGTTCCTGGGCCTGATTTTGACCTGGCCCAGCCTGGGTTACTGTGGGCATCTGGGGAGTAAATGATCTCTCCATCTCTCTTTTTCACATTGCCTTTCCAATAAGTAAAACAAGCCCTTGAAAAAATTATCTACCAAGGCTGGCATAGTGACACCTGGCTGTAGTGCCAGCATCCTATGTGGATATGAGTTCGTGTCCTGGGTGCTCCACTTCTGATCCAGCTCCCTGCTTCTGACCTGGGAAAACAGCGAGGCAGGCTGGAATCTTTGGCCCTGTTCTATGTGAGGTCACCAAGAGGCTCCTGGCTCCTGGCTTCAGATCAGTTTAGCTTTAGTTGTTGTGGACATTTGGAGAGTGAACCAGTGCTTGGAAGATCTTGTTTTCTCTGTCCTTGCTGAAAATTTGCCTTTCAAATGAAAATAAACGTTTTTTAAAAAATAATGTACTGACCCCAGCGCGGTAGCCTAGCAGCTAAAGTCCTTGCCTTGCATGCACCAGGATCCCATATGGGCTCCAGATCTAATCCTGGCAGCCCTGCTTCCCATCCAGCTCCCTGCTTGTGGCCCGGGAAAGCGGCTGAGGACAGCCCAAGGCCTTGGAACCCTACATTCGCTTGAGAGACCCGGAAGAAGCTCCTGGCTCCTGGCTTCGGATCAGCACAGCTCCAACTGTTAAGGTCATTTGGGGAGTGAATCAATAGATGGAAAATCTTCCTCTCTGTCTCTCCTCTGTGTATCTGACTTTCCAATAAAAATAAGATAAATCTTTTGAAAAATCATGTACCATAAACTTGCACATTGTTTTTGAAATAACCTCCCTCCAGCTAAAAATCCTTTGTCTTTTCCAGTCCCCATCCCTCCTTCTGTTCCTCCACATGAGAATAAATATTTAAGAATCACAAGCTCTGTATCTTCCCAAGACTAAACACAACCGGGGGGTGGTCCCTCAGCCGCCCCCGGGTCCGGCCATTTCATGCCTGGTAAGCACCATGGCGGCTCCCACGCCCACATGGGGAGCTGCTCCGGGCTTGCCGGAGCCCCGTGGCCAGGGAGCCCTGGGATTTTGGTTCTTTGATTGCTGCTCAGATAGCTCCATGCCGAACCCGCAGTGCTTTGGGGACGCGAAACAACCATAAAAATTTCCAATGACGGTAAATCTTCCTCAGATGAACCTGCAACTAATACTGTCTCATCCCACGTGTTATGAATAATTGTAATACCCAATACACTCCCAATTCCTTGTGATACACAGTAACTGGGCGGGAGCACAGAGAAATCTCTCATCTCCTTTGAATGTGTGAGAAAGCCGTGTAGTGTAACCTACAGGAACTGGACAGGCAATTTATAGAGGATAGATTCAGAACTGGAATGCCTTCGGAGACCGAGAACTCAGATGACATCCATCCCCCCTCTTTAGACCTACTACACGAGATGGAAGAAGCCCAAGTCCTTCCTCATAGGATCCAAAGTCATCGGGACAACAGCCAGGAACCACGAGCGGTCTTCAGAATCAAAACAATAAGCTTCCTTCGGGACAAGGGAGAGGAGCTTTCTCCGGTCCTTACTTAGTTCCAGCTCTGGGCCCCCACCCTCCACAATGACCAACAGGGTCACTCCAGACCCTCCCCCCAACACACACACACACACACACACACACACACACACACACACACACACACACACACTCACACTCACATACACACACAAATTGGAATAGATAAGCAGAGAACAACAAGGAAAGATTGGTCAGCATGGACTCACACATACCTTACTAGGTAGGACACAAAGAACAAGTACTCCTCACCAAGGTATGAGAGATTTCTAGCACACCCCCCCTAAAGCTGTTTTGCACCTCAATTGTTAAAATGTCATTGAAGTAGTCACAGGATGTTGCTAAGAACTTACATGTAATTTTAACATATTGTTTACTCAACACTATGTCAATTAATTCCATAACGATATATATTGTTGCTGCTGGGGCTTTTAATTGAGCGGGATCTTGCTCTCTTGACCCTACCTTCAGACCAGGGAAGGTCTCCCCAAGAAGCAGATGAACTTATCTGGATAATAAGATGCCGGACTCTATGCTTGGTATATGCTTGCAATGAAGCAATCTCAACTGAACTTGAACTGTGGTTACACAACAAGGTGGAGGAGCCCACCACGGGGGAGGGAGGGAATCCCAGTACCTATGGAACTGTCTCATAATACAATGTAATCAATAATTTTTTAAAAATTAATAATAAAAAAAGACTAAACACAACCTCACTGTATCATTTGCTCTTGTCATCCCACATTTTGTGGCCTTCTCACTCTCTCCTCCATTCAAAAAGAGCGACAACTTCTGCATTAATCCCCAGGTGTTAAGTCCACAGCAGAGCATCTTCTAAACCGTCCTTCTGTAGAATTCAAGCATAATTAGCACAGCAGAATATTTTCTTCTAGCCAGTCACTCAGGTGCAGTCTGCCAAAACAAACTCGGTCTTTGCCACGTCTGATTTAAGGGGCAAATATTTCTCTGTGGCTACCCTCGACTCTAAATTTAGAGACCTCAGCAAAAGGATCAGCAATTTAAAAATATGTATTTCAAGACTCCAAATAAGCGCGCTGCCAAGTTTGGCAGTAGCAAAACACACTTACAACAGTGTTTTACTTGCTGTTTCTCAGAAGTGACATCATTTAGTTTTCATGATGTCACATCTAAAGGCATGGAGCCTTAAGATAATTTTAAGTGATGGTGAGTTTGATTATTTGGCTTTAGACATAAAATGAGACCGTGCTTTAATTTGCTTGCGTCAATAACCAGCATGCTTTGTGAAGTTCTTTGCTTTTAGTAATTCTGCTGTGTTCTTCATTTGTAATCTGTTACTTAATATGTCATATGGTGTTGTGCTTTGCAAAATCCAGGTTAAATTCCAATGAGTCTCAAATTTTCTTCATAAAATATCCCACGGCAATTTATTCTATACATCTTGGCAAACTGAGTGTCAGTGCATATTGGAATTCTGGTTCAAGTCCCTGCCATTCTAGACTTTTGGCTCACCTTCCTGAGGATCTTCCTTCGAGGCAGCAAATGATGGCTAGGCCCCTGGATCCCAGCACCCACATAGGACACCTGGCTGCAGTTCCTGTCTCCCAGCTGTGGCCTGGCCCAGCCCAGATGCTGTGCCCTTGGGGAGTGAACCAGCCAATGGAACACATCCGGGGTGCTGGTCCTCTCTTTCTGTTATTCTAATAAGATTTCTTTAAAACTGATAAGGGGGAGTTTGGTTTTATTTTTTTGGTTTCATGTCTTCAAAACATTTTCTGTCTCGTTAAATTCTTCACTGAGTCATTCATCATGCAGTAGCATCCTTTTCTTCAAGAAGGTTCTTGATTTTCTTTTTCATTTCTTCAGCGACACATTAGTCATTCAGTAGAATGCTATTTAACTTCATGGTGTTGTAAATTTCTATTCTTCTTCCTGTTGCTGATTTTGTTTTGTGGCTTTTCATATAAGGGGATGTGTAGTAACTGTGTAATGGAGACTATCATATCCAGATGTGAGGATACAATGCAGTATGTATCTCTATTTCCAGACAAAGATGGACTCCCAGTAAAACTGTTTGCTATATCTTGACAATAGGATGCTGGACTCTCTGCCATTGTCCATGCCCGCAATGATGGACATATGAGTGTTTATGAAGAACTATACTACAGTAGTGATATAAGGGAACTCAGTAATAGGAGAGGACACTTGGGGAGGGGGTATGGGAAATCCCAGGGCCTATGGAACTGTATCATGAAATGATAATAATAATTTTTAAAAGAAGTTTAAGGGCCCGGTGGCATGACCTAGCAGCTAAAGTCCTCGCCTTGAACGCCCCAGGATCCCATATGGGTGCCAGTTCTAATCCCAGCAACTCCACTTCCCATCCAGCTCCCTGCCTGTGGCCTGGGAAGGCAGTCAAGGACGGCCCAAAGCCTTGGGACCCTGCACCTATGTGGGATACCCAGAAGAAGTTCCTGGATCCTGGCTTCGGATTGGCTCAGCTCCAGCCGCTGTGGCCAATGGGGAGTGAATTCACTTTGGGGAGTGAATCAACAGACAGAAAAATCTTCCTCTCTGTCTCTCCTCCGCTCTGTATATCTGATTTTCCAGTAAAAAAATAAAATCAACCTTAAAGAAAAAAGCAGCCTGATTTTAGTGTGAACCTGCCTCGAATCCATTACCCAACTTCAGAATTGTTGAAGGTGTCTCCCCGCCACCTCCTCCCAAGTCTGATTTCCCGGCTGGTCCCCAGAGACACCCACCAACCCGAACGTGATGTTTATCAGACAACACCTTGGTTTGGTTCCTGTGATTTTACTGGACAAGCTGTTGTTTCATTTCCTTGATTTGGAGTTTGGTGGGATTGGGATCCTCTCTGGAGACTGGGTCAGCCAGAATCTTTTCAGGAAAACCAAATGGCAAAAGGAAGAGATGGTGGAGAAGGAACTGGCCGATGAGGCCAAGGTTGACGGAAACAGGTGCCACTGGTGCCCCCAGGGACTGGCCGAAGGAAGCCAGGCCTGCCTCAGGTCACATGGAGTGAGGAAGCCGACTGCCGGGATCCCAGCCACGGCAGCACAAGGAGGAAGACGTTCTCCAACTTCCCTTCCTGTTGCCTCACAGTGCCCACAGTGCCCTGCTGGCCTCTCCCCGTGGGGAGGAGCCTGGCTGGCAGCAAGCCCCTCACAGTGCCAGGCCAGGAGCACGAGTGGGTGGCTGTCCACATTTTTCACTCAACACGGAACTGCTTTGGAAGGTTCATCCTTGCTGTGAATGGCTGCAGGAAGACTGGGTGCTCATTTTTATGTCCTGCTTAATATGTCCCAAGGTGGACTGTTCGCGTATCTCTTCTGGATGGGATGTCTGCCACAAAGATTTTTGGAAAACATTTGAAAAAGATTTTGCCTGCCATCAATCGAGCGTGTTATCGAAGCTGGGAGCCTTCAGGGAGCTGGGGTTGTAGCATATCAGCTTAAGCCTTAGTTCACAGTGCTGCATCCCATATGGGTGCCAGTTCGAGTCCCGGATGTTCCATTTCCTAACCAGGTCCCTGTTACTGTGCCTGGAGGAGCAGTGAGGATGGCCCAAATGTTTAGGCAACTGTCACGCATGTGGGAGAAGATGGAGCTTCTGGCTCCTGGCTCCAGCCAGGCCCAGCCCTGGCTATTGTCACTGTGTATGAAACAGGTGGATGGAAGCTCTCTTTGATTCTCCCTCTTGCTTTATCACTCTACCTTCCAAGTAAAAGTAAACAAGTCTTTTAAAAGGGAGAGAGAAAGGTAGAGCTTCCCTGTGCTAGGTGGAGTTAATGCTTCAGGAGCAACAGATTTTGCTCTGTAACTGTAATCCGGTATAATTAACACAGAGTGTTTAAGCTGCTCACACGCAGCATTGAAGTCCCAGGTTCAATTCCCAGCTTGCTCCCAGTTGCAACTTCATGTCCATGTAGACCCCAGGAGGCGGAAAACAGCTCAGGTGGTCGTGTCCTTGCCGCTCACTCGGGATGAGCGAGTCCGCAGGTCTGGCCCCGCACCGTCGTGGGCCGTTTGCAGAGTGAATGGGAGTTTTCTCTTTCTCAATCAAACTAAACTGAACCACAGCAGCAAAGAACAACGCAGCTCAATAAAGTTTTCTTTTAATTTATTTACCATTTTAGCCTTTTTTAGTGCCTAATTCACTATCATTAAGTTTGATCATGGGACATTTTTTAGGGGGGTAATAAAATTGAAGAGTCAGCTAGAATAATTTTTAGACCAAGATTACTCTTGCAAATTTTGTGTATACAGTATGTTCCATCTTGTTATAATTTTCCCTTTTATTTTATTTTAAGATTTATTTATTTTTTTATTGGAAAGGCGGATTTACAGAGAGGAGAGACAGAGAGGAAGAGCTTCCATCAGATGGTTCACTCCCCAAGCAGCTGCAACGACTGGAGCTGAGCCAATCCGAAGCCAGGAGCCAGGAGCTCTTCTGGGTCTCCCACGCAGGTGCAGGGTCCCAAAGCTTTGGGCCATCCTTGACTGCTTTCCCATGCCACAGGCAGGGAGCTGGATGGGAAGTGGAGCTGCCGGGATTAGAACTGGCGCGTGCAAGGCGAGGACTTTAGCCACTACACCATCGCACCAGGCCCTCCCCCATTTATTTATAAAAAAGGGACTTTTTGTTGTTCCTGGGGGGGAGGGGAGGACTTACTTGAGAATGTTCTGCAAGTGCTTGCTTTCTGTTTTTCCTCCAAGGAGGAACACGAAGTTGGGAGGGCTGGGGAACATGAAACAGGATGTGATCATTGCTATTTCATCCATTCCTCCTGAGGCTGTAAGTTCCGGATTTCCATCAGAAGCAATTCTGCCTTTCACTTTTCTTTCCCTTCTTTCTTTCTTCTTCTTCTTCTTTTTTAAGAGAAAGTTATTTGAAAGGCTGAGTTACAGCTTCATCTCCTGGTTCACTCCTCAGATGCCCACAGTGGCCAGGGCTGAGCCAGGCTGAAGCCAACAGCCTGGAATTGCATCTGGGCACCCGCACAGCGGGAGCACCACTTCCGCTTTACCAAGGACATTGCCAGGGAGCTGAATTAGGAATGGAGCAGCTGCGAATGACACCCAAGCACCCAGGCAGAGGCTTGGCCCCGGGCATCACAAGCCCAGCCATTAGCGTCTCTCTCTGTTCTTAAGCATTATTGTACTAAGAAACCCCATTGCTGGGTCACAGAACACAACGTTTTCTTCCTTTTTTGGTATAAGATTTATTTATTTACTTACTTATTGGAAAGATAGATTTACAAGAGAAGGAGAGACAGAAAAATCTTTCATCTGATAATTCACTCCCCAAGAGGCCACAACAGCTGGAGCTAGATCATCCTGAGCCAGGAGCTTCCCTGGAGTCTCCTACATGGGTGTAGGGTTTCAAGGCTTTTGGCCCTCCTCGACTGCTTTCCCAGGCCACAAGCAGGGAGCTGGATGGGAAGTGGAGCAGCAAAGGCAGGAGCTGGAACCATGTGGGATCCTGCAGTTGCAAGGCAAGGACTTTAGTCACTGGGCTACCTACTGCACCCGGATCTCAATGTTTTCATTGAACAAACATCAGACCTGCGCTCCGTCAATAGGACCACTGAGGAGTGCAGGGCTGGGAACTGCTGTGAGCAAGCAGGTTTTTTTCTGTTCTGTTTTGTTTTATTAAGGCAGCAGCAAGGATGGGTGACTAAGAACACTGCAGCAGCAGCTGCCCAAAAGAGCTGGCTGCTCTCCTCCAGAGTTACACAACAGTGGCCATTAGCCAAGAAGTTACCCAGCAGAAAATGCATTAGCCTTCTGGGGCCTGCTGACCAGCACAAAATGTATCTTCCTGCCGCTGGGACCTGCCCAGTTGCCATGGAGGCCTAGATAAGACGGCACAGCAGCACACAGTCTTAACACTATCAGTCCACCTGTTTCCTGGATTACATTAGGCAACTGGGTAAGTGATTAAGGAAAGAGGTCTGTGTTGGCAGGGAGGTGTGCCGTTGGCCTTGGGAGCCCAGTCTGCAGAGTACTGATTTTGTGTGTCCCCTGGCCTTGCTTTCAACCCGATGCTCTTTCTGAGGTCACTGATTTGTAACCGTCTCCTTATAACTAGTAGCCAAATGTTGAACTTTCTAGAAATATACCCTCTCCAATTTATTGCACAGTAGTAGAAATTTAGGGGCTCCAAAATGTACATGTTTATCCAAGATGGATAGAATCCTATCTACCAAAAACACAAAACAAAATCAAGGGTCTCAGCCTGTGTCCCTGCACAAAGCCGGTAAACAACGTGTGGTTTGCATCAAAAAGGACCAGGTCATTGATGCGTGTGGTGCTTGAGTGGCAGGGGGAGATCTCTGCAACGCTGTTCTGAGTGCAAGGAGAAAACACAGTGAGCTGTGCCACCTACATGACGTTCTAGAACAGGCACGCCCGTGGGCGGGGGAGAGAGCACCAGGGAAGGGGCCTTGGGGACCTCTGGGGTGACGGTCGTTTGCTCTGTCTCCATGGGGGGAAGCGGTTGGGCGTGCAGGTGCAGCTCATGACACCCATGCAAGCGATTTCCACATTCCACAAGAGGCAAATATTACCTGCAAAGAGAAAAAAATAGAACTGTAAACAAATATTGAGTCGTCATGAACAACGTGCGTGAAGCATCGGGGGAAGTGTACTGGTGCCTGAAACTGACTTGGAACTAAAAGTAATCAAATAAGATGAATTAGCGGGGGCAGATGGGGAGCTGAGCTCATGAGCTCACCCCAGGGAACGGACTCCCAGTGAGAGGAGAGCGGCCGAGGCCGAGTATCCCTGCAGCCCCTAGTCCAAGTTTCTCGCGAGTGCGCCCCTCAGGAGGCTACTCTCCTGGGAAAACCGGCGTTCCTGCCTGCTGGCTGCGCCCGCTGTTGTGAGCACTGGGGGGGGGGGGGGGGGGGGGGGTGAAGCAGCAGACGAAAGTCTCTCTGTCGCTCTACCTTCCAGATAGAACAGAATGAATCGATTGGTGGAAGGATGGTTGGGGAACGGGTGGATGGTGAGAAAGACATTAGATAAAACAAGTAGTAAGGCCAATTGTAGAATCTAGCTGATGGGTACTCAGTATTCTCCGTGAAGTTTCAAACTTTCTGAATAAGATAGTGGGACAAGAAGTGTATCACAAATGGGGGGAAGTTAATTACTCTCATATTTGAAGATCTAGCCAAACAAAACCGGGTTCCAATTCCATCCATTCAGCTTCTCAGCTGGTCACTTAACATGTGTCCACCGCTAGTTCTCTCATTTACAAAACGGAAGCTATTTTACCTTGCAAGCTTTTGTAAGAGTCAAACTGATACACTCAAGACACCTGCATCCTACAGTAACAGTGTGTATATGTAGATATGTTTATATATACCATATATATTCATAATATTATACATATATATAACTAAAGACTATGATGAAGGGATTCAAAGATGACAGACATTAATATGGACTAGGAAAATCTAGGGAGATATCATAGCAGGGTGATCTTTTTTTTTTTTTTTTTTTATTTATTTTTTTTTTTAAAGATTTATTTTTTATTATTTTTTTTTATTGGAAAGGCGGATATACAGAGAGGAGAGACAGAGAGGAAGATCTTCCGTCCGATGATTCACTCCCCAAGTGAGCGCAACGGGCCGATACTATGCTGATCCGAAGCCAGGAGCCTCTTCCGGGTCTCCCGCGCGGGTGCAGGGTCCCAAAGCTTTGGGCCGTCCTCGACTGCTTTCCCAGGCCACAGGCAGGGAGCTGGAAGGGAAGCGGGGCTGCCGGGATTAGAACCGGCGCCCATATGGGATCCCGGGCGTGCAAGGCGAGGACTTAACCACTTGCGCCACCGCGCCGGGCCCCAGGGTGATCTTTTTTTAACGAATAGAATTTAGACAGAATAAATCCAGGACATTTGCAGTGGGAGAGGCAGCCCGAGGAGAAGTCTCAACACAAGAATGCTGCCAAAAGGGAAAAATCCCGTAGGCCAATTATGTCAAGTTAAGTTCATTTCAGCAGCCAAGGACAAAGACAACAAGAACAACAACACAAAAAGGATTTGCACATTGGGCAGCTTCCCGAACCAGAGGAGGCTCTGGAAACTCCAGCCAGCAATGTGACCTGACAGCATTTATGGAGGGATGGAAGTGAGGCGTGCGGAGCAACTGAAGGCTGAAGCTGAGTCAAGCGTCAGTGGGTTGCGGCTTGGGTCATGGGCTGCAACCCCAGCTCAGTTATCGTGATTACACTCTTGTTGCTCTGGCCTGCCTGACCCGCCCTGCAGAACTGTAACATCACAAAACCTGCGTGGTTTTCCCAAGGGGATGAGCCTCTGCTCCGGCAGCCAGAGTCAGCAGGCGGAGGGGCTTGGTGTTGGGTTGTAGCGGGTAAAGGCACTGCCTGTGACATTGGCATCCCATGTGGGCTCTGGCTCAAGTCCTGGCTGTCCCACTTTTGATACATTTCTCTGCTAAAGGCCTGGGGAAAATAGCAAAGGATGGCCCAAGTGCTTGGGTCCCTGCCACCCAGGTGGGAGCCCCAGCCAAAGCTGCTGACGACAGCCTGACTGAGCCCTGGCTACAAAGGCCATCTGGGGAGGAGTGAGCCAGAATAGACAATCTGCCTCTCTCTGTCTTCCTCCCTAACTCTGACTTTCACATAAGTATATATTTAGAAAGATGCACGTAGACTCCCTCCAGGGCCATCCCGTGTCACGCAGAAGCAAGCCTGCCTTCGTTGCCATCCAGTTCTCCGCGGCTGCTCTCCCTCACCCTGCTCAGTGTGGCCTCACTTCCCGCACCACGCTCCAGCGCGTATGGGCCTCAGGACCTGCTTACGTGCTGTGCCCCTGGATCAGCATGCTCTGCCCCAACCCCGGACCGTCACATGGCTCCCGTCTGCCTTGTGTCTCTGTTGAGATGACATCATCCCAAAGCAGCACTCCTGCCTCACGGTCTGCCTCCTTCAGTGTTCTCCCTAGCCCTGATGTTGGATCACGTGACATTTCCGCATTGGCTTCTGGCCTGCCTCCTCGCTAGAATGGAAGCTGCAAGACATCAGGAGTGGCCTGGCCACTGTGGCACCTGCAGTGCCAAGGCCTGTGAACTGATGCTGCCCACACACTGTCCTGCCCTCTCCTCTCACTGGGAGTCCGCTCGCTGGGGTGAGCTCATGAGGAAAGACCTCTGTCTCGCCAACAATACTTGCTTGGCTGGAATTTTATTCCTGTATCCTCTCCAAGATGTGGGGATAAATTAGCAAGAAGGTTCAAAGCCTGCCGTGCATCAGGTAATAAGGAACTCCCAATTCAAAGTGTCTTTCTTACGTCTTGCAGCTGGAGACAAAAAAAAATAAATAAATAAAAACACTGTCTTTGGAGTGTAAATGCTTCATCTCACCCCAGCTAACACTGAGCCCTTAGGCACCTTTGGATGATGTAAGTGGGGGCTACGTCCCCCCAAAATGACTTGTTCTCGGAAGACACTGTAATAGGTTATTTTCAAGTCATTGTGATCTCTAGTTATTTTTGTTGGAAAGGCAATGTACAGAGAGGAGGAGAGACAGAGAGGTCTTCCACCTGCTGATTCACTCCCCAAGTCAATTGGAAATGAGCCAGTCTGAAGCCAGGAACTTCTTCCAGGTCTCCCACGCAGGTGCAGGGTCGTCCTTGCCTGCTTTCCCAGGCCACAAACAGGGAGCTGGATGAGAAGCAGGGTCCCCGGGACACAAATTAGCACCCATGTGGAATCCCGGTGTGTGTAAGGTGAGGACTTTAGCCGGTAGGCTACCGCACAAGGCCCTTGAATCGTTCTTAGCTCCTTGGCGGCCTCCTGTATTAGTCTGGCTTGGAGTGAAGCATTGAGGTAGGCTAACGTAGAGAGATTTGGGGCTGGTATTGTGATTCGGTAGATTAAGCTGCTGCCTGTGGAGCCGAAAGTTTCATATCTGAGCATTGATTTCAGTCCCAGCTGCTCCAGCTCCCAGCTTACAGCCTGGCAAAGCAGTGGAGGACGGCCCAAGTACTTGGGGTTCTGTACCCATGTGGAAGACTCGCAAGAAGTTCCTGGCTCCTGGTTTCAGGTTAGCTCAGCTCCAACTTCGTGGTCATTTGGGGAATGAACCAGCAATTGAAAAATCTCTCTCTCTCCCTGCCCTCCCCCATCGCTCATCCCTTCAATTAAACACATATTTTTAAAATAAGACAAGAGGTTTGCTTAGCTGTCAGTTTTGGAGTATGGATGTCCAGATAGCACAGTGTGGCCCTCCCCAGCCACGTGCTCCATGGCCTGTGGCCTTCCTGATGGCCAAGTCCCAGGCAGCACAGGGTGTCACGTGCGGGGGACAGGGGAGGTGGAGCTGGGTGCAGTTCCTGGGCCTCTCTGCTTAGGAGCTGCGGGGACTCACCTTGGGGCCCCCTTAGTGCATGACCTAACTCCGGTCACAGTTCAAAGGCTCCACGTCTCCACACCAGCAACGGGAAGGTCCTCCATCTGCTGGCTTACTCCCCAAATGGCCGCAGCTTATTTCTTCAGCCCGGAGCACTTTCCAGCTTATTGCTCAGAATGTTCCGGTGAGTACCAGCACTTCCCAGTACTTTACATGCCAAAGGAAGGCACCGGGGAGACGCCAGTCATTAGCAGCAGAGGGGGCCTTGTGGTTGATGGACACAGCGTGCTGCCATGCGCTGCATGGACGTGGGTCGCCAGGAGCTGCCTGCACAGTGTTCTCCAGACAGACTGCAGGATGTAGCTTCATGTGGCTCCATCAATGGGACATCCGGTTCTTTACAGCTCCAATAATCTGATCGTGGCCAACGTGGGCGGAAAGGCCCTGGTTGCAGTTCTGGCTGCTCCTCACTTCCGGTGCAGCTTCCTGCTGATGCACCGGGAAACGGCAGATGAGCCAATGGTTGGGGCTGCTGTCATCCCCGGGGAAGCTGGGCTGAGTCTCTGGTCCTGGCCTTTGCCCTGACCCAGGCTCAGCTGTTGCAGACACGTGACAGGTAAACCAGTGGGCAGAAGATTCTCTGTGTGCCGGTCTGGAAAGGCGGAGAGGGTGCTGGTGCAGGCATGCACACAGTAAGGAGAGTGCTCAGACAGCGGCAAACTGATCTCATGTATGACCTAGCTATTCCACTCCTGATAACAGATCCACAGGAAATGAAATCTGCATATGAGAAAGTGACCTGAAAACCTTTACCTACAGGACCCGGCACGATAGCATAGCAGCTAAAGTCCTCGCCTTGAACATGCCAAGATCCCATATGGGCGCCGGTTCTAATCCCGGCAGCCCCACTTCCCATCCAGCTCCCTGCCTGTGGCCTGGGAAAGCAGTCGAGGATGGCCCAAATCCTTGGGGTCCTACTTCCATATGGGAGACCCAGAGGAAGCTCCTGGCTCCTGGTTTCAAATCAGCTCAGCTCCAGCCATAACAGCCATTTGAGAGGTGAACCAACAGGTAGAAGATCTTTCTCCATCTTTCTATAAATCTGCCATTTAAAAACATTTCAAATAATGGAAGCATAAATACCTTTTAAAGTCTAAAGTCCCTTTCTACCCGTTGCTGCCCCCACCCCTTCCATAATCCTGTTTTCTGGAAATGACAATGTTACCAGTTGGGTAGGGGTATTCAGAGCTGCTTTTTACGCACACACACACAGTCATTTTATGATCCTTAAAATAGGCTTATGCTAATGGAATTCTATTCTGCACTCTGTTTTGTAACTGGTCCTTCTTATTGACCTTGCCATCTGGACCTGCTTTTCTGCCAACCCACCGGTCTCTGACACCTTCTTTTATAGCCACACGTCATGCCATAACGCGAAATCCACTGCATGTTCTAGAATCTGTCACTGGCATTTGGGCACTGCACTGAATTATTTCACATGGAATGTCCTTGTTCCTATATCCCTACGCAGTGAATTGATGCTTCTGAACAAAGGATGGGGTCAAAGGATACTGCAGGTTCTCCAGAGAGACAGAACCAGCAGGACGTGTCTGCCCACGCACAGGAGTTCCATCTTACGCCCCTGTTCCTGTGACGACGGAAGCTGGGATCCACTACTGGAGACCAAGGGCTGTCAGGCGGGGACCTGGGAAGCAGCCAGTGCTGCCATTCCAAGTCCGAATGCCAGCTGCCACAGGGCCCTCAGTTGCTTGTGGTGGGCCAGCCTGGTGTGTGTGGGGGGGCTGGAGGAAGCCCACCCACATTTACTAATGACTCCCTCCAGACTGGGGGAACCCCAGAGCCTATGGAACTGTGTCATAAAATGAAATAAATGTAGTTAAAAAAAAAAAAAAAAGATCTCTGCTTGGAACGCCTGACCACACATCTAATGCCTGACTCCAGCCCAGGCTCTGCTCCCAATGCAGCCCCCTCCTGGTGTGGACTCTAGGGGGCAGCAGCTGACGGCTCAAGAACCTGGACTATGGCTACCCTTGTGGGAGACCCCAGCTCCTGGCTTCCAACGGCTCCTGGCTTCCACCGGCCCTGGCTTCCACCGGCTCCTGGCTTCCACCGGCCCTGGCTTCCACCGGCTCCTGGCTTCCACCGGCCCTGGCTTCCACCGGCTCCTGGCTTCCAACGGCTCCTGGCTTCCACCGGCCCTGGCTTCCACCGGCTCCTGGCTTCCACCGGCCCTGGCTTCCACCGGCCCTGGCTTCCACCGGCTCCTGGCTTCCACCGGCCCTGGCCGCTGTGAGCATCTGGGAAGCAATCAGCAGATGGAAGTGCACTCTCTACCTCTCGTATAAAAAGAAAATAAATCCTGACTGGCCGGGCCGCTGTCTTGTAGCTGAATGTGAGAACCAGCTTTACAGTGTCCAGTGGCAATGCCACTGCTGTTGCAGAATATTTTATAGGGGCTTCTGAGGAACAGTATGCATTTTTATTTCAGTTCTTTTATGTTAGAGATTCCAATCATGGGTCCCTTTTTAAAAGATATATATATATATATATATATATTATGAGTGATATATATATATTTTTTTTATGGAGTGAAGGAGAGATAAAGAAAGAGGTCTTCCATCTATCGGTTCACTCCCCAAACGGCCGCATTGGCCAGTGCTGAGTTGATCCAAACCAGAAGCCAGGAGCAGGAGCGCCTGTGTGGGTGCAGGGTCCCAAGGCTTTGGACCATCTTCTGTTACTTCCCTAGTGCACAAGCAGAGAGCTGGAAGGCAAGTAGAGCAGACAGGGCACGAACCAGTGCCCATATGGGATCCCAGGGCTTGGAGGAGGAGGATTAGCCAATTGAGCCATCACCCAGAGTCTGCTGGTGCTGCAGCTGAGAGACTAACGTGCTACACCCCATCACAACTCCCGCTCTTTTCATAGAGAAATGCTCATTTCTCGTCTGACCAGGGAGGAACACATGTGCCTGGGACCATGAGGGAGCACGCGTGTGCTTTTGCCACAGCTCCCAGGCTCTCAGTTGTTTCCTATGAACCTTGTTGAGTTTAATATTTGGTTCGTATTCCGTTTCTGGGAAAACAACTGAAGTCAGGAGCAGTGAAGCATAAAGAGGTGAATTCTGCAGTGACAGTTGAGACCGTTTCTAAGCACCCCGCTTGTGGAAGCCCCGCCGTGGAAGCAGTGGACTGGAGAGTCTTGCATATTTTACTACTACGCACGCTGAAACAATCCACGCGTGCAAGACTTTCAAACTTTCTTCTCCAAGCATTACGCATAACAGATGAGTGGATTATGAAATTGTCGTGTATAATTTGAATTTGGTGGTTTTCATATGTTCTTCAGCTGTCACGGTCTACTAGTCAACCTTAAGTGCCTTCAGAGACAATAGCAAACAGTGACGTCACCTGTCGTCAGACGGCGCCATAGTAGTCTTGGCCGTGGGGGTTGCTGGTGCTACTTTAAAACTTGGCAAAAGCAGTGCTAAGCCAGACAGTAGGAGTGCTCCTCCACCCCCACTGTCATGCTCGGTTTAAAAAGTTGCATGAGCCAAGCGCGCCTTCCAAGACTTTCTTCATAAGCAGCAGCCCACGTGGGAGTGAAGGTGGGGCTCCCGGGGAAGCCTGGTGGTGGGTGGCTCTGACAGCCTCCGAGGAAGTGAAGCCAGCCGACACTGAGCACTCGCTGCGGGCCAGGCGCTGCCTCAGACGCACATGCTGGGGTCACATTCAGGTGCAATGGAGAGGTGGGGTTGCGGCAGGGGACAATCGGGTGGATGCTCACGCACCACTGCGTGGGCGCAGTAGCCAAAGCGCCTGACACCTGCCTGTTGCCATTTCCTCCCGCCCCCTCTTCCTTCCCGTCCATCTGTACCTGCGTGAGCCGGCCCTTCCGTGATTTTTAAAAATTTCTAGTCTTACTTAACCTTTCGCTTGTTGGAAGGTGCTTTCTTGGCATCAATATCTAGCTTGTAAGATGTGATCCTAAAAGTGAAGCCAGCAGGATGGATTCTGGAAAAATAGCTTACTAAATTAACTCTGCATCCAACTGTGACGTGTGTACAACTTCAAAGGTAAATGGACACTTTTTGTCCCCAAAGAAAACATTTGTGTTCCTGTTCATTTGACTTTAAGATTTTTTAATTTTACTTTTTAAAGGTTTATTGTATTTCTATTGGAAAGTCATATACACAAAGAGGAGGAGAGACAGAGGAAGATCTTCCGTCCAATGATTCACTCCTCCAGTGGCTGCAATGGCTGGAGCCGAGCCAATCCAAAGCCAGGAGCCCAGAGCTTCTTCCGGGTCTCCCATGCGGGTGCAGGGTCCCAAAGCTTCAGGCCGTCCTTGCCTGCTTTCCCGGGCCACAGGCAGAGAGCTGGATGGGAAGTGGAGCCACCAGGATTAGAACTGGCGTCCAAATGGAATCCTGGTGTATGCAAGGTGAGGACTTTAGCTGCTAGGCTACTGTGCCAGGCCCTTAAGATTTATTTATTTACTTGAAAAGTGGAGTTATAGAAGTGGGGAAAGAGAAAATTTTCCAACCATCTGTTCATTCTCCTAACGGCCTCCACAGCCAGGCTGGACTAATGCCAAGCTCAGGAGCTTCTTTCAGGTCTCCCTGTGGGCACAGAGGACCAAGGACTTGGCCGTCCTCTGCTGCTTTCCTAGGCACATCAAGCAGGAAGCCGAATTGGAAGTGGAGCAGCTAGGACTCAAACCAGCACCTGTATAAGGTGTTTTACCTACTATGCCGGATGCCAGCCTCCATGTCATTCACTTTTGTCATTTACTTAAAATGTATCTGTCCTTGTTTGCTTTCAAAAAATATGAAAGGGGCAGAAGAAACAGGGTTGTGGGGCTCCTTGGACTGGCTGACTGGCACACAGGGGAAATCACGTTCTTAAAGCCCTACAATGGCCGAATTATGACTTAGCTCCATGATGAACTACTGAGCAAGCACTCAGTCATCTTGCAAGTAGATTGCATGAGGACAATTTCACATGTCTAAAATAATTACTTTGAGCTTCTGTGATTGAGCTGTATCTTTTATTTTTCAAGTTTTAGGAAACCTACTCCTAACTTTGATGATCTTAAAGCCGACTGCCACAGTTGTTTCTCACCATGCATTTAAGCTTAATGGCAAGACACCTTCCAATTGTTTTAAAATTATTTCACTGCAAATTCACAAAGCCATTAGGGAATTGCTGTAAAGTTGAATAATTAAATGTCTGGCAAAATGTTTTTGACATAAATACTAGGCCGTCCTTGCAAATGCTGTCTAGATGGAAAGTCAAGGTCATGAATGTTAGCACACAGCAGTACAGCCCTTCCCGCCGCAGCGCAGCGCACAACCCCGAGAGCGCGCATCAGAGACGTGTCTGCGTAGTTGCCTACCCAGATTCTCATCTGAAGCAGCGAGTGACGGATCTTTTCAGCTTGTCTGCATTTCCGCAGTCTTGTCTCAGTGAGAATTTTCTGCTGCCACGATCATACATCATTGTACCTGCCCGACTTGGAGCTCCCAACCCCTCACCCCATAAAATCCCCCCACACTCCTCACACTGCCTCGCCAGGACCTTCCCCAGTCCCCGGTCTCCAGGGACATCAGTAATCTGGCCCCTGGGCTCCAGGCTCTGTGCCCAACATTGGATTAACTCACATTGGACATAAGTCAAATTCAACCTGAGAAGCCAAGAAGGGGTGGCTTCTGTTAACTTTTTTTGTTATTTACTTTTATTTGAAAAGCAGATTTTATGGAGAGAGGAGAGCTAGAGAAGGTCTCCTAGAACTGAGCTGATCCAGTGCTGGGAGCTGGCAGCTTTTTCCTGGTCTCCCACGTCAGTGCAGGAGTCTAAGGACTTGAGCTGTCCCCTGCTGGTTTCTCAGTCATAAACAGGGAGCTGCATGGGAAGTGGAGCAGCTAGGAAATGAACCAGCACCCATATGGGATACTGGTACCACAGGGCAGAGGATTAGTATGCAGCTCTGCCACATTGGCCCCAACTAGTTCTAATTAACCAATGAAAAACAATTAGCTAACAGCATTAGTATCTTCCAGGCTAGTATTGTGACAGAGCAACTTTTAAAGTCCCAACAGCTCTGTTTCCATTCCAGTTCTCTGCCAATGGCCTAGGAAAGCAGCCAACGATGAGGGATGTGGCACACGTGGATGACGCTCCTGGCTTCAGATTGGCCCAACCCTGGCTGTATGAAATGGGTTAAGCTGCTAACTCTAACAGCAGCATTCCACTTGAGAAACTGGCTCACTGGGTCTGTCCCACTTCCTTGCTGAACCCGGGAAAAAAGCAGCAAACAGCAGTAGTGCTTGCAGTCCTGCTGCCCGTGTGGGAGACCTGGCATCACAGCCATTTGGGGATAAACCACCTGTTTCTTTAAAAACCTCTACTTTTCAAATAAACAAACCTTTATTTTCCATGTATCCTGTTTTTGGAATGTTTACATTTGCTAATCTTCCACCTGTTCGTTCACTCCCCCCAAACCTCCAAGAGCCGGGGGTTTCAGCCAAGGCAAAGCATGGGCCAAGACTCCCTCTGGGTCTCCAAGTACCTGGGCCATTACCTGCTGCCTAGCAGGTGCACATTACCAGGAAAGCTGGGATTGAGACAGGACTCAGAACCACGTAGCCCAGAGGCATCTTGGCCAGCGCCTGCCCACCCCATCCTCCGTTTCCATGGAGGATGTATGATGATGGTATGTCATTGCTCAGGACTGAGAAGGCACTTGCCCACCTCCCCGCAACACGGTTTTCTCAAATAGGGGAACAACCGTCTTAACAGTTTTGCTCTCACAACTTAGAACCATTCAGGTAATTTTGCCCTACAGGACAATGTGTAGCCTTAAGACTGCTAAACACCTGAGTCATTAGCCAGATAAATACAGTAGGCGGGTAGGAACTTGTATTTCTGAAATTCTTTACCTATAAGACCAAAAAAAAAAAGCCTATTAAAACTCCACAGGCTTGAGGACTATTACAAACTTATTACAGCATTAAAATTCCCATTACATCTTTCAATATCACTTCAAATGCCACACTTGTGACATGGAAAACCACGCAAGGGAGCCACAAGGAGTCAGCTTACTTTCTCCCAATCCTAGGGAACCAAAAGGCAAGTTCATCAGTTCAGTCTCTGGAGTGCCATGACCAGGAACCACGAACTCTTTCCTAATCCTATTTTGCTAAAGCCCTCCTGGGTGGCCTACAGGCCCGAGCCTAAGCAGCTGTCCCTCATACTCAGTGCACAGGCAACTTAACCAGAAGTCTGGATTCTTCCAAGGTCTTCTTCCCATGTCCACTCCCGTTTGTGCAATGGTACTTGGGAGTGAACCTTGAAAAGCCAAACTACAGAGTCCAGTGTACAGAGTCCAGTGTGGACGCTTGGCAGATAATCCTCCCCTTCCGAGTACTAGGAACCCATATAGGAACTGGTTCAGGTCCCAGCGGCTCCACTTCCCATCCAACTCACTGCTTATAGCCTGGAAAAGTAGTTGACGGCCCAAGGCCTTGGGATTCTGCTCCCAAGAGGGAGACTTGGAATTCTCTCCTGATTGGCTAAGTTTCAGTATCTGTGGCAATTTGGGTTAGTTAACCAGTGGGCAAAGATCTGTCTCCTGTTCATCTGCCTTCCTAGTAAAACTCTTTCTAAGGAAATGCAAACTGCACTTACCTGCTTGTAATTTGTCCCACACTGAATGCTTCTGTGAACGGTGATTATTCTGAGATTTAGACTTCCGTAAATAAACTGTATTCACACATTTTCAAAGTATGCATCTGTATGTTCAAGAATTACATTTTATTCCTTCAAATTTGAAGTAACTCTGGAATAATCAAATACAAAAATTCTCCAAGCTCAATGATAAACCACTGGTTCACAACTGAGATTTTATTGGTGTCGAGAATCAGTACATGGACATTTCAATTTGTATACAAAGCTTAACATACGTACCAAGAGTAACAAGCCATGAATTGTCATTTTTGAAGTTATTCCAGTGACTTTCCAGCTTTGAATTTGAAGGCAGCTCTTCTGCAAGAGGCTACCAAGTACCAGTGTCTGCAGTTGCTGTCACTAAATCCCACCCACTCACGACTGAACATCACATACACGACACGCAAGTCTTCAGTCTTTCACAGCACGTTAACGATTAGGAACCCTGGACCCCCACAGCCAAAGGTGTAACAGGGCGTGCACGGTTCTGACACAGCAACAAGGAGTGGTTCACTGTAGGAAACAGCTCTACTGACCAACACGGGAGAAGCAACTGAAAATTTCCAAGACAGATGCAATGCACAGTTACGACCGGGAATTGCCATTTGGTGTGCAGTGTGTTGTAGCATACAAAAGCCACCCACCTACGGAATGTGAAGCGGACACCGACAGGCAGAGCCTCCCCTAATCCAATACCCCACTACTTTCTGGTTGTACCAAAAAATAAACAACCAGCAATGATTTCACCTCTTAAAAAAAATCATTTACACTTAAAAAATGGGATGAGGTGGGCTTCCCTCCTTCTTAAAAATGTTTCTAGAGCTACTAAAAAACTTGCATTTACAAAATAGTTGATAAAAATATTCCTCTGGATTGTACAAGAAGGGAGACAGGGAGCACTGATAAGACGTGGTGTGTGGTGTTAATCGGACTTGGCTTCCTTCTCCTCGGCTTCGTCAGAGGCGGGACTCTGCAAGTAAGGAAGAGCAGTCACTTCTCACTGCTGTCCAATCACACCTTCATCATTCCTAGATCCGGAATCGCGAAGCCCTGCCTACAGCCCGAATGATCTGCCAGGCAGCACGCCCAGCGCGGACAGGCAGCCCTGGACAATGCCCCGCCCCCACCCAAGCTCATCCTGTGTAATCTGCTCCGAGCCAGGTACTTCCAGCTGTGCTGCTCCACTTCCCAGAGCTGTCTACAGCGGCTAAGTGTCTTACA
Source organism: Ochotona curzoniae (assembly GCF_017591425.1). Taxonomy (NCBI): domain Eukaryota; kingdom Metazoa; phylum Chordata; class Mammalia; order Lagomorpha; family Ochotonidae; genus Ochotona; species Ochotona curzoniae. The sequence goes on from NW_024466313.1 coordinate 850,744, forward strand.
GACAATACATCTGCTGGAGCATCCGGTGTGTTCAGCGTGTCTGTGTCTGGCAATGAAGTGGGCACGGGGCTCTGGGCCCTATTCACTGAGCCGGTGTGGGAAACTTAGCACACAACACCGCCGGCACAGGAACCAAGAGCAGTGGCAGAGCGTGCTCCGCAAGGCAGCGTTCTGTTGGAACTCATCTTAGCATCATGCACTTGAAGTGCTTGGAACCAGGAAGGAAAATGTGGCAAAGTTCAGATAAATTGTGAATGCCGAAGTTGATTCATGCATCAAAGGTTAAAAATACTGTGTGGAGTCTACTGGTAAGAAAACGCTTCTCCCCGTTAAGCGAAGACGCAGGACAGAGGCCCCATCCACTTCAGCCAGAAAACACTTGGTCCTAATCAAGAAGCTACTTTTAAGGACAAAACCAAAACTCTCCATTACAAACAAAAGTGAGAAAAACACTCAAAGTTTCAAATGCAAACAAGTGGATTTTTAAAAAATTTCAAGTCCGAGTGCTGTTGTAGAACAGCAGGCTAATGCTGCACCCTATGGCACTGGTGTCCCACACGGGCCAGTTCCCGTCCTGACTGTTCCACTTCTCCCAGGCTGCCTGCTGGGGCGAGGGAAAGCAGCCGAGGATGGCTGGCACCCACTTGGGAGATCTGGAGGGACCTCGAAGCCCTCGGCTTGCACTGGCCCAACTCTGGTTGTGGTAGTGCCATGGGGGAGTAAACCAGCAGACGGAAGACTGCTTCCACCTCTCCTCTGTAAAATCTGTCTTTCAGTGCCTGGTGCGATGGCCTAGTGGCCACAATCCTCACTCTGCACACCTGGGATCCCTCGTGAGCACCAGTTCACATCTTAGCTGCTCCACTTCCAGCCAGCTCCCTGCTTGTGGCCTGGGAAAGCAGATGGCCCAAAGCCTCAGGAGCCTGCGCCGGCGGGGGAGACCCGGAGGAGGCTCCTGGCTCTGGATCGGCTCAGCTCTGGCCATTGAAGCTTCTTTGGGAGTGAACCAGCAGAGATGTTTTTCTCTGTATCTCCTCCTCTCTGCAAATCTTTTTTTTTTAAAGATTTATTTTTATTGAAAAGGCGGATATATAGACAGAGAGGAAGATCTTCCGTCCAATGGTTCACTCCCCAAGTGACTGCAACAGCTGGAGCTGATTCAATCCGAAGCCAGAAGCCAGGAGCTCTTGCTGGTCTCCCACTCGGTTGCAGGGTCCCAAAGCTTTGGGCCATTCTCAACTGCTTTCCCAGGCCATAGGCAGGGAGCTGGATGGGAAGTGGGGCTGCTGGGATTAGAACTGGCAACCATATGGGATCCTGGCGTGTGCAAGGCAAGGACTTGAACCACTGCACTATCGTGCCGGGCCCTGCAAATCTTTCAATAAAAATAAAATCCTGCTTTTCAAATGAAAATATATCTCAAAAAAAAAAAAAATTAAAGCCACAAATAAAATAATGTGAATGAAATTTTAAATCAGCCAATTATTTAGGCCCCAGGCAATGTCAAACAAAAATGAGCCTCACCACTACTTCATGCATTAAATCTTCCAGAACTCACACAAACTACTTGAACTGGGTGCACTGGACTCCGTCCGGTTAGAGCCACTGAGCGCTCCTCTTCAGGACCTAGAACACTGCCTGCCCGCCTCATGTGCCCAACTGCCCCGTCCGTCGGCAGGTGCCTCTCACCTCCTCGTTTTTAGTGTCTCCGTTTTCTGCGGGCATGTCCTCCTTGGTTTCTTGGTTGGCCAGCTCGGCCTGCTTGCCCTTTGCCCCTCTCCTGCCCTTGGCCGGCACCTTCTTGTCAGACGACTTTTCCTGCAACAGAGCACCAGACCAGGATGGCAACGCCACTCGCACGGTTTGTCTTGCTGTAGCATGGCTGACATGGTCACTTACTGCCCATCACACACCGGGGTTAGTTACCCCAGACGCTGCTACCACCACCACTCGGGGAACTCCCAGGAGAACAGCATCCAGCCCCACTGAGGGCTCCTCTGCACCACAGGCGGGAGGCGCCGGGACTCCCTGCAGCATCCACAAAAACTGCCCCAACAGCTGCGGCCTGCCAAGGCTCTCCCCCACCCAGCAAGGCCACGCAGCTGACCGCAGGCCGCGTGCTGTACGGCCAGCTTCCCTATGCTGCTGGCTAACCTCCGGACAGCAGGAGCAGCCACACGGACTGGCGAACTGATCGTTGTCGTGGAGGCCTGACAATCACATGTCAACTTCAACACTTCTGGGTATTAGCATCGCAGTCATTTAACATTGGCTGCCAACGAAAAATGCAGCCATGGCCAACTGCTCCATCACGAGACCCCAAGAGACGTGGAGCAACACCCAGAGGTGCAGGCGGGCCCGGCAGCCTCTGCGCGGGGTCCACGCAAAGACTAGGGGAACTGGTGCTGCGTGGAAACGAAAACATTCCGTGACAGCTGAAGTGACACGCTGGTCCAAACTCCTGCTGCTCTTCACGACAAAAAAAAAAAAAGACCACTGGGGATAAAGTCAGATTGTTCCCGATTGAATAACATATCCTATCAAAAGCAGAAATGATGCTTGTATCTGCTTCAGTATTTTTTTCAAAAAGGACCAGAACAGGAAAGTTTGTGTCGAAAAGGCCCAGAGTTTTAACACGTGCATGAGAAAGGATCTAGTTTGCACCTCCATTCCAGTCAGCTCTTCCTATCGCCGTGCCCACGTGGAGCCCGGCCACGCAGCACTCGCCCCCACGCCCACTACACTGGCAGCCCACCCGCCTCCCGGCCCGGGGCATCCCTTCCCGAAGCCCCACGCCTGCCTGGCACCCTACCTTGCCAGCTGCCTTCTTGGGCTTCGCGTCCACCTTTGCAGGAGTCGGTTTCTAAAACGCAAAAGCAAACACAAAACACCCCAAAAACAAGCAGCCCGCCCCGCAGCCGCAGCTGGCCGCCGCAGGCCTGGCCCCCCACCCCACGCGGGACGAGAGGATTAGGCGCTCGCTCTACTTACAGCCGACAACCTGGCCGATCTCCTCTTGGGCTTGGGGAGAGAGAGAGGGCGCGCAGAGTGACCGAGGCGGCCCGCCACGCGCCCGCCGCCCGCCGCCCGCACGCCCGCGCCCACCACTCACCTCCTCCTTGGCCGCCCCTTCGGCAGAGCTGACCTGCGGGGACAAGCAGAGGCGCCCAGTGGCCGCAGCCCGCCCGCCCGCCAGAACAATGCCCGGCCGCGTGACGTCAGCCCCGCCGCCCCGCTCCGGCGGCCCCCTCGGGGTCCCCGAACGTTCCAGAAGGCCGGCTCCCCGCGCCGCCCCGAGCGCGCGCCGAGCCCCCCGCGGGCCGTGTGCGGGGCCCCGCGCGGCCGCCGTGGGCGCGGCCTGGCCCTCACGCGGGAGCGGCGGGCGCGGGCGGCGGCGCCCGGGCGGGAGGGCGTGTGCGCGCGTGCGGGCCGCCCCTCACCTTCCTCTTGGGCATCGTGGCGGCGGGAAGCGCGCGTGGCGGGGTGCCTGCGGGCCGCGGCGCGCGCCGAGAGCCTTCACGGAGCCGGGCTGGCCTGGCCGCTGCCGCTCCTCCCGCCGCCCGAGCTGCTGGGACCCGCGGCGGGGGCGGTGGGAGAACCGGATGGAACCGGATTGGGAGCCCGCCCCCTCCTCCTCCTCCCTCCCCGGCCGCGGGCTCCCCGCCGCCCGGGCCGCCCCCCGCCCCCCATTGGCTGCGGGGCCCACCCCGCCGCGCGCGCGTGCCGCGGCCCGCGCCCGGAATAGGCGAGGCCGGCCGTCACTCGACCCCGCCGGCCCGCCCCCCGCGCCGGGGCGCCCCCACCCCCTCCCGCCATCTCCCGGGGCCCGCGACCCCGCGCAGGGGTGGCTGGGGAGGCGGGGCGCCCCGAGGCCGCGGGGCCTCACGCTCGTTGGTTTGAAGCGGGGCCGCAAAGTGCGGTCTGCGCGCCCATTGGCGGGGGCGCGTCACGTGGCGCGCCGCGGCGCCGCCCACTAGCCTCCGGTTACCTGGGCGCTCGGCCGGCCCGGCTCAGGTGGCGCCCAGGCCCGGCCGGTCCGGTCGGGAGGCCTCGGCGCGGAGCGGGACCCGAGGCCGGGCTGCGGGGCAGGGACTCGGGCCGGCGGGCGCCCAGGAGGCCGTCTTGAGGCGCATCGCCGCCTCGGCTGCGCAGGCCTGTGGAGACGGGACTCTGCGCAGGCGCCAGAGCAGAGGCCGTGGAAGGCGCGCGGGAGCTCGACCACGCGTGTGCGGGCCCTTTAAAACCAGGCGCTCGCTTCAGCGTCTTTCTTTAAAGTTGACCAAGGCTTCGGGCCTAGAAAGAGAAATCAAAAGGCAGGACCACTTGGGAAAAGTTCTGATTTTCTAGACATGTGTCTTTGAAGAAACAGGGCTCCCCGCCCCGCTCATTCGCACCCAGAAGTCCACAGCCCGTATTTGTCAGTCCAGGTTCAAATTCAATGATTGGCGCTGTGACCACTGCCTCCTCTCGGGAGTGACTGAGCAGGAAGGCGGAACGGGAACCGGGACTCGAGGCTGCTGGTACTGGCCCGGGGCCTGTCTGGTCCAGGGCGTCTTCTTGGCTAGGATGAAGCAGCCATAGCTTCCACAGGCCGTGCTTGCGTCACAGATGGCGGCTTAGCCGGCCGGGCCGTGATGCTGGTGGGAAACTGCAACTCCCTGTTCCTTATCTGCCTCCCCCCACCCCGCCCTGTAGCAGCATCTGCTGTGTCACCTCCGGGAGACCACACACAGATGCAGTACCAGGGGTTACCCCGGGACCAACAACTGGGCAGGGCGGGGATAACGGCTACTGCTCTTATTTAACGTGTGCCCCTCTGCCCCTGCATGCATGCATTTAACATCAGATCTAGCAGCCCTGTTTCCTGTGCCGGGCACCCTGACGGCGTTTGTCAGGAGTGAGAAAGGTCCAGGAGCAGGTGTTAGATTTTAAAAGCACTTGAAGGTCTTACATTCTTATGCACAGCTAATTCCCACAGCCCAATCCTCTTTTCACGTTTAGATTACCACGAGCTGAAATATTAGGAGGTCCTTTATTCCAGCAGGGTAGGAACGGAAGCGGGGGTGGACGGGGAGACCCTGAAGGGACACGAATCCTGGCATGGTGGCAGAATGGGGACTGCCAGGGCAGGGGAAGGGAGCAGGATGGAGGAGGACCGGGAGAGCCAGGTGAGAAGCGAAGGGGCAGAGAAGCGAGAAGGGGAGCACCCATGGAGGCTCCTTTGTACAACCCAGGTGAGCCTGCAAGGTGTGGGGTGCGTGGGAAATCGGGAGGGGCTGCAGGCGTGCCCCAAGGGGCTGGGGAGTGAGGCTGTCCCAGGTGATTGGTAAGTGGGCAGGGACTGGGAAAGGGGCAGCAAGGCATCGGTGGGTGGGGTTCTCAGGTAAGATGCCAGGAGGTTACATTTCATTGGCGGATAACTGGAATGGCGGGAATCTCGCAAGCAGTGGGAAGGGGATGCAGGAATGTGCTCTGGTCCAAGATGGGATGTTTCTCCTCAGAGTTAGGCTGATAGGAAAGAGGAAGTCGTAGCCTGGAGGTAGAGGCAGCCCTCTCCCCGGCCTGCAGACATCGCGGAGGGAGATGCAGACGAAGAGTGGGGTGTAGAGGCAGAAGGAAGGTGTGGACAGGGAGGCCTTTGATCCTTATCCTCTGGATACGACCTTAAGGACTGGCGCACTAAGATTTTAGCTTCCTTCATAAAGCACTCCCATGAGACGTGAAGATGCATTACACAGCAGTTGACCCACAGATGTTTCCTTTGTTCTGTTTCGTGAAGATACAATGCAGTGTGCATCTCTACTTCCAGACCAAAGATGGACTCCCAATGAAACTGCTAAATACAGCTTGACAATGGGATGCTGGATCTGCCACTGTCCATACCTACAACGTCCGGATACGCTTAAAGAGCAGAATGATGGAGTTATGACGGTTTTCTGAAGGACTGTACTATTGTAACATAGGGGTCATCAGTAAAAGAGGGGCTTGGAGAGGGGAAAAGAGAAATTCCAAAGCCTTTGGAACTGTATCATAAAATAATAAGTAAATAGATAAGGTGACTCATGGCCTTGGAACCCTGCATCTGCATTGGACACCCAGAAGAAGCTTCTGGCATTCAATCGGCTCATCTGTGGTGGTTGTACCACTTGTGCAGTGAACCAGCAGGTGGAAGATTTTTGTCTCTCCTTCTCTAAATCTGACTTTCCAATAAAAGAAATCTTTAAGAAAAAAAAAAAAAGGTTGTAACATCAAATATTACAAAGCATGACAGCAAGAAACAAAGGAAAAAGGGAATTATAAAACAGAATAATAAAATTGTTTTAGTTATTATGTATCAAACACTACTCCAAATGTAAATGAGATAAATTGTCCATGAAGAGGACTCTGCACTTGTGGGCATCCAGGCAGCGAACCAGCATCTGGAAGACTTCTTTGAGTGCCTTTCAAGTCAATACGTACAAATTTTAACTGTCCGAAAGACAGAGTGATGACGAATATCTATCTTACACTGTCTATACAAGATCACGTTCAATTTAAGGCACTTGTGGGCCTGGCGCGGTGGCCTAGCGGCTAAAGTCCTCACCTTGCATGCCTGGGATCCCATATGGGTGCTGATTCTAATCCCGGCAGCCCCGCTTCCCATCCAGCTCCCTGCTTGTGGCCTGGGAAAGCAGTCGAGGTCAGTCCAAAGCTTTGGGACCCTGCACCCGTGTGAGAGACCCGGAAGAGGCTCCTGGCTTCAGATAGGCAAAGCATCGGCTGATGCGCTCACTTGGGGAGTGAATCATCGGACGGAAGATCTTCTCTGTCTCTCCTCTCTGTATATCCACATTTCCAATAAAAATAAAAATAAGTCTTTAAAAAAATTTTTAAGGCACTTGTAGGCCAAAACACATCTGTGCAAAGGTAACCAAAGAAGTTAAGAGTGGCTATGATTCTATCAGACAACTCAGACTTAAGCCAACAATTCTTAGAAAACAAACAAGATTGTCATGTGAATAAGGTGTCAGCTCATCAAGAGGATACACAAGAAAGCAGCAACACCAGATTAACTACGGAGGCGGTGCCTCTGAACACATTGAAGCATACTCTAGTCCTGGTGTACTCAACAGGCACACACAAAATTCTATGCAAGAGCGGCACAACACACGCAGAGACTTCAAAATGTTTGTGGGAAGATAGAATAATTTTTTTCAAGTGGATGGAGGACGTGCTGTGATGGCTCAATAGGCAAATCCTCTCCGTGTAGGTACCAGGATCCCATATGAGCACAGATTGCTGTCCCAGCTGCTCTACTTCCCGTCCAGCTCCCTGCTTGTGGCCTGGGAAAGCAGTCGAGGATGGCCCAAAGCCCTGGGACCGTGTACCCGTGTAGGAGACACAGAGGAAGCTCCTGGCACCTGACTTTGAATTGGCTCAACACCAGCCATCATGGTCACTTTTGGAGTGAACCAGCAAATGGAAGAGCTTTCTTTTTGTCTCTCCTTCTTTCTGTATAAGTAGCTTTCTGTCGGAGTCCAGCTGCAGCCGAGTTCGGAGCTCGGGAAGGGTGCATGGAGTCAGTGATAAAGAAAGACACAGACACTGACATTTGGTGCATTCTCACAACAGCCCAGGAAAAAGCTGTCCTTTTTATTTACTCAAAATCCCTCTCAAGCTTCTACACAAGCAACTAATTGTTCTATTTTTTACTTCAAGACTAGGGGGGCATGTATAGACATTTGGTCACCCCGTCTGCACATCAAGACTAAGCAGGTGCCCCTAAAGATAATTCTGCAAAATACTGTATTCATATTCTTCAAAGCAAGCCATTGTTCATTCTTCACAGTAGCCATGGAGCGACAGCCGGGACTCCAAGGCCAAGGCACATGCGATTACCTGCTAATCAGTAGTACTTTCCTATCACATTTCTATTTCTACAATTCACCCATCATTTAATGGGAAAATAGGTTACAAGGGAAAAAATGTAAAATCTAAAACAGAAACTTCAAATGTTAAATCCCCCTACAACTATAGACTCCTACAACCCCATAAACGATAAAGCAATAATCAAAAGCATTTTTCTTTAATAAAAGCATCCTAATTCTTCTAGCTAAAAATTATAAAAGCAGCCAAAACAGTTACATTTTCTATGCTCCAAAAATTTGTAAAGACAAGCTAGCCTTTGAGATAACAATAACTATATTTATTGCCATAGCAGTTTCAGCTCTCACTCCCATAACTTGCATTAATATTTAGGATATTTTCAAGCCCCTCCCAGAAGGTGTGCTATATGTCTGGGCCCAATTTCAGGGCAATGGGTAGGTACATAATAAGGTGTCCAGAAATGGCCTTGGCTTAATTGTGCTCCTGTGTGTAAATTGTCAAAGGCCCACTCACCAAGACATTATCAGTGACATTAACTCTCAAGCTCACATCAGTGGCAAACAACGCCTCAATAGATTACAGAATTCTTAGTGGGGTGCTTGAGTTTCCATGCAAAAAGGTGGTGAGACTGCGTCAAGGTGGTCAAAGAGAAATCCGCCGGGCCCTACCAAATAGCTGGAAACTCCCCCGGGCCTCCCACACAGGGGAGCTGTTCTCTTCACACCTTCGTGCCATCCACACCTACTGCATGGACCCCAGCAGCTTTCCGATCAAAATAAATAAATTCTGAAAAAAAAAAAAAAAGCTCATGCAAAGATGAAATTCAGTGATAAGAACTATATAAACTGGGCCCAGTGGCATGGCCTAGTGGCTAAAGTCCTTGCCTTGAATGTCCCAGGATCCCATATGGGTGCCGGTTCTGATCCCGGCAGCTCAGCTTCCCATCCAGCTCCCTGCTTGTGGCCTGGGAAAGCAGTTGAGGATGGCCCAAAGCTTTGGGACCCTGCGCCAGCGTGGGAGACCCGGAAGAAGTTCCTGGCTCCTGGCTTCATATTGGCATAGCACTGGCCATTGCCATCACTTGGAGTGAATCATCAGACGGAAGATCTTCCTCTCTGTCTCTCCTCTCTGTCTCTCCTCTCTATAAATCTGACTTTCCAATAAAAATAAATCTTAAAAAAAAAGGCACATACAATTATTTCTCATGCATACCCCTTTTTGTTTTATATGGATTTTTAATTTTCTTTTAAAGATTTATTTATTTTATCTCAAAGGCAGAGTTAGAGAGAGAAGGAGAGGTGAAGAAAGATCTTCCATCTACTGGTTCACTTCCCAAATGGCTGCAGTGGCCGTAGCTGAGCTGATTCAAAGCCAGGAGCCAGGAGCTTCTTCCACATCGCCCACATGGGTTCAGGGCCAAGCACTTAGGCCCTCCTCCACTGCTTCCATAGGCAATTAGGAGAGAGCTAGATCAGAAGTGGAGCAGCTGGGATGTGAACCAGCACTCATATGCATGCTGGCATTGCAGAGGAAAGCTTAGCTTACCTTATTGTGTCAGCCCCCATATTTTATTTATTTACTTATTATAATTTATAGATTTTTTTTATTGGAAAGGCAGATATGCAGACAGAATAAGAGAGAGAGAAAGATCTTCCATCTGCTGATTCACTCCCCAAGTGGCCACAATGGCCGGATCTGAAGCCATGAGCTTCTACTGGGTCTCCCATGTGGGTGCAGGGTCCCAAAGCTTTGGACCATCCTCTACTGCTTTCCAAAGCCACAAGCAGGGAGCTGGAAGGGAGGTGAAGCAGCCAAAACATGAACCTGCATGTATATGGGATCCCAGTGCATGCAAGGCAAGGACTTTAGCCACTAGACTACCGCGTTGCAGTCCCTCTATTAAAGAAAAAATTTTTTTATTATTTGAAAGAGTTATAGAGATGTTTGTACACACAAACATACACACACCAAGGGGGGGTGCCAAGCACAACAGCTCACTGGCTAAATCTGCTCCCTGAATGTCATGATCCCACATGGGTGCCACAATCCCATATGGGTGCCAGTTCTTGCCCTGGCTGTTCCACTTCCCATCCGGTTCCCTTCTTGTGGCCTGGGAAAGCATTGGAGATGGTCCAAGTTCTTGGGACCCTGCACCTTTGTGGGAGACCCGGAGGAGGCTCCTGGCTCCTGGCTCCTGGCTTCGGATTGACTCAGCTCCCGTCCTTGTGGTCGCTTGGGGAGTAAACCAGTGGGTAGGAGATCTTTATGCCTTTCCTCTCTGCAAAATCTGCCTTTCAAATAAAAATGAATAAACAAATAAATACATAAAAAGGAGAGAGAAAGAGAGAGAGAGAACTTCCCTTCCCGGATTCACTCCCCAAATGGCGACAATGGCTAGAGCTGGATGAGACAGAAGCCCAGAGCCAGACTTTCTGTCCAGGGTGCTCACATGGGTTCAGCGGTTCAGTGACTTGGGCCATATTCTGCTGCCCTCCAAGCACATTAGCAGGATGCAGGATTGGAAGTGGAGCAGCTGGACTGATATCAGCCCCCACATTGCTGGCTCCTGTTTTATGTTATTTACTTACATCGTAATAAGCACCAATGAATCTATCCTTCAGTTTGGACTCCAAACACAGTCACCTAGATAAACCTAAAACCTATGAGCCATTTTAAAACACTTGGGTTAATGTCACTCGTATTTCGTTAAGCCCAAGGAAAACAAGGAGACATTTGGTTAACCATCGTTCTCGACCGGGCAATTAGCAAAGTATCTGGCACTGAGAAGGCTGTAAGTCTTCTTTTTTCTAAGTTAAGGACCGTGTCTGGCCTAGGGGTTACAATGGCAGGTGGTACAATGTTGTGGGCTAAGGAGTTGATTAGCATTTGTTAAGCTTGGCTCCTGCAGGAAATGGGCTTGGAGGCTAGTGCACCTTGTCTGTCAGACTCATTAGCATCCGATTGTTCTGCTAGAGGCTTGGAGGGAAAAGTATATGTGGCTGAATAAAGGGAGGCAGAGAGAGACCTCTTCCACCACTACTGGTCTCCTGTCGGTGTCTGATTCCCTGTTCATGCTACCGGCTCTGCTGGTTGGGACAGTACAACTATATTCTGTGTCAGACTGCGGGGTTCAAGTTCTGGCTCCGCTCCTGTTTCCTGCGAATGCCGCCCTGGGAGCTGACGATCAGGCTCTTGGGTCTGTGCCAGCCAGACTGGCAATCTGGGCTGAATTCTCAGCTTCTAACTTGGGCTTAGCCCTGTGCTGGCCGCTGGGTGGGGCAGGGGGTCAGCATTTTGAGAATGATGAATCAGTGAATGGGAAACCTCTGTCTCTTCAACAAATAAATTTAAAAATTAGTAAACACGTGAGTAATACTAGTAAAAACAACACGTAAAATGTAACATCATCACTCTTATCAAGTGTACATTTTCAGTGGTATTATGTATGTTAATATTGTTGTACAACACATTTCCAGAACTCTTTTGGCAAAGTTGAAGCTCCATATCAAACACACACACTCCTCCTACCCTGCCCCCAGTCCCTGGGCGTCACCCTCTTATTTTCTCTTTCCTTGAGTTTAATTCTTCTAGATAGTTCATATAAACGGAACTGTTCAGTGTTTGAATGAATGAATGTAATGTGTGTGGAGGGAGGGGGAGGGTGGGGAAGAGGGAAGAATAGGATCTTCCATTGCTGATTCACTCTCTGAATGGCTGCAACAACCAGGGCCAGCAAAGCCAGGAGCCAGGAGTTCCTGCAGGGCCTCCCATTTGGGCAGCAAGTGCCCAACCGCTAAGGCCATTTTCCGTTGCGTTCCAGGTGGTGGAAGGGGAGGGGACTGGAACATGGGGCAGCCGGCACTTCCGCTGGTCCTTGCCCTACAGTATGTGTCTTTTTGTGCCTGGTTTATTTTACTCATCTCCGGGTTCATTCACGTCATAGCATGCATTTGAATTTCCTTCCTTTTAGAGCCTGAATGAGTGCCTAGACAGATGGATCACAGTTTGTTCATCCATTCCCCGCTCACTGGGCACCTGCGTTTGCTTCTCCCACTTCTTGGTGAGGGGGAGTGATGTGGTTATGCATACAGCTGCCCCTCCTTGGAGTTCTTACTTTCAAGGCTTTCTTTTTGAACTCTGTACAGTGTATACCCAGAAGTGGGGTTGTTGGATTGTAGGGTGATTCTGTATTGAGTTGGTTGAGGAATGGCTATACTATTTTCCCTAGCTTTCTGCACAGTTGTTGGCACTAGAGTCCTAACAGATTAAGGCAGGAGGGGCTAGGAGACTCTGTAATGCAATTTTTGAAAAGACTGGGGTAACGGGCCAGCCTCCACTAGCACTGGGTGACACCACTCACTGATACTCCCACTTTGGGTCATCCTAAAGTCACTTTAGTTCACGTGCACAAAGTTACATGCTGAACAAATGATGTGTCCCCCAAAATCCCCACAACCTGTGGAGATGTTCTCTTTCGTAGCAAAATAACTTTGCAGATGTGTCTAAGTTAAAAATTTATTGTTATTATTTAAATATTTATTTATTTTTATTTTATTAGAAGCAGATTTACAGAGAGGAGACAGAGAGAGAGAAAGAGAGAGAGAGAAAGAAGAGAAATCTTTGATCTGCTGGTTTATTCACCCAAATGGTTGCAATGACTTAAGCTGAACCTCCAGAGCCAGAAGCCAGGAGCTTCCTCCAGCTCTCCGATATGGGTGTAGGGGCCCAAGGACCATCCGCTGCTGCTTTCTCAGGCCACAAGCAGGCACCTGGATGGGAAGTGGAGCAGCTGGGATTCAAACCAGCCCTGATATGGATGCTGACACTGGCAGTGGGAGGACTAGCCCATTAAGCCACTATGCCACCCCTAAATTAACTCTTTTCAAGAGAGGAGATTATGCTGGCTTATCTAAGGGGATAAACATAATCATAAAGTTCTTTTTTTCCCCCCTTCTTAAAAAGGATTTGTTCATTTTTATTTGAAAGGCAGATTTATAGAGAGGAGAAGACAAGAGGGAGAGAGAGAAAGAGAGAGAGATCTTTCATCTACTGGTTCACTCCCCAAATGGTTGCAATGGCCTGAGCTGAGCTAATTCAAAAGCAGGAGTCAGGAGTTCTTCTAGGTCTCCAAGTGGGTGCAGGAGGACTAACTTGCTATGCCACATGGACAGCTCCTTATCATGTAGTTCTTAAAGGGCTGTGAGCTCAGGAATACTGGCCATCTCTGGACGTTATGGAGGACAGGGAGTGGATGGCCCTTTGCCACCTCCAGGAGCAAGGCAGCCCTGGCAGCACTTTCACTTTGAGCCCCCTGAGTTGCACTTCGGATTTCTGACCGCTAGACCTATACAATACTGGATCTATGTGACTTGAAGCGAGGCATTTGTGGCTACTGATTATAGCAACATTAGGAAATGAGCTGTGTTTGCTATCTTAGGCTGCACTTGCCCTGGGCTGGTTCACACTCACATGCTCGGCTCTCATGTTTTCTTTCTACATGTTAGTACACTAATTCAGCCTCCAAGTGTTGATGTTGGTTCTAGGATGCCATAGGAGAGCTGAGTTGTTCAAACTGGACAGCTTGTGAACACCAAGTACCCACGGGCCTCTCCCAGCCCCACGAAGAAGCCTAGGACACTCTCCAGCGTCAAATTGTTGTAGGGTTTTTGACCCCGAATACAGCAGCAACCTCAATTCTTGTCTCGCAGGAAAGAAGAATTTTCATGCGCCAGGCCCCACAGTTTAGTTTTAAAGCAAGATTTATTAGAAAAGTTGAGAAGAGAGGCTCCCGTCCTAGTGACGGGAGGGGGCTCTGAGATAGGAAGGACCCTTACCCCCTGCCATAGTGGCGGGAGGAAAAGTGAAAAAGAATGCCCTAGTGCTCTGCCACAGTGACAAGAACACGTATCAATGGTGGGGAAAGCATTTTTTAAAGGTTTACCTAAGATGTTTCTCCATAAACAAAGAAAATTCCTGGTTTCCATGGCACCTGGCCCTGGGACAAAAGGCCAGAAAGGTATCACTGGCCAACTTCCTTGGTCCCTTTGTAATGATGAAGAGGCCAGTGTGAAGCCCTGTGCCCCCCTTGGCACTGGCGGGAGACAGAATGGGGCTGAGGCTCCAGGAGGGGAATTTGTATGTTAATGTTGTCCTTGTCTCTTGGGGAAGCATTCCTGATAAGATATGCACTTGTCTCAGGAGAGATGTGCTCTGGTGAATCCAAGACGTGGTGGGGGAAATACCCCTTTATATTTGAGGAAAAATGACTTGGGGACTCAGAATGCCCTAACTGCCTACTGCCCAGTCCAACTCCTCTCACAAAACTCTTATAGGGACCGGTGTTGTGGCAGTGCGGGCTTGTTAAAATGTGGGTAAATATTAGAATGCTAGAATGCTAGAATGTTAGAATGCTAGAATGGAATGTTTTGGTTGGGCAGTGTGTTGAGAAAACTGCTACTTTTCTGGGCCAGGAGGCGCCTGGACTCTGGGAGGATTCTGCTATAGTGATAAACCTGTTCTTTGCTGCCCTGCAACCTTGTGATCTATCAACTAAGCCAGGTGCAGGAGGGCAGGTCCCTTGAACAGGAGGAAGATCAGGGTGTGAGGATGGGATAAGCCATAAAGATAATGGGTGTGGGAATGGAACAGGCTCCCTGTGCCTGAAGGCCATAAAAAATTAACATGTCTAAAGTTGTTACTTTTGATGTATGTCCGACCTCCAACCTCTGCTTGGCTGGCCTGTGTTCCCCAAGTGTAGTCTGACCCCAGCATGCTGGTGCAAAGAACTCTGTTTGCATTATCAATGGGACTCTGTCATTCTCCCAGGGTTGACTAGCTCGCACCCTGAAGTCCAGGGGCGCTAGCCTGGACCCTCACAGGTCAAGCCTGCAACCCAAATGAGCTCTAGTGTGAGTCCCAGCAGCTCCCCTTCTAATCCGTCTCCCTGCTAATGAGCCTGGGAATGCTAGCCATGTGGAAAACCTGGTGGAATTCCAGGTTCCTGTCTGGGGCCTACCTTAGCCCTGACCTAGTCCTGCCACTGTGTCTCTCCGAGATGTGAACCGAGATGTGAACCAGCAGATTCAAGATCTATCTCCGACTCCTTGTCTTTCTGAAACTTTGTCTTCCAAATAAATAATAATAAGAGCCCTTAAACCTGCTTGCCCCACCAGAAGTCACCTGGTCTGGCCTGGGATCAGCTGGGAGGGGTCTGGCGGGCCCTTTATTTTGGGGCTGAACTGTAGAGCCTGTGGTGCACGAGGGGGTTCAGGATGAATCGCCTCAAGTGTTTCCGGGCAGTTGTAACCCCACCTGCATCTCCAGTGGCTAGTGGAGCCCCGCCTGGCCGTGACCAATGGCTGGTCCAGCCACAGGCACCAGTCCTGGGCTGCATTCTGGCCTGTGCTACAGCCAGCTCCCTGCCATGATGCCCTTTCAGGGGTAAGAGTCATCCCACTGCCATTAAATACCATCACGTGGCATGTTTCCTAGAAACAGAAGTCTGTCGAGCCACACCTCGCATCATTTTAAGCAGGAGTCAGTTTCTGCAATCAGCCGTGTTATTTAAAAAGGGTTAGAGTTCTAGTTCTAGTTCATACGATATTACGATATTTTACGCGCAGCTAATTCCCACAACCTGGTTCTTTACCGTGAGCTGAAAACACCAGAAGCATCGAGGTATCTTAGAGGTTTATTCCAGCGGGGCAGGAAAAGGGGAAGGGGAAGGAGGGAAGGGAGGCCAGAAGGAGGAGAGAGGAGAAGAGCAGAGAGAAAGCCACACCTGGGGGCCTTTTTGTCTGCCAGGTGTGGGGGGTGGGGACTGGGAGGGATTGAGGGCAGGCCCCAGGGGATTGGCAACTGCAGGTGAATGCCTGGGGATGATTGGTGAGGGGCAGGGTTGGGGAAGGGGCTGGGAAGATTGGGGGTGGGATTCTCAGGTGCAATGCCAGGTTATATCTGATGGTTAGACTGGCGTGAATTCCGTGAGCTGTGAGGAAGAAGCAATGGCGCCAGGTCCAGGGTGGGATATTAGAACAACTCCTTACAAGCCATGGCAGAAAAAAACAGAGCAAGCCAGCTTTACTTTACCCACTGCACACAAATGAGTGTTGGGATTCTTTTAAGAAACGTTTTAAATCTGAAAAGCAGTTACAGAAAGAGATCTTGCAGCTGCTGCTGGTTCACTCCCCCAAATGGTCACAATGATGGGATCTGGGCCTGCCAAAGCCAGGAGCCAGGAGCTTCTTCCTGTCCCCCACGTGGGTGCAGGGTCATCTTCCGGTGCTTTCTGGACACGAGCAGGGAGCGGCATCCAAGTGTGTTGGAGTATAGGTAAATGCTATGACAGTATATCAGAATGCTGGGACAGAATGTTTTTGTTGGGCAGTGAGATTCCCTTGTGCTGAAAAAAACCTGCTACTTTGCTGGGCCAGGAAGCGCCTGGACTCTGGGAGGATTCCACTTTAGCGATAAATCTGTTCTTCGCTGCCTTGCAACTTTGTGAATCCAGGTGGGGGGGTTGGGCAAGGGCACAATTCTTCTCCGGTCCCATGAACAGGAAGAAGATAAGGGTGTGAGGATGGGATAAGCCATAAAGATAATGGGTGTGGGAATGGAACAGGCCCCTGTGCCTGAAGGCCATAAAAAAATTAACATGTCTAAGGTTGCTACTTTTGATGTATTTCCCAGCCCCAAAGGGCCTATATGAGCTTCTGTCTTGGGCTGCTTTGGGGTCTGACCTCCAACCTCCGTTTGGCTCTCCTGTGTGCCCCAAGTGAGGCCTGGCCCCAGCATGCTGGCGCAATGCACTCTGTTTGCTGTTTGCATTACCAGTGAGACTCTTTGTCGTTCTCTGGGGGCTGACCAGCTCGCACCCTGAAGTCCACGGGCTTTAGCCCGGACTCTAACAAGTGGAGCAGCTGGGACATGAACCAGCACCCACAAGCGACGCCAGTGAGGCAGGCAGCGGCTTTACTTGCTACACCAAAGTTCTGGGATTCTTAAACTGCTAAAATCTCCAAAATGATCACAGGCAGATTATAACCAGTGCCTGCTGATTAATTAATGCCTATATTTCAGATGTTGGCAGATTTATTTTTTAAGAAACTTTACATAGTTTCTTAGAAAGCCCTTTTGGCTCAAAACGAAAATTTGAGTGGCATGGAGAGGAAGGAATGCCAGAACCCATGTGACAGTCCAGCCCTCAAACTGTCCCCCATGGCTGGGTCTTGGTCAGGTTGGCACCAAGGGGATGCTCCAACCAGAGCCCCCGTGTGGGTGGCAGGGATGTCGGCGCGTGTGAGCAGGCAGCTGGACTGGACAGCGGAACCCAGTGCTCCGGTGTGGCTGCGAGTCCAACACCCGCCTCAGGAAACGTTATTTTTTTTCAGCTATCAGCTGCTATGAGGTCTCCTAGTTCTGGAAAGCTCTAAAACAAAAGCAAGTCAGCCTAAAAAAAATTAATTAAATGATATAACTGGTTCGCAGACAACGAGCAGCTCTACCAAATTACTTTTCAGAAAACCGCGCCGGGGTGGACCACTGCCAGACAGCAGGCCGCTACGGAAGCCCAGAAGGCCAAGAACAGCGAAGCCGCCGCGCCCAAGATGGCTCCGGCCCCGCGCCGGCGCGGGCAGTGCGCAGGCGCGCGCCGCGAGTCCCGGCGCGCAGGCGCGGCCGCCGGCGTGGTCCCCTGGGCGGCGGAGTCTGCAGCGGCGCGGGGCGTCCCCGGGACCGGGCGGGATGAGCGCGGCAGAGGCCGACCGCTGGGCGTGGCTGCTGGTGCTCAGCTTCGTGTTCGGCTGCAATGTCCTTCGGATCCTCCTGCCGTCCTTGTCGTCCTTTGTAAGTGGCTGCCTGGCCTTCCCGAGGCCAGCTTGGGCAGGGGTCTCCCCTGGGCCGCCCCAGGGCCAGCTTCGGACGGCCAGAGGCAGCGGGTTGCAGACGGCAGTCAGCGTCCAGAAGTTGCAGAGTTTTGTCCTCAGTTGCGGCTTGGGGCGGCGGTGCCGGGGTGGGGCAGCGGGCGCACCTGCGCCTTGGCCGCGTGTCCGCTTGCGCGTGGCTTCCCGGTTTCCGTTAGTCCCCGGGGCTCCCAGGCTTTGCGGCGGGTCTGGGTGGGGTGGGTGGGGCGCGATGCCGTCTGGGCTCGGGGAACACCCGCTCTCCTGCACTGCCACGTGTTGAGCTGTCAGCGTTGCTGCACCCGCAGAATGGTGCTGCAAGAGTGTGGCTGCAAAGGGTGGCTCGGGCCCGGCGGGGCTTGGGGTGGCGGGACGCGGGCCATCCGGGGCTGCCTCAGCCAGGGGCGTCCTCTGGGTGCCCACAGTGCCGGTGAGGGGCTGCCTGCGTTGGCACGTTATCCTGTGTCCTCCCGGTGGTGGTGCTGAGCCATCTGTGTGTTGTATTCTTGCACAGCTGTGTTCTAGGGTCCTGGGCTATGGCTAATTTTCTCTCTTTTTTTAAAGTAGGAGCTGGAAACTTGGGGTCCTGTGTGGGTGGTGGGAGCCAGGGGATCCCATGTGGGTGTTGGAAACTCAGGGGATCCTGTGTGAGTGGTGGGAACCCCAGGGGGGTTCCCTGTGGGTGGTGGGAACGGGTCCATGTGAATGGTGGGAACTTGGGGTGTCCCATGTGAGTGGCGGGAACCCCGTGGGTTTCATGTGGGTTGTGGGAACTCAGGGGGGTCCCATGTGAGTGGTGGGAGCCGCGGGGGGGGGGTCCTGTGTGGATGTGGGAACTTGGGGTGTCCCATGTGGGTGGTGGGAACTTGGGTGTCCCGTGTGGTGGTGGGAACCCAGGGACTTGCACCATCATTTGCTGCCTCCCGGGTGTGTGAGCAGGAAGCTGAATCTGAAGCCTTGAGTAGGCAAGGCTCCAGCTTGGCACTCCAGTTTGCTCCCAAGCGGTGCCTTAACTGGCTGTGCCACAGTGCCTGCCCATGCCTGTTAGCTTTAAGGTGATGACCTGGTCCTTAGTACTGCTTTAGGGAACTATAGAGCTGGACTCAGCCTGTCTCTCCTCCCTGTCTTTGTTAATTTTACAGGATCCAGGACAGTTTCTCATGTCCCTTGGGAGTGTGCATGGCGTGTCACACTGTTGTGCCTTTGTCGCCATTCAGAGCATGTTCGTCTGACACTTGGTGCCCTTGGCACGTCCATGCCCCACATGCCCCACTCACCTGAGGGGAGTCGGACCGCCTGCCCTCTCCCTCTGCCCTCTCCCTCTACCCTCTCCCTCTCCCTCTCCCTCTGCCCTCTCCCTCTGTCCTCTGTTTTGCCTCCTGCCTTTTGTTTAGCTGTCTCATGTGGATGGGCACTTGAGTTCTTTTTGCTTTTTAGCTGTTACCAATCATGCTTCTGTAACATTGGACCACAGGCATACACTGCTAAGAATCTGGTTCCAGTGCTTTAGGTATTTACCCAGAGATGGAATTGCTGGATTGTGCACGCTTAATTCTTTTTAAAGATTTATTTATTTGAGACAGGGAATTATCTTCCATCTGCTTGTTCACCGCTTGAATGGCCACAACCGCCAGGGCCAGAGCGAAGCCAGGAGCCAGGAGTTCCATCTGGTCTCCTGCAGCAAGGACCCCAGCGTGTGGGCCTTCCCACGTGAAGCAGTGCTGCGACTCAGCCCCATGGCCAAGAAGCAGCTGGGAGCCGTTGGGACAGCCCGGTCCCCTGCTTAGTCTGTCCTGTGCTGTGGCTGTGGCCTCTTAGCTTCCCGTCGGCACTGCCCAGGGTCGCAGCTGCTCCTCATCCTTAGGGCCATTTTCTGGGCTTGTGGTTTTTGTTTGGTGGCTCTGAGGCACAGTGCGTTAAGCTGCTGCTCCAGGCTACTGAGGTGCCGGTTGGCGTCCTGGCTGCTGTGCCCAGGCGGGAGGGATCAGAAGTGGGCTGAGGGGAAGAGGCCGTGCTGGTGCTTGCGGTCAGGGGGCAAAGCCTGGGAGCCTGGACGTGATTGTGTGAGCACACGGGAGAGATGGGTTCATTTGATCTGTGTGCACTTTGGACAAGTGTCTGGTCAAGTCCCTAGCCACCCTCAACCCCCTTTTAAGCCAGGTGCCTGTTTTGGTGTTGAGTTAGGAGGTCTTTATTCTGGATATTAATCTTTTTTAAGATTATTTGAAAGATAAGGCATGAGAGAAAGAGAGAGAGAATGAGTGGGCCTTCCATCTCTGGGTCATTCCCTGACTCTGGGGTGGACCGGGCCAGGCTGAACCAGGAGCGTGGGACTCCATTCGGGTGTCCCAGCTGGATTACAGGGCCCAGTCACGTGGCTGTTGGCTGCTTTTTCAGGCATACAGCAGGGAGCTGGATTGGAAGTAGAGCAGCTGGGACTCGACGTGGCGCTTGTGTGGGATGCTGGAACTGCAGGCAGTGTCACGGTGTTGGTCCGTGCAGCCTGACTTCTTACAGGCATAAAGCTTTAATACTTTACCATGCTGTAAGCTGTCTTTCTTGGTGCACTGCCCCCATGCTTCTTGCGCCCCTGCAGCCAGCTCACCTCTGAGCTTGTGCCCCTGCAGCCGGCTCACCTCTGAGTTTGCCCCTCTGCAGCTGGTTCACCTCTCAGCTTGCTCCCTTACAGCTGGTTCATCTCTGAGCTTGCGCCCCTGCAGCCGGTTCACCTCTGAGCTTGCGCCCCTCCAGCTGGCTCATCTCTGAGCTTGCGCCCCTGCAGCTGGCTCACCTCTGAGCTGCTCAGAGCCGCTACGTGCTGCTGGCTTGCTTGGAGTCTAATTGCTCAGCTGATAGCGAGGATGGTGTGCTCCGCGTGGCAGTGCTGTAAATAAGGCCTGTCACCTAGGCTTCTTGGCCACGCCTGCTACAAGCGTGTGCTCCGGGCAAGTCCCCTCAGACGTGGGCGGGGCTGGTGCCCCGTGAGGCTGCCCGTTCTCGGCTGGGTGTGGGAGGGCGCACTGGGCTCCGCCTAGGACCGGTGTCTGCACGGTGCGCCTCTAACCTCAGACCACTGAGCGCTGTGAAGCCCATCCCTGATTGTTATGCCGCGCAG
Organism: Ochotona curzoniae; assembly: GCF_017591425.1. Classification (NCBI taxonomy): domain Eukaryota; kingdom Metazoa; phylum Chordata; class Mammalia; order Lagomorpha; family Ochotonidae; genus Ochotona; species Ochotona curzoniae. The sequence continues at coordinate 871,624 of NW_024466313.1, forward strand.
AGGTTTAACCTGAGGTCATCCCAGCAGGGCTCACCCCTGTAATTGTTCAAACACCGGGAAGTAATAAAGCGGTGTGGTTTGCCTTGTAGCTGGGTCTGAGAATGCTGCTGGGAACCCGGCTGGCCTTGGCGGGACGAGATGCTGTCCGCATGGTCAGCGACGAAGGTGGACTCGGGGCCGTGCCCATCCGCTGCTGACCGCCTGCTCCAGCTTGCGAGGTCCTATGGGGACCTCAGCCACCTGCTGGGCTGGGCTGGGGGCGTACCAGGGCGCCCGCTCCCTGGCGTTACGGGTTGAAGATCTTCTTTTGTCTAAACTGGCCACAGGGCGCTACATTTTGTGGCAACCCAGGACATTCTCAGGCGGTGGGAGGGGCAGCTGGACAAAGGTCCATTCGGTGGAATCTGAGTTTGTTGGTGCAGGGGAGGTGCACTGCGCAGGCGCCAACCCGGGTCGGCCGGGAGCTGCACCCACTGCGCAGGCGCCAACCTGGTCTGCCGGGAGCTGCACCCACTGCGCAGGCGCCAGGCGCTCCTCCCTCCCAAAGCCAGGGCAGCCCGGTGTGTGCTGGGCCTGGGGTTTGGGGTGACCGCTGGTGTTGGATTTCCCTCACCCTGTACGGGATTGAGGCGAGAGGTGGACAGTGCGGGACCTGCCGCAGGGAGTCCTCCCTGGAGCGCCCATGCCAGCGTGCTTGCCCTGTCTGCGGCCGCCCGGGGCGGGCAGGGCGCCCAGGCATGGCCGGTTGCCCGCTCCCCAGCCCGGCGCTGACCCGATGAGGGCGGTTCCTGGCCTAGAGCTGCCAAGGGACCTGCCTCATTCCCGAGGGTGCGGTCAGCCGCTGCCGAGCCCTGCCCTGGGGGGACCAGGAGTGTGGGCCAGGGCGGGAAGCCGCGGGGATGCCCCGGGCAGGCCACTTCACCAGACCCCAAGGGACCCGCGGGCGGCAGGCCAGGCCTGTACACACGGAGGGAGGACTCTGGCTTCCTCTTGACAGGAGTCTGTTAACTCCTTTCCTGCTGCAAAGTCCTTGGTAGGCCTGACCCGCCTGTGAGCGCGCGTGCCTTCCAGTTCTGAGTGCTCCGTGACCTGTCAGGTAGTTTGGGGGTGTTCCTGCTAAAAAACAGGTGTTTGCATTGCCCTACTTGAATTCAGATGTGGCCCATAAACTCGGGGGCGTTTGGATGGCCACGCGTGGCTCTCCAGTGCTGCTGTTCGCCAAGTCATGAGTGACTGCCCTTTCCGGTTAGGAACTGTATTTTCATAAGGCCGTGTGACGTTTCTGTGCCACTGATCTTGGCAGGTAGCTGTAAGGGGAAGGTGTCTCGGGCCCAGCGCGGTAGCCTAGTCGCTAAGGTGCTCGCCTTGACTGTGCTGGGATCTCATATGGGTGCCAGTTCTAATCCCAGCAGCTCCACTTCCCATCCAGCTCCCTGCTTGTGACCTGGGAAAGCAGTTGAGGACAGTCCAAAGTCTTGGGACCCCACACCCATGTGGGAGACCTGTAAGAGCTCCTGGCTCCTAGCTTCAGATTGGTTCAGCTCTGGCCATTGCCGCGGACTGAGTCAACAGATAGAAAAATCTTCCTCTCTGTCTCTCCTCCTCTCTGTATATCAGACCTGGCAATAAAAATAAAATAAAATAAAATTTTTTTAAGAGGAAGGTTCCTGGAGTTGAGCTTGCGTACGGTGAAGGTGTGACCCGCATACGCCCCTGCGCCTGCTCGGCCCGAGCGCAGCTCGCTCTGGGGGCCCTTGCCAAGGTGAGCCTGACTCTGCAGGTGAGTCAGGGTGGAGAATGCAGCAGGATGTGGCGTGGCGGCCATGCCAGGGCAGAGTGTGCCCCAGAGAGAGCTGCACTTGGGCACCCCGAGTCCTGGGGCCAGCACCTGTTACGGCAGCGTCCACTTTGGAATGCTGGCTTGAGCCCTTCTGACCTGGCTTCCAGCCAGTGCAGTTGCAGGGCAGCTCAAGAGAGACCCGGCTGGAACTCCTGGCTCCTGGCTTCGTCCTGATCCAGCCCCGGCTGTTGTAGCCATCTGGGGAGTGAACCAGTGCATGGGAAGTTTCTCGAATTCTGCCTTTCAAAGAAATGAGAGTGAACAGTGTGTGTGTGTGCACGCACGCGCGTGCGACCTGCTTCTGGTTCAAAGTCTGTGAAAAGCTGTGCCCTCACCAAGACACTGTGCAGGCACCTCAGGGTGGCCGCACCTCAGGGTCCATGTAGAGGGCGTCCCTGCACAGCTGCTTGTGCAAGCTCAGTGTGACCCAGTGCCTGGGGGACAGAGGGGCCCGGCGCTGACCCGGTGCCCTGGGGGATGGAGGGGCCCGGAGCTGACCCGGTGCCCTGGGGGATGGAGGGGCCCGGAGCTGACCCCGTGCCCTGGGGGATGGAGGGGCCCAGCGCTGACCCGGTGCCCTGGGGGATGGAGGGGCCCGGAGCTGCTGACCCGGTGCCCTGGGGACGGAGGGCCCGGCGCTGACCCGTTGCCCTAGCAGACAGGGGGCCCAGCTTGCTGAGCCTGAGTTGGAATTGCCTCACCGTTGGTTGGCAGAGGAGACCTGTGGGCTGTGGGAGAAAAAGTCATTCACTGTGCTTCTGCATTATACCATAGACTTTAGGTACACGCCCCTGGTTTGTTCAGATATTTAAAGAAATTCTTTTTATAATTTTTATTAAGATATTTTTAAAATTTTGAAAAATTTACAGGTGTGCAAAAAAGTGAATTTGTACAGAGAACCAGTTTTGATTCCTGGCCCACCTGAGAGTGAGCCAGCAGCCCAAGTCCTCCCAGGCGTGGTGCTCACAGTGTGCGGGGTCTCCCAGGGCCCCTGGGGTTTTGGTCCCTCGCACTCCCTGGCACAGGGTGCCCTCTGGCGGCCATGCCAGGTATGGACACGTGACGCAGTGCAACAGCGAGGTGACTGGCTTCCTTCCTCCTCAAGGTGTTGCCCTGGTGACGGATCAGGCCTCTGTGCCCACTCTGTCACCCGTGTGCCATCTCACCCCATGTGGCCTCTGCCGTGCTTTGACTGAGTTCCTTTTATTTTTTAAATTTCCTTATTTTCATCTACCTGAAAGACCAAGTAACAACAGCAGCAAAAGACCTTTGCTCCACTGTTTCATTCCTAAAAATGCCCGTTTCCACAGCCAAAGAAACTGGGGCTCCCCTGGGTCCCCCATGTGGGCAGCCGAGATCACATGCTTGGGTCACCATCTGCCTCCCCCAGGGAGCATGAGCAGGAGGTTGGGTCTGGAAGTAGCATCACTGACTGCCGCACGCTGCCCATGGCCGGGTTCCCTGTGCCATTGTCTGCATCCTGCTCTCTCGCCCTGCTCAGCTTCTGGGCTGTGTTGACCCGCGCTTGCTTGGGAGCCCTGTACCCCCTGGCTGGGCCCTGGCACCTGCCTGCCAGGCTGCCTCTCTGCTAGGAGGCCCTGGCGCTTCGCCTAAGCTGTGACACTGCGCTGGCCACCGCTTCCTGACTGGCCTCCTGCTCTCCCACCTTAGTCCGCCCCGTCTAACCTGGGACCGGTTCTTGAGGAAGGGGAAGAGAACTTTTTCCTGTCACCTGACCGACGGGTCATGGACTTGGTTTTTGTTTTATACCTGCAGTGTTACTGCTGTAGTGAAAGACACGTTCCCAAGGAACGCCCCACACTGGAGTGTTGTGGGCTGGACGCCCAGCCAGGAAGTGCTTGGCCACCGGCTGCTGAGTCCAGTGCACTCCCTAAGGGACTTGGAGCCTGCTGTGGGCTAAGGGCTAAGGGATGCCTTATCCAGGCACGTGTGGAGTTTATGTGAGTGGTGAAGGGCTTGCACTCTGAAGCGCGCCTGGATTCTGTGCTGTGAGAAGTCGTGCTAATCGTGGTGTTTTTTTTTTAGCAGGAACCTAGATGGCTTTGTCAGTGTCCATGGGCGTTTATGGCTCCAGCCTGCAGGGAAAGCGTGCAGCTGGGCACAGAGTGGCCAAGATTCTGTGTTGCTGGCTCAGGACCCAAACACAAAGCCAGGAATGTGGGGTCCCTCTGTACCCCACGTGGGGCTTGCTGATCCCACTGTCCGTCCTGCCAGATGTCCAGGGCCCTGCAGAAGGATGCGGAGCAGGAGTCGCAGATGCGAGCCGAGATCCAGGACATGAAGCAGGAGCTGTCCACAGTCAACATGATGGACGAGTTTGCCCGGTACGCCCGGCTGGAGAGGAAGATCAACAAGATGACGGATAAACTCAAAACTCACGGTACGCTGTCAGGCGTGGGGGGCCGACAGGCGTGGGGGTGCCATCAGGCGTGGGGGACCGTCAGGCGTGGGGGTGGCCGTCAGGCGTGGGGTGCCGTCAGGCGTGGGTGGCCGTCAGGCGTGGGTGGCCGTCAGGCGTGGGGGTGCCGTCAGGCGTGGGGGGCCGACAGGCGTGGGGGTGCCGTCAGGCGTGGGGGGCCGACAGGCGTGGGGGTGCCGTCAGGCGTGGGGGACCGTCAGGCGTGGGTGGCCGTCAGGCGTGGGGTGCCGTCAGGCGTGGGTGGCCGTCAGGCGTGGGGGTGCCGTCAGGCGTGGGGGGCCGACAGGCGTGGGGGTGCCGTCAGGCGTGGGGTGCCGTCAGGCGTGGGGTGCCGACAGGCGTGGGTGGCCGTCAGGCGTGGGGTGCCGTCAGGCGTGGGGGGCCGACAGGCGTGGGTGGCCGTCAGGCGTGGGGTGCCGTCAGGCGTGGGGTGCCGTCAGGCGTGGGTGGCCGTCAGGCGTGGGTGCCGTCAGGCGTGGGTGGCCGACAGGCGTGGGTGGCCGTCAGGCGTGGGGTGCCGTCAGGCGTGGGGGGCCGACAGGCGTGGGTGGCCGTCAGGCGTGGGTGGCCGTCAGGCGTGGGGGGCCGACAGGCGTGGGGGTGCCGTCAGGCGTGGGGGTGCCGTCAGGCGTGGGGGGCCGACAGGCGTGGGTGGCCGTCAGGCGTGGGGTGCCGTCAGGCGTGGGGGGCCGACAGGCGTGGGGGGCCGACAGGCGTGGGTGGCCGTCAGGCGTGGGGTGCCGTCAGGCGTGGGGGGCCGACAGGCGTGGGTGGCCGTCAGGCGTGGGGGGCCGTCAGGCGTGGGGGTGCCGTCAGGCGTGGGGCGCTCGGGGCTGGGAGCCCTTAGGAGGGGACACACACTTGCGTCAGTAGCAGTGACCGTCTTTCCTTGGGTTCTGGGAGACTTTGGTTTCCAGGCACGGACGTGTGGGTAGTCCTGTTAGGTTCCTTCAGAGCCAGCTTGGAGTCGGGCTCACGTTCAGCTCCTGTCTGAGAAAAGCCCAGAACAGCCTCTCGCTGAAGGCTTCCGGGGGCTTGGCCAGCCTGGGAAGTGCCGGGCAGTGTCCTCACGGAGCCAGCTGTCAGAGAGCAGGCGTGTTTGCGGGCAGCTGTGCTGTGTAGGCAGGAAGTGAGTCAAAGTGATTGAGGGCCTGAGCTGGACGCCTGTGTAGACGGGAATTCGGTCCTGCTGGCGAGGAGTAACTGCGGTGTAAAAGAGTCTCCAGTGTGTTTTTAAAATTAAAGGATCGCACAATTTGAACTGGATTCTATTTTGAATAATGTAATGAGATGATGGGTGTTTTTAAAAATTCTGTTGTCCATTTTATTTTTAAAAGCTTATTTTATTTAGAAGAAGAAGAAGAAAAGAGAGACAGACAGAGAGAGAGACAGAGACAAAAGCCGGAAACACCCGTCTCCCATCCGTAGTTGTGCCTGCCGCAGCTGGGGCTGGGCCCGCTGAAGCCAGGAGCTGGAGCTGGGTCTCTCTTGTGGGAGGGGACCCGGGGTCTTGGAGGACTGTCGCTGGCTGTGTCCCAGGGTGTGCTTCAGCAGGGAGCTAGGTCGGAAGTGTCAGGGGCGCCGACCCAGGCATCGTCCCGGTGGTTGTGGGTGTCCCAAGCGACAGGCTCACCGCCACACAGAGCGCCTATGCTATTGACATATACCGAATGACTATTCCACTTACACTGAAAAGTACTTTATAAGGACAAATGATAATTCTGTGTACAATACATGCATATCTTCTTGGTTTTGCATGGCTTACCTAATTATTTTGCTCTGTTTTTCTTTTCAGTGAAAGCACGGACAGCTCAGCTAGCCAAGATAAAATGGGTTATCAGCGTTGCTTTCCACATACTGCAGGTAAGCGTGCTGTGGTGTCATCCTGGGCACGGACGTTGGCATGGCCTCCGGTGGCGTGTGCTGCAGGCCGGGTGCTCGGGCTTCTCCCATGGCCCGGTCAGGGTGTGACTGGTCCCCGTGGGCCTGTCTGTCTGTGTGCCCCCTGTCTGAGCAGCTGTGCCCGGGCCTGCGGTGGGCAGCTGGCTGGCCCTTGCGTCTTCTGTGATGGTCTGGAGTCTTGACCGCTGTGTGTCTCCGATGCGCTTAGCAAGCACCTGCAGGGAAGGTCCCAGGTTCTGCTCCCGTCTGGAGACTTTGTAGTGTTGTGCTGCCCCCCGAATTCCTCCCGTTTCTGCTGCTGTCAGCGTTGGCTGTGCCGCTTCATCTGCTGGGCAGTGGCTGCCCGTCCTGACCTGTTTCCATGCCGGGGGTGATCTTCCCTGAGGAAGAATATGTAAGCCACTACCTGCAAAACCCCCAATTTTTAGGTGTGTATTTAAAATCTCATCACGCCCTATGTGGTGTGGCAGCCCAGTGGCTATAGTGCTTGCCTTACATGCGCAGGGATCCTATGTGAGTGCTGGTTCTGATCCTGGCGGCCCTGCTTTCCACCCAGCTCCCTGCTTGTGGCCTGGGAAAGCAGTCAAGGATGGCCCAAAGCCCTGGAACTCTGTACTCATATGGGAGGCCTTGAAGAGGCTCCTGGCTCCTGGCTTTGGATCGGCGCAGCTCCAGCTGTTGTGACCACATAGGGAGTGAATCAATGAATGGAAGATCTTCCTGTCTATCTCTTCTCTTTGTTTATCTTACTGTCTCATAAAAGTGAAATAAATCTTAAAATAAAAATCTCCTCTGCTAACCCATTTGCCCGTAGCAGCCAGGGCTGGGCCAGGCCAAAGCCAGGAGTCCAGAGCTCGTCTCATGGCCCCGTGTGGGGCTTAGAGACCTGAGCGCTTGAGCCGCGAGTCACTGCTTCTCAGTGCCCACACTTGTAGGAGCTGGAGTGAAAGTGGGTGCTGGGACTTGGGCCTGGCGCTCTGCCAGGGCACGTGGGACTGCGGGGTGGCATCTCAGCCAGTGTACTGGAGCTCTGCCTCTTCTGGGGCGTTTGATGAAGTCGGGCCCAAGGCTGCGGGCTGCCTCGGCAGGGACCAGGCCGTCTGCCTCACTCTGTCTTTCCAGGCTGCCCTGATGGTCTCGCTCATTTGGAAGTATTACTCCGTGCCCGTGGCTGTCGTGCCCAGGAAGTGGATAACCCCGCTTGACCGTCTGGTGGCTTTCCCTACCAGGGTGGCAGGTAAGACGGCTCTGAGCGCGCCCAGAGGCTGGAAGGGCTTCTGCGGACAAGTGTGGTGGAGGCCCAGGGGCCTGTGTCCGGCTGTGCTTTGAGGTGGCGCCTCCACGAGGCCTGCTGTGAGGAAACCGGGGCCAGGAGGAGTCCCCTCCTTTGTCCTGTGTCGGCACAGGGCTGGGGGGCACAGCTGTGGCCTAGTCCCTGGTCTGCCCTGGAGCCCAGTGCTTGGAGTCCTCGGCCATGGACTGGCAGTGTGTCTCTCCTGCCCTCGTCCGGTTATAGAGGGCCTCGTCGTGGCATCCTGCTGTTGGCAGGGACACCCCTCTCTCTTTTAGACATTAAGAGTAGTAGCACCTGTTTTTGTAGAATGATTAAAAATAAAAATACAGGCATGATTTTGCGAAAGCCCCAGCAGCTGTGGATAATTCCCCTTAAAGAGGTATTTTTCCTAGCTGTATTCCCCACCTGTTTTAACTACAGTTAAGGCCGGCTGGCACACAGCGTTTTATGCGCGTGCTGAGTGTCACCTTGTGAGCTTTTCCCTGTGCGTCTGTCTGGGTTGCCATAGGACAAAATCCCACCAGTTATCGTGCAAACAGAAGGATTCATTTCTTGCAGAAGTGGAGTCTGGAAGTGCAGGCTGAGGGTGCTGGCAGCTGTCATGTGTGGTGACACGATTCTCGGGCTTCTGGGGAGCAGCTTGCTGTGTTCTGGGGCGCTGGCCTGGGGCCTCTCTCAGGGCATCCATGCCACTCATGGGGCCCCGAAAGGTCCCACCCCCACACATTGCTGTGAGGGTTAAGGCTTCAACATAGAAACTTTTTTTTTTTTTTAGTATATAAAATTTTATTTTGACAATCTTTACATAGTTAATCAGGGTAAGAAGGTTCAAGGGCTACAGGAAAGTGGATAATACTAGTAGTATGTTTTCCATATTGTTTCCTTCATGTTTAAAGGGGGGTGTTAAGGGAGAAGGCCCACCCAATTTACCACCCTCCCCAGGTCCCGGATGTAGGGCATGCTCTGAGGTTCTTGCTCAAGTGGTTTTGATATTTCAACGGTTATGAATTGCTGTCAATCTTGCCACTCCAAGCAGTATGAGGTCTTTGAAAAATCCACTGGTTGACATAGTCCATCATAGCTGAGATGGTTGGTTGACCTGTTCTGTCTTCTCTCTTTTCTTCGTTAGGGTTCTGAGTCCAGCATTTAGATTAGGAAGATCTCCAAAGAAACTTTTTGTATGTGCTAACAAGTACAGGGCCTGGCACCGTCCATCGCTCCAATCAGCTGGTGGTTGCAATTGCTAAGTTGGTTCTGTTTTCACTCCCGACTTCCACTGGAACCAATGGGTGTTGCAGTCCAGCCTGGTTCTGCCCAGCACATACTTGGCCCTCACATAAACCAGTGGGAGCTGCAGCCTAGTTGGAGCGACCACAATAACCCCCACCAGGCCCACCCCCTACCCTGGTTTGCCAGTATGTGTAGCAGTAATTCAGTCTGTCCCACACCCCATTCCACCCCAGCCACTATCTTAGTTTTATGTCCTGCCGTGGAAGTGGTAATCCAAGAGGGATGAGCCCACTATTTCCCTCCCAGGCCTCTCCCACTCCCAGACTCCAGCTGATGCTGTGGCTACGCACAAACAACCCTTGCCCAGTTTAATTTTGTTTGCACCAGTAGGAATAATCCGCCCAGCCTGGCTTTTCCCTGATCTAGTCCACATGGGGCTCAAAGGTGTGATTGCTCTGCCTAGTCTGGTCTGCCCCCATCCCAGCCCATGCTCTCCTGCGGAAGTAGCTGTCCAGCAAAGGAACCCTCCCTTATTCCCCTGCCGGCTCTGCCCCCTTCCTTTCTTGTTCTCACGTGTGCTGGTTGGGCGCTGCGGTCCCTTCTGGTACAGGCAACCTCACCTTGGCATTCCATATTGTGCACTAGTCTTCATTGTGACCGAACGTGGCTCGACCCACACCGGTGCCTGGATTTGCCAGTGGATGACGTGGACAGGTTGAGCCTGGTCTTCCTCCAACCCCTGCCAATTGTATGCCAGTGGGTAGCTTTCCATGGCCTTTTCTGGGCTGTTTCCTATCATGTTTCTTGCGCTCACCTTCCAGGTCTGTGTCCTGCCAGAGGAGTTGCCCAGGCTCCTCCATCAGAACCTCTCCCAATGCCAGGTTTCACACTTACCAGTGGTTCCATGAGCCAGCCCTGCTTAGTCCACCTCCTGTCATAGCAGGAACTGTGGCTTTTCCTGACTGGTCTTCCACCCAATCTGGTTCTTGCTGTTGGATGTTCCAGCCCAGCTATGGTTTGTCCGTACCCACATATGGCTCACACATGGCTCAGTAGGGGTTTGAGACCCTGCCTAGTCCATCCCACATCTGCCTTGGTCCTCCAGGACACCAGGGGGTGTTGGGGTCCGGCCCGGTTTGGTGCATCCAATCCCAGTCCACACTTGTGCCAAGGGAGACTACAACTGTTTCCAGATCAGAACACAGCCCCCCTTCCAGGCCACGTGCCTCTTGGTGGGAACCTCAGCCCAACTAGGGTTGTCCCCTTAGCTCCCCAACCGGGTCTGTTCCCAGCCATAGATCACTTGCATGCCAATGGATGCTCTGACTCAGCTTGGCACAGCCCCTCCCCTGTCCCGAACTCTGCTTTAGACACTGTGGCTTAGCGTCCCTGGCTCCCGCAGACCAGTAGGTACAAGAGCCTAGCTCGGCATGACCTCTGCTCCGTCCTGGTTTCTAGTTTTACTTGTGGGCTAAGGTTTGCTCAGTCGTGCCTGATCTACTCTGTTGCATTACCAGTTGACACATTAGCCAGCTGTTGGAGCTACTTTTGCAGGATAAGCCCCAAGCCATAGCTTCTGCATGGCCTGGTATTTGGTGCTCAGCATTATTAGTGATTACAAGTTTTGCAAAGGAAGAGTCACTGCCTGTTTCAGGTCCGAGAAGCACAATGGGTTCAACCTGGAGCTAATTAAGCAGTGACTCAAAGAACCAAATCCCCAGAGCTCCCGGCCGGGTGTCCAGCAGGCAGAGCTTGGCACCAAATTGTGCACTGACCGCCCAATGAAGGCGGCGGGTGGGTTCTGGACCTGCCCAGTCACGGAGACCTCCCCCCTCAGTCTACTCACCCCGAAGGAAGCAGCCCCTAGAGCCCAGCAGCCCCGGGAACAGCTCACCATGTGCACATGGCGGCTGTCTGGGATCCAGGCATGAGACGCTCCGTCCTGAGTCCTACCCAACATAGAAACTTAAAGCAGTTTTTAAAAAGATTTATTTATTGTTTGTAAGATGGTTTTGCAGAGAGAAGAGGCAGAGAGATGTAGATCTTCCATCTACTGGTTCATTCCCCAAATGGCTGCAGTGGCTGGAGCTGAGCCGGTCTGAAGCCAGGAGCTCCTCTAGGTCTGCCCTGCGTGTGCAGGGGGCAAGGTTTTCCCAGGCCATGAATAGGGAGATGGATCCGCAGTGGATTAGCCAGGACACGAACCAGTTCCCGTATGGGATTCAGGCGCTTGCAGGTGGAAGATTAGCTTGTTGAGCCACTGTGCCAGTCCCAAAACAATTTTTAAGATTTATTTATTTGTAAGGTAGAAACGTATGTGTGTACCGGTGTACACACACACACACACACACACACACACCCCCACCACCCCTCATCCTATCTAACCACACACACACACACACACACACACACACACACACACACACACACACACACCACCCCTCATCCTATCTAACCACACACACACACACACCACCCCTCATCCTATCTAACCACACACTTGGCACACACACACACACACACACACACACACACACACACACACATCCCTCATCCTATCTAACCACACACTTGGCACACACACACCCCGTCCTATCTAGCCACTCTCCTGTATTCTCACGCCCCTTCCCCTCCATCTGTCTACCACTGAGATGCCTGCAGCAGAGGGGCTGGCTGGGCTGCAGCAGGGGTGCTGGGAGCCCGCTGTCAGCTGGCTGGTGGAGACCTGGCTGCTAGGGTCCTGCGTCTGCCCTCCAGGCTGTGTATCCACAGGAGGCGGGGCTTGGGAGCACTCACAGGATGCTGGCGTGTCAGGTGGTGGCTGAACGTGCCGCCCCACAGCATGCTCACGTTTGCTCCTTTCTCATCCGCATTTCTGCTATTGCCCGCTTTGGGAAGCACCACACTGTGGCTCAGCTGCCTGACTTCTGCACTCGCCCCCTGTGGGGGAGACAGCCTGGAGCTCAGGCCCCTGGGAGTTCTGCACCACCACCCGCCCCCGTGGGGGAGACGGACTGCCTGGAGTTGGTTCCTGGCCCAACCACAGCTGTTGCAGGCATTCAGGGTGTGAAGCAGTACACTGAGCATGTCTGTCTCCCTCTCTGTCATTCTACCTTTCAAATAAATAAAATCAATAACTTTCTTTTTAAAGCACCACAGCACTCAGGCTTGTTAGCAGTCTTTGGTTGTAATTAGTAATTACGCTAGAAGCCGATTCCTGTATCAGAAGGCACCGTGGTTTGAAGGCACCAGGCCCTCTGCAGTGGTACCAGGGGAGGCAGGCTACCCTTCCGGGCGCCCGCACAGGCCTGTAGGCCCCTTGCTCGTGCTCCGGGGCGAGGGGTGCTCTGCTCTGTCCATTTTCAGACCAGGACGTCATGGCTGAATGCTTGCTTATTAAACCTTACTTGTGAGAGGAGAGGCCCGTTGTCTTGCAGCACCGTAACGTCACTCGCAGAAACATGTGTCCCCCGTAAGGAAAGGGGCGTGCGGCCTGTGTCTGGTTAGGTGTCGTTCCTGCCTGATAGAGAATGCGGTGCCATGAATCTGTAGACTGGGATGGACCTGAACCTGTGAAACACAAGCCTGGTCTCTCAGCTCATAGCCCTCAGAAAGAAGCTGAAGACTCAGTCGGCCCCCACGGGGGGAGAGGAGGGAGAGAGGGGAGAGGGGGTCGGCCCTGCGGAGGGAGAGGGGGAGAGAGGGGAGAAGGGGTCGGCCCTGCGGGGGGAGAGGAGGGAGAGAGGGGAGAGGGGGTCGGCCCTGCGGAGGGAGAGGGGGAGAGAGGGGGAGGGGAGAGAGGGGGAGAGGGGGTATGGGGGAGAGGGGGTCGGCCCCGCGGAGGGAGAGGGGGAGAGGGGGGAGAGGGGGTCGGCCCCGTGGGGGGAGAGGAGGGAGAGAGGGGAGAGGGGGTCGGCCGCTCACGGGGTTTCTCTGCTTTAGGCGGCGTCGGCATTACCTGCTGGATTTTAGTCTGCAACAAGGTGGTGGCTATTGTCCTGCACCCTTTCAGCTGAACACCAGGAGAGCAAGCAAGCGGGGGCTGCTCAAGGTCACATTGAAGACCTGGTTTACACTATTTTTTCTTTTTAAGTAACAAAAGTGCACAGACTAATTGTTTGTTCCTGTTGAACCTATTTGTTCTTGGACTTCATATGCAAGGTTCTTGTTTGAGAATCTGGGTTTTCTCCACCTGTCACTGAGCCAGAGACTGTTTGTGTAGCACAGGTCCTGGCCGGATCTGGGAGCAGTGTGGAACGCCCCCTGCTCGCTCCCGCCGAGCCTTGTGGCTTGAACCGGACCTGTTGCGGCTGGATTCCTGCCAGGGAGTCCGTGTGACACCCGCAGCACTGCTCCACACTTAGAGGTCTTTGAAATTCAGTTCAGAAAGGAACCTAATTTTAGTATCTCTACTTGAACATATGTTTTTCCATCTTGTGTTGTACAACTGAAGGAATGACACTAACACGCTCCCGTCTGGATGCGTGGGCGGCAGGCGCTCGCCGGGTTCTGCCCTCTATTGGCTGTTGATTTCTCACTGTTACAGTGTTTATAAATGTACTTGTAAGACTGTAATGTGTTGTTTTATGTTCATATTTGTGATTTGTATTTAAAACATTTGAAATGACATGTATTTTATAAGGGTTTAATATTTATGCCCTGTAGAACGGTTTAACAGAAACAAGCTGGAAAGCCTGATTGAATTAATGTGGGCATTGTCTGTTCAGCTCATAAAATGTAATCCTGCTAAATCTACCTTTTAAAATTAAATCTACCATTTAAAATTAAAATCGTTAAGTGCTTGTCTGTGGTCTTCCTTGCAGCCACTCGGTGGCCGTGAGCCGTTTGTAACTGACCTGTGGTGTCAAGGTGTGGGCACACCAGAGCTGAGCCTGTTACCCGTCTCCAGTCTTCAGTGATATCCCGTGCAGTTCTAATGCTCTGTATTCCTTAAACAGCTTGTTTTGGTAGCTGGAAAAGTAAGACTTGAAGCGGCGCCCAGCTTGTTTGCTGCTCTTACTTTTGTCTCAGCTGGTGAAGAGGGTGACGAGGCCAGGCGAGAGGGGCTGGCCCCGGGTGGGGCTGGGCCCCCTGCACCCCGCGGCCCACCTGCCTGCTAAGGACTCCTTTTGCCACCGCCCAGGGGTGGCTCCGGGATGGGCAACCTGGGTGCCAGTGGCACTGGGTGCAACCATCGGGCTGCGCGGCGTGCTCCAGGAACTTGAGCTTCAGGATATGCAGGGTGACTGGGGGATCACACAGGTGAGGGAGGGCAGGGACCTGTGGATTCATGCCCAGCTCAGGACTTACTGCTGAGGGACATCCCTGGAAAAAAAGCCACCAAAAATGCAGGTGAGGAATGACGGCCAAAGGACACCGAAGGACAAGTCCACTGGATTTGCAGGTAAGTGAGAGAATTGAGACCTGGTGGAACTCCAGGTTGCAGGTGGCGGCTTACCTTGCTACACAACACAGCTGCCAAACCGTTGTTACACTGTTAGCTGCAGGAATGGCTTCACTGCTTTTCTTAGGATGTTTCGTTTCTCACAGAAGTTACTCTCTGGTGTCTCATTTCACCCCAGACTCCTCCAGACTCCTCCGAGCATTCCTTGTAGGCCACTTCACATCCCACCTGTGTCCCACCTGTGCTGTCTGACTTCTGGTCCCTCTCATCTTTCAGAACTTCTATGATCTGACTTTCTGGGTAAGCCATCCTCATGAATGTGAAGTGACACCAGATGGAGGCTTTGATCTGGATCTTCCTCATGATAAATGGTTTTGAGCATTTTAAATAGACTTTTAGGACACTTGTATATTTTCTTGGGAGAAATACGTATTTCCCTATTTTTAGATTGGAATACTTTCAGTTAAAAGATGTTTTCTTTTGCATATTCTGGATATGATTTTCTAACTTCCAAGAGTTTTTCTCAATTTGTAGGTTGCCTTTTATTTTTTGTGATAGTATTACAGAAAGCACAGGGTTTTTTTTTTTATTTTTTTTAAAAATTTTAACAGCCTTTGGCTTGGATGGGTTTTTGTTTGCTTGTTGTACTTTTGATGACGTCATATCTAGGAACCCATCGCCACATTCAAGGTCATGAAGTTTTATACCCGTGTTTGCTTCCAAGAGTTTTATAGTTTTAGCTCTTACACATATCTTTGATCCAGTTTGTACTGAATTTTGCACATAGGAGGGGTTAGAACTCAATCTTATTTTTGAAAAAATAAACATCCATTTAATCAGTGTATTATTTATTATTTTAAGGATTTATTTTTATTACAAAGTCAGATATATGTAGAGGAGGATAGAGAGGAAGTGGAGCTGCCGGTTTTAGAACCAGCACCCATATGGGATCCCGGCGTATTCAAGGCGAGGACCTTAGCTGCTAGGCCCTAATCAGTGCATTATTTTTGTATGTATAATACTTTGATTTTGGTTACATAGTTAAAAAGGATGCATGTCCGTGTGGACCGCTGAGTGGGGCGAGGTGGGTCAAGGGGTTGGGGGACACCAGATGAGACAACTGCTTCCAATCTCCTGTCTTCTTCCTGTGTCTGGGGAAAGTGGGGAGAGAAGGGGAGAGGGCTGCTCCCAGCCTTTGCCTCGGTACCCAGGGGTGGGGGTCACCCAGTGTCACCGCAGGGTCCCTGATGTGGCGCATGCTCCGAGGGTACTGCTTAAGTGGTTTGCGTAGTTTGAGAAGCTGTTGATTTTGTTGCTCTAAGGTTGCGGAATTCTTTCCAAGGTGCACTGACTGGCATAGTCTGCCGCGGAGTGTCCACTCCCCCACATGCTGTCAAAGCTTGGCCTGGAGAGCTGTCCAGTTTGTTCTGCCCTCCATGCTACTGGGCGTCGTGTCCTGCGTGTGCACCTGGGGGTGCTGTCCACGGCACAGGCTTCCGCAGCTGAGGGGACCCAGTTCAGTCCCGAGGGTTTTAAACGGAGGTGTAGACGAATCAGTTGTTAGAGAGCCGTCACACGTCTAAGGCAGATCGTCCACTGTTGTAGAACTCAGCTCTCCTGAGGCCGTCAGGACTCGGCACAGACCAGGGACGCAGAGCTTTCCCCGTGGCACACGGCGTCATGAGCATTTACAAAATTAAGAAAAGCCGGAGATAGGTGAGCTGGTAGAACCTGGGCACTCATAAATCAAATGCACAGGCAAAAAGTGTATTGCTTGGAAGGTGAGTAGAAAGAACTTTTTATAGATTGATTTAGTGATTTGACGGAGTTACAGAGAAAACAGGAGAGACAGAAAGAAAGAGCTGCACTCTGTGTGATGGTCCACTTCCTGGATGCTGCAGCAGGTCGGCCAACGGAGCCAGGAACATCATCCAGGTCTCCCATGTGGGTGCAGGGGCCCAAGCAGGTGCGCCGTCCTCTGCTGCTTTCCCAGGCCATGAGCAGGGAGCGGGCTCAGAAGTGGAGGAGCCAGGATTTAAACTGGCACCTGTGTGGCTACATCACCACCCTGGCCCCAAAAGAATTAAAAAATAATGGAATTTGAAATTAAAAGTTGGAAGATTTCTATGAACTGTTAACTGCTTTTTGCTTTAATTTATAGCATCAAATTCTGGCTTCATGTCTGTGTACCTTTGGTACAAACACTCAGGTTTTAGGAACACATATGAATGCTTTCCTTCTAATCTGAAGCTAATCACATACAGAGTTCATGTTCCACAAACTCACAGCATTCTTGTTTTCCTTTAGTTTGGATTTGAGAGGTAGAGAGGGAGGGGCAGCTGAGTGAGCAAGTGCAAGCACTGGACGGGACTCCCCGTTGCTGGACCATTCTGCAGGTGCTTACGATGGTCAGGGCTGGCCCAGACCAAAGGTCAGAGGCAGGAACGGAGTCCGGGTCTCTCCTGGGTGGCAGGAGCCATCATCTTGAGCCATCATCTGCTTCCCAGCGTGTACATTAGCAGGAAGGAGGAATGGGAGGCAGAGGTGGGTGTCTCAACTCGGGCACTCTGCCTGGATCTCGGCATCTTGAGTGGCGTCTTGTGGGAATGTGGCTGTCCGGGCAGCAGGGACTGAAGATGGCCCCGCGTCGAGAGAAGCTGTGTGACCACCAGCTGGCCACGGATACGCTGGTTTCTTGATTCTCATCCTCATGCGGATACCACGGCGTTCTGCTCGCTGCTGCTGGTGAGGTGTGGACCTCCCGACTTGCTTCTCTTCACCTGTCATCCCGACCCTGTGACAGCGAAGCAGGCGATTGCTGTCTCGAGCCACCCCTCCTTATACCTTTGCCCCCAGAAGGATGCTGACCACGCCTGCCAGCCCACCACGGGATTTCGGATAAGTTTGAAAAATAATGTCCCAGAGCTAACTCCTAAAAAATGTTGATAAAGTACTCGTGACATTTGGAACCCCGGCTCTCTTGTGATGTGTAGGAAATGTCATCCCTTCTGCCACTCTACAGAAAAAAACTGCCCCTAGAGCTTTGAGCGCCCGGCACCACCTGTCTCGTAGTCTGGACTCTGGGATGCAGGGTGCCCCATCACCTCGTTGACTCTCCTCCCCGGCTGCCTGTCTCGCCCTGGAATCTCAGCATTACTGCTCAGTTGGCAGAGCGCCATGTGCTGCCCCAGCGTCCAGACCCCGTGCTCAGTCTTGCGTTTCCGTGGAGTCTTGGGTCTCCCTGTTCGTGACCGCAGAGGCTTAGCCGGGGTTCTGGTCGGGGTTGTGCTGGATCTGCTCGCTGGGAGAGTGTTGTCATAAATGTAGGGATGCCATTCTAGTTAAATCTTGTATAATTTCATTCAGCTGTGTCATGTAGTTTTCGGGTTTAAGGTTTGCATTTCTTTTGTTAAATGTATTAAAAAGTATTTTATTCTTTTAGAAGCTATTTTAAGTGGGCCTTAAAAAACTTTGTTAACAAGTACATAGAAATGCAGTGGATTTTTGTATAGTGATCTTGTATTTTGCAAACTTGATAATTTTTATTTGAAAGGCAGACTTAAAGAGAGAAGGAGAGATGGAGAGAAAGATCCTCCATCCACTGATTCACTCCCCAAGTGGCCACGACAGCCAGGAGCTGAGCTGATCTGAAGCCGGGAGCCAGCAGCTTCTTCCAGGGCTCCCATGCAGGTGCAGGGTCCCAAGCTTTGGGCCGTCCTTGACTGCTTTCCCAGGCCACAAGCAGGGAGCCGGATGGGAAGTGGAGCAGCCGGGATTAGAACCAGTGCCTACATGGGATGCTGGCGCTTACAAGGAAAGGATTAGGCAGTTGAGCCGTTGTGCCTGGCTGAGGGTTCACGTCATTTATGAAGAGATTGGACCATTCTGGGAGTCTTATTTTCATTTCTGCCTCTTTGCTCTGACTAGACCCCCAGGGCCAGGTCGGGTTAAGCTGGTGATGGTGGACTTGATTGCCTTTTTCTTCCTCTAGTTTGAGTGTCAAAGTTCTGGAATCCTCACAGAAGGGAGCTGCCCATGTCCCCTCCTCTCCTGGGCCAGGCTGGTTAAAACTGGGAATGGGTTTGCAGCTTACACAGTGCCTCACGCTGTAGCTTGTAAATATAATTTTTTTGTGTTAAATTCTCTTAAAAATATTTTTAAAAAGGAACTTCAATTAAAAAATAAAATTAATATTTCTTCTTTCACTGTGTGATGAACTTGGGGCTAGTCAAAGTGATCTGTGTTCGTCTCTGATTTTTTTTGTAGGGATTTGAATATCTGGTTTCAATTTCCTTGCGTATCTTACATTTACTCAGGGCTTTTTTTTTTTTTTTTTTCCCCCTAAAGATTTATTTGAAAGGCAGAATTGCAGAGAGAGAAAGCGAGCGAGCAAGCTTCCATGTGCTGGCTCCCTTTTCAGATGGCTGCAATGGCTGGTGCTGGCCAGGCCACGCCAGGAGTGGATGGGTCTCCCACGTGAGAGGAGGGAGCCATTTTTTGTTGTTTTCCTGGGCGCACTAGCATGGAACTGAATAGGAAGTGGAGCAGCTAAGACTCAGCCTGTGGTCCTATGGGATGCTGGCGTCACAGACAGTGGCCTAACCCACTGTGCCCCTATTAGCCCCTTTCTCAGGTTTTATATTTGTTCTGGAGTCAGTGTTTGTATATTACTATGATTTATCTGCTTCTTGGTTTTCAGTATCCCTGGGTGAAATTTTGGTACATGTTCTGTGTATGATGGACAGGACATTTACTGGACGTTTGCATATTTCCCCTAGGAACCTTCCTTGACTTCCATAGAGGTCAAACTTACGCCAATGGTAGCATTTTTCCTGTGTGTGGTTTTAAATAAAATTGTGTTTTCGTCATAACTTTTTTTTTTTCCTAATTAGGCATTATTCTATATTCTATTGAGGCATTTTTTTCCCATATTGTTTCCTTCATGTTTAAAGGGGGGTATTAAGGGAGAAGGCCCACCCAATTTCCCACCCTCCCCAGGTCCCGGATGTAGGGCATGCTCTGAGGTTTTTGCTCCAGTGGTTTTGATATTTCAACGGTTATGAATTGCTGTCAATCTTGCCACTCCAAGCAGTATGAGGTCTTTGAAAAATCCACTGGTTGACATAGTCCATCATAGCTGAGATGGTTGGTTGAGCTGTTCTGTCTTCTCTCTTTTCTTCGTTAGGGTTCTGAGTCCAGCATTTAGATTAGGAAGATCTCCAAAGAAACTTCTTGTATGTGCTAACAAGTACAGGGCCTGGCACCGTCCATCGCTCCAATCAGCTGGTGGTTGCAATTGCTGGGTTGGTTCTGTTTTCACTCCCGACTTCCACTGGAACCACTGGGTGTTGCAGTCCAGCCTGGTTCTGCCCAGCACATACTTGGCCCTCACATAAACCAGTGGGAGCTGCAGCCTAGTTGGAGCGACCTGCAATAACCCTCACCAGGCCCGCCTCCTACCCTGGTTTGCCAGTATGTGTAGCAGTAATCCAGTCTGTCCCACACCCCATTCCACCCCAGCCACTATCTTAGTTTTATGCCCTCCGTAGAAGTGGTAACCCAAGAGGGATGAGCCCACTATTTCCCTCCCAGGCCTCTCCCACTCCCAGATTATGCACTCTCCAGGTAGTTCTGTGGTTGACTTGACAGAACTAGCCCCCAGTGCCAGCTTTTGCCAGCTGATGCTGTGGCTAAGCCCAAATAACCCTCGCCCACCCTACTTTTATTTGCACCAGTAGGAATAATCCGCCCAGCCCGGCTTTTCCCTGATCTAGTCCACATGGGGCTCAAAGGTGTGGTAGCTCTGCCTAGTCTGGTCTGCCCCCATCCCAGCCCATGCTCTCCAGCGGGAGTAGCTGTCCAGCAAAGGAACCCTCCCTTATTCCCCTGCCAGCTCTGCCCCCTCCGTTCCTTGTTCTCACGTGTGCTGGTTGGGTGCTGCGGTCCCTTCTGGTACAGGCAACCTCACCTTGGCATTCCATATTGTGCACTAGTCTTCATTGTGACCGAACCTGGCTCGACCCACACTGTTCTGGTGCTTGGATTTGCCAGTGGATGATGTGGACATATTCAGCCTGGTCTTGCCCCCACGTCTGCCAATTGTATGCCAGTGGGTAACTTTCCATGGCCTGTTCTGGGCTGTTTCCTATCATGTTTCTTGCACTTACCTGTAGGGTCTGTGTCCTGCCAGAGGAGTTGCCCAGGCTCCTCCATCAGAACCTCTCCCAATGCCAGGTTTCACACTTACCAGTGGTTCCATGAGCCAGCCCTGCTTAGTCCACCTCCTGTCATAGCAGGAACAGTGGCTTTTCCTGACTGGTCTTCAATCCAAACTGGTCCTTGCTGTTGGATGTTTCAGCCCAGCCATGGTTTGTCCATACCCACATATGGCTCACACATGGCTCAGTAGGGGTTTGAGACCTTGCCTAGTCCATTGCACATCCTCCTTGGTCCTCCAGGACACCAGAGGGTGTTGGGGTCTGGCCCGGTTTGGTGCATCCAATCCCAGTCCACACTTGTGCCAAGGGAGACTACAACTGTTTCCCAATCAGAACGCAGCCCCCGTTCCAGGTCACACACCCCTTGGTGAGAACCTCAACCCAGCCAGGGTTGTCCCCTTAGCTCCCCAACCCGGCCTGTTGCCAGCCATAGATCACTTGCATGCCAGTGGTTTCTCTGACTCAGCTTGGCACAGCCCCTCACCTGTCCTGACCTCTGCCTTAGACACTGTGGCTTAGCATTCTTGGCTCCCGCAGACCAGTAGGTACAAGAGCCTAGCTCGGCATGACCTGTGCTCTGTCCTGGTTTCTAGTTTTACTTGTGGGCTAAGGTTTGCTCAGTCCTGCCTGATCTACCCTGTTGCATTACCAGTTGACACTTTTGCCAGTTGTTGGAGCTACTTTTCCCAGCTTGTCCGGCCCCCAGGTCTGGACCACATGTTCAGCAGCTGGAGCTATGACTCGCCAAGGGAGTTTCCTAAGTTCCTCAACTTGATCCCCTCCCAGACCCAGTTCTCATACATGCCATTGGGTTTAGGCCAGTGCCCGGCGCAGTCTGGCCTTCCATTTGGCCTTGTATGAGCTGGTGAGCGTTGCAGCCCAGCCCACCCCACACCCTAATCAGGATGCACAATTGGGTGCTGCTGCCCTGACCAGTCCAGACTATTGGGGGTTCCTTTACCTGTGATTGATGGCAGGCTCCTTGGTCACACCTAGCGTAGTCCATCACCACCCCTACTCTTGAGATAACCAGTGGGGCTAGAATTTTCACAGGATGTGGCCCATACATCCCTCACAGAATTTACCCCAAGTTACGGTTTTTGAGTGCTAGTTAATGTAATGGCTTGCTCAGTGTGACCCTTCTGACCCATCATCATGTCAGGTAACATGATATAATTCTGCAGGACAAGCCCGAAGCCATAGCTTCTGCATGGACTGGTATTTGGTGGTCAGCATTGTTCAGTGATTACAAGTTTTACAAAGGAAGAGTTACTGCCAATGGGAATCTTTATGAATGCTTCATGTCCTAGAAGCACAATGGGTTCAACCTGGAGCTAACTAAGCAGCGACTCAAAGAACCAAAACCCCAGAACTCCCTGCCCAGGGACAGCTCACCACATGCACATGGTGGCTATTGTCTGGGATCCAGGCATGAGACGCCCCGTCCTGAGATCCACCAGCAGCCAGGAGTGCTGGAAGTTTAAACTCCCAGGCCCAATTTTGCGCCCCTCCCCAATCCCATTCACCGCCCAATGAAGGCAGTGGGTGGGTCCTGGACCTGCCCAGTCACGGAGACCTCCCCCCTCGGTGCACTCACCTGGAAGGGAGCAGTCCCGGAGCCCAGGCAGTCCCGGGGACAGCTCACCACATGCACATAGTGGCTGTCGTCTGGGATCCAGGCATGAGACGCCCCATCCCAAGACCCTCGTCATAACTTTTTAACTTTAAAAAGTATGTCAGTGTTCACCATCTGTGACATCTTGGGTGTCTAGGTTATGAAGAAGTTACCCTTTAAGAAAATAAATTCGGGAAGATGGTCTGGACATCCAGCTGCTTTTATATGATCCTGTTAGAATATTCTAAGTGAGATGGATGTGTTAATTAGGACGGAGCGGCTGGCTTGAGTGGGCATTAATTACACTGCTGTACTTTTATTTCTTTAGAACAGATTAGCAGAAGACAGGCCGGATCTCAGGTGTATGTGAGGGAAGCACGGAGGGGCAGGGTGTTGGAGCCCCACTTTGCCCAGAGAACACCAAATCACCATGCCCCTCTTAAAATGGGCTCTGGGATACTATTGCTCCTTGTCAAAGCGGCTACCATGTATAGAAGTTACAATAAACCCTAAGACTGATAAACATGTTAAAATTAATTACAGAAGCAGAGAGAGGGAGAGGAGAGAGAACCCAGACCCCCCGTCTGTAGGGTCACTCCTCTGTGGTCCTGAAGGGCCAGGGGTCTGTCTGGCTCTCCCACGTGGGCGGCAGGAATGCTGGCACCACTCTGCTGTCTCGGCAGTGCCAGCTAGCAATGAGCTGGGATCAGGGGCTGGGCGTGGGGGACCCGGCCCTCTGCTGTGGAAGTCGAGCATGCTAACTGGCACCTTAACCTCGAGACTTGTCCCTGACAACACTCTTCCTGGGAGTGACACCCGTCTAATCCGTATCATAAATGAATCTTGTAGGAGGTCTTGACATGTCTCACTTGACAGTAAAAAAAGTAAATTTGTACTTCAAATATTACCTTTGCATGCTGTTACAGAGGGCCGCTCAGCAGGGCGAAGTGAGCGTGCAACTGGCAAAGTCTTACTGGCCAACTGAGCTGTGGCTCCCAGGGTGGGCAGCAGGGAGTGTGTGCCCAGCCATGGCCGCCTCGGGCGGGCGGGCAGCGGGCAGTGTGTGTCTAGCCATGGCCGCCTCGGGCGGGCAGTGGGGAGTGTGTGCCCAGCCATGGCCGCCTCGGGCGGGTGGACAGCGGGCAGTGTGTGCCAGGCCATGGCCTCCTCGGGCGGGCGGGCAGCGGGCAGTGTGTGCCAGGCCATGGCCTCCTCGGGCGGGTGGGCAGCGGGCAGTGTGTGCCCAGCCATGGCCGCCTCGGGCAGGCAGCGGGGAGTGTATGCCCAGCCATGGCCGCCTTGGGTGGGCAGTGGGGAGCGTGTGTCTTTCTGGGACCTGAGGTGCAGGTGGCTGTGCCGGAGCCAGCTGTGCCAAGGCTGAGGGTGAGCCCATGGGTGCTTGGGTGTCCACAGTCCCTCTGCATGCTGGTGGCAGGAGAAGGGCAAGCCAGAGCTGAATCCACTCCTGAGCAGCCCTTATGTCAGAAATAAGCATGTGACATTTCTCAAGAGAGAATTCTACACTGTTCTCCAAAATTATACACAAAATATCATGCAGTGGGGTTTTTTTTTTTTTAAATCAGATTCGCAATAAAATAAAACGTTAGTTATCCAAAGTCCATTTAAATTCCAACACGCGCACACACACACGCACACCAGCACCACCTCCATCTCTCACGCATAAAGGCACGGTCGCAGTACATCAAACCAGACTGTACTGGGATAGTGATTATATTTAAATAAGTATCTTTCTCGTTTCTTCTGTGGGTGAAGACGACGCCGTCACAGAGTTCACGACCGTTACCTTAGAATCCCCGAAAGCGTTGCTGGCCGACGCCTGGCTGGGCGGCAGCCGGGCCATCGCCTTGGGCTTGGGTGTCTCACACGCGCCCGGGACGCCGCTGCTCGCCTGGCCGTGCTGGAAGACCTGGCCCGATCCGAAGAGTTCCTCCATGAGACTGCTCTTCTTATCTCGGAAGGCCGCGTCTCTGGCCTTGGTTCTGGAAGACTTCCCGAAGGAGGGCTCGTAGGCGCCGGCGCAGGGCTCCAGCCTCGCGTCCCCCGGGTGGCTGTGGCGTGCGCCGGGGCCGTGGTGGCATCTCGTGGCGCCCGACGTGGGCAGGCCGTGGTGCAGGTTCTCGATGGTTTCGGTGAAGGAGTAGCGCTTCCTGGGCCTCCAGGGCCCCGCGGCGCTGGCAGCCTCTGCCTGGCCTGGCTCCTCGCGCTGCTCACCTGCTCCCTCCTGGCCCTCCTCACTTCTCCGTGCTGGCGGGCTCTCTGGCTTTTCTTTCCCTGAAGCGGTGTTCTTCTCCAGGTCTTCCTTCTTCTCTCTCTGCCTTCCGGTATTCTCCAGAGGTGCCTGCGCTTCCAGATGTTTCTCTTCCTTCGGTATAGCTACGGGAGAGAAGCAGGCAGGTTTGTGGTCTTGACAATGAATGGGTTTCTCGCCAAGGTGGCATTCCAGGCACACTTACCGCCACCTTCTGAAAAGCACTTAAAATGCACACCAGCTTGGAACGTTACACCCCGAGTCAGCAGGAACTAGGAAACCTGGAGGAAAGCAATCTTCATACGGGAAGAAATCATTTTGCCAATGCAGATTACTAATAGGTAATAGGTGTTTAACATCATGAACTGGGTACGGTGTCAGGTAAAACAGTGAAGACGTGCTTCACCCAAACCAGTTCTCAGATAATTTTTTTTCAAAGATCTATTTTATTTTTTTATTGCAAAGTCAGATATACAGAGAGGAGGAGAGACAGGAAGATCTTTCATCTGATAATTCACTCCCCAAGTGAGCACAATGGCTGGTGCTACACCGATCTGGAGCCAGGAGCCAGGAGCCTCTTCCAGGCCTCCCACATGGATGCAGGGTCCCAAGGCTTTGGGCCGTCTTCAACTGCTTTCCCAGGCCACAGGCAGGGAGCTGGATGGGAAGCGGGGCCGCTTGGATTAGAACCAGCACCCATATGGGATCCCAGGGCACGTTCAAAGCGAGGACTTTAGCTGCTAGGCAACTGCACTGGGCCCTCAAATAATTTCTAGAGTTGATGAGAATATAAAGAAACTAGAATTTTCTTTTTAAAGGACTTATTCAGGGACTGGCATGTTGGCTCAACAGACTAGTCTTCCGTCTTCCAGCACTAGCATCCCATATGGGTGCCGGTTCATGCATGAGGTGCCACACATTCCTGTCCAGCTCCCTGCTCATGGCCTGGGAAAGCAGCAGAGCATGGCCCGGGGCCTTGGGGTCCTGCGCCCTGGCTCCTGGTTCAGCTCTGGCTGTTGGCAGCTGTTGTGGCAGTGACCTGGGGATGGAAGATCTTTCTCTGTCCCTCCTCCTCTCTATAAATCTGTCTTTCAAATAAAAAAAAAATCCTTGGGCTCGGCACAATACCTTCATTTGGCTGATTCTCCCCTTGCAAAATGCCATGATCTCATACGGGCACCAGTTTGTGTCCTGGCTGCTCCACTTCCCATCCAGCTCCCTGCTTGTGGCCTGGGAAGGCAGTGGAGGATGGCCCAAAGCCTTGGGACCCTGCACCCACGTGGGAGACTCAGAGGAGGTTCCTGCGTCCGGATTGGTCAGAGAGAGAGCGCAAGTGAGCTTCCATCTGCTGTTGACTCCCCTCATGGGACTCTACCCCTCCCCCCGCCCCCTGGTGCCCAATGCCCATGAGCCAGCGTGCCCTGCCTGAGGCCTGGTCAGGTGTGGGGCTTCCTGTCAAGCCTGCAGCCTGGATGGGCTAAGAAGGCGCCCTGCGGAGACCTGCGCCCTGCGGAGACCTGCGCCCTGCGGAGACCTGCCCCTCCGTGCTGGAAATGTGCTCTGTTCATCTTAGACATCCTGAGCAACCCCTGCCCTCTGACCCCGCACCTCCTGCACCTGCTAGAGGAGCTCTGCCTGCTGGTGGCACTGATGGCTACTCTGTCTCCCAGACAGCTGGAGGCCCCACCCACTGGGCCTACGACCTTCAGGGAAGGAAACCTGCAATCTGTTAGCTGAGCTCCTGCTGGGAGTGTTCTGGGTTTGACCCTGTTATCGGGATCTGCAGACCTGGACCTGCTGTTTAAGGACTCTGGTTCGGACTTGGCAGGTTGCGTCCCCCCCCAGCTTGCGACAGAGCCTTTCACGTCACAGGAGCGGGGGGCCCTGGTGATGGCATTGCTGTCCCTAGCAGAGTGGTGCTGCTCTTGCCTGTTACCCTCTTCCTGGGACTCCAGCCCAAGCAGAGGCCGTCTACAGACTGGAAAGAGGTCTCATCAGGAACCAAGGGGCCAGAGCCCGGAGCCTGGAGCCCTGAACCTGGAGCCCGGAGCCTAGAGCCTGGAGCCTGGAGCCCTGAACCTGGAGCCCGGAGCCCAGAGCCTGGAGCCCGGAGCCCTGAACCTGGAGCCCGGAGCCCGGAGCCTGGAGCCTGGAGCCTGGAGCCCTGAACCTGGAGCCTGGAGCCTGGAGCCCTGAACCTGGAGCCCGGAGCCCGGAGCCTGGAGCCCGGAGCCCTGAACCTGGAGCCTGGAGCCTGGAGCCCAGAGTCCAGAGCCTGGAAACTGGAGCCCAGAGCCCAGAGCTTGGCCTTCCAAGCATCCAGACTGTAAGAAAATAAATGTCTGCTGGTATTTTCATTGCGGCAGCTCAAGCCGACTCATGCAGACACCAGGACAGGATGGGGAGCTGTGGGAGGAAGCAAAGGTGTGGTGGGCCTGACATTCTAGAAGCTCCGCTTAGTGGTGGGCAGGGAGAGTAGGTGGCTGAGGGAAGTTCTGAGGGTCACTGATGTTCCAGCTCTGCTTCTTCAAATGGTTTATTCATTTTTACTTGAAAGTCAGAATTTATGAAGAGAGGGACACAGAGAGAGAGGGAGAGAAAGGAGAGAGAGAGAAATTGATTTTCTGTCTACTGGTTTACTCCCCAAGTAGCCACAATGGCTGGAGCTGAGCTGATCCAAAGCCAGGAGCCAGGAACTTCTGAGTCTCCCATGTGGGTGCAGGGTCCCAAGGACTTGGACCATGCTCTGATGCTTTGCAGGCTACAAGCAGGGCGTTGGTTTAGAACTGAAGCAGCCAGGACATGAACCTGTGCCCAAGGGGATGCTGACACTGCAGGCAGAGGATTAGCCTACACAGCACCATGCCAGGCCCTGATGGTTAGGTTTCTCAAGCAATATGCTGGGTGTGTAATGCCTCTATTGTTTTTAGGAAGTTTTCTTTTTTTTTTTAAACTTAGGCTCCTATTATTAACATTTCATAAACTTTTGAGTGTTTTTATGCTCATATATACTAATTTATAATTTAAAGCAAAGAATAAAGGAAACAAAAATATTACCTTCATGTTTTCTCTTAGAATCTTCTTTGTTTGGTAGTTTACTGATACAATGAGGAATTTCATAATTAATTTCAATTATTTTTTCTTTCTGGCCAATGTTTCTTGTTGCTTTTTTATCCTGTAATTTAGAAAACCAGCAAAAACATATTTTTAGGGGATCTAGATAATTTTTTTGAAAGATTTATTTGTATTTGAAAGGCAAAGTGACAGAAAGAAGGAAAAACATGGAGAGAGGTCTTCCATCCATTGGTCCACTGTCCAGATGGCCACGACGGCTGGAGCTGGGCCTGTCTGAAGCCAGGAGCCAGGAGCATCTTCCAGGTCTCCCGTGTGGGTGCGGGAGCCCGCGGGCCTGAGCCATCCTCCGCTGCTTGCCCAGGCTGTATGTAGGGAGCAGCCGGACTTGAGCAAGTTCTCATGTGGGATGCTGGGGCCACAGATGCAGACTTAGCCTGCTATGCTAAGGTGCCGACCTGATGGGTCTAGAGCATTTTAAAAATTATTTATTTGAGAGAGAGAGGTAGAGAGAGAGTAAACAAGTAAGCTTCCCTCTATTAATTCACTGCCAAAGTGAATGCCAGGCCCTTTGGGGCAGATGAAAGCTGGGAGCAAGGAGTGGGAAGTGGGTGCAGGAGCGCAGTTGCCGAAGCCTGCTTGACAGGGTGCTGGGGCACGGAATTGAACCTGGGGAATCTGCCAAGGGCACATGGACGCCTCGACTGCTGGGCTACATGCTGGGAAGTGTCACTTTTACTCTAATGAGGCGAACATACTTTCTGTATGGACTAGTGGACCTGGCTGATGCGTCTCTGCTGAGACATATTTGGCGAAGCATCGCCAGGTCCCGGCTTGCCGTACCTTCGCGCTCAGGCCCGAGAGCTCTGCCGACTTCTGCGTCTCTTGGTGTCGCACACTGACGGACGGCAAGCTTTTTTTGTCTGCTTGTACCGATTTGGTTGAAACGGCTGCAGAACAGGTAGATTTGTATGTAGGAAATATTTTTACTGTTGAAAGCAACACAGATTCAAATAAATGCTAAAGTATGCAATGTAATAATAAAGCAGAAATGTACTGAATATTCAACATGTGTGTCCTATTTGCCGGTTTTCTTTCTCTCCTCCCCTCCTGTCCCCACTACCTGTCTCCTGGCTCATCTTCCTTCTGGGCCCAGGGTGTCACTGGCTCCACCGCGGTCGGTGAACACAGCGGGCAGTGCTGTTCTCTGGGGACAAGGCTGTCCCCTGCAGGCGGGCTCACCAGAGACACAGTGGTGAGGCAAGTGGCCAGACTGTGTCTGGCGCGCACAGCCTGGATGGCAGCTGCCCCGAATGAGGATCTCTGTAAAGCGCCCCTGTTTGGTTCAGCTTTTTTTCCCTTTCCTGGTGGCTGTTATTCTGTATTAGATGCCCCAAGCCAGGAGAGATGAGGAATTGGGGGTTGCTGCCTTCCTTCGCTTCCCAGGCTAGAGGAAGTGCTCCTATGGGTCCTCCTCTGAGAGCTGGTGGGGGACAGCAAGGACCCCCTGCTTTGAAGGGAGGAATGGCACTTAGCAATAAAAGGGCCCAAACTTGTGATAGCCACCCTGACACACGTGAATCAGAGAACATGACACAAACAGAAGTCGCCAGACACAGGAGCGCGTGTGATTTATGATTCCTTGAGGAGGTTTAGCAGCGGGTAGGCGAAGCTGCTGTGAGAGCAGGCAAGCCTTTGGCCGCCTGGGCCAGGGCTCAGCACAGGGCACGAGGGGGCTGGGGAGGAGGTTAGGACCGGATCTGGATTGGGGTGGTGCTTTTCAGGGGCATACAGTTTGTCAAAATCGACACTGAGAAGTATTAAATATACCTTAAGGACCTTTGTTTTCAAAAGTCATACATTGGTTAACCGAAAGATTGAGTTCAGTTGAACCTGGGGAAGGTTAAACAAAGTCTAGTTTTTGTCAATCATTTAGAACTTTGTTATTCTTTGTTATTCTTTGTTCCATCAGGAAAAAAAGATGTAAGGGAACAAACCAAAAATGGAGAAGCAGGAAGTCATTTTAATTTTTTTCTAGCTATTTTTTTTTTTTTTGCCAGATCACAGTTTAATTGATGTCATCTTCTAGAATCATAGAATGTATCTCAGGGCCTGATGATTTTTCCAAACGATCCATTAGTTTGGCTCCACACTAAGGAGATGTGACCAGACACTTCCAACTGGATTTGAAACAAAGTAATTCAAACCCACCTTTTGGATACTCATCTTTCTCAAGCAGATTTTTAAGAATTCTGTTAGTATAGATGTTTTTAATTTCAAGCTCACGGTCCTTCTCCTAAAAAGAAACATAATATCCAATTTCCCATAAATATTTGCTTTTCTCAACATCGAGTTCTTCATTTGGAAAAGCAATTTAAGTGAACTCAGTATCTTTTGAATAAAAATCAGTGGATTCAAGAAGAAAGCAGGAATCGTTCGTACATTGTATACCACAAAGAACTTTGGAAAGTTCTAAACTTTTTTTTTTTTTTAACTCTTTCAAGGCACATTCGCGGGAAGCTGGGGCGACTGGGACTCAGCTGTGATGTGCGATTCTGATGTCACGAGCTGTGGCTGACCCCGGCGCACCGCAGTGCTGGCTTGACGACAGCACAGCTCAGTAACCTTGCGGACACACCTCTTCCACTGTCGCCTTGGTTAGGAGGCGGGCCTAGACGAGCTGAGGCTGCTTCCCGCTGTCTGGATGTGAGGCTGTGACAGGCGTGTGTAACTCACACTCACTCACACACATCCCACGTCTCGTGGATTAGAGTCAAATCTGTGGGCCAAGGGATGTTTGTGGGGGAGGAAGCATCTCTGAGGTTTAGAAAGCTCAGAGAAGGAGGCCTTGGGACAACCTGGAGGAACTGCGAGTCCCACTGTTTATGGAGACAGGCTAGGCAGCGCGTTAGAGGACTGGACACAGTGTCTGTGCAAGGGGCCCCGTGATGCTCCTTTTCTGCCATACTCATGGAGACCCCTGCGGGGCAGCTGTGAGTGGGGCTGGCAGCGTACGCTGGCGTCTTTGGGGTCACAGGTGCAGACAAGGGCGCACAGCGTGGCATTTGGCAGAGGCTGGCTCTTCCAGCATTTGCTATCTGTCAGTGAGGGAAGACGGCCAAGGTTTGACCTTGCTTTTGATGGTCCAGGGATCCACCGGCTGTATCCGGGGCACGCCAGGCAGGGTCCCGGGGACCGGGTAGGGGTAGAGACCAGCCACTGCTCAGTGGAACCAGGTCTGGAAAGGGGCCTGGGGAAGGAGGTGAGGGCTCAAGGGCAGCAGCAGGCACTCTGCCTCAGGCTCCAAGTGCTGTCACGGGGGTGGAGGGCGTTTCTGCAAGGGTTGAAGACAACCTCAAAGACAGATGCACCTCCTCCTGCTCCCCGCGTGCTGCCCGGGATCAGCTACAGAGAGCAGAGGAGACGGGAGGATTCTGCAGGTGAGCAGGACAGGGCAGGGCTCGGCCCAGGGTGGTCGGAGTCCCCGGGAGTCTCCGCTCCTTTCTTTCCTCTGGGTCACATTGAGTCAAAAGAACCGCCATGATGACAGCTCATCACCAGCTCATCATCCAGGAGGAGGGCTCTTCACAAAGTTAAATTGATTGGAAGCCCCGAATTTTGAAATCCACTCCTAGTTTTTTTTTTTCCCCCATAAAACCTTCTAACCTGAAAACTGCCTCATATGGATGGCTACAGAATAAATGTACCTTTTAGCTTCATTTTTCCATAAACTTTTTTAAGTACCCTGGTATGATCTGGATATTATTTTTAAGAATATTTGAAGAATGGTCTTTTCATCTGGTTAAGACAGGGGTTTTGATGTTAGAGTGGCATATTGTTTTTTAGATTAAAGTTTTTTTTTTTTTTTGTAAAAATTTGTTTGAAAGAAAGAGACAGAGATCCTCCATCTGCTGGCTCACTTCCCCAGGAGCCGGGCTGGCTGAGCAGGAGCCAGCGCCAGCACTTCAGCTCCCGAGGGGCGGCAGTACTCGGCTGCTTGAGCTGTCACCTGTTGGACCGAAGCAAGAGGATGGCATGGAGAGCTGAGCTGGGACTTGAACCCAGGAACTCTGAGGTGGGAGGCAGGCACTGTAAGCAATGGTTTAACCCTTGCATCAAATGCCTACTGCCTCAGGAGTATCTTGATGACACGGAAAATGATATGTGTTAATTTGAATGCTCGAGGGTTTTGCAATAGAGAGTGGCGAAGGAGGGGACCAACAACTGTGGACCAGCAAGTGTCCAGTGTGGACATGGCTGGCTCAAAAGGAAACACAGCAGGACAGTCCTCCCAGGCCTCGGAGAGAAGCCTGGTCTCCAGACTTCTAGGCCAGAGGATGGGAATGCAGTGCAGGAGATTCAGCTGATGGATCGGGGGGAACGTGCCGTGGCTCAGTTGGCTAATCCTCCACCTCCAAGCCCAGCATCACAAATGGGCTGGCTGCTGCCCTTCCCATCCAGCTCCCTGCCTGTGGTCTGGGAAAGCACAGGACAACCCACGCTCTGGGACCCTGCACCCACACGGGAAACCTGGAGAAGCTCCTGGCTTCGGATTGGCACAGCTCCGGCTGTTGCGGCCATTTGGGGAGTAAATCACTGGATGGAAGAATTTTCTCTTTGTCTTTCCTTCTCTCTGTATAAATCTGCCTTTCAAATAAAAAAATTTTTGAAAAGATTTTACTTTATTTGAAAGGCAGAGCGATAAGGAGGAAGGGAGGAGTGTGAGAGAAAGAGAATGAATGTCTTGGGCCACCCTCCACCGCCTTTCCAGCTGTATCAGCTGGTCAGAAACGCAGTGTCCGGGATTCGAGCCAGCCCTGCAGAATGGGATGCTAATGTTGTGGGCGGAAGCTTAGCCCGCTCTGCCACGAGGCCAGCCCCAGAAGCAATGCCTTAATGGGACTCTCCAACACCCACCCTTAACTTCAAAATCAATTTGAGTCACACTGTATATACTATCTTGGACCTTTTAATTTTTATTGGGCATTTCTCCTGTCAGAAGGGGCTTCTTAAATGGATAAATACTTTTTATATTTTGAAGTTTGCACAAGGAAAAGCAAAATTTACCTTATTAGCCCACTGATGTAGGGACGGACACCCCTTGGCACAGGATTGGGAGCTGCTGGCGTCTGGGAGGGCCTGGGTTTGAGTCCTGGCTCAAGTGACAGCTCCACCCACACCTGGGGGAGGCCCAGATGGAGCTGTGGCTGAGCCTGGCCAGGACTGTGTGGGCGTCTGGGGAGTGAGCTAGTGGATGGAGGCTCTCTCTCTCTCTTTCTTTCTGGGTTTTTTTTTTTCCTTTCAAATAAGTAGCATTAATTAAAGAAAAAAATCCCTGCTTTGTCTCTGTGGATCTTGAAGATTTTTCTGTTAGGTTTCTGACAAGGTTGCTATGGCACGGTCATTTTCTGGAATAGTCTTTCTTAAATTTCCTGCAACTCCAGAGAAGACAGTATGAGAGCAACTCTTCCCTGCTTTACAAAATAATCTGTGAGCCCTCCCCACGTGGTCACAGCCCTCCCCACGCTGTCACAGCCCTCCCCTTCCTCAGAGACACCTCATAGCTCCTGGGTGGTCTCCTGGGTACGAACTCCATGGCTGTCATAAGAAAATGTTATAGTTGCTTGTCGTACAGTTTAAGACTTGTTAGTTAAGGGACCAGGTTGCAGTACCACAGGCTAAGCTGCTGCTTGCAAGGCTGGCACACCTTATCGGAGTATCTGTTCAAGTGGCCGCAGCACTGCTCCTGATGGACTCCCTGCTAATGTGCCTGGATGCCAGAGTCGGTGCTCCGAGTACGTGGGCCTTGCCACTCGTGTGGGAGAACAGGAGAGCATTCTAGGCTCTCT
Source organism: Ochotona curzoniae (assembly GCF_017591425.1). Taxonomy (NCBI): domain Eukaryota; kingdom Metazoa; phylum Chordata; class Mammalia; order Lagomorpha; family Ochotonidae; genus Ochotona; species Ochotona curzoniae. Next base: position 904,757 of record NW_024466313.1, read on the forward strand.
GCTTCAGCCTCACCACGAGGTACTTATTTATTTACGTTTATTTGAGAGGCAAATTTTACAGAGAGGGAAGGAGACACAGAGATTTCCATCTGTTGGTTCACTCCCCAAATAACTACAACGGCTTGAACTGGGCCAGTCTGGAGCCAGGAGCCTGGAGCCTGCAGCTTTTTCCAGGTCTCCATCATTGGTACAGCAGCCCAAGCGCTTGAGCCATCTTCTGCTGCTTTCCGAGGCCATACACAGGGAGCAGGATCAGAAATGGTACAACTGGAAACTGAACTGACACCCATCTGGGATGCTGGCACCGCAGGTGGAAGAGTAATCCGACAGGCCACCTTGCCAGCCCAGCTACGATCATCTGGGGAGTAAGTCAGCAGACGGAGGGGCTGTTTCTTACTCTTTCTCTCACTCTCTAGTAGCCCACGTTTAAAATAATACGTAAATAAATCTTTCGAAAATAATTTGCTAGTTTTTGAAATAACTTATTATTTACATATCTCAAATAGCTTCGTCAATCTGTTGAACATTTCAGAAATCTTGAAGGCAAAAAGACAGCAGTCTAAAAATATTTACAAATTCTTTTCAAGCAGTGTGCCCGCCTGGCAGAGTAACCAAGTCCTCGCCTAGCATGTGCCGGCATCCATACAGGCATCAGTTCTAATCCCGGCAGCTCCACTTCCCATCCACCTCCCTGCTCGTGGCCTGGGAAAGCAGTCGAGGATGGCCCAAAGCTTTGGGACCCTGCACCTGTGTGGGAGACCTGGAAGAAGTTCCTGGCTCCTGACTTTGTTGGGGAGCAAACCATTGGACGGAAGATCTTCCTCTCTGTCTCTTCTCTCTGTATATCCGACTTTGCAATAAAAAAAAAAAAAATCTTAAAGTCTTGCAAAACTGTATGTGCACTACTTTTTTTTTTTCAAAGGTTTTTTTTTTTTTTTTTTTAATTGGAAAGTCAGATATATGGAGAGGTAGAGAGACAGTGAGAAAGATCTTCTGTCTGCTGCTTCATTCTCAAATGGGGATGGGGTCCAGGGCCTTGAGCCACAAGCAGGAAGCAGAGGCAGAAGTGGAGCAGCTGAGACGTGAACCTGTGCCCACATGGGATGCCGGTGAAGCAGGGGATGGCTTTGGCAGCTGCACCACACTGCCAGCTCTGAAGTTAAATAACGCAAAGATAGGGTATGCATGAGCAGTTCCGACACACAGCTCTTCACCCTGTGTCTCCTGTCTTGTGTTGCAAGTGCTACCTTAAGCTTCTGTTGGAGGCGCCTCACTTCCATCTGCAGGCTCTTGGTGGCTGTCTGGGCTGTCAGGGTCTTGCGGTTTTCGGTGGCCAGCTGCCGGCTAAAGGCTCTGTTGTTGAGCCTTAGCTGCTTCTCCAGGCTCTGCGAACGGCATACAGTTCGACCATTCTGTAACCAATTCAGTGCTAACAGAAACTAGACCATTAGTCATTACAGCGGTAGGGGCGGGTTTGCGCTGTGGTTTTGAAGTGACTGGCTTGTCAAGGGACGTTTACTAGGACTGAGTACAGCCCTCACCCCAACCCCTCCCCCACCGAAAACCCAAGAATCCGCAGTATCACACGTGTCAAGCACGTGGGGCTTTTTGCTTGCTTGCTTATCTGTTTTTCTTTGATTTTGGTATTTGTAAACACTGCCTGACTTAAAAATGGAACCGGATTTCTGTCCAAACGAATGAATCTTCTGTTTTTGTACAGGTTTCTGTCAACTCTGGGCAGGCCTCTCCCCATCGGAGCCTCTGCCTCCTTGTAGGCCAACGTGGAGGGACGGGGACTTCTGGGGGACACAGACAAGCAGGGGTCACCTGGCATCGGTGCGCCCCTTGCTGGACTGTGCCAGCCCATGTGGTGCCCACTGTGAGCTGCAGCCGACGGCACACACACACACACACACACACACATACCCCGCTGTTTGCTCCGATGACAGCTCTTATCAAAAGAGCTTAAATCTTTTTTCTTTGTATAATCTTTTTTCTTCCCACTAACACTGACACTTTCCCCTCTATGGCCAAGTGGAAAACTATGATGACGAAATCATTACTAAAGATGCCTTTGTCAAACAAACTACACGATCCCTCCTCCGAAAAACAAAAGGACACGCTTAGCTCTTTCGTTCATTTTGGGCTTGTTGTAGGTACGTAAACGTGGACAGATGGATCCAGTATGAATTAAAAGAGCAAATAACGTGGCTGTGGGTCACAAAGATGCAGAGTGACATCAGTCACCGTGTTCTGCATCATGCACATGGAGGAGAAAACTTTCTTTGAAAATAGAGGATTTTACCAATGCAAGAAGTAATTAAGATAAGGCTGAGGATGAAATGCAACTGGCATTTACTTAATTCAAGGCTGTAGGAAATACCTGCCTTACCACTGAGTATCGAGGGATTGCATAGCAAGTTGCATTTATGTTCATGCCTGTGGAGATCAAAGCCATCTCCAGTGGCAAATGGGCAAGGGACTTCTGGGTGAGCAGTGCCCCCTCTCGGGCCGCCCCTTCTGGTGTAACCCTTGGCCTCTGGCAGCCGCGTACTGTTGTCATTCATCTCGCACTTGCTGTCATTCCTTTCTTGCCTAGTTCTCGGGACCCTGACCTGGAAGAATTCTCATTTGTGAAAGAAGTAGGGATGTGCTTGCGGTAGTGACTGGCCAGGTTGCAGAGGGAGAATACGAGCGAGGATGCAGACCGGCAGACAAGTTGTCAACAGGGCAACAGTGGCGAACAGAGGATTCCAGTCTAAGCTTTCACACCACACAGCACACACAGAAGCTTCAGGAACACGCAAGCCTCACTCGCAGACAGAGCAGCCTGGCTCGCTTTCGCTGGATCGGCAGCGGCATGCCCAGCTCCGTCTGTCCCCCTCGCCCGCCCATCGGCCCTGGCACCTGCCAACGGGAGCCTGCCAACAGGAGCCGTGCTCGAGAGGGAGCCAGGTGCGCTCAGCACGCACTGGGATCTCGGGGTGCGCCGGCCTCTGGCATACAGACCTGTATCTTCTTGTCGTTGGCCTCCATTTTGGATGTCAGGATTGACAGTCTGTGTGTCAGTTCCTCCCTCTCCGCCAGGTTTTTATCCTCCGACAGTTTCTGCAGAGCCTGCAGCGCGTCCTTGGTCTTCAGTAACTCGCTGTCAGTCTCTCTGAGCTTCCTGGAAATGACTCTTTCCTTTTCCTGGGATTTCCTAAGTAGCTGCCTTAGATTTCTTACCTCATTCTGATGTTTAACCATAATCTGAGGTAGGTTATTCTGGGAATTCTCGTATTTTCCTATAGCTTTCAAGTGTCTGAGCTGAAGTTGTTTTAAAAACTGGTTCTCTATGACGATGGCCTCTAGCTTCCGGTGTATGTCAGCCAGTTCGTTCTTCAGTTCTTTGATCTTGCGGATCCGTGCTGACAGTATGCGTTGAGCCATTGCATCTCTTCTCTGGGTAATCATATTGATTTGGGAATTTAAAAATGATGTGTTCCAGGTGTGCTTTTTTTCAAATGAGACTTCCTTCCGGCCTGTGTAAGCAGATAATCCACTTTATTACAAATTCATATAGAGATAGCTATAGCTCCCCTCCTCCCGCCCCACCTTGTACACATATACACAAATATAAGTGTAAATGAGAGTTCCCTAGCATTTAACCAGCGTTTAATGACAGCTGTGGTGTAGGCCCGGACACCTGCTTCAATACAGTGTTTGTTCTGTTTTATGAAGGATTTGAGTCGTGTGTCCAAGGTTGCATCGCCGCGGAGTGCGCAGAATCATGCGAAACCAAGTCCTCTCTGCCCTGCGGGGCCGGAGCTTCAGTCCTTGCATAAAGCTGCGCTGAAAGCCACGGCCCTGGCATAGCTGACACCGAGTGCTTGTCAGAGGTTAGGCATTGAGCTAAATGCTGCACCTGGACCCCTATGCTAATTCCAGCAGTGTGTCAGCAGGTAATGAGAGTCTGATAGGAGAGGCCAATGTGAGATGTCATGTATTCAAAATGACCCTTAAGAAACATTAAACTGTGTGACTGGGAAAGCAGCAGAGGGCGGCCGGAATCATGCGAGAGGCCCACATGGAGCTCTGGGTGCTTGGCAGTGGCACGTACCAAAGGCACAGACAAAGCATGTTGTTTCTCCTTCTCGCCCTCTTTGGGGTTCTCTCTGTTGCAGGGGGATGATGTTTGAAAATGGGAAGTGTTGGCTTTTAAAGAGTAAATGGCCTAGGGCCTGGCACAATAGCCTAGTGGCTAAAGTCCTCTCCTTGCATGTGCCAGGATCCCAAATGGGCACCAGTATGTGTTCCAGCTGCTCCCCTTCCCGTCTAGCTCCCTGCTTGTGGCCTGGGAAAGCAGTGGAGGACGGCCCAAAGCTTTGGGACCCTGCACCCATGTGGGAGACCTGGAAAGAAGCTCCTGGCTCCTGGCTTTGGATCAGCTCAGCTCTGGCTGTTGCCGCCACTTGGGGAGTGAACCAGGAAGATTTTTCTCTCTGTCTCTCTGTGAATCTGCCTTTCCAATACAAATAAATAAATCTTAAAAAGAAAAAAAGACACACATGACCGTGGACAGGGAACATGTAAGTGATGGAAACGTGGGGGCTGTAATCATCCCAAGAGCTTTTGTGTGCAGGCCAGCCCTCCGTGCGCCCTGCACTCCGCTCAACACGCCTCCATGCAATTTCCTATCTATGCAAGTGAGCTTGGACGGGAAGGGTTGAGGCTCAGGAAGGTAAATACAGGGCTAGATTTGACTGGCACACAACCGGTTTATACTGCATACGTTATTCATACTGTGCAGCTAGAAAAGTTAGAGAAAATGGAAATGAGTTTAATCTTTAATGACTTTAATATCTCTTGATCCTAACCTATGCATCCTATGCGTACTCTAGCTTATCATTTGATTTCATTTCACACAATAAGAAATTCAACTGCCCTTAATAAGACATCTCATTTTACAACCACTGAGCTCAGGCACACTAATGAACTCAGATCGCCGACACACAGTTCAGTCTGTGGTTAGCCAAGATGCGCAGCTGACGTAGCTAACGCTAAGCTGTGTCCTTGGCCCGCCTCCCTGAGTGCACCTGCGCAGTTACTCATCGAGAGCATTCGCCCTGTCTGGGCCCTCTTCCCTCCAGGCCTTCCCGGGTTCATCGACCCCTGTGATACAGCTTAATCTTGCTATGAATGTCCCGAGTACATCACACACCGGCCAGGGTCATCGGTGACAATTGTAATTAAAGATGCATGCAAATTTATTTAAAATAATGGCAGAGGAGTAATGCACAGAAGGGCCTTTGAGGAAGCCTAAACCTCTCCCACTCTCCTGAAAAATGGAATTCTGGATTCTAGTCTCCTAGAGGTGAGGGAATTGATTGAAGTGGATGCTGATTTGTGAATAGGATTGCTGGCTAAATGAGGCTCAGTATTCACAGGAGACAGAAACAAGAAGTCACTGCTAACGAGCAATGTGAGGAGACACTTAGAACTCAAAATGTAGTGCTTGTTTTTTTTTTTGTAGAAATATGTACACAGATGCTAACTGCTTTCTCACACAATCTCATCAAAATTTAGACTCAGTTTGAAACATAGTCGGGGGGGCCCAGTGCTGTGGCATAGTGGGCCAAGCCTCTGCCTGTGGCACCATCTTCCTGTGTAGGCGCTGGTCCCAGTCCTGGCTGTTCTACTTCTGATCGAGCTCCCAGCTAAAGGCCTGGCTTTATGTGGCTCATGTGGGAGATCCGAAGGAAGCTCCTGGCTCCTGGCTCGAGAGTGACTCAGCTTGGGCCACTGGGGCCATTCGGGAGGTGAGCCAGTTCATGGAAGATCTTTTTTCTATGTTTCTTTCTATAACTCTGCATCTCAAATAATAAATCAATCTTTACAAAAATGCAGAGCCTGCTGGGTAGTCATGACCCTGTGGTGTGAACCCGTGGGGCCAGAGCTGTTTAGAGAATTTGGAGTCCCATCATTTTTCTTAGCTGATTGCATGTACGGTATTTTCTGCAGACAGCACCCTTCAACCAAAGCATTGTTTTAAACGAAAATAAATGATTATTAATACACCCTAGGCAACAGACTGTTCAGTCTCAGATCAGTTCAAATCAGGTTTTTGCTGCCAAATCTTATTTTGGAGTCAAAAGCTGGTTTTCAGAGATTTGTGAATGTCAAATGTGGTTAAGGGCGGTGGTGGCTGTGGGGACCTAACCGCCGTGAGGTTCCACCGCCACAGCCTCTCCCGATGCCTGCCCCAGCTGGCTCTCTCTCTGGTTTCCTTTCTGTGGAGCGTTGCTGTTGGGAGGAACTGGGTCATCCGTCTTCTATCCTGGACCTCGCCACTGGGCGGAGGGGTCCCTTCCCTAGGCTCCCTCTTGGGACTCGGGAGATCCAGGGGTCCTACCCTCCACAACAGTTCACAAACACAGACGGACAACAAAGAAGCGAAACAAAAGCCCAGGGTTTTAGGAGTTTCACAGACAGTGACCTCAGCTGAGTCCCCAGCTAGCAGAAGGGGGGACCTGAAGATTCTGGATGCTCCACACGCGGTTGTCACTGGTTCACAGGCGGGGTGGGGGGAGCTCTAGGAGGCGAACCTGGCGTACTGCACTGCCGAGACCCGCAGGCTCCTCCACCTGTGGCAGCCCTTGACTGAGGATGCTGCAGTGGCCAAAGGGGCGAGGACTTCCGGCTACTTGCTCTCAACAGTGTTGCACGTGGGAGCAGGGAACCACACGGTGGGGCAGCCCGGGCGGAGGTCAGCACATGCCGCTTCCTCTCTGGACAGCTGGGAGCTGGCCGGCCTGGGGGTTTCACAGCCCCCCAGGGAGGGACGTTACGGATGGCCCATTGAACAGCTGTTTCGAAAGGCCGTCTGCCAAGATGCCTCACCCAAGTTGCAGACCACCCTCCTGGGGTGCTGCGACACGCATGTACCTTTTATTGTCCGTTCAAAACTGGATTCTTCAGCTGAGATGAAGGGCAAGAAGCCAGTGAGCTCCGGGGACTGTGGAAGTCTGTTACAAGGCCACCTGTTGGCTAGAAATGGAACTAACCTCACCAGCCGGCTCCGGGAGGTGCAGCTGCGGGAGGAGGGCTAGGCTTCATGGCAAACATTTCTGCTATTCTGGGATTGCTCTTAATTTCTGTTTCCTAATTCCTTCTCTCAAAGCTTGCTGAAATGCACATTTACACTATATTTAAAAAAACACAACTCCATAAAAGGGCACGGTCACCCAGCTACTAGTGCATTAAACAGCAAAACCGCATCCACACCCCATGTCCTACCTTTCTGTGTGGGGATGTTGCATCTTTTCTTCTCCCCCTTTCCTTTGCCCGCGGGCTGCTCCGAGCAGTTTCTCCTCTTGGTCTCAGAACACTCGGAGAGGAAGTCTTCCGAGTAGTCGCAGCGGGAGCTGAGGCTGCTGCAGGAGCACTGTGACCTGCTGTAGTCCACGCTCTTGTCGGACGCCAGGCTGTCCCTGGACAGGCTGCCCGGCCGCGCCGTGGGCGCCCCGCTGGGCTCCAGCACCACGCTGGGGAAGTGCTCGTCCAGAGCTGGCTTTGTGGGATCGACCACAGACAGGGTAGACATCCTGGCAGAGAAGGGTGTGTTTTGAATTTATTGCTCTTGACAGCAAGACAGCCAGAGCTGCACTGTAACTGTATGTGGCTAACTGGTGTGTGTGAGAAAAGCAGGTTATTTTGAAATACTTTCTGGAATTCTATTTTTTTGTACTTCTGCATAAAGTAGAAGATACCAGAGACCCACTTTGATAATATTCACAGGTAGTTTAAGATAAAGTCCATGTAAGATCACACCAGTGACAACAATGTTTCAATTTGTAATGTTTTAAAGATTTATGCGAAGCGCAGGGTTACAAGAGAGATCTTCCCTTTACTGGTATGCTCCCCGAATGGCCACAGCAGTCCGGATCGGGCCAGGCTGAAGCCAGGAGCTTGTCTGGCTCTTTGCCACACAGAGGGATCAGGGAGCAGCTGCAGGGACTGACTGGTGCAACCTGCCAAGCGGCGGCAGACAGAAGCAGAGGCACCATTTGTGAATCTTGGCGTCTGGACTCACAAGACTCCAAGATGCAGGCCCAGGAGACCCGGAAGGCCTCAACATGCTGCACGGCCACCTTCAGAGCTTTGCAGGTCCTCCAAGCCATCACCCTCCCTCGGGACCGCAGCCCCTTCTTGTACCACACAAATGCAAACGCCCAAACAATGGTTGCGAATCCACAAGAAGTTGGATGTTGGCCAGCTGTTGCTGACATGAGCTAGGCTTCTGTTGAGTTCTTCTTGTAAACCCTATAAACATTTCCCACCTAGAATACTCCTTGGAGAAGATGAATTCCACCATTTAGGGATAGAGGCTCAGTCACCAGGTTCCCCCTTCTGTTTCGCCTCTCAATGTTGCCTTCACAAGTAAGCCAACAGCTGCTACGGTGGAAGAATGCGATGGGATGCAAGAGGAGAACCCGGAGGTCGGCAGGCCTGGATCTGGATCTCCAAGTTTCCTAATCGCTCTTGGCCCTCTGTAAACTGTGAACTGCAGCGCTGACCCCGGAGGGTCACTCAAGCAGGAAATGTTACTGTTTGGCAACATGGTGAGCATTTAACAGGTGCTACCTTGCCTTCTTGGAAGAGCAGTTCCAACACAAATGTAAAGCCTGCCACGGGCACTGCTGGTGTCTATGTGTTAAGAATACGACCAAGATTCAGGGCCGATGTGGTAGCTCAATAGGCAAATCCTCCACCTGCAGCGCCAGCATCCCATATGGGCACTGGTTCTGGTCCCAGCTGCTCCACTTCCCATCCAGCTCCCTGCTAATGCACCTGGGAAAGCAGCAGAGGACAGCTCAGATCCTTGCACCCCCGTACCCACGTGGGAGATGTGGAAGAGGCTTCTGGCTTCCAGCTTTGAGCAGGCCTAGCTCTGGCTATGGTCATTTGGGGGAGTGAAGCAATAGATGGAAGACTTTGGTTTGCAAGAAAAAAGAAATCAAGATTCAGTTGTCTCCCTGTCCATTGCGTCGGTAGGGACAGCTGTCTGAGCAATCCCAACAGCCGAAAGCTCCTGAAGCGGAGAGGATGTGGCGTCCCGGAGTTCAGGCCCAGCACAGGCTGCCCTGCGGCCTGCCTGGGCGACCACCACACTCAGTGCCACCTACTGTGTGCCAAGCACGGACAAAAGTGGCTTTGGGAGCATTAGCTTGTTGTGGCATGACACCCTCCGAGAAACGGGTGTTATTAATCGGCAGGCGAGGAATCTGAGACCCAGAAAGACTGAACACGGCGTCCACGAGGCCAGGGAGCAGGAGAAGCGAGGTTCTTGCTTGACCTCATGCAGCTAGAATTTGTCGTGAGCTGATCCTGGGGCGACGGAGACACTGGCACAGTGGGTTTCTCTCCCATTCCTACGTCACAATGCTGAGAGCTCACACTGTGATCGTCTCCTGCCTAAAATTGTTTATTTTTTTCCCAGAGATTCCCTCCAGGTTAGCTCACCAAGGGCTCACAGGAGCTTCCTTCCTCGCATGAGCGTGGGCGGTCCGTGTGTGTTGCAGAGCCTGCCATCCTGGTCTCACAGGTTAATAACGATTTTTGGAGTGAAGAAAGGAAGGAAAAACCCAAGTGGAAACCCATTAGGGACATGTAAGACTTCCTAAACAAGACAGGCCCCTGTACCCCTAAAGCAGATCAAAGCACGCCCTCAGGAACGTGTCGCGGGTCGTAAGAAAGGTGGTGGGTTTGAAGGCAATAGGGTGCCTGGCTCAGCGGGTTTGCAAGAGTCCTAAGCCTCGGTGATGACTAAACTGTCCCCTTTGGTCCCGCCTCCTGTGGGTTCCTGCACATTGGAGGGTTTTTGTTGTTGTTGTTGAGAGGCTGAACAGCCTGCGAAGAGCTGGATGGGGAGAGAGCAGTCCTTCCACTGCTGGTTTACTCTGCTCGTTGGCGGGAGGGACCCTAAGATCTGAACCAGCAGTGCCAGCTGCTGCTGTGTGGAGTGCGCATTGGCAGGAAGCTGGGCTGCCAGGAAAGGTGGGACTTGATCAGGACACTGTGATCCGCAGGCTTTCCCGGGGGCACCATCTCCTGCCCCTTGCAGGATTTTCAGAGTGGGACATAGTGACTGCAGCTCCTTTAAAATGCTGCATAGCATGTATCATTTAAAACGCCCTCGCCGATGCAGGCTGAGGTCATGTACAGCCATGCCGATGCTCTCAATCCTACTTCACTCTCACCAATGGGAACCCCAACTCACCTCCTGAGCTCCCCAGCAAGGCCTGACCCCATCTGCAGTTCTTGGGCACGGCTGTGCCCTGGGATGGTGGAGCGACACACTGGGCTTGGCTCCAGCCCCACTGGTACTCGGGAGAGCCAGTTTGGGTGTAGAAAAGGCCAGACTAGGTTTTGAGTGCCACTGAACTTTGTGAAAGCTGTGTCTAGGCACGGGACAGGTAGCGCTGGGCTGCGACAACAAGAACCGTACGGGTGTGTGGCCGGCTGAGCAAGGCCACGGTTCTCGCCAGGACAGGAGGCGGACAAAGTCAGCCTGGGCCAACGACCCCCTGGTGTGAGTGAGAACTGCCACTGGGAGGAGGCTCGATGGAGGAGCTTGGGAAACTCCTTCATTGGATGCAGTCCCTGCAAGTGAGCACAAGAAACAAGGCAAGCAGCAGCCCAGACCATGCCAGGTTACAGTACCCATCAGCATACAAGGGGGTCAGGTCTGGGGACAGACCAGTCTAGGCCAGCAATAACACCCACGGGCAGATCTGAGATCCCGGGCAGGGGCAGGAGGAGCCGGATCGGGGTGCAGCACCAGCCAGTTCACATTAGGACTGGGACAGCAATCAGGCTGGGCTGGGACAGGCTGCAGCACCCACCAATAGGAGGTGGAACAGGGGGCAGACTAGACTAGGCCAGGCTGCACAATAAAACTGTAGAAGCTGAGGTGAGGCGAGTCATGTAAGTTCCAGGGATGGGGGATCTGACAGGGCTCGCGTAGTTTGGCTCAGGCCATAGGGCTCACCTGTGTGGTAGGGGTTGGGTTCCTGAGTCCTGGGGACAGGGGAACTGGTGGGGCGTGGGTCGCTTGGCCCAGATCCTGGGACCTGCCTTCTAGGTGGGTGTTGGCTGTGTGAACCCTGTGGGTGGGGGATCTGGTGGGGCTTGGGTCTCCTGGCCTGGGTCCTGGGGCTCACCTACTAGGTGCATGTTGAGTTCGTGGGCCCTAGGAGTGGGGGATTCATGGGGTTCAGGTCACCTGGTCCGGGGCCTGGGGCCTCCCTGCTAGGTGGACGTCAGGTCCGTAAACCCAAGGGGGGTTGGATCTGGCATGGCTGGGGTCTCCTGTTCCAGACCCCAGGGCCCACCTACTAGGTGAGTTCTGGGTTCGTGAGCCCCAGGGTGGGGGATTCGGTGGGGCTTGGGACGCCTGGCCCAGGAACTTGGACTCGCCTGCAAGAACATGTCCTCCTTAATGAAAAAGGTGGAGCAGTGGACACAGGCCCTGCTGTAAAAGGAGAATATGGCAGCTCATTTGGTGCTGTAGCAGAAGAACAGGACTAACTGGAGAACTACCCCAAACAAACGATGACAGCAGAAGATGCCAGTGAATGGAGCCGGTGGACATCGGGAGGTGACGGCATCCTTGGATCAGTGAGATCGGAAGCATTTCTGAATTACCCAAGCCACTGGGGCAGAACCCTCGGAATATGCACACACTGAGACACTGGGTTGATATGAGGTGGCGGTTCCTCATCCCTGGGCACTGGGACGTGTGGAAAGTCATGAATGGTTTCCCCCTTTATATCTGTCCTTTCCCCAGGAACAACAAGAAGAAATAGCAAATATGGAAGCAATGAGTTCACCCAATTTTCCCTAAACCTCGATCCTTCCCACCCTGCTCAACCATGTCATCATGATTAAATAAATAAATAAATAAATAAATAATAAACGATTGAAAAGCCCTAACAAGTGTGTGCCTTACTAGCGAGACTGCCCACAACCCTTCCTGCTCAGTAACTCACATTGCCGCTGCCATAGGTAGCTTCCTCAGGAAATGTGGTCTTCCTTTGCGCACGTTTGTGTACGTGGGTAAGCTCAGGAAATTCTTGACTGGCACTAATTTACTAAAAGATGTGTGTTGGTTTGCTTCCATCCAGTTTCTGAAACACACGGTGAGCTACAATAACCCCAGCTGTTTCCCAGGAGAAAAACCCTCTGACCTTTCAGCAGGACCGTTGTGTGATTGACTACTTCGTCGTTACATAGGCACAAATCATACACCCTCACGTAGCCTAGCCTAAAACACTGCGTTTTCTAACCTGCTGAACTCAGAGAGTTGTCATATATGCCTTAGTTTGGCATAGAGATTATATTCTTTTTTAATTTTTAAAAAGATTTATTTATTTATTTAAAGATTTATTTATCTTTATTTGGAAAGGTGGATATACAGAGAGGAGGAGAGACAGAGAGGAAGATCTTCCATCCGATGATTCACTCCCCAAGTGAGCACAACGGCCGATGCTATGCCGATCTGAAGCCAGGATCCAGGAACTTCTTCCGGGTCTCCCACGCTGGTGCAGGGTCCCAAAGCTTTGGGCCGTCCTCGACTGCTTTCCCAGGCCTCAAGCAGTGAGCTGGATGGGAAGTGGAGCTGCTGGGATTAGAACTGACGCCCATATGGGATCCCGGGGTGTTCAAAGCAAGGACTTTAGCCACTAGGCCACGCTGCCAGGCCCCCAACATGCTTTTGTCTTGGTATTTCATTAGGACTTTGACTACCATTTTCCAAATGTGTAATGGTGTTGAACATTTGGGTGAAAAAAAGATTGGTTTTTTGTTTTGTTTTGTTTTTAAGATTTATTTATTTGAAAGGCAGAGTGACAGAGTGTTCTCCATACTGATTTCCATAGAGGCTGTACCAACCTGCAGCCCCACCAGCAGTGGAGTAGGGTTCCCTTTTCCCCACATCCTCGCCAGCAAGCGTCGTTGGTGTTCTTGTTTATGTAGGCCAATCTTACTGGCGTTAGGTGGTAACTCAGTGATGTCTTAATTTGGATTTCCCTTATTGCCAGGGAGCTTGAGCATTTTTTCATATGTTTGTTTGCCATTTGGGTTTGTTCTTTTGTAAAGTGTCTGCCCATTTCCCATGCCCATTTCTTGAGTGGCTTGCTTGTTTTGGTATTTTGGTTGTTCTGGAGATCTTTGTATATCCTGGAGATTAGCCCCTTATCTTCTGTGTAGTGCGCAAAGATCTTCTCCCATTCTGTGGCTTGCTTTTTTTTTTTTTTTAGCTTTGTTGATTGTTTCTTTTGCTGTACAGAAGCTTCTTAGTTTGATGCAATCCCATTTGTTTATTTTAGTCTTGAGTGCTATTGCTTTTGGTGATTTTTTAAAGGAAGTTAGGGTCTACACTGAAATGTTGCAGCAGGGTGTTTCCAACATTTTCTTCCAAAAGTTTGAAGGTTTCTGGATGTAGGTTTAGGTCTTTTATCCATTTAGATTTGATCTCAGTTTATGGTGAAAGATGTGGGTCTAACTTCTTGTTTCTGCAGGCTATTAACCAGTTGTTCCAACAGCATTTATTGAAGAGACCTTCCAATTTCCCTGGATTGCTGTCTGTTTTTTGTCAAAGGTTGTTTGGCTGTATCTGTGTGGGTTCCCTTCTGCTGTTTCTATTCTACCCCATCGATCTTCCTCTCTGTCTTTATGCCAATACCAGGCTGTTTTAATAACCACTGCCCTATAGTATGTGGGAATTTGTGATCCCCCTGTTAGATTCCTATTCTTTAGGATGGTTCTAACAATTTTTGTTTTTTTGTGTTTCCGGATGAATCCTTGTATCATTTTTTTCCAGTTCTATGAAGAATGTTTTCGGTAATTTGATTCGGATTATGCTGAATGTATATATTGCTTTTGGTAGTATGGACATTTTAATGATATTGATTTTACCTATCCAGGAGCATGGTATGTTTCTCCATTTTTTGAAGTCTTCAATTTCTTTTTTAAGTTTTTTTTGTAGTTTTCTTCAAAGAAGTCTTGTACATTTTTAGTTAGGTTTATTCCTAGATACTTCATTTTCTTCTTAGTTATTTTCAATGGTACCTTGCTGGTTAGATCTTTTTCTATCTTGGGGCTGTTTGCATGCACTGTGGATGTTGATTTTTGTTCATTTATTTTGTACCCTGCCACTCTACCAAACTCACGTAAGTTCTAGCAGTCTCTGTGTTGAGTCTCTTGGTTCTTCAACGATAGGATCATGTCATCTGCAAATAGTGATAGCTTGACTTCTTCATTTCCCATTTGAATTCCTTTGATTTCTTTTTTTGTCTTTTTAATATATTTTTTTATTTTTAAATTTTTATCACAAAGTCAGATATACAGAGAGGAGGAGAGACAGAGCCAGCAGGGGAATAAGGGAGGGTTCCTTTACTGGACAGCTACTCCCACGGGAGAGCATGGGCTGGGATAGGGGCAGATCAGACTAGGCAGAGCTACCACACCTGTGCGCCTCATGTGGACTAGATCAGGGAAAAGCAGGCTGGGCTGATTATTCCTACTGGTGCAAACAAAATTAGAGTGGGTGAGGGTTATTTGGGCTTAGCCACAGCATCAGCTGGTAGAAGCTGGCACTGGGGGCCAGTTCTGTCAAGTCAAACCACGGAACTACCTGGAGAGTGCATAATCTGGGAGTGGGAGAGGCCTGGGAGGGAAATAGTGGGCTCATCCCTCTTGGGTTACCACTTCCATGAGAGGGCATAAAACTAGGACAGGGGCTGGGGTGGAATGGGGTGTGGGACAGACTGGATTACTGCTACACTTACTGGCAAACCAGGGTAGGGGGTGGGCCTGGTGAGGGTTATTGTAGGTTGCTCCAGCTAGGCTGTAGCTCCCACTGGTTTATGCAAGGGCCGAGCATGTGCTGGGCAGAACCAGGCTGGACTGCAACACCCATTGGTTCCAGTGGAAGTCGGGAGTGAAAACAGAACCAACCCAGCAATTGCAACCACCAGCTGATTGGGGTGATGGACTATGCCGGGCCCTGTACTTGCTAGCACATACAAGAATCTGGTTTGAGAACACCTCAGACAAAGTTTCTTTGGAGATCTCCTCAATCAAAATGCTGGACTCAGAACCCTAACGAAGAAAAGAGAGAAGACAGAACAGGTCAACTAACCATCTCAGCTATGATGGACTGTGTCAATCAGTGGATTCTTCAAGGACCTCATAGTGCTTGGAGTGGCAAGATTGGCAGCGATTCATAACTGTTGCAATATCAAAACCACTTGAGCAAGAACCTCAGAGCATGCCCTACATCCGGGACCTGGGGAGGGTGGGAAATTGGGTGGGCCTTCTCCTTTAATACCCCCGTTTAAACATGAAGGAAACAATATGGAAAAAATACTAGTCTTACCCAATTTCCTGTAGCCCTTGAACCTTTTAACCCTAATTAACTACATAAAGATGTAAAAAATCTTAAAAAGTTTAAAAAATGAATTCCTTTGATTTCTTTTTTTGTCTTTTTAATATATTTTTTTATTTTTAAATTTTTATCACAAAGTCAGATATACAGAGAGGAGGAGAGACAGGAAGATCCTCCGCCCGATGATTCACTCCCCAATTGACCTCAACAGCTGGTGCTGTGCTGATCCGAAGCCAGGAGCCAGGAACCCCTTCCAAGTCTCCCACATGGGTGCAGGGTTCCAAGGCTCCTGCCATTCTCAAGTGCCTTCCCAGGCCACAAGCAGGAAGCTGAATGGGAAAGGGAGCTGCCAGAACCAGAACGGTACCCACATGGGATCCTGGCACATTCAAGGCAAGAACCCTAGCTGCCAGGCCACCAAGCTGGGCCCTCCTTTTCCTTGTCTTATAGCCTCTGCAAGTACTTCTAGTACTATGTTGAATAGTAGTGGTGATAGTGGACATCCATGTCTTGTTCCAGATCTCAGTTGGAAGGGTTCCAATTTTTCCTAATTCAGTATGATGCTGCAATTGGGTTTTTCATATATTGCTTTGATTATGTTGTGGATTGTTCCTTCTATGCCTACCTTGTTTAGTGTTTTTAGCATGAAGCGGTGTTGGATTTTGTCAAAAGCTATTTCTGTGTCAATTGAGACTATTATGATTTTTGTTCTTCAGCTTTTGGATGTGGTGTATTACATTTATGGATTTACGAATGTCAAACCATCCCCACATTCCAGGGATGAATCCTACTTGATCTGGATGAATGATCTGTCTGATGTTTTTTTAATTCTATTGGCTAGGATTTTGTTGAGGATCTTAGCATCAATGTTCATCAGAGAGATAGGTCTGTAGTTTTCCTTCTCTGTTGGTGTTCTCTCCGGTTTGGGGATTAAGGTGATATTGGCTTCATAGAATGAGTTAGGAAGGGTTGCTTCCTTTTCTATTGTTTTGAAGAGTTTGTAGAGGATTGGGGTTAGCTCTGCTTGGAATGTTTTGTAGAATTCTGTGGTGAAACCGTCTGGGCCTGGACTTTTCTTTGTTGAGAGATCTTTAATCACTGATTCAATCTCTGCCTTGTTATACGTTTATTCAGGTCCTCTGTTGCCTCTGGGCTAAGTTTTGGTAAGTGGTGTGAGTCTAAGAACCTTTCCATTTCCTGCTGGTCTTCTGATTTGTTGGAGTACAGTTCTTTGTAGTAATTTCTAATTATTTTGTAATTATTTCTAATTGTCTGTTGTTATGTTGCCTTTTTCATCTTTGATGCTATTAATTCTCATTTTCTCTTGTTTTTTCTTTGTCAGTCAGGCCAATGGGGTGTCTATTTTGTTTATCTCCTCAAAAAACCAACTTTTTGATTCATTGATTTTGTGTATTGTTTTTTGATTTCTATTTGGTTTATCTCTTCGCTTGTTTTGATGATGAAATTGTATTTATTATGTGAGGTATAGTCAGGCTTTATTTTATGTAAACATCTTATCACTGTTCTTAGCTGCACGCTGTGGCAAGCATTCTGAGAGTATTTAGGGTTAGTGAGACTAAGCCATGGTTTGTTTGGTGAATTTAATACATTTTTGACTTGTAACTGATCATGTGTTTTTGAAGACCAAACCTTGTACAAATCAAGGAGCACCTGTATGTATGCTTGTGTAATATGAATTACACCTGCCAAAAAGGCCAAATATTCTTACTATTCTGGAAATCACAGGCCCAGCCTGTACTCAGATTTCTATCTATGTGATCTGAACATGGATCTCTTTGGATTTACCTGGGCTTGTTGGGAGAATGCCCTTCTTCCTATTTATTACTGCTTTAAAATTTTTCTTTGCAAGGCAGAGAGACAGAACGAGATCTTCCATCTGCCAAGTGCTATTGTAGCCTGCGCGAGGCCAGGGCAAAGCCAGGAGCCTAGAACTCAGGCTGGATCTCTCATGTCGGGCGGTAGGGTTTCTAGGACTTGAGTCACCTGCAGAGTGAGGATTAATTAGCAGGTGGCTGGACTGGAAAGAAAGGAGCCAGATATGCTAACTCAGGATGCAGGTCCCCAAGATGTGTCTCAACTGCTGCGCCAAATGCCTGCCCCTCTTCTTTTTCATGAAACTAACTTTGACAGACATTGTCAGCAATGTAAACCAAAGTAAAACCAACTTCGACTCTTGTAGCTGCCAACGAGAGGGGCCCTGAATGCTTAAATCAAGTGGTTCCTTGAAAACTCAGGCTTGTTAAGTGTTTTCTCATTGACCTCTGGAAAGTTGAAGGGTGACTACTGTCAGGGTTATGATTGCATAGTTAAGTTGATTAAACCTTTAGCATGTTTCTGTAGACTCTTCTTGACCAAATCAAAAGAAAAATGACACACACACACACAAAGGGAAACTTCTGCCTCCCAAGTTCTCAACACAAACAAAATTACTAAGTCTGCTAAATGTCTGCTGTGGGCAGCGCACTGGCGCTTCCTGAATCAGGTGTAAGGCAGTGTAGGTCAGGTGCACGCTGGCAGCAATTGATGTTCAGAGTGTAACCGTGCCTGTTTACTGCACTTGAAGCATGATTGGGAACGAGCACCTGTCACTGGTGGAGCTAGCACTGCTTTGTGACTCAAAACAAGCACAGCTCGCAAGGACAACCAGCTTGGGGTGGAATGATAGACCTGGTGGATGCTTTTTTTCCTTTTTGTTTTTGTTTTTTTTGAATGCACCATTGGAATCAAGGAACAATAAACCTTTGTATTGTGTTCTAGTTACAGAATAAGAAATATTAATGTTTAACATTAAGACACACATACCAGTCATCCTGAATACTGTACCCAGTGGTCTTCCATCTTGCTTTCACCACAAGGAAGACAAAAGATAAACCATGTGTTCAATTGGTTGAACAAGAATTAGCGCGTACCTGCTGTCCTGTGCCAAGCTCCCCTAAGATGTCTGAAGACAGATTGTTCTAAGCGGAGGCTTCTTCACACCAAAGTATTTACGAGGTTTTCAGAGCAGTATTTTTGGACATGATTTGATCTCTTTTTAAAGAAAGACTATGTTTCAGAAAACCTAAAATGACATCACAAAAGGAATGCATTACAGTCTCAAAGAAACACAAAAATAAATGTTTTGCAATAGTATTAATTTTATATCTTGATTTTTGCAACAAACAGCTGTATATATCACACATGCAGACTTTTTCTCTCAAAGTGCATCTCCTATTGAGATATGATCAAGTTCTTGGTTATAATTATTATACTGAAGCAAAATATGAAGGAACCATACAGAGCAGAACCATTCCTTTCTTTTTAAGGCAGAACAAAACATTCTGTGGCTTGCTCACCTCTTCTTTCTTTCCGCGGTGAAGCTGAACACAATCAGAGTTTTTTCTTGTAAACCAAAAAGCAGAAGTCCCCGGTGGTACTTACTGGTGAGCACTGGATCTTATTTGAAAAGCACTGGCATCTGTCAACTTAGTGTAATATGCTGAAGTGAATCCTTTCAGCTCAACAGTCATATGATCTGTCATTACAACCACAAAATTCTTAATTCTGGAAATGAATAGATTGCTTGCTTCCTGATGGAGCATTCATTGGACTATTTTGTTGATTGCTCTATTTTCAGCACCTACAAGTGTTGAGTAAATATTAATTAACTTCCTGGGTATTTCTATGCTTTGCTAATTCCTGTCTCCAAATTCACTGCTTTTGTCTCCATGCTGCCTCTCACCCGTGCCAATCCAACTCAAAGCGCTTTTCATGAATGCTTTCCCAATGTTACCTATATATCCATATCTTAACATTAAAAACGAATCTTATGTTTAATGGTAAAGCTTTAATTGCATTGCTCTAAGGATTGAGATAAGAAAGCCTGTCAACACAGTGGTTAACGCTGTTCTGGAGGTCCCCGTCAGTAGCACTGGACGTGACAAAGCAATGACAGGTGCATCAGACAAGACAGGGCTGGTCCTTTCACAGAGCCAGCTTGAGGAAGCCTTCATTGGTCAAATCCAAGAAAACTCGAGCATCCAGAATAAATGAGGGTACAGAATTACAACCCAGTGAATGAAATAGGAATCTGAGAATCCCTACTGAGAGAAACGAATAAATAAATGATAAAGGAAGAGAAAGCACTTTCTTTTTAAATTAATTATATTCATTTTTTACATAGTTGATAAGGATGATAAGGGTCAAGAGATCACCATTTCCACATTCTCTTTTTTTCCTTCTTGTATCGGGGAAGAAGCCACACCCAGCCTCCCAACTGCCTCCATACCTTGTGATGCCACTCAATGCCACCCAGTGCCATCCCAGGGCTCCCGATGTGGGGCAACCTCCGGGTCCTGCTCAAGAGATTTCGATAGTTCAACAGTTCTATATAACTGCTGATCTCACCACTCTAAGCACGATGAAATCTCTCCAGAATCCACTGGTTAACACGGTCCCCCTTAGAGTCTCTGTTTGCCCAGGTATTCATTGCCAACACTTGGCTGGAGTAGTTGATCAATTTGTTCTGTCCTCCATCCTCCATTATGGTACCAGGTGTCCTCTGCAGGATCCAGCGTACTGCCATATCCCCCATGTGCACATGGATATGCAGTCCACTGCTCCATCTGAGCCACTGAGGAGGCCCAGCTCTGACACGTGCACTCCACAGTCAGACCATGGAACCTGCACTTCTCTTTAGAGTTGGAGTTCTGAGTCCAGTGATTCACTTGGGGAATCCCCAGAGAAACTTCATCTGAGGAGATTCCAGACCTGACTCTTGTGTGTGCTTGTCAATATAGGGTCCGACACAGTCCTTCGCCCACATCAGCCTATGCATATGCTGGTGGTTGCGATTGCTGGGTCAGTTCTCTCTATCCCTGTCTTCCACACAAAGCAATGGGTGTTGCAGCCTACCCCTGTCCTTCCCATCACACAATCAACCCTCACACAAGCCAGTGGGAGCTGCAACCTAGTCAAAGTGACCCGCAATAACCCCCACCAGTTTCACCCCCTGCCCTGGTTCCCGTGCCTGCCAGTATATACAGTAGACTGGTCCAGTCTGTCCCACATCCCATTCAGCTCTCATACATGTCAATGGGTACTGAAGCCTAGTTCAACCCAACTAGCCTCACTATCCAGCCCACACACATGCCGGTGGGTGCCATTCTGTCTAGCCATGCCTGGTTCTCATGCTCACCAGTGGGAGTGGCAACCCAAGAGGGATGGAAAGAACTTTCTTATGATAGAACAACTATTAATAAAAGTACAGAAAAGGCAGAAATAGGTAATTCTTGTTTGAAAACTAGAGGTAGTTCAAAGAGGCAGGAGCTGCCAATGGATGCTGTGAGTCTATGTGAGTAAGGAGCAGGATTTGCAGTTTTATCAGAGAATCACTTCCTAGAATACACATCAAACACACAAGGAAGACAGGTGACTGTAGAGAAACCTGGAAGACGTCAGAGCCCACGGGAACAGGCGTGGGGCAGGTGGCCCTCACGTGCACCCTGGGCACTGAGAAGGGCAGGGTTTGACTGTCATCTTCCAGTCACCAGGAGCTCACCCTCAGCCCTCAGTCTGCTCCAGCGGAAAGAGCAGCTGGACGCATGTTCAGTGTCTTCGTACAGAACGAAAAGTCTGAACTCTTGGTCATGCGGCTGAACAGACTACTAAAGGAATAGGAAAGCTCTTCCCTTAGCCTACTAACTTGGTCAATAAAGGCAGTAGCTTAGGGCTGTCAAGAACACCATTACGATTGTGTATACACTTTTTAAAAAAAATTTTTTGCTTCAGATGTTTGGGTATGTTAAATATTGATGAAAGAAGAATATTGGTTAAGATGAGTAGAATCAGGTGCAGTGGTGTGGCAGCGTAATCCTCCGTCTGCAGCACTGGCATCCCGTATGGGCACTAGTGCATGTCCTGGCTGCTCCACTTCCAATCTAGTTCTGTACTTATGGGCTGGGAAAGCAGGGCAAGACAGCCTAACTCCTTGAACCCCTGTACCCTTGTGGGAGACGAGGAAGAAGCTGCTGGTTCCCAGTTATAGATCAGTTCAGCTCTGGCCACGTGGCCATTTGCAGAGTGAACCAGTGGACGGGAGATCTGACTTCTCTCATTGTAAATTTGCCCTTCAAATAAAATAAATAAATCTAACTCCCCAACCCCCCCAATCCAAGAGCAGCAACATGCCATAGAAGGAAAAGGAATTGTGAGTTAAGTTAGTAGAACTATATCTCAGGCCTGGTGTGATGGCTCAGTGGTTAAATCCTCAACTTGCATGTGCCAGGATACTGTATGGACACTGGTTAATGTCCCGGCTACTCCACTTCCCATCCAGCTCCCTGCTTGTGGCCTGGGAGAGTCTGCACGGCCCAAAGCCTGGAGACCCTGCACCTGTGTGGGAGACCCAGAAGCTCCTGGGTTAGGATTGGCTCATTTCTGGCTGTTGCAGCCACTTGGGGAGTGAATCAGCTGGTGGAAGAACTTTCTATTTCCTTTTCTCTGCAAATCTACCTTTCCAATAAAAATAAATTTAAAAATATTACAGCTTTAGTTCCCACTCAGCCAATACAATGAGCTGTTTAGCTTAAATTGGTGAAAATGATAAATTTGAAATGTGAATGATTTCTAAACTCTAGGTTGAGCTGTATTGGACAACATGGTAGTGTGTCACTCTTGAAACTTGGATAATAATAGACTAGCTGTGTAGGCTTTGATCATTCAGTAATTTTTGTATTTATTGTTTGAAGAAAAGTTTACCACATTGGTGCTTGTGTCTCTATTTCCGCCGAGTGGTGGTTAACGCGACGTACCATCCGGCACAAAGGGTATGGAGTTCTGGGAAGGTGTGCATGGGGGCTGCCGACAGTCAGGGCCCCTGCTGCCCCGCTTCTTTCAATATGTCCTCTAGACGACCATGTTCACTTCGTTCTCGGCACCCATGTGTGAGGGGCAGGGACTGTGCCAAGTGTGGGACTACAATGAGGACCACACACAGGACTGGTTGTTTTTGTGGAGCTGACGAATTGGTGACACTACAACAGTCCCTGGTTGGGATGTGAAGTCTGAGAGGGTCTGTGGCCCTCGTTCACAGCCTTTGGATTTTGGCTTTTTTAGAATACGTGCCTCTGCACAGTGAGATGTCTTGGGAGACGATACAACTGTCGGGTTCCTCTGATTCACACAGTTTTGGACTTTGGAGCATTTTGGAATTCAGGTTCGAGGATTCCGACAGCCATGTGCAAGCCGTCTCTGTATGAGTTGAGATGTGCAGGGTTAGTGGGAATGAACTACAAAGACAGGTGAGGAGTGTTAGTTATTGCACCAAATGTTAGTTATTTAAAATAGTTAAAGTTCCAGGGTGGGTCGCAGGACAGGGCGTCTCATGCCTGGATCCTGGACGGCTGCCATGTGCACATGGTGAGCCGTTCCCCGGGCCTGCTGGGTTCCGGGGGCTGCTTCCTTCAGGGTGAGTAGACCGAGGGGGGAGGCCTCCGGGACTGGGCAGGTCCGGGACCCACCTGCCGCCTTCATGGGGCGGTGAATGGGATTTGGGAGGGGCGCGACCTTGGGCCTGGGTTATTTAAACCTCCAGCAGCCTCCCGGCAGCTGCTGGGTCTCAGGACAGGGCGTCTCATGCCTGGATCCTGGACGGCCGCCATGTGCACATGGTGAGCCGTTCCCCGTGCGGCCGGTGCGCCATTTGGTGCCAGGCTCCACATGCTGGCCGCCCGGCCGGGAGCTCTGGGGATTTGGTTCTTTGAGTCACTGCTTAATTAGCTCCAGGTTGAACCCATTGTGCTTCTTGGACCTGAAACAGGCAGTAACTCTTCCTTTGTAAAATTTGTAATCACCAATAATGCTGAGCACCAAATACCAGTCCATGCAGAAGCTATGGCTTGGGGCTTGTCCTGCAAAAGTAGCTCCAACAGCTGGCTAATGTGTTAACTGGTAATGCAACAGAGTAGATCAGGCACGACCGAGCAAACCTTAGCCCACAAGTAAAACTAGAAACCAGGAGGGAGCAGAGGTCATGCCGAGCTAGGCTCTTGTAC
Source organism: Ochotona curzoniae (assembly GCF_017591425.1). Taxonomy (NCBI): domain Eukaryota; kingdom Metazoa; phylum Chordata; class Mammalia; order Lagomorpha; family Ochotonidae; genus Ochotona; species Ochotona curzoniae. The sequence goes on from NW_024466313.1 coordinate 928,241, forward strand.
CTACTGGTCTGTGGGAGCCAGGGATGCTAAGCCACAGTGTCTAAGGCAGAGTTCGGGACAGGGGAGGGGCTGTGCCAAGCTGAGTCAGAGAAACCACTGGCATGCAAGTGATCTATGGCTGGGAACAGACCCAGTTGGGGAGCAAAGGGAACAACCTTAGCTGGGCTGAGGTTCCCACCAAGAGGTACATGGCCTGGAAGGGGGGCTGCGTTCTGATCTGGAAACAGTTGTAGTCTCCCTTGGCACAAGTGTGGACTGGGATTGGATGCACCAAACCGGGCCAGACCCCAACACCCCCTGGTGTCCTGGAGGACCAGGGCAGATGTGGGATGGACTAGGCAAGGTCTCAAACCCCTACTTGTGATCCATATGTGGGTATGGACAAACCATGGCTGGGCTGGAACATCCAACAGCAAGAACCAGATTGGATTGAAGGCCAGTCAGGAAAAGCCACCGTTCCTGCTATGACAGGAGGTGGACAAAGCAGGACTGGCTCATGGACCCACTGGTAAGCGTGAAACCTGGCATTGGGAGAGGTTCTGATGGAGGAGTCTGGGCAACTCCTCTGGCAGGACACAGACCTGGAAGGTGAGCCCAAGAAACATGATAGGAAACAGCCCAGAAAAGGCCATGGAAAGCTACACACTGGCATACAATTGGCAGGGGTTGGGGGAAGACCAGGCTGAATCTGTCCACGTCATCCACTGGCAAATCCAGGCACCAGTGTGGGTGGAGCCAGGTTCGGTTGCAACAAAGACTAGTGCACAATATGGAATGCCAAGGTGAGGTTGGTTGCCTGTACCGGAAGGGACCGCAGCACCCAACCAGCCTGAGAACAAGAAAGAAAGTGGGCAGAGCCGGCAGGGGAATAAGGGAGGGTTCCTTTGCTGGACAGCTACTTCCGCAGGAAAGCATAGGCTGGGATGGGGGCAGATCAGACTAGGCAGAGCTACCACACCTGTGCGCCCCATGTGGACTAGATCAGGGAAAAGCTGGGCTAGGCGGATTATTCCTACTGGTGTAAACAAAATTAGGGTGGGCGAGGGTTGTTTGGGCGTAGCCACAGCATCAGCTGGAATCTGGGAGTGGGAGAGGCCTGGGAGGGAAACAATGGGCTCATCCCTCTTGGGCTGCCACTTCCACAGGAGGACATAAAACTAAGATAGTGGCTGGGGTGGAATGGGGTGTGGGACAGACTGGATTACTGCTACACTTACTGGCAAACCAGGGTAGGGGGCGGGCCTGGTGGGGGTTATTGTGGGTCGCTCCAACTAGGCTGCAGCTCCCACTGGTTTATGTGAGGGCCAAGTATGTGCAGGGCAGAACCAGGCTGGACTGCAACACCCATTGGTTCCAGTGGAAGTCGGGAGTGAAAACAGAACCAACCCAGCAATTGCAACCACCAGCTGATTGGAGCGATGGCCGGTGCCAGGCCCTGTACTTGTTAGCACATACAAGAAGTTTCTTTGGAGATCTTCCTAATCTAAATGCTGGACTCAGAACCCTAACCAAGAAAAGAGAGAAGACAAAACAGGTCAACCAACCATCTCAGCTATGATGGACTGTGTCAACCAGTGGATTTTTCAAAGACCTCATAGTGCTTGGAGTGGCAAGATTGGCAGCAATTCATAACTGTGGCAATATCAAAACCACTTGAGCAAGAACTTCAGAGCATGCCCTATATCCGGGACCTGGGGAGGGTGGGAAATTGGGTGGGCCTTCTCCCTTAATACCCCCCTTTAAACATGAAGGTAACAATATGGAAAACATACTAGTATTATCCACTTTCCTGTAGCCCTTGAACCTTCTTACTCTAACTATGTAAAGAATGTCAAAATAAATTTTATTTAAAAAAAATAAAAAAGTTCCAGTCCATTCGTTATTACGATATTGTTATAATATTATTACGTGCAGCTGATTCCCGCAACCTGGTTCTTTACCGTGAGCCGAAAACACCAGATGCAAGGAGGAATCTTAGGAGGTTTATTCCAGGGGGACGGGAACGGGACAGGGCGGTGGGCAGGCGAGGAGGGAGAGGGAAAAAGAGGTGGGGGCAGGCCGGAAGGAGGAGAGAGAGACAGAGCCGCACCTGGGCCCTTCTGTCACCCAGGTGAGCCTGCAAGGTGCGGGGATTGGGAGGGGTTGGGGGCAGTTCTCGGGATTGGCGTCTGAGACTGTCACAGGTGATTGCCTAAGGATGATGGGTAAGCAGGCGGGGCTGGGGAAGGGGCTGGGGGATTGGGGGTGGGATTCTCAGGTGAAATGCCTGATTGGTGGACGGCTGGACTGGCGCGAATTTCATGAGCTGTGAGGAAGAGGAAATGGCGCCCTGTCCAGGGTGGGATATTCGAATAACTCCTTACAAGCAGGAAGAGGGAAAGTCCTTACAGACAGAAGAGAAGTGCGTGGCCTGGTGGCTGGGCCAGGCCCAGGGGTTGCAGAGCAGCGCTGGGAGGCACCGGGTGAGGACCCTCGGGCCTTAACCCACCGGCAGTGCGCAGCTGGCAGTAAGCAAAGGTGGAAGGCTGACCCACCTCTGCCTTCTGGGAAAACAGAATAAAGGCAGGAGTGACGCAGGGGAGCCATGCAGGGAAGGTGGGGGGAATGCCAGCTGGGCCGGGCTGGGTGACTTGCACAGGAGGGGACGTGGGAACTGAGGGTCCTAGGCGCGGTGGGGCGGGCAGCGACCTTGGGCCGGGAGAGGAAGGAGGCCAAGGACGCAGGTGCGGCTTACCCTTGCGGGGTTGCTGGGGACTGCGGGGGAAGTGCCGCCCGCAGCTTTCTCTAAGGAGTGACAGGGGACGCGGAAGGAGCGGGGTAAGATCGGGACCCTCCTCCAGACGCCAGGCAAATGGCTGCAGCCCGACCTTGGGGGCTGTGGTGGTGGGACTCCCAGCACGCAGCTGTCCTTTAGCGTTTGGATGGACTTTGAGTTTGCATCTGAGCAATTCATCTAGAGAGGGTTCACGGTCATGGGCAGCCAAGAAAAGCTGGTCTGGGAAAAGTGACCTGTTAGCCCAAGCCTGGAAACAGGGAGAGGCGGTGGGGCGGGCCACAAAGGGGGGCGAGGACAAGTTTAAGGGGCGCCTGCCCACGCCAGGATTAGAAACGAAACATCCAAGCCGGCAGAGGCAGAGCTGAGCGCTGAAGATTCAGATGAACCTCGAGGGTGGGCTGGGAATAAAAACCACAGGCCGTAGCCTCGACGTGTGCGTGGCAAGGCGGGAGCGTGGCTCCCCGAGGGTCTGGCTCGGTCCTTCGCGGTCCCCGGGCCCGGGAGCCCCTTGCCACCTCCGCCGGGCCGGGGCGCAGGAGCTGGGCCGGGGCCAGAGCCGGGCTGGAGCGGCGCAAGGGGCTGCGGGGGGACGGCGGCAGTTACCTGCTCCGCGCGGCTCCCGCTGCAGCGCCAGCCCCGCAGCCTGCAGCCTCCGGGATGCGGTGCGTCGCCCTGGAGACGCGCGCTCGGCCTCTTGGGACCGGCGCCTGCCCTGCGCACTCGGGGCACCCGCGCCGCGACCCGGTGCACGGGGCCTCGCGGGTGTGCTGCGTGGGGTGCGCTGTGCCGGGTGAGCTGTGCGTGTCCGAGCCAGGACCCCACCCCAGACCCCCGCAAGCTGTGCCGACTCGCTGGCAGGCCAGTGTAGACGCCCGGTTAACTCATTTTCATGCTGACGAAGGGCTTTGAAAACTCAGTTCTCACCAATCCAATTCCTGTTGGGTGTGGAGAATTTAGGAGTGTAAAAATAGCCTAGGTGTTTGAATTGTAGGTGATTTTGAAATGACTGCCTAGGAAGGAGACAACGTTTAAGAATGTTGATAGTGGACCTGGCGCCATAGCCTAGTGCACTGTTAAAGTCCTCACCTTGCACGCCCAGGATCCCATATGGGCACCAGTTTGTGTCCCAGCTGCCCCACTTCCCACCCAGCTCCCTGCTTGTGGCCTGGGAAGGCAGTGAAAGGTAGCTCAAGTTCTTGGGACCCTGCACCCACTTTGGGAGACCCAGAAGATGTTTCTGGCTCCTGGCTTCAGACCGGTATAACTCTGGTCGTTGTGCTCATTTCAGAGTGAGCCAGCAGATGGAATTATCTGTAAGTCTGGCTTTCAAATAAGTAAGCAGTCTAGGTGAGATGTTCAACCTTACTTAAGTTTTAAGACAGCCACAAAATCATTGATCCTGTACTATAGCATTCCTACTAGGAATTTATTGATTGATTGACTTAAAATTATTTATGTATTTTAAAGACAGAGTCACAGAAAGGGAAAGGCAGAAGGAGAGAGAGAGAGAGAGAGAGAGAAAGTGTTCTCTCTGCTGGTTCCTGCCCCAGAGGGCCTCCATGGCCAGGTCGAGGGAGGAGCCGGGAGCTTCTTCCGGGTCTCCCATGAGGGTGCAGGCCCAAGCACACAGGCCTCACCCTCCACTGCTTTTCCTACTGTGTTAGCGGGGAGCTGGATTGGAAGTGGAGCAGCTGGGACTTGAACTGGTGCCTGTATGGGATACTGATGCTCACAGGTGGCAGCTGAACCCATTGTGTCACAGCTCGAACCCCTTGACAGAGCCTTAAAGCAAAGCTTGACAAACACATGGTGCTGTCCCAATTTCTCTCCTCCTTGCTTTATTTTTATTTTTGGCCACTATATCAGGGCCGTGTCGGGATCCCCGTGGACACATTTTGACTTCACTCTCCTTAGAACAGATTCCAACGTAAGCCCACATCGAGGCTTTCTGGATTCACATGCGAATTGCCTTCCGGACAGGTGCTTCTTGGCCCACATTGGAAGTGTCCTCCTCTGGAATCTGGACCGGTGTCGCCAAGATGGCTGGCTGGCCGCGATCCTTTTTTGCTGACAGATGAGCTGCACAGAGTCGGGAGTGGGGCTGGTAAAGGCAGGCTCCGGAGAAGGGGTGAGGCCGGCGGGAGGACAGGAGACATACTTCTGTCGTGCTTTAGGGCTTTTCCCCAAACCTTGCGGTGTGACTGATGGTGGCCTTATTGACATGTGAGAGTTGCATATTTTGCTTTCTCTATGCATGTGGCTACAAACTAGACTTTTCTGGTTTGCCTTAACTCCTGTTTTATAGGAACATCTTAACCACAAGTTAAACTTCTAAGTGCATGGACTCGAGTGGACCCTGGCCACGAGCAGGGCCCTTGGCTTCACCCGAAAGAGGCGTCTCCTCAGTCACTCATGTCCAGCCATCTACCTTGTATAAGGATATGTTATTAAATATGCATCCAGGGGGTGGCATGGTGGCTCAACAGGCTAACCCTCCACTGGCAAGCACTGGGATCCCATATGGGAGCTTGTTCCTGTCCTGACAGCTGCACTTCCAATCCAGTTCCTTGCTGGTGGCCTGGGGCAGGCAGCAGAGGAGGGCCCAAGTCCTTGGAACCCTGCATCTGCATGGGAGACCCAGAAGAGTCCCTGGCACCTAGCTTCAGATCGGCTCAGCTCTGGATGCTGTGGCCATTTGGGGAGTGAACCAAATCATGGAAGATCTTTCTACCTCTCTCCTTCTCTCTGTATATCTACCTTTCAAATGAAAATAAAATAGATCTTTAAGGAGAAGTATCCTGTGGTGGTCACGTAACCCCTCTGAAATCGCAGCAGCAGTTTTTACTGCTTACAAGCCAAGCTGGAAGCTGATGCTTCAGGACTGACCCCCTGACTTACAGCGGGTCTGTCCTGGGGTCCAGCTTGCCTGAAACTTCTCTCGGCTTCCTTGCAGGGCAGGAGGCCCTGGGCAGGCTAGATCTACCCTCATAACCTGTGCATCTCGGGGACCACCATGACACCTAGCCTTGGTGCCGGGTGCCAGAGACCTGCAGCTCTGGTAGCCCCTTGATACGTCACAAGCACCCTGATCCAGGGGAGTGGTAGACCCTGTAGTCTGCTGACAGAGGATACGTTCCCTTTGCTTTACCCCAAAGCCTTGTCCTCCTTACTTGGACTGGGCACTGGGAACAGGCACTGAGCTTTTGACAACAGTCCTAAGGTTGGATCCACCAGGATCTGCACAGCCGAGATGAAGAAGTAGCAAGGAATGAAGCTCAGTCCGCCTTCTGAACTGTCGCTAGAAAAGCCCCTTGTTGGAGCCAGCAGGCGCGGCAATGAGAAGGGAGGGCCTTTCTCTCCTTTGCCTGCCGTGCACACAGCAGATGCTCTCCTGGTCCCAGAGCTGGGCTACAGAAGGCCTTGGGTGATGGACACAGGTGGGACTGCCTGTTGGACTGTCCGCCTGCACCTCTGTCTCCTGCCCGCCAGCAGGGGCCTGACTGTGGGAGCTGAGAGCTACAGCCATTTAGCAAGTTTCCCCACCCCACCCCACCCCTGTCCCCCTTAGGGACCCATAGGGAGTCCTGAGGCTTATAGAGCAAGGCAAGGCCCCTTGGCGCGAATTTGCATCTGGAGTCTTCTGGGCCCAAGGACACCTCTGGTGAATACCCCTCCCTTGTAAACACGTCTGTGCTTTCAGACTTGCCAGGGGGCCTGGTCTGAGTCTCCACATTTGTCTCCACGTGGTGAGGCACTGACAATAAAGCCACTGGTTACGCAGGATGGAGAATCGGGTCTGTGTGTGTGGCCTTCTGGTCACACTGGCTGAACGTCAGTGCTTGAATATGCGTGTTTATGTCCTGTGCAGTGTGCTGCTGTTAGTGGCAGTAATTGGTGTTGACAAAGTTCAATTCTCTGGTGATATCAAAAATAATAGATTTTAAAATATTTTTTTTAAAAAAGATTTGTTTTATTTGAGATGGAGATAGAGAGGTCGATCTTCCGCTCCCCGATTTACGCACCAAATGGCCGCAATGAGCTGGGCTGGGCCGGGCGCAAGCCGAGAGCCTGGACCTCTGTCCATGCTTCCCTTACGGGTGTCAGGGACCCAGATCTGTGGGCATATCTCCTGTCTCCCACTTGCATCAACAGAGAGCCGGAGCAGAAACGGAACAGCTGAGAACTCAAACTGACATTCCAATATAGGGTACGGCTAGAGTGGGTGAAGACTTAACCTGCTGTGCCACAATACTGGAGCCCAAAAGAAAGAAATTGTATAGGGGTCCTTGGACTCTGCAGACCTGGGAGGCGCTGACCCCTCTGACCCTCCAGGTGTGTTTCTGAGTGGTGGAGCCTGGTGGAGGCGCTGGTTGTGTGGCCCGTGGCCTGAAGTCTCCTAGAGAAACCACCTGAGGATCACGACCTGTCCTCGGCTTGGAGGCCACACGTTCCCAGATCTGACCCGCCTCAGCTCTTCCCAGGTCACAGGAGATCTGGGCACACTGCCCAGTGTCTGCTTGCAGCCCCCAAGCCACTCTTTCTGCACCCTTGGCATAGGTTTAGCTTTGGGAAAAGCAAGCCAAAGAGGAAGCTTTTTCTTTAGGAAGTGACGTGGCCTCAAGGACTCATAGGAGTGTTCGGGGGGATGCTGGCTGGAAAAGTGGACTCAGTTGGTTTGTCGTGATGTCTGTGCATGGGAAGGCTTGTTGGGAACCGGCACCAAAGCCTGGAAGTCTGAAATCACCACGGCCCTTAGATGGCGCCACGTAGGACACAGGATGTCCACGGCAGTCCTGGCGATTCCAAGCATGCCTTTTCTCTTGAAGAAGTCCACCAAGCTGTGTATGGAAAGAAAGGGTGGCATCTTACTGCAGGAGAGAGGTGAACCATGTAGGAGAAATGTCGGCCTTTGCAGAGGCAGCTAACCTGTTCAAGCAGGAGGCAGTGGTGCACTCTCATGCATGTTAAAGTTGACCAGTCACCGAGGGAAGCACCAGAGCTGGTCAGACGCTAACCTGGGGTCACATCCTGCCCTTGGGCCTCACCTCCACATTGCTGCCTTCAGGCCCAAATGTCCTGAACGATTTGGATGGGGCAGGAGAATGGACTCAGATCTGCTTACTCAGGATCCAAAAACAGGTACCTGCCCTTCAAAAGGCCTCGAGCAGAGGGCATCTTTTGCGTTTGTGGGTCTTCATGAGCGGTTTGGCCAAATGGTGGGCACTTTCAGCGGGGCACAGAAAAGGCCTGTGAAGAGGGTTTTGTAAGTGTGTTATTTTAAAGCTCGTCTGAAATGTCTGGCATTTGTGCCACCTCAAGGCTCGCTGTTTCAGCAAGGGTCCTCACATCCCCATTGTAACATTTTCCGAATTGTTTTTCACAGGGCAAACTCCTTTTTTAGAGTTCGTAGTGAAAAAAAAGGGGGTACTGCCAGTTTGAGGGGTGGTGTGGTGTGGAGAGAGCTGGGTCGAGTAATGTCTGGGTGTGACTTGTTCTGGGTAGTGGATGGATGGGTCCTGTTGGAGCCCAGGGGTTGGGGGGTTTGGGCCAAGGCCATCCGGTGGACTTGGCACATGGGCCATGGTTACGGAGCACAGCTGCCAGCTGCCGTCTCAGTAGGAAGGAAGGGGTTTCTCCCTGGGTGTCCTGCATGAAGGCAGCTCCGCCCCAGGTGTGGTGCGACCCCTGCAGAGCACGTGAGAGCCCAGCTCTGGCTTACGTCACTTTCTTGCAGCGTTGCTAGGAAATGTGCCTGGCTTCTTTCTTCAACAACGCAGGCAAATGGCGTGCTTGTGCGCAGGCTTTACGGCTGAAAATACACATTCTTCCTGGGGAGGGTGTGAAAAATCAAAAAGCTTGAAAGTAAAAGAATCAGAGTGAAACTGATCTGTCATCTTTGGGCTTCAGAAGACATAACAGCGACTTCAGCTGAGGGAACCACGCACCATCCTCATGGAGTTCCTGACTGGGGCAGTGAACTTGGCAGTGCCAGCGGAGACGGCTCAGCTGTCCACTGAGTGAACTCGAGGTGTGCCCACCGGCCGGGGGGTTCTTGCAGCGGGGGCTTTAAGAAAAGAATAGGCACACCCGTTTGTTAGGAGGACGTGCCTTTCCCAGTATTTCTTGTAAGCCTGGACTTGGCCACTAGTGTCTTTGATCCTGCTTCCCCAGCGTTTGCCTCTCAGTTGGAACAGAACTCGAATGCTCTGCTTAAACACGTCGTGATTCTCCCGTCCCACCACCGGCTCTGAAACAGTCAGGGCCGTGGCTGAGCCAGCTGCTGCTGCCTCCTTGGCCTGGTGCCTGTTTCTGGGCTGGGGAGGGAGAGCTGGGACACTCCCACGTCGGCTTACCGAATTAAAAAAGGACTCTGCCTGACTGGACCTATGGACGCTTCCAGTGTGCCCCCTGGGATCACGGCGGCTGCAGCCTCCGGGCCGGCCAGGAGCCCCACAGCACCCCTACCCCCAACTTCTGTTCTCCGGCCCCGCCTCCCCTCGGCCCCCCAGGCCTCTGATTGGTGCGTCGTGCAGCCTGGCCTTTTAGGGACTGTTGTCCAGGCCTTTGAAGTGATAAGGGAAAGGGTCCAGAGGCTGCTTTTATTAGCCAATCAAATATTCTCCTGACTGCGCTCCCCCCTCTTAAGAGGTGGTGGGAGGGGCAGGTGCCCAGAGCAGCCCTGGGCAGCCGCCAGCCCGCACCTGACACTGGCCTGTCCCGGGTTTGTCCCGCGACGCGTTCCCTCGCACGGGTGCGTTGGGGGCCGTCCCCGTGCCTGCTACCGACATGGTTATCAAAGTCTTTGTGGCCACTTCTTCCGGGTCCATAGCGGTAAGGCGTTCTTCTCTGTGGCTGGCACTTTTCTCCTGGCCTAGTTTTCTGGAAGGGGAAGGAGCTGGCCTGTGCCACCCTTCCACTCTGTCAGCTGCACTCGCGTGAGCGTGGACACCCCTTGTTTTGTTTCCGTGGTGTTGAGCAAGTGTGTGATCCGCGCACAGCTGGCACGCAGGGGGCTGCTGGCAGGAGGCGGGTTTCTGATGTGTGGTTTGTGGCTTCTGCCTGTGTACACTCACAGATTCTTTCTTTTTTTTTGGCATGGGGCGGTCGTGTTTCTGCTACTGGTCTCAAGTCACAAAGCGAGGGCATTGTTGTCGGCAGTTTAGAGCATGCGGTGGGCCGGTGGCTGGAACGATTCCTTGCGCGCAGTTACTTGTAGATGCGATGTTGACCGTACAGAAAGTGTAAAGTTAGCATGTGTAATTCTATTATTTGAAGAAGCTGATGTCACAGCTGTAAAAGCAAGCATCTTTAAGGCTAGAGTGGTCTGGTCTGGGACCAGCGACCTTCGATGCTGGCTCGCCCTCTGCCGCAGCCCAGACAGGAGCTGGGGAACAAGGACTCCTCCCTGGCGACAGCTTGGGCTCTGGCACCTGCAGCGTCCTGGCAGGAGTTAGGAGGGCTGCAGAACCAGTTGCAGCAGTCTTGGGAGTGGGACATGGGGGGGTTGTTGCCTTGGATGTTCCCAAAGCTCTCCTTTGCTGCCCACCCAGCCTGGCAGCAGAGAGCGGAAGGCAGGAGTAGGGGGCTCTGGTGGCTCCTGGGTGTCCTTCCTTTGCGATTGTTTTAGCTCTCCCCGAATGCAAAACCCTGCAGAGGCTGTGGTATGACTGAGGGCTGCGAGCGAGGCGTGGACCTTGGTGAATGCATCTTTGCAGTGTTTGGATGCCGTTTCTTAATAGAGCAAAATGGCACAAATGCGTTTCAATGATATTGTTAATGCTGTTGTTGACCGCTGGCATACCTACTTACCAATCTGCTCTAGTTTTCTGTACACCTGGTCCCATTCTTCCAGGGACTGCAAGTGTTAACGTTTGGGGTTGTTTGGTAATGTAGTCACCCTTGAGGCCCTGGAGGGATGCCGTTCTTGGACAGGGTAGGTGAATTCTGGTGGCCTAAGGATGTGTTTCTGTGACATTGTAATTTCATGACCTTGGGGAAAGTTATTTCACCTTGCCAAGCCTCAATTTCCTTGTCTGTAAAATGAGGATAAGAATAGTACCCGCCTCATGGTGTTGTCATGAGGACTTCAGAAATGCCAGGCTGCAGTGCCCAGCGTGGCACCAGGCATTTCATCAGCCCCCAGCAACTCCTAGAATTGTTGGTTAATGCTATACCTAGTAGCCAGTATTAGTTAATATCAGTTACTACTGTAATTTCTGTAATTCTCAACTCATGTGAATTGATGTTAATTAGAATCACAGCTGTTTTTAGTTAGTGTAATTATCACGTAGTATTTAGTAGATCTGAGTCTACAATCGCTGGATATAGAAACTGTCCAAAGCCAAATCAATAGAATAATTCCTTCCTTCCTTCCTTCCTTCCTTCCTTCCTTCCTTCCTTCCTTCCTCCCTCCCTCCCTCCCTCCCTCCCTCCCTCCCTCCCTCTCTCCTTCCCTTCCTCTCTCCCTTCCTTTCATTTCTTTCTTTCTAAAAGAGTTATTTAGTTATTCGACAGGCAGAATGCTCAAGGCCTTTCAACTGTTGATTTACTCTCTATGGCGCTAATGGCCAGAGCCCATCCAGGCCAAAGCCAGGAGCTCAGAGTTCCATCTGGGTGTCCTGTGTGGGTGGCAGGGCCTGGGGTTCCATCTGGGTGTCCTGTGTGGGTGACAGGGCCCGGGGTTCCATCTGGGTGTCCTGTGTGGGTGACAGGGCCCAGCAAGGGCTCTGCTTTCTCAGGCGCATTAGGAAGGAGCTGGGTTGGAGGTGGAGGGACAGTGTGCTGGGGGCCTGACTGTGCAGCTCTCGGCTTAGGGTACAGAAGCTTCTCTGTTTCTGGTCTTTCTCCACTCACCCCACTCTGAGGGAGCCATCACTACATCCCTGTTACACACGGGGAAGCTGGGGGTGTGAGGCCCAGCGCAGATGGCCAACTTCTGAGCTCGGATGACTCCCATCCAGCGTGCTTCTTACTACCGTACAGTGACCTCGGCTGGAAAGGCTCCTGACTGTACAGCACAATGAGCAGGAGGTGACAGACGAGTGACAGTGAGAGGTACTGCTTTCAGGTCACTGCGACACATTTGGAGCAACTCGCAGTGGCTGGGTGACTTAAGGTCGGAGGAGGAAACAGGACAAGATAGGAAAAAGGAGCTCTTGTGTCTCAGTGGCGACACTGGCCCAGCTAGCGCAGATCCCGGGTCTCCACCCAGCACAGGCCCTGCAGCCTTGGAGCTGGCTTGAGCCCAGGGCACCCCGGAGGGGCACAGGGAGGAGGCAGAGGGAATGTGTGTGGGAGAACTCCTGAACTACTGCGCATGCAGCCCTGAGGGTGCAGAATGGGAGTGGCCCCACACAGAGAAGAACCACACCACGTGAGGGCTGGGGCCTCCTTGATCAGGTTCCCACCCAGGGGAGGACACTGGAGACTGGGGGCACAGAGCCCTCCCTGGGGTCTGGGCACCAGGAGCAGCAGAGGTGGCAGCGCTGGCCAGGTCATGTGCCCCCTGCACCCCATCCCATGCTTCCTTTTGCTTTTTGCTTTCTTGGGGGTGGGGAGGGCGTGGCGGCTAACAGCAGTGTGGTGCGTAACATCTGGCAGCCCCTCACTTCCCGTGTGCTTTAGCTGTCACATGGCACCAGGACCACTTGTCCCTTGTCATGGGAGAAAGCAGGCAAGACTTCAAGAGATGTTTCTCATCTACTCAGGAGTTGTGAAAGAAAATGTCATCCCTTTACCATTCCACCAAAGCATCGTGGGATGGAAATGGAAAGCGAGCCAGGCAGGCAGCCTGCTGGGCTGGGCTGAGCTCCTGACAGCGGATCTGAGAGGGGTTTGGGGAAGGGCACCTGGGGAATTGGACAGAATCAAGGGGGTTGCCTTCAGAACTTTCTCATTCAAAGCCAATGTGTTTATCAAGAAGACATCTGGACTCCAGGGAATGCAGAAGTTATAAAAAAGCACGTGTCACGGTGGGCAGGTTGGAAAATGGATAGAGAATGTGATTATTAAAGTAGCGATGCAGCCCAGCATTTTGCTGTGTTCGGAGAGTCAGCCTGAAAGCTGTGGAATGCAGCCAGGTCTCTGGGCACAGGAGCAGGAGAAGGAGGCCCTTCCCCGCAGGAAGGACACACAAGGCACCTCACTGGGGAGGCCCTGTTCTTGTTAGTGGGATCCCCGATGGCAGCCAAGCAGGGTCTTGACTGGGAGGTTTATGGTGTTCTGGGTTGTTAGAAGGCAAGGGGGCAGCTCTTTTAAAGCAGAAAAGACTTTTGTTGAAGTCAGCACAATGAGATGGGAGAAAGAAAGATTGCAGTGACTGGGATGGGGTTGGGAGATCTAGGGAGAGATTGGCCCGGCAAGCTGTGGGCAGCAACTTGTTTATGCTGTTGGTGGCAGAGGGGGCCACATGTGTGTCAGAGACAAGTCCACCAAGAGAAGGCAGGCTTGCGTGGGCAGAAGACCCCGTTGACAGGTGTTTGGCCAAGCCTACAGTTCCCAGTGGGTGTGCATATCAGCTTGGGCTGTCTGGGGCAAGTAGGCAGCTGTAAGAACCAGAATCGCAGAATTTCAGGAAATAAAATTTCATCCTGACATCTTCAGATTTGTTCTTAACTGGGCTCAGGTTAACTGTGTATGTCCCAGTGGCTGCATGAGTTCTAACAAGTTAGTACGTTAGGGGATACTGCATCTTTCATTCCCCTGTATATGTGCATGTATCTATCTATGTGTGTATAAATATATATATTGGCTGCTCTTGCGCCAAGCTGCAATGCATGTCTGGGTTTGCGTCTTATTGACTATAAATGTTGTGTTGGAGCCAATGTCATTCTTTAATTTATTGCTTTAACGATTTTAGCCTCAATCTCTTTATACATATATATGGATTTGGACTTGATCCGAGGAGGATTTCAATCTAGATCTGAGGGGCTGGCATTGTGGCACAGTGTGTTAAATTGCCTGTGACGCCAGCATGCCATAACAGCCACACTACTCCACCTCTGAGCCATCTGCCTACTAATGTGCCTGGAGCAGCAGCAGAAGGTGGTCCAACTGCCACGTTCTGGCCACACCGGATCTCCATGGGAGACGCAGATGGGATTCTAGACTCCCGGGATTGTCCTGGTTCAGCCCTAGTTGTTGTGGTTATCTGGGAAGTGAACCAAAAAATGGACTCCCTCTCTTTTTTTTGGGTCTCCCTTTCTACTCTATAACTCTGGCTTTTAAATATATAAGTAAATCAATCAAAAATAAAAAATCAAAATGTGAGATTTGGGACTAGTGTGCTCCTGGACAGCATTGGTTGGGACCCCCAAGGTCAGTCCTGTGTGACCAGCCAAGGTCAGTCCTGTGCGACCAGCCAGCTACATGAAGACAGCCAGTACACCTGCATCTTGGAAAACATCTTCCAGGGCTCATTTTTGTTACGGGACGATATTCTGTTTGAAGACTTGGAGAATATGCAGGCATCCGTACTTTGGTATCAGAGTAAAAGCATGTTTAAAGTTTCCAATGATCACCAAAGTGATGGTGTACTTGCTGCTTTGTCACTCGTAGCGCTCTGAGATCTATGTTGAGCAGAGTGGTGCTGTCCGCTCTTTTTCCCACCCACACTGGAGAACCTGTTCGTATCCGGTTCTTGGCGCAATGTCCTGTTCAGCCGAGAGTTCAGAAACCCCTGTCGCTGATCAGTTCATGATGCCGCCCTTGGGCCTTTTCTCTTTGGGGTTCTTAAGCACAGTCCACAGGCTGCAGGGACGGGTTCACCAGTAAGAAGCTGCATCTCCAATTTCTTTCTTACTTTTTAAAGATTTATTTATTTTTATTGGAAAGTCAGATATATACAGAGAGGAGATGCAGGCAGAAACAGAGAGAAAGATCTTCCATCTGCTGGTTCACTCCCCAAGTGGCCACGATGGCTGGTGCTGAGCCAATTTGAAGCCAGGTGCCAGGCGCTTCCTCTGTGTCTCCCACACGGGTGCAAGGTCCTAAGACTTTGGGCCATCCTCTACTGCTTTCCCAGAGCACAAGCAGGGAGCTGGATGGAAAGTGGAGCAGCCAGGATACGAACCAGTGACTATATGTATTCTGGAGCTTGATGGTAGGGGATTATTCTGTTGAGCCATAGTGCTGCCCCGCCCCAAAATTATTTTTGTTGGAAAAAGGAAGGGCATGTGCCTGAGAGTGAGCTCTGCCTTCTGGTTCACTCCGCAAAGTTAGCACTGCTGCAACTCAAGTCAGGAGCTAGGAACTCGGTGTTGGCCTCTCACAGTAGGTGCAGGGACCCAGGTCATCATGAGCTGCCTGCCTCACTCTCACCCCGCTCCCTGCTAGCAGGAGCCGGAGCGGGAGCCGGAGTGGGAGCCGGAGTGGGTGCCGGAGCGGGGCAGGGAGCAGGAGCGGAACGGGCGGGGGTGGGAGTGGGGCGGGAATGGGCCGGGAGCGGAGCGGGAGCCAGAGCATAGCGGGCCAGCGCTTGAATTCGGTCCTTCTGGTACCGGATGCAGTGGCCTCAGTGTCTTCACCACTCCATCGAATTTCTTCTCGGTGTTAGTTTTATGTGTGTTGAAGGAAATAGCTGCCAACTTGCCCCACCTTCCTTCCCTTCCCCTTCCGATAATCTCTGTGTGGGCCTTTCAATATTCCCTATTATTTCTAAAGCTACCTTTGGTTCAATGCGGTTCATTAACCTGTTTTTGTAATTTTGAATGAGATGTATTTTAGTATGAGTGTACTTGGTGCTTGAATTTCAAAATAAATTATTTTTCTTCTTTTAATCAGAACTCTTCCCAATTCTTATTTACTGATTGGCCATGATTTTTGAAGATTACAAATAAAATCTCTCTTTTTTTTATTGGATTAATGTTTCTGATAGAATGGTGAGAGAGAATCTTTCACTGCTGGTTCACTGCCAGAATGGTTGCAACAGGCAAGTCTGGGGTGGGTTGAAGTCAAAGCCAAGAACTGCGTCCAGGTCTTCCACATGGGTGGCAGAGCCCCAAGTCCTTGGGCCATCTTGTGTTGGCCTTCTAGACACATTAGTAGGAAGCTGAATTGGAAGTAGAGTGCCAGAAAGTCCGATATGGGACGTTGATGTTGTAAGCGTGGCTTGCCCTCCCCTCACTCTAGTCTATTCTGATCTCATTGATTATATCGTGAATTAAGCAGAATTAAAGTAGTTACTGTGTTGATTGTTTATTATGTGATTTGATGTCTTCCTTGGCCGAATTCTTCATGAAAGGATTGGTATCATCCGGAGGCACTGGGCGCAGGGTGCAGTGTGGGTTACGGGGGAACGTGGTTGGAAAGCAGCCTTGGGGTTACCTTTCCTTGCTCTGCACCAGATCAGGAAGAAGCAGCAGGAGGTGGTGGGCTTCCTGGAAGCGAATAAAATCGACTTTAAAGAACTGGATATCGCTGGAGATGAGGACAACAGGAAGTGGATGAGGGAGAATGTGCCTGGAGAGAAGAAACCCCAGAATGGGATCCCGTTACCCCCCCAGATCTTCAATGAAGAGCAGTACTGCGGGGTGAGTTCCAGCCTTATGGAAAACTGTGTGTGTGTGCATTTATCTATTGAAAGCTCTTTGGGTGTCAGACTTGTCTATTTGAAAGGCAGAATTACAGAGAAAGAGACAGCATTTCCATCTACTGGTTCACTCACTAAATGTCTCTAACAGCTAGGGCCGGGCTGGGGCCAGGCGCTTCTGCTGGGTCTCCCGCGTGGACATCTGCTGCTGCTTTCCAATCAGGCCCTGACAGGAAGTGACATCACCTCTGGAGCCGCTGAGACTTGAACCTACGCCCACGTGGGCTTCTCCAGCCTGCAGGCAACAGCTCCACTGGCTGTGGCACCATCCAGATTTTTTTTCTAAAGCAGATGTATTCTGAGAAAGCGTTTTGAATTGTTCACAATTCTTAGGTCCTGAACTGTATCTCGCACACAGTGCCTTTGTAACTGACCGATATTCAGGATTTAGATCAGAAGTTTGTCTGTTTTGGAGAGTTGGAGTCAGCGCTGATGCAAAGCGTGCGTTAGTTAGGGAGGGATTCTTTTCACTTTGCCCCCTCAAGCTAAATTCCAGAAATAAAGTCCTTCCTTTTTAAGTTTAAAGACTTATTTATTATTTGAAAGGTAGAATTACAGCGAAATGGAGAGGCAGCGAGATCTTCCATCCGCTGATTTACTCTCTATGTGGCCACAACAGCCAGGGCTTGGTTAGACCACAGCCAGGAGTCGGTAGCTCCATTTGGTCTCCCAAGTTGGTGGCAGGGGCCCAAACGTTTGGTCCGTTTCCCCTTTCACACGCACATTAACAGGGAGCTGGGTTGGAAGTGGAGTACTTGGGAGATGAATCAGCTACCCGTATGGGATGGCAGCATTGCAGGGAGTGTAACCTGGTATGCCCCAAGACCAGCCCCAGAAGTCGTACTTGACACAAAGTGAATTTACACACACAGCTGTCTGGATTCTGTAGTTTTAACACCACGATTTCCTTTTATGCATTTAATAGGATATTTTGATACACAGTCACTTTTTCCTGAGAGTTCAAAGAGTGTAAACAGCAGGTCAAATAGCTGAAAAGAAACATTTAAAAAAAAATTCAAGGCCCCCCAAATGCTGATCTGAGTGTGGCTATCAATGACTGGAGTGAGACTAAGGGAGCTACTTGGGGGCTGGGTAACAGGACTCAGCCCTGGTGTCCACTGCCCAGAAGGGTGACTGCGGTTCGCAGGTCCCTATCAGATATCTTGTGAACAAATAGGAGAGGTGTGAAGTCATGGTCAAGACCCCGGTGGCATCGCACGCGTGTGTGCTGCTATTGCACCCCGGCTGTGACAACGTCTAACTGCTGTTTGTGGAGGCGGCAATGCTGACTCACCTGATCTGATCATTGTCTATCTTACGTGTGCACTGAATGATCATACTGCTCCCCAGAAATATTGCAATTCAGGTGCCTCCTACTCCAAAGGGCGTCACAGTCCCCATGCCGCCCCAGGGGGCTGTGTCAGCTGTCTGCTGAGCAGGGTGGGAAGGCGGGACGGCTTGGTGTGCACCCCTGCTGGGTGTTAAACCAGCTGATGGTGTCTTAAGTCCCCCTTCCTCTTCTCGCAACGCAGCCCCTCCAGTTCCTTTTCCTCCAAAGCGCCTGTCATCCAGCTCTAGTCCAAGAGTCAAATCCCGCCCTGTTTTCAGTCAGTTGAGTTGCCCTGGATCACAGCTGCACTAATGCATTTACCCTCTGCCTGTGGTTGGCTTTACAGCGGAGCCTGGGAGACCCAGAGAATCCAAAATGCTTGTTGTCTGCTTGTGTACACCCAGGGTTCTGCACCTTGGAGTGGAAGCAGATGTGGGCTGTCGCTGGGGGCTTGTGTTAGTTCCCCTGGGGCTGCTGAAAATGCAAGAGAAATGTCTCCCGGGGTCTGGCTGCTGCACGCTGCTGTGGACCCAGGGCTGGGTGTGCAGGCTCCACGCCTCCCCTGGGCTCCGGGGTTCTCTAGTGGCCGGTGTCCGCAGCCCCTGCCTGTGTCTTTGCATGGTGGCCTGCATGGGCTCGTGAGGCCTGTTGCCAGGCACAGCAGCTAGGAACTCATTCGGATCCAATATGATCTGACCTTTTGGCTAATGGCATCTGTTGAGATCCTGTTTCCAGGTAAGGTCGCTTCCTGAGGCCCTGAGTGGACATGGCTGCGAGGGGGACGCTCGTGTGTGAACTCCTGGGGCTCTGTCAGCCTTTGTCAGAGGTGTAGCTGGAAGCTCTGTGGTGGCAGGAATGTCTGCAGACCACCTTCATGTGGTCAGCCATTGTGCAGGAACGCATCTGGCCCACTTGCCCTCTCCTGGGGCTCCCAGAAGGCCCACTGGGTTTTCTCTGGAAGGAAGAAGTCTTCTCTCTCCAGTTCCCAACATTCCTGCCACCTCCCTCTACCGAACTCATGTTTTTGAAGACTAAGGCTCTTGCTGGATAGGGAACAGTACAATGGGGATGGAGGGTCGGGGTGACGGTGGGGTAGTGAAGTTTTTCCTTGTTATTTTCTCTTTCAACTGAAATGTAACATGTACATTGAAAAATGAAAGTGGCTGCTAGTGATGCTCCCTGCTCTCTAGCCACCTTCCCCTGAGCCGGGATAAGCTCCGTGGGCCTGCGACTGGGGCGTGCCTGTTCTTAGATTAACGCTCATCGCTGTGGCTTGAACTTCAGAAACTTGGGATGAAGGGCCTCGTGTCTTCATCTCACACCTGTCCCCAGTAATCCCATAACTAATTCCGCTTCCAGGTGGCCATGCAGGCAGTGTCTTGTTTGGTTTCCCCAAAGTCCTCGGTCTGTGTTTGTAGTTCTCTATCGCTCTAGAACAAGTGTGTGTGCCCTGTATCCCCTTTGTCTGTCCCCTTAGTGCTGCGTCCCAGCTGTCACTGCTTGGTGACACCTGCTTCTTATTGGCGTGGCTACAAGACTTTCCATTGTCCGTGACAGGGGTTTTGGCATAGCTCTGCGGTGGAGAGCGCTGGGCTGTGTTTAGCCTTTGCCGCCCACACAGTGCTGCAGGCTTCGCCACTGTTCGCACCTTGGCGTCTGCTAGGCGTGTGCGTGCAAGTGTGTGTCTACACAAGCAAACACTACATAAACGTGAGAGTACTTCAGAACAGTTTGTGCAAAATGGAATTCAGAGAAAGATGGCCTGGTTTTGGCATGAGCAAATTTGGAAGTTTAGGCCTAGCTTTTTTTTTTCATAATGTGTGTTCTCATGAACTTTTTGGATAGTTCATCTGTAAGAACTTCAAGGGTTAAACTTGTTGGTTCCCTTCTCAGTGAGCCTTTTGAGAAATCTCTGTGTAGGTGTGTATTCCTAGATGTGCTGTGGCACTCTGCACGTGCTTCTCATTGTCATAGCGGTCGGCAGGTGCCCCTGGGTAGGGGCTGCACCGTCCGAATGTCAGTGATTTCTGGGCTGGGTGATGTCAGGGGCCAGAGCTTAGTCCTGTCTCAGCAGTCCCAGGTGCGTGTTAACAGGAAGCTGGAATTGGGGGTGGAGCCAGACCTCAAACAGAGAGACAGCGAATCTCCCCGTTAACTGGTTTATTACTCCTCAAACCTGCTCCCGACGTGCGTGCAATGGACAGACCCCTGGCTGGGCTGAAAGTGGAAGGTGGGAACTCAAGCCACGTCTCCAACATGGGTAGTGAGGACCCAGGTACTTGGAGCAGCCGGCACTTGCACTGGAGCTCAGATGGGATGCTCAAACCAGGAGCCAGGAGCCTCTTCTGGATGTCCAACGTGGGTGCAGGGTCGAAGGCTTTGTGCCGTCCTCGACTGCTTTCCCAGGCCACAACCAGGGAGCTGGATGGGAAGTGGGACCGTGGAGATTAGAACCGGCACCCACATGGGATCCCTGCACGTGCAAGGCAAGGGCCCTAGCCACTAGGCTACTGTGCCAGGCCCGAAAGGCAGATTTTTACAGAGACAAGAGAGAGAGAAGTTCTTCCACATGCTGACTCACTCCCCAAATAACTGCCACAGCTAGAGCTAAGCTGATCTGAAGTTGAGACTCAGAGCTTCTTCCAGGTGTTGCTCGAGGGTATGCGAGCTCAAGGACCTGAGTTATTCTCTGCTGCCTTCCCAGGCCATAGACAAGGAGCTGGATCAGAAGTAGAGCAACTGGGGCATGAACTAGCACATATACAGGATGACAGCACTACAGAGTGGAAGATTGGCCCACTGTGCCATCCCACTGGCCCCTGAAATTTTTTTAAAATGGCATAAACCTGAGTGATTGCCATTGTATCTGTCCGCATGATTACAGCACGATTACATCCAGCTGTTACTGTTTCTGAGCATTCCAGTGGCAGAGCAGGTGGTGAGGAACCTCAGGGCCAGGCAGTGGGTTTCTGTCGCCCAAGGGCAGCGAAGGGATCAGTGTCAGGTGTCAGGGACGGTCCGGAGGGTCATCTCGTCCCTTGCCAGTTTGCACTTGTGCTGTCTGGGCAGAACAGATGAAGATATTATCCTGGCCACCATGGCACACAGCTGTTAGAGAAAGCAGACACCAGCAGGGAAGCCGGGCACCGTTGAGGCCAGGTTACCCTTCCTGGCAGTGAAGTGCTGCTGGAAGGAGCAAGGCAGCTGCTGCTGACAAGTGGGAATCTGCACATCTTAGTCCAGTTCTAGGGCGTGGGGGGACTGGGCAGCCTGGACCTACCCACCACCAAAGGAGCCCTTGTATTCAGCAGAGAGGCCAGCACCTCCGGCTACTCAGAGCTCGAAGGCGGGATGGGCTGCTGCTCCAAGTAGGGTGGAGAGAGGTCTTCTCAGCCTGGTACTGCTACTGAGCACGCCGTCCTGTGCTCCTGAACACGTATGCAGCGTGTCTGATGAAAATAGATAGTTGGAGGAGGAACAGTATAATCCACAGCTATGGCTATGCATTCACCATCCAGGAAGAGGTGATGTGACTGCATATTTATTTGTTTTATTTGAAAGGCAGAGTCGTAGAAAGAGGAAGAGAGGGAAGGATGGAGTAAGAAAAGGAGGATGAAGACACACACACACACACACACACACACACACACACACACACACACACACACAATCTTCCATCCATTGGTTCCCTCCACAAATGCCAGCAACAGCCCTGGCTGAGTCAAGCTGAAGAAGCTAGGACTCTGGAACATCATCTGAGTCTCCCTTGTGGGTGGCAGCATCCTGAACACTTGGACCATCTTCTTGTGCCTTCCAGATGGGAGCTGGATCAGAAGCAGAGTAGCCAGGACTCAAACTGGTGCTCCAATCTGGGAAGCCAGCCTTGCAGGTGGCTGCTTATCCTACTGAGCCAACTGACTGTGGCCAGGTCACAGATTTAGAATCTGTCTGGATGCCTCCCCGTGACTGTGTGTCTTTCTCTGAGCCTCAGATGATGTTGGGGTGTTGATTTTGTGTTTACCCAGCCCTTTCTTGCACCCCCCACCTACATCCTGTACACCTAAACAGCATATTGTTTTTACCTATGTAAGGGTTTGAATAAATGGAACCACCCATTGTGCATTCTTCCTTTACATTGAGATTTCCCTGGTTCTGAGAGAAAGTATAGAAGTACTGGGTCATAGCTCTGGGTATCTTTTTAAATTTATTTTTCTTTTTTTAATGATCATTTTATGATACAGTTCCATAGGCTCGTGGTATTTCCTTTATCCCAGCCCCAATTCCCTCTGCTCTACCTAGTTCCTCTATATCATTACTGTAGTATAGTTCTTCATACTCAGTCATATGTCCATCATTGCGGGCATGGACAATGGCAGAGAGTCCAGCATCCTATTGTCACAATATAGTAAACAATTTCATTGTAAGTCCATCTTTCTCTGGAAGTAGAAATGCATATTGCATTGTATCCTCACATCTGGAGAATGTTAGTTTCCATTTCACAGCTACTGTACATCCCCTCAAAGGAAAAGTGATAATACAAAATCAATAGCAAAAAGAAAAATAGAAATCTATAATGAAATGAAGTTAAATGACATGTTGCTAGATATGACAGTCTCCATTACACAGCTACTATACATCCCCTTAAATGAAAAGTCACAAAACAGAATCAACATCAGGGAGAAAAAAGAAATTAAGAACACCATGAAGTTAAATAACATGCTACTGAATGACTCATGTGTAGCTGAAGAAATGAAAATCAAGAACCTTCTTGAAGAAAATGATGCTACTGTATGATCTATGAGTCATTGAAGAATTTAATCAGAATAAAATGTTTTGAAGAGATGAAACCAAAAGAAAACATCAAAACCCATGTGATATAGTTTCTGCTGATTTTTGTTGGTGTGTCTCTTCTAGACAACAAACAGATGGGTTTCATTTTTTAATCCAGTCTACTAATCTATGACGTTTGATTGAGCTTAAGCCATTTACATTCAGGGTTATTATATATGGGTGGTACTTTGGTCCTGTCATTTTAGGAATGGGTTGTTCATTGATTTAGTCTTCTGTTGTCATTTTACTGGGATGTTCTTCACATTTGCCATTGGTTTTGGTGGGCACTATTTCTTTTCTCTGTCAAGAGAACATCTTTAATTATCATTTGTAGGGCAGGCTTGAAAGAGGCAAATTCTTTACACATTTCTTGACTGTGGAAGAATTTTACTTCATTTTCAAAGACAAAGAAGCTTTCCTGGGTACATTATTCTGGGCTGACAATTTTTTTCTTTTAGAATCTGGAATATGTCACTCCATTCTCTTCTGGCCTGTAGAGTTTCCTGTGAGAGAGCTCCTGTGAGTTTAATTGGTACTCCTTTATATGTCAATTGATTTTTTTCAAGTGCACATTTAAGGATCTTTTCCTTATGTTCAATTGAAGAGAGCTTGATGATCATGTGTTGTGGTGAAGATGGCTTTTGATCAAGCCTGTTGGGAGTTCTGTGCCCCTCCTGGATGTTGTTTCCCAATTCTTTCTCCAGATTAGGGAAATTTTCCCTTATTATTTCATTAAATATATTTGTAAAAGCAGTTTCTCTTTCTGCACCTTCTGGGACTCCCACAACTCTTATATTTTGGCATCTTAATTAAGTGTCTTTCAGTTCTTGAATGCTTTATTTGGCCTGATCCAGCTCTGCTTCCAGCTTTTTGTTTCTCCCTGATGACAGGAAATACCCTCCAGTTCTGAGAGTCTTTCTTCTGCTTGCTTCATTCTATTTTGGAGACTCTCCATTGTACTTTTAATTTGCTCTACTGTATTCTTCATTTCTGATACATCAGCCTTGATTTGCTTTATTGCTACTATTGCTTGTGTAAAATATTCCTTAAGTGCTTTAATCTCTTGTATGTGCTTCTCATTGTTGATCAGAAGCTTTAAAATGAGTTTTCTGAATTCTGTGTCCCCCATTTTCTTGATGTCTTCCTCAGTTAACTCTGAGGTTGGTGTAGGGTTTTGTTTCTTTGCAGGGGAGTTTGCAGTAATATTCATTGAGCCTCTGTCTCTTTTTTCACTCTTGGTCATTGTAGTTCTGGTTAGCAGATTCTTCTCCTTGGGGCAGGTTTCTAAGCTGTGTCACTCACAGGTCTACAGTTTGATTTTACTAGTTGCAGTTGGTACACAGCTCTTTGCTTACAGTCAGTTGTGCCACGCCCTCCAGCGAGTTCCAGGTCTGGGTTCTTATGTTACATTTCCACAAAGAACTCTGTAGCCCCAACTCCTGGCTCATCAATCTCCACCTCCTGTGATACCGTGCTGAGGTTGCACCGTTATCTGTGCAACCTTTCTCCCACTTCTGGTTGGAGCAGGTCCCAGGATTAAGGAGACACCAGGTGTCTTATATAGCTAGGTTGTTGGTGGTGCGCTGATTTTGTCTGAACCTGATGAACATTAGGTCGGGGTGCTGCATGGACTTATTTTGACCGATATGATGCCACAGTCGGTATTATTTTCCTGTGGGACCAGTGCAATCCACGGAACTCAGTGAGTTCTCACGAGCTCAGCACATGCTCAGTTCGCTGTTATCCCCTGCAGCCCTAAAGCTATTGCCACAGTGTACAAAATGGCACCTGATGTACCACTACTACAGTTCTTGATCTGCTGGCCGTCAGATCTGAGGGCTACCCAGACCTGTCTTGGGTGGAATCTGTAGAGTGCCATGTTGCTGCAGTTCACTGAGTCAGAAATGAGTTCACTCCCAGCTCAGTGTATGCTCAGTCCTTTTCCTTGCCTTTGCTTCTTAAGCAAAATGGCTCCCAGTTTGGCTCTAGGGGGCTGCCTGGGCTGGGAAATCCACCCTGTTCCTACACTGCCCATCCTGGATCTGCTGCTCTCTCTGCTCCTGGTCAAATCAAACGGACCAGCAGGATGGACAGTTCTTTGGGTCACTTCCCAAGCTCCCAGGGAAAATCCCTTCCCACCTGGTTGCTGGTGGAGTTCCGGCTGCTGGTGGAGTTCAGATTGCCGTTAGCTGAATGCCGCTGGAGTATCAGTCACTGCAATACGATACAGTTGTGTCCGCTGCTTTCCTGTGTCTGTCAGTCTCCAGGTACCCCTCTGCTGTTGTTTTGTCCTCTCCTGTTTCCTGGGATGTGTCCTCTCTGCTTCATCCTAATTAAATGTTTAAACCTGTCCTTACCCTATTCCGCCATCTTGATTCTCTAGCTCTGGACATGTTTAAAGTATTAATGTTTTCTTGTAAGTAGTTGTACAGATCTGCACACCGCCGCTACTAACAGGTGAGGTCTCTCATGTTTTGTGTCTCTACCAACCTTCAGTGTTATCCAATCGGGACGTATTCTGGATGCTGGTGGGAGCAAGATGTCAGTCACGCAGTGTTTGTACCCACCTGACTTAGTACTGGCTCTTCCTGCAACTTGTCAGGTACTCTGTGGCTTTTTTGTTTTGTTTTTAGCTTGCACATTTTTTCCTGTTGAGTTTTGGCTTTTCCCTATGATGCTCTGTTGGGTTTTGTTTTTTCCTTGTACTATTCTGTTGAGTTTTGGCTTTTCCCTATGATGCTCTGTTGGGTTTTGGTTCTTGCGCAGGGCGTGCCAAGCTTCCTCGCCTGTGGCAGAAGGCAATGAGCCCTTCACGGATCACACATGGTGGGCGTCTTCTCTCAGCCCGTGACTTCTCTTTGTACTCTTCTCTCGCTTGTGATCCATGGATTCTTCAGTCTGGATAGTCTTGTCTTCTCATTGTCTTCTCTTGTGAACCTGCAGTTCACTGGATGGTTTGAGGTAATGCTGCTGCAGTTTTTAGAAATGTTACCTCAATTAGCTAGCTAGTTATCTCATCCATAACATTTCACACTCCATTCTCTCTCCACCTGTGTGCAGTGTCAGCTCTGCGTGTGCTCGGGCAGGGGTGCGGAGGGGAGAGCTGTGGTCTGCTCCTTCACCTGTGTGCAGCCAGCTCTGCGTGTGCTCGGGCAGGGGCGCGGAGGGGAGAGGTGTGGTCTTTCTCGGACATCACTTCTGGCTCTGTGCTCCTGTGACATCTGCCGTTGTACTTTATGTTGACACTGGCCATCTTCTGCTAGTTCTTGGTTTTTCTCAGAAGTTTGCCTTTTCATCTTTAGATTAATTATCTTGTTCAGGTCTCTGAAAAGTTTGGTGAGAGTTCTGAGTCACTCTAGATTGGTCCAGGAAGAAGCAGCATCTTCAGGGAATTTTTTGTAGAGCTCTCAAGCTGTGTCATCGTGCTTGGGTCATCCACAATGCTGACATGTTCTTCATGTGTCCTGCTGTCGTTTTGGAAGTGTCCCATACAGCTCATCTCACCTGCTTCTCAAATTTATTTTCTTCCTAATTATTACTAATATAAAGATAATACATTATATTAATATCCAGCAACAGCACCACTCCTGTTCACTGAATTTTTATGTAGATAACTTTGGGATATATTGAGTACTTAAGGACAGTTTTATAAATATGTCTCTTAAAAATGGTTATTGTTTTGAAAGGTGAAATGACACAGAGGCAAGCGGCAAACAGACACACACACACACACACACACGCACTCTCTCTCATAGGAGGAATGAAGGAGAGAGGGAGGGAAATGAGGAAAGAGAGTGATACAAGATCATCCATCCATGATTCACTCCCCAAATGGTTGCGGTAGCCGGGTTGAAGAATAAACCAGGCAGAAGTGAGGAGCCTACATTTCCGTCAGGGTTCCCTACGTGGTGGCAGAGCCCCCTGTATTAGCAGGGAGCTGAACTGGAGGATTCTTGCTGGAGGATTCTGATCTGGGATGCCAGCATTGTAGTACCTTCACCTGCTGCCCCACGTTGCAGGGTTATGTCTGCTTTCTTTGCTTGGCTAATGCACTAGCTAGAGCTTTCAGAGTGGTATTGATTAGATATGGTAAGAATAGCTATTTTTGCTTTCCATTTTTAAAGAGTATATTCCCATTGGGTGTGATGTACTTTCTGTTTATTAGGATAGCTTTCTCATTTGGTAAAACGTTTAAAAAATCATGTTAGTAAGAGTCCCCCTGCCCATACAGATCAAGATGGATCAAGATCAAGTTTTTGCTTCAGTGCATTACACAATCTTTGTTTCTTTTTTGGCTAATAGCCATTTTGTTTTGTGTAGAAATCCAGTGTGGTTTTAGTGTATTGCATTTTTCTGTATTGCTGGATTAGGCCTGCTCGTGTTTTATTTAGGATTGCTATTTAGGATCCATGTGCATGAGACAGAGAAAGGCTGTTTCTAATTCTGGCATCATGGTGGGGAGGCTGACATTGTGAAATCAGGTGTGGCCAATCTCCTTTTGCTTCTGTCCTGTCGTCTCTTTATTGCTTCTGAGAGCCAAACCCCAAAGGCCTGTGCAGTGCGTGCAGTGCCAAGGTTTGCCAGTGGAGGGAGCTGGCGAGACGTGGTATAAGGAAGGCTCACGGTTCTCCCTTCCTCCTAGCAGGTGGCGACAGCAGTGGGGTGTGTGCGTGTGTGCTTGTGAGCGTGTGTGAGATCCTAGCTTGCTCCACCCCCATCTCACGCACAGAGCCAGTCTGCAGCCCTAGCTGCAGACCCTGCTGCCAGTCTGACACTGGCATGCCCTCCGTCCTGCTCCTCCTGGGAACACCAGGGCTCCCACAGCCCTGGCTTTTGCTGTAGACAGCTGCCCAGCCTTGGATACTTGCCCGGCATGCCAGGCCCAGCCCAAGGATTTGTCCCTCGTCCCATGGGGCTGTGTACCGTGTGGGCCCGCGGGTTCAGTGCCTCCCCTCTTCCCCGTCTCAGCGCTGGAGTACCCTGCACTTCCCTTTTGAGTCCTTTCTTGCTAGTGTTCTCAGAGCGGAGTTTTGTGATCGTTGTTACTGTTGCACGCAAACTGATGAGAAAGTCCCTGAACACGTGGACTGCCACCCTAGCGCCTGCTGGGATCACAGCAACCTTGACTTGAGGCTCATCAGACCTCTCAGGGCCTCTCGGGGCTCACCTGTGGGCTAGGAAGACAGCCTTGGGTCGTGGGGCACAGTAGTTCTCCTTTTCGGAGTTGGGAGGAGGGAGAGGACTGGGAAGTCGTGCACATTCTTAACTCCCTCCTGCATGAGCTCTTGTCATTTTTAAAAACAGTTTTTTGGGGCCCGTATTGTAGCACAGTGAGTTGGGTTACCATCTGCAGTGCAGGCATCCCATTTAGGTGCCAGTTTGTGTCCTGGCTGCTCTGTTTCTGATCTAGCTCTCTGCTAATGTGCCTGGGAGGGCAGCAGGAGATGGCCCAAGTGCTTGGGCCCGTGCATCTGTGTGGCAAGCTCAGAAGTTCTTAGCTTTGACCTGGCACAGTCCTGGCCACAGCAGCCATGTGGAGCATGGACCAGGGATGGAAGATCTCTCTCTCTGTAACACTGCCTTTCAGGTAAACAAAAGGATATCTTTTAAAATATTTAAAAGAAGGTATTTGGGAGGCAGACAAATAGAGGACCGTCAAGTGATGTCTCAGCTGTTGGCTCGCTCCCTAAATGCCTGGGGTATCCACAGTAGGGTGGGGCCAAGCCAGCAGCCAGGAGCTCACACCAGGCTCCCATGTGGGCAGCTGGAACCTGACCGCATGAGCTCTCACCACTGCTCCTTAGTGTCTGCGAGTGCAGGAGCCAGGAGCCAGGAGCCAGGAGCCAGGAGCCGGAGCCAGGAGCCAGGAGCCAGGAGCCAGGGGCCAGGAGCCAGGGGCTAGGGGCTAGGGGCCAGGAGCCGGGAGCCGGGAGCCAGAGTTGGGAAGGAAATCCAAGTGGTACAATGTGGGGCTGCATGTCTTAACCGATGACTTCACTGCTGAGTTAAGTGTGTGTTTTAACAAGACCAAGTAAATGTGTGCTCTGGGAATCAAAGAGAAGTGATTTTTAAAAAAGATTTATTTATTTATGTAAATGGGTGACAGAGTGACAGAAAGAGAGGGAAAGACAGGAGAACTTCCATCTGCTGCTTCACTTCTCAAGTGGTTGCCATGGCAAGCAGCCATGCCAGCTTGGAGCCCCAAGCCTGCAACTCACCCAGGTCTCCCACATGGGTGCAGGGCCCCAAGCACCTGGACCATCACCTGCTGGCCTCCCAGGCCCGTTAGCAGGGAGCCGGGTTAGAAGCCAAGAGGGAGGGACTTGAATCTGCACTCGGATGAGGAATGCTGGTGTCTTAACCTGCTGTGTCAGAGGCTGGCTGCTGCATGGGCCCTTTGGAAATGCGCTTGCAATTGTGTTGTGGCCCCAAGGACAAAGACTGGCAGTAACTGAGTCATCAGGATGACGGATTTTTATGTTCTAATTAGGAACAGGTTGGGCCTTTGGAGCTGTTGACCAGTTAGGACTGGACACCTTTGTTGGCCTCAGCTGGGTGGGGACAGAACTCCAGTAAGCGCCGGTGTGTGCCAGACCTCCTGTCACTCTGCAGGCTTTTCTCTCACTTCCCCCATCTTCATCCTCCATGTCCCACATGGGCTAGTGGCTGGACACAGGTGCAAGTCCTCAGCAGCTACCGTAGCAAATCTAGGGAGGTCCCATATAGTCTCCAACTTGGCATCTAGGCCCACATCTGTAGGAGCCATATTGTACATAAGCCAACTCCAGATGTGAAACTTCTGGAGAAACCAGTGGATGGGCATGCTGGGTCTTTGCAGCAATTCCTGAGCAGACAGCAGGTGTGTGTGTGTGTGTAATCTCACTATGTTATATAAGCACAATGAAAGTATGTAAAACTAAATGGGAGGTTCACAGACTTCTGAACTTTTGAGATCGATTCCATTTGACAGAGCATCTTGGGATAACCTTTTGTGTTAGCTCCTAAGTTAATGACTAATTAATTAAATAAGATGAACTTGGCTGGCTCTATGGGCTCAGTGTGCTGTGGTTGTAAATGCTCTTTTTCTCTGCTTCAAGGATTTTGATTCTTTCTTCTCTGCAAAAGAAGAGAATATTATCTACTCCTTCCTGGGTTTGGCTCCCCCTCCAGGCTCAAAGGTAAGCTGGCACATCTCACCGTGGCCGTGCACAGGTGATCATAAACCAAAATGCACGCAGGATGCAGGATTGCTTGGTAAAGGCCAGTTAGCAATGTGTGGGTGCGTGGTCTAGTGGTTCAGACACCGCTGCAGTCACCCGCATCCCACTTCGGAGTGCCTCGCTCGGAGTCCTGCCTACCTGCCAGCCCCAGCTCCCTACAAATGCATACTCTGGGGGGCTTCAGTAATTGGGTTCCTGCCATCTGCATGGGAGACCTGCATGGAGACCCACACAGGGTTCTGCAGTGCTGGTTTCACTTGGCCCCATTATGGCCTTGGCAGGAACTTGGGGAGTGAACCAGTGACTGCAAGTTCTGACTCTTAAACAAAACTCCAAAACACAAAGGATACATGTGATTTTAAAAAAATGAAATGCTGCACATTGCGTCTTCTGCCCGAATGAGGCCAACACGGATGGGCCCGATCTGAGTATGAAGGTGCTGAAGGGAGTACAAGGAAGGTTTTTTTTTAATTGTTATTATTCTGAGAAAGTTCTTATGTTTAGAGATAATGCCTTTTTTTTTTAACCAAAAATATCCCCAAACTAGTTTTTTTAAAAATATAATTTTGCTGTGTTTTCACCTTGTTCTGGTAAATTTTATAATACATAAGAGATAGCACTGCCTTCAACAATCTTAAATGCATCAATTAAAGTTATAAACATATAAGCTCCCAGTTGTGTCTGTGAGATTGTTATGAATTAACTTGTCTTATGGCTTGTGTTAATTCTTTTCATGTGTAATGGTATGCCCTTATGTTAATTAACTTATTGAAAATCAGTTGAACTTGGCTCTTGAGTCTGACGACAAAGGAGAACGCATGTCAACTCGAGCACAGGACGGAGTCCTTACAGAGTTCTCTGTCGGCTGACTGCTGGTAGCTAAACGGGGACAGTGCTCACAGAGCCAGTGTTAGACATGAACTTGGACATGGATCACCTGCTCTGCTCCACGACGGCTCGCATACACGTCACCAGACTCAGACAAGGCCAGATGCACATTGTTTAATTCATTCATTGCTGAAAAAGTTTCATTTACTTATTTGAATGTTAGATAAAGAGATGGAGACACATCTTCCATTCATTGATTCCCCACTGAAATGTTGCAATGAGCAGGGCAGGGCCAGGCTGAAGCCAGTAGCCAGGAGCTTCAACCCGGCTTCCCACCTGGGTGCAGGGGGCCCAGGAAGTGTGCATGCCATCTTTGCTGCTTTCCCAGGGACGTTAACACAGGTTGGAGGAGCAGTGGAACAGCCTGAACTTGAAGTGGTACCCATAAGGGATGCTGGCATCACAGGTGAGAGCTTAACTCACTGTGCCACAATGCCAGCCTCTGCTTTACTTGTTGTTTAATTATTTTGAATGCCCTCAGTTTCATTTCAAGAGAGATTTACGGGAGAAAGAACTTGAATTTTACATTTTACAGATGCTGTTGGCTGAGGATTACGGAGATGCTGTCTGTCACAGGCCAGCACTTTGAGCCATTAAAGATTTCTTGGGCTAATTCCTTCAGTTTGTAGAGTTTGCATTTGGCTAATGAGAGAAAAGCCTTACCTTTTATTGAAAATTACCTTTTTGCCATGGTCGACTTACTTGTAATGTGATGCACAATCTTATTAACAGTTATTAAGAAGACAATTATGTGTGATTTAATACCTAATATTTGGCATAGGATTTTGTTAATGGAGTCACGTTAGGTTAGGGATTGTGTTGGAGAGATGGTGCCTTAGTGTGAAGGCTCATGTCCTGTTAGGGACCCTCGGCCACCTGCCTGGCCGGAGATGAAGGAGAAGTGGACAGGAAAGGATGGGGCAGAGGGAAGAGCAAACAGGAGGAGACCAAGGCAGGAGGGAACTGGGTGGATTCTTAGGACTCCCACGCAGCCCACACAGCTGGAGTGAGCAGGGACAGGAGTGGAGGCACAGCTTGAGAGCCTACATGGGGGGAGGATTGCTAAGACACACCCAGAGGCTACGTGTAGGGAGAATGGACCGTCCAGTGCTGAGGGGGGCCGGTGTGACTGGGGATATTAAGCTCCAGTGAGACACGTGAGGTGGTGGGGTAGCGCACTATTGCAGGTTCATGTGCACATGTGGAAGCCACAGCATGGGATCGAGGCTGCAGAAGCAGAGGGAACTAAGGAAGGAGGCCAGGCTAGGTGTGGGGGGCGAGCTGCACGTTTGTAGCTGGGTGGAGGAAGATGTGTGGGACCAGGGGTATATGGCGTCATTTCCCACCCAACAAAACGAGGTTGGTCGTGTTGAGTAGTGCTGAAGGAGACCATGGCCTTGGACAGCATGGAGGGCCTGGGTGACCGTGGCGAAGGAGGTGTCCGGGGACAGTGGACTGAGACCGCGAGGCGAACGGCAGAGACCCGCACAGCCACGTGTGCTGGGAGTTCTCCAGGCACAGGGAGAGAATGCAGCAGGTGTTGTACTACGGGTGCCCTGTCCCTTTCCTGGCATGGGGAGCCCATGCTCCCTTGCCTCCTCTCTCCTTCCGCCTTCTAGACGGTTCTCCCATCTCTCTTACTGACATTTCTCCAGTTCTCATGGCTGCTCAGCCCCCTCCTTCCAGACCCTGCATCGATGGACTTGGTGACCCTAAACCAGCTCTAGTTTTTGTAACCGAAGCCCACTAAAGGGTTTTCTAGCGTAAGGGAATGTTCCATCTTGGAGAGCAGATTTTATTTCTCTAAGCTTTTCTGACAGTCCAATTTTCATTACAGGGATGACCTGCCTGGGGTTGACTGATTTTCTGAAGAAAACAGGGTATTTCATGTGGGTGGCAGGGACTCGTGCACCTGGGCCGTCACTGTTTCTTTCCCAGATGCATTAGCAAGGAGTTGGTTTAAAAGCTGAATAGCTGTATTCAACTGCCATTCAAATACTGGCTGCCAGCATCACAGCAGCTGTTTAACCTGCTTTGCCAGATTGCTGAAAAATGTGCTGTGTCACTCTTGTGTTGCATCGCACATTTCTTCAAACCACGGCTCCTGTCTGCCTGTCAGTGTAGGATTTCATTTCTCCGAGGATGATTGACACAATTCAAGATTTACTTTGTGCCAAATTAATGCAGGTATACTATCGGGAGGGTCCACCAGTCCCACAAGGATCCCACAAGGGTCATTATAAAACAGTTGTCTGTGCTCTCCTAGCGTCCCCGTGGGATGTTGCATTGCTCTGCCAGTGGGGCAGGTGCCGCTGTCCTCGCCTTTCTGGCTGCCCAAGTTGCTGCGGAGATGTGGATGGCCGTCTGTCACCAGAGGCTTTCTGCATGTTCCTGTTTACTTCTCCCAGCTCTGGGGGACTCTAGGGCCTGACCGATTTTGGGGTTGTAGGCCTTGGCCTCGTTGTTTGTGCTGGGTTTTGTGGGCTTGTTGACCTGGGGAGCCACCTTCTTTAGTTGTAGGAGGCGGGTGTTGGGGCCACGGCTGTGGGCATTCACTTTTCTTTGTAGGTTGTCCCATCTCTTTGCAGTTTTTATTACTTGAATGTGGGACCTTCTGGAATGATTTCCTAATTTTCCTGTCTTTTCTCTGCCATTTTCCATATTCTTTTCTGTTTCTGATTTCTGGAATATTTCTTTAGTTTTCTGCTGTATCTTCCTTCTACTGTTATTTTTGTCAGCCGCCAGGCCACGCCACTGGGCCCCATTGTTTTTCTTAACTTTCAGTTACATAGTTCTTAAAAACATTTACTTCTGTTGGAAAGGCAGAGTTACAGAGAGGGAGACAGAGAGAGAAGGAAACACATAGAGAGAGCTCCACTGGTTCACTTCCCAAATGTCTACAGTGTGGGACTGAGCCAGGCTTGAAGCCAGGAGCCATGAGCTTCTTCTGGGTCTCCCATGTGGGTGCAGGGCTCCAAGGCCTTGGGCACCTTCTACTGCTTTCCTAGGATGTTAGCAGGGAGTTGGGTCAAAAGTGGAGCAGTTGGGCCTCAGGGCTAGCTTGGGTCTAACTTTTCACTTGGGGCAGGGGTATCCCATGTGGATGCTGGTCGAGTCTGGTTATTCCATTTCTCATCCAGCTCCCTGGTTCTGGCCTCAGAAAGCAATGAGGATGACCCAAGTCCTTGGGCTCCTGCACCCATGTGCGAGATCCAGAAGAAGCTCCTGGCTCTGAATCAGTTCAGCTCCAACTACTGTGGCCATTTGGGTAGTGACCCATTGGGTGGAACATCTCTTTCTGTCTGTCCCTCCTTCTTTCTGTAAGCACTGCCTTTCAAATAAAAATAAATCTTTTTTTTTGTAAGTGGAGCAGCTGGGAGTCAAAGTGTTGCCTAAATGGGATGCCAGCATTACTCAAGTGGCGGCTTAGCTTGTAATGCCACTGTGCCACTCCCATGAAAGATACCCAGTGCCCTTCAGCTGTCAGTGTAATGCAAACATCGTCCCGGCCATAGGAGGCATTGATCGTGCGTCTCTTCTCTATAGAGTTGAATGGAATCACAGAATAGGTGGCTCTCTTCGTTCATCAACGCCATGTTGATTATGCCTGTCCACTCTTGGTTAGGGCAGAATCATGTCCATTGTAAGACTAGACCTTCTGTATTATATACCAGACCTCTTCATCCACCGGGTAGACGGATCACTGTAAGTAACTCGGCCTTGACTCTTGGGTACTTTTTGTTTAATTTTGTTTTCAGCGTGTCTGTTGTTTGTATACTAGGCTGCTGTGTTTCAGAAACTCTCAATTTAGCAACAACAAATCAGATGGCTGAGCTCTCCAAGCCTGCTCTGGGGCCCAGGGATGTGTACTTAGAACAAGCTCTTTGTGGCTGTTGATGCCAGCTTCCATCCAACACCCATTCTCTGGAGTCCCACTTTATAATTCTTTCTCTCTGTTCCTCTCCAGAAGAAATGTCATAGCCAGTTTCCTTGGATGAAGAACTCTAACATTGTAGTCACGAGGTTGCCCTGTTGTTGCCTTTTCCAAGCCCGTCTCCCTGCTTTCCTGGAGGTCGCCCCATCGTTAATTCTCTCACTGCCTCTTTTTCTCTCCCTTCTCTATTCCTACAAGCACAACATCATGCTGCTTTTTC
Organism: Ochotona curzoniae; assembly: GCF_017591425.1. Lineage (NCBI taxonomy): Eukaryota > Metazoa > Chordata > Mammalia > Lagomorpha > Ochotonidae > Ochotona > Ochotona curzoniae. Next base: position 963,027 of record NW_024466313.1, read on the forward strand.
GTCTTATTTTTCATGTGGAATTGTTCTGAAGCTTGCCTTTTTGAAGTGTTGGGAATTTTGTTAATCTTTTAAAAAAACAAAGCAGGGGGCCAGCACTGTGGCATAGTAGGTTGAGCCTCCACTTGCTGTACTTGCATCCCATATAGGCACTGGTTCAAGTCCCGGCTGCTTCCCTTCTGATTTGGGTCTCTGCTGATGCTCCTGGGAAGGGAGCAAAGGATGGCACCTTGGACCTGCGCGGGGGACCTGAAGAAGCTCCAGGCTCCTGGCTTTGCACTGGCCTAGCTCTGGCTGCTGTGGCCATTTGGGAAGTAAAGCAGCAGATTAAAGACCTCTCTTCCTCTTCTCTCTCTGTCTCTCTGTAAACTCTTGCTTGCAAATAAGTAAATATACCTTATAGAAGAAAACAAACACAAAAACGGATAGAAACCTCTACAATAGAATTCCAAATGGAATTCTAGCCTCAGAAAAACCTAGCTCACACACAAGCGTTTAACAGCTATCAACGAAAATGTACAGATAAAGGAATTCTAAGGATGAAAAGGTCCAAGCAGCCTACTCCAGGTCACAGCGCTTATCAACAGGAGACCTAGAACTTGAGTCTATTTGGTTCATAAACGGAATCAGGTCGTGTGCATTTAGTTAGAAGCTTCTCCACCCCTTATGGTTAGGGCTCACGTATTTGTTAAACGGAAACTGTCCTTAAGTAAACCATAAAAGTCTCCTATAGAGGTAACCGTCATGTCAGTATTTTATCCTGATGTTAACAGTCAGAATAGAGACTTGAGAGTGGGTATTTAGTTAAGACGCCCAGGTGCCTTGTGACGGTGGCTGGGTTCTGGTTCTGGCTCAGGCTGTTGGTGCAGACCCCGCGGGCAGCGCTACTGGCGTAAGTGGTTGGATTCCTGCCACCCACGTGGGAGACTCCCGGAGCTGGCCTGGCCCGTTGCTGGCTCTGTGGGCATCTGGGGAGTGGGTGAGTAGGCGAGAGGTCTCTGTCTCTCTGACTCTCAAACAAGAGAATAAAGCAATACTAGCTTGAAGTTTTAGTTTAGGCAGAAGAAACACCACACAGCCCAAACGATCTTGAGACCATTTTAGAAGATAATCGAGACGCACAAGCATTCAGTGTCACAGAAAGGCAATAAATTCAAGGAAATGGGACTGCTTCTAGACTGAAGTAAGCTGGGGAGATGTGAGAATGCAGCCCATACCCTTTAAGAGCATTCGGGTCATAGGATGTAATGGTAACACATTCATTACAGGTGGCCGGGGCAGTCTGGGGTGAGCCGGGTGGAGGGTGACATTCGGGAATCATCAATGTGATAAAAGCCACGGGGTTCCATAGAACACCCGACCCGACCCGCTGGTGGGAGACAGTGCTGGTGAGGTTCTGTGTGATTCATGAGAAATGTAAGCAAAGGTTGATGCTTTGTCTTTTCACTTGGCGTGTGGTTGCCGTTTTCCTCTTAAAGAACAGAGAGAACACTTGATGAGCCTGTGCCTTGCCTGGTTAGGATCCTTAAAGACATCCTCGTTAAAACCCGAGTCAAATTGCTCCAAAGGAAGAGTTACGTCAAGCCAGGAAGATCCAAGTGGCCAGTGGGATGTTTTGGAAGCTGCATACACTTTATTTGTTTGAGGACTTATTAATTTAATTTGAAAGGAGAAGGAGAGTGAGCGAGCAAGCTCCTATTTGGCCTTTTAAGCAGGGGCTTTCTGGAAACAGCGAGGAGGGGGTTTTCTGAGAATTACAATGAGTTAGGTCAACTGAGGCGCCACTCTTGGTCGGATGCAGTGATGTGCGGGCAGGTGGGACCCTCTGTGATGGTTGGGTGTGCCCTGCCTCTGTCCGTGTTTTCCGTCATGCTCCCGCATGGATGGCAAGGACCCAAGGTCCTGAGCTGTCACCCACTGCTGTCGAGGTGCATGCTGGGATAAAAAAACTGGGTCTCCAACCCAGTAAGAGGCACTCCAGTGAGAGATGCGGCGTCCCAGGTGACTGCCCTCGGAGCACGATCTTTGGTGTTTATTATTTCACGTTATAAAGTTAAAAGGGAAATGCTCCCACCCACCACTTAGGGCTGTTTATTTAATAATTTATTCCTCTAGGAAAATTTACTTGAGCATGTATCACGCAGTCAGTGAGCTGGCAGCCTGGGGCTTTCTTCTGTGCTCTGGAGGTGTAGGTCTGTGTCGCCCCATGAGAGAGGTCATTGTGTGACTGTGGCTGGGCTGTCCACCTCAGGCCTGCTCTCCCCTTCCTGTGGCTCGTCCTCTGTTGATGTGGCGACCTGGCCGTCATGGGGCTGCTTTGAGGGGGATGTAAAGGGAGGCCGCGCTCCTGTTTTCAGTTCGTGCTCACGCTGCCGGGCCCTCTGCTTTGTGCCATCGGTTGGAGCAGCACCGGGGCCTTGCCAGCGCCATGCCCTGGCACATTCCCAGGCCTTAGAACCCATTTCTGTTCTTTACTGTCGCAGAGTCTTAGCTGCTCTTGAGACAGCAACCGAAAATGGGCTAAGAATGTCTCCTGACCAAAAAAAAAAAAAAAAAATTTACAGCTCACTTGACTTGACACCTGACACCTGAAGATGCAGCAGAAGCTGAACAGGTAAGACAGGTGAGGCCGCCCCTGCGGGAAGGTGCGGGAACCTGCGGGAGTGAAGTGGTCTCAGCGGGGCCTCCGGACCCCCCAGTGTAGGAAGGTGGGCAGAGGCGGGAGCTGAGTAAGAATGTGCAGGCCCGGTGTCATACAGGGTCTCCTGTGACTTGGCTTCTGTGAGGACTGACCGGGAAGGGGCAATGCAGAGGGAGTTATGCCTTCCACAACCCGTGACTCATCAGTGCAGAAGACTGAGATGAGACGCAGGATCCAGAGCTGCTTCCACTGTGTTGACAGCCTCAGACTCTGTATAAGTACCGCGTGCTAACCGATTGCGCCACTGGAGCTCCGACAGCCTCAGACTCTGACGTAGTTCATGGGAGACGTTTCATTCTGCAAATTGGGTGGCAGTGATGAATGACGAAGCCCAATCCCTGGAACATTCAGGTGATGTTAAACAGGCGCCTTCGAACGGAAGGGATTGAGAGCAGGGTGGTTCTGAAAGTTGCCTAAAAAAATTTGTTTTTAAGACAGTATAATGCTTTGAGATCCGTGGGACTCCATCGGAGACTCTGCCATGTCTCATCGTGTTTTATTTCAATCTCTAATCTCAGCTTGTGGAACCTGCCCCAATGTGTGGGCAAGTCTCATCATATTACATGGAATATTCTTTCTGTGGAAGAAAGGCATAGGATGCCTGGGAGATGCTTCCCTTCCCCAGGGGGATCCTGAAGCCCAAGTGAGCGATTTGCATAGAGATTCCCTCCCCATTAAGAGCACGTCCCGCTCAGTCTCTGGGCCAGCCTTGCTCAGCTTGATGGGTGTTTATGCACGTACACAGGGGGAAGCATTTCAAGTATAGTTGGGAATGCAGACACTTGATTTATGGAAGCGATATTCCTTGTCACAGTGTCATGTTGTTGTAAACAGCATCGTGGAGAAGTGTCAGCAAGCAAAAGCAATCTTGCTAAAGCTAAAAATAGGTCTCCTTGGCCATGAGGTAGACTAACAAAAGGATCGTGAGCAGCCCAAGAGGCATTGCTGCTTTCAGGGTTTCTCTTGCTTCAGACAGGCAGTGCCAGGCTGGTTGCCAGAAAGCCTTTTTTTTTTTTTTAATAAGACTTATTTATTTTTATTAGAAAGTCAGATATACAGAGAGAAGGAAAGACAGAGAGAAAGATCTTCCATCTGCTGGTTCACTCTGCAAGTGGCCACAACAACTGGACCTGAGCTGGTCTGGAGCCAGGAGCTTCTTCTGGGTTTCCCATGCAGGTACAGGGTCCCAAGGCTTTGGGCCAACTTCCACTGCTTTCTTAGGCCACAAGCAGGGAGCTGGAATAGAAGTAGGACAGCTAGGACATGAACCAGTGCCCATATGGGATCCAGGAGCATTGAAAGCAAGGACTTTAGCCACTAAGCTACCACGCTGTGCCCCCAGAAGGCTCTGTAAGCACCTGCTCCAGTAGCCATTCCTGGTGAATGTCAGGTCAGGTCTTGTTGCAAAACCAGCACTGCAGCTGTGCCTTGGTGAGAGAGAAGGTAGAGACTCATTGGAACTATGCAAATAGCTATGTTGCCATAAAAACCAAAATAGTTATCCCTAGTCGGTCAGCAAGTCCTGAAGGGGGTTCAGGTAAGGAGATTAGGTGTCGCAAATGTTTCATTTCAGTTTACAAAAATAGGGTCTACTGCAAGGTTATGATTTATAAAAAGCTCAAGAGGAAAGACTTCCTTGTGTATGCAGAAATTGGAAGAGCACTTGAGAATGGTAACAGAAAGTAGGCATTTGACCCTTCGGTTGAGACCCTGGTGAGGTTGCTGCTGTCCCCTATCAGCCTACCTGGTTTGATTCCTGGCTCTGGATCCTGGTTCCAGCTTCCTGCTAATGCAGACGATGGGAGGCAGGGGTGACTATCCAAGTGCTTGGGTCACTGCCAGCCATGCGAGAAACCCAGACTGAGTTTATGGATCATGGCTTAGGCCTCCTGGCCATTGCAGACATCTGGGGCGTGAGTCAGAGGATGGGAGCTCCCTGTTGCAACATTCTCTCTGCCTTTCAATGAAGTCATAAGGAAAAGTCAATAGGGGCTCACATTGTGGCATAGGAGGTAAAACCACTTCCTGCAGCACAGAGGGATACTGGTTTGAGACCCAGCTGCTCTAGTTCGCTGCTAACGCACCTGGGAAAGCAGAGAAGATGGTCGAATCGCACATTTGGGAGTCCCGACTGAAGCTCCTGGCCTGGCCAGCCCCAGCTGTTGTGGCTATGTGGGAAATGAACTAGCAGATGGAAGGTCCCTGTGTCCCTCTCCTGTTTTCTCTTTCTTTTTAAAAAGATTTGTTTATTTTCACTGGAAAGATAGATTTACGGAAAGAATTGACAGAGAGATAGATCTTCCATCTGCTGGTTCAGTCCCCAAGTGGCCATAATGGCTGGAGCTGAGCTGATCCAAAACTAGGAGCCAGGAGCTTCTTCCGTGTCTCCCATGTGGGTGCAAGGTCCCAAGGCTTTGGGCGGTCCTCGACTGCTTTCCCAGGACACAGGCAGGGAGCTGGATGGGAAGTGGGGCTGGAAGGGAAGTGGAGCTGGATGCGAAGTGGGGCTGCCTGAACACGAGCTGGTGCCCAGATGGGACCTCTGTGCTTACAAGATGAGTATTTAGCCATTGAACCATTGTGCTGGGTCCTCTGCTTTCTTTTAATCCTGCCTTTCAAATAAATAATAAATCATTAAGAGCTAACAGGAAAATAGAATTAAAAGCAACTTTGTTTTGAGGAAAAAGTTTCTGAAGTGCATACGTAATTGTTTCATAAGAGGTGTTTTCCAGGAACTTTTGGAAAACCCTTTGTAGGATTATTAAAATGACCTCAACAATATTCCAAGCGAAACCGTGCATCTTTTCTCACCGATTCTGTTAGTCCCACATGATTCATTATCATTCCACTGGATACTGGATTAGCAGGCTCTTGATTCAGTTTGTGTCCTGACTAAGGCGTTGGAAATTTTGACTCTGCTTTCCGTTGTTAAAGTTCTTTTAGCCATCTGATCTGAAACCTGCCCCTTGAAGTGTCTGGCTTGGAATCCTCTTCCATGGTTCCAAGCAGTCCTTCCCCATGGAGGGAGCATTCTGGTTTCTGGCTGATTGTAGCAGCCTTTCAGGAAAGCAAGCTAACAAAAACAGCTACGCATTGAACGAGGCTGATTCTCATTACTATAACTAAATACTGGTGTCGGACACTTTATAAAGAAAAGAGGTTTATTTAGCTTGCAGTGAAGGAGGCTGTAATGGGTGGCAGTATCCATTCGGCTCTTCATCCCTGTACCCCAACTGGAGTCCCCAGGATAAAGGGGACCATGACGGGGGGAGGTGTGGAGAGGAGACATCTCACAGAAAGATGGGAAGCCAGAGAGAGGGGAGGGTCAATGCTGACCTCTCATCAGGCTCACCTCTTAAAGGTTTCACCTCCTCTTAGCATCATCACACTGAAGACCAAGAAGCTTCCAATGCATGGACTTTGGGGGACACACCTAGACCCTATCCAAACCATGGCACACGGGTGGTTGGCACTTCCCCCGGCAGTCACAACATTACTAAAGGACTGAGTATTAGGAGTCCCGTTGTGTGTGACCGTGGGTGTTGGAAGTGGAACGTCTCAGTGGGGGTTGGCCTCTTCCCCGGAGCTGCCCTGGGAGGGGCTAACATTCTCAGCAGGTTGACTGAACACAGGTTGTGGAGCCCTGTCCCAGAGTCAAGGTGGCATCTTCTATTGGCAGGTGGATTCCTGTCTGAAATATGGCATAGATGATACTGTTGGGGAATCTAATTTGTAGTCCAGGATTTGAAGTGACAAGTTTTGGTACTCATTTTCCTTGTGTGAAAGCAACTTTGAATAGCGGCCGTGGTTCAGTAAGCACAGCATTTCCTAGCCACCAGGGGGCAGAAGCCCACGCTGAACATGGTGGTGGCTTCAAGCAAAGGAGTGTCAAAGGAAGAGGTGGGACTCTGAAGCGCCAAAGCACTGCCTGGAGTTTTCCAGTGTAAAACCATAGAAGGTGAGCATCAGGGAGAACGGGCACCATGGAGGCTCACGTGGCCAGAGTGATAAACCCATCCTTTATGCCTTAGAAACCAGGAGCGGAAGGCAAGAGTCTGGAGGGTGGATGGGAGGGACTCCCTCGCCACGGGCAGGTGGGAGAGAGGTGTCGGGTGAGTCTCGTCCAGCTGACGATGCCGCAGCCCCGCCCGCTGTCCTAGTCTCAGGATTGCAAGGAGGGGCGCCGCCTCAGAGGAATTCTCAGTGGCAGCAGGGCTGGAGAAGAGCCAGTGCCTGGCCCCACAGGATGGGAGTGGCTCTCCGGGACCCTCAGTCCGCAAAGTGCTGCACTGTAGCTGCAGGAGGAGCCTGGAAACAGAAGCCCCTCGCCCCTCTGCTATCCCCTGTGCTGTCAGCGTCAGTAGAGGGGGTCTGTCCTTTGGCAGAACACTGAATGTGAGCTGGCTGGGAGGCAGAGCAGGCCTTAGGAAAGTCTCCTTACCCAGAGGGAAGAGAGAGAGAAGGTCAGAGCCTGGCCTCGCCTCCGCTCTGCAGTGGGAAGCGCCAGGTCGCTGCCAAACACTGCAGTGCTGGGGCGCGGGCAGATGGCTGGGAGTGCAGCATGCAAGTGGAGTCAAGCTGCTGCCCTGCTGAGGAGCCCGCCCTTCCTTCCATCCTTCCTAAAAAGCTTTATTTATTTACTGGAAAATCCGTATTACAAAGACAGAGATCCTCTCTCTTTGGTTCATCCCCAAGTGTCTGCAGTGGCCGTCAGTCTGAAGGCAGGAGCCCAGACCTTCCTCTGGATGGCCTGCATTGGTGCGGGGGCCAGCCTCTTGGGCCATCATCTGTTGCTGTCCTGGGAGCATTAGCAGGGAGCTGAACTGGAAGGGGAGTAGATGGGATGCTGAGGCCACAGGCAGCAGCTTTGTCCAATAAGCTACAGTGCAGGCCTAGGGAGTGTTTCTTAAAGGAGAGCATTAATAATAGCGAAGCTGGGAATTTTCAATGAGCTAGGAAGAATCCAGGCGTTGTGGGCATGGATACACACTACAGGAACAAGACTTGCTGTTAGATGTGAGATGGAGGAAGGTGGTCATGCCAGTTGAGGGGAGTGAACTTGAACCCTGCCCCCCACCAAGGAGGGGCCTGTCGGCTTAATGGGGGTTGTTGCCAGAGGGAGCAAGAACGTTGGAGTAGGGGACGTTTTTTCTGCCCTTATTTACAACATCGTTTGGACATCTGGTTGTCATTTGGGCCATTGGTGGCATTTATAACACTTGTGTACTATATGAACCCACCCAATTAACAACTAGTGTACTACAAATTTGTTGAATTTCCAGTCCCGCCCACGCTTGCTGTGGCAGGGCCAGACCAAGTGATTTTAAGAACCAAAGGATCCCCACCACTAAGGGGTGGGGCTGGGCAAACAAGGAGAAAACACGCTCCAGCCAGAGAAGGAAGGAAAAGCATGAGGAAAGAGACAGGCGAGCTGCCACCGTGAGCACAGCGGGAAGAACTGAAATGAGCCTAACGTATGTCTGAAGAGGCTGAAATTAGGAAAATGAATCAGTTCTTATCTCTGCCCAGTGTTTCACTTATTAAAAAGATTGACTTATTTTAATTGGAAAGGCAAGTTTACAGAGAGAGAGAGAATTTTTCATTCACTGGTTCACTTGACAAATGGCCACAATGACCAATGCTGAGCTGGTCTGAAGACAGGAGCCAGGAGCTCTTCCAGGTCTCCTGCATGAGCACAGGGGCCCATCCTGGGCCATCCTTCACTGCTTTCCCAGTCTGTAGCTGGGAACTGGATCAGAAGTGGAGCAGTTGGGATTAGAATAGGTATTTATGGGCCTGGCGTGATGGCCTAGTAGCTTAAGGTCTCACCCTGAACGTACCAGGATCCCATATGGGTGCTGGTTCTAATCCCTGCGACCTTACTTCCCATCCAGCTCCCTGCCTGTGTCCTGGGAAAGCAGTAGAGGACAGCCCAAAGTTTTGGGACCTGCACCCACATGGGAGACATGGAAGAAGCTCCTGGCTCCTGGCTTCGGATTGGCTCAGTTCCAACATTGCAGCCACTTGGGGAGTGAATCAGTGGACAAAAGATCTTCCTGTCTGTCTCTCCTCCTCTTTGTATATCTGCCTTTCCAATAAAAACAAATAAATCTTAAAAAAAAAAAAGTACGTGTGTATATGGGATGCTGGTACTGCTGGTGGAGGTTAGCTGGCTAAGCCACTGTGCCGGCCCCCATAGTGGCCTGAAGGCATGTTGGGTTTGCAGATGAGAGGACGGGTCCAGCTCTGTCCTTTCAGGCCCCGTGCACTTGAAGGCTGATTAGGGGCATCCATGTTGTGCCTTCTGTACTCATCAGGTTTTCTTTTGTGTCTGTCTCTGTCAAAACCCCCCTGGTTTTATATTTGAATTGCACGTTGAGTGACACTTTGGGGTGTCAGGTCCGTGCTCAGAAGGCTTTGGTTGGGAACGTTCTGGATCAGGCTTTCAGAGCAGGCGTAGCAGTAAAGTTCCGGTTTCTGCAGGCATTGACTTGGTTTAAATGGTAGACTCCACGATCAGTAGCACGCAAATCTTAGCTGAGTTATTTTATTTTTTCTATAGTTGAAGCCAGTCCCACATATATTTGGTTTAAGGTTCAGCTAGGTATTTTTGGTAGTTTCTAAAGAGAATTTGGGGCTCCCCTTTCTTTCTTGTCTAGGATTCTGTTCTCATTATATAGTGGATAATAAAATTCCAGTTTCTGTCCCTCCCCTCAACTCCCCTCACCCATCTGCCTCCAAGGGAGGAAAAACTATGGACTTTTAATTTTCTTTTATTTCCTAAACAAGATTTTGGTTTTGGCTTACTCTCTGAAAACAGCAACTGATCTTGTGTCAATTCTATCTTTATTTTTTTTAAAGCCTACCTTTAAGTGTATGTTAGTTATATTCACATTATTATGCAACATATTTCCAAAACATTTGTTTTAGAGGTGGATTGGAGGAAACAGAGAAAGGGACCTTCCATCTGTGGGGTTGCTCCAAAAATGGCCGCAGAGGCTGAGACTGGGCCAGACTGAAAGCAGAGCCAGGCGCTCCAACCAGGTTGCCATGTGGGTGGCAGGGGCCAAGCATATGGGTGGTCTTCTGTTGCTTTCCCACTCACATTTGCAGGGAACTGCATTGGAAGTGGAGCAGCTGGGGCTCAAACTGGCACTCATGTGTGATATTGGCATTGTAGTTGGTGGTTTAACCTGCTGCACCCCAATGCTGACCCCTCTAGAACTTTCTGATTTGCAAAATTGAAATTCTGTGAGCAATCATTCCTTCCTCTCCCAGTCCATGATAACCACCGTTTTTCCTTCTGTGAATTTGACTGTCTCACATGTGTCGTGTAAGTCAGTTACACATGCTGGTTTTCATAGAACAGACTTGCCTCACTTCCTCTCAAGGGTTGTCCGTGTTGTAGCGTGTCACAGGATTTCCTTCGTTTTTAAGGTTGAACAGTATTCTATGAGTACAGACCAACCCCCTTTACCTGTCAATGGATGCTCTGGTTAATTCCACATCTTGGCTGCTGTGGATAATGCGATGTGAATACAGTGTGCAAATCATTCTCATGTTTAGCATCACTCTTGAGTCTTCTTGCTTTGCATAGCTGTTTGTTTTCCATTTTCTGTCATTTCCTGGCTTTGACTGCACCTTATGGTCATTATCTGTTGGAAGATTGTGCTTAATAGACACTTGGCCATACTGGGATTGCAGTTGTTAAAAAGTTTCAGATTTTGTATTTCTTTTTGGGTCTTCAAAATATTACTGAAAAAATGAGTATTATTAAAAAACTATGTATTATATTGGGCCCGGCGCGGTGGCGCAGTGTTTAAGGTCCTCGCCTTGCACGCCCGGGATCCCCTATGGGAGCCGGTTCTAATCCCGGCAGCCCTGCTTCCCTTCCAGCTCCCTGCCTGTGGCCTGGGAAAGCAGTCGAGGATGGCCCAAAGCTTTGGGACCCTGCACCTGCGTGGGAGACCCAGAAGAGGCTCCTGGCTTCAGATCGGCATAGCATCGGCCGTTGCGCTCACTTGGGGAGTGAATCATCGGACGGAAGATCTTCCTCTCTGTCTCTCCTCTCTGTATATCCGCCTTTCCAATAAAAAAATAAATCTTTAAAAAACACTATGTATTATAAAATTTTTTCAATTCCGCTTTGTGCACACTTTCTGAAGTAGCCTTGTGTATATGTGCATAACATTTTGAACAAATGAAACAGTTCAAATTCCTGACCAGTTGAGGCATTACTTAGGACACGTTCAGATGTTCCTGCATTATGGACTAGAGGTCACATTTCTATTGACAAGGGACCTCAGATAAACGTTAGACAAGACATGGGCAGCTGATTATCTGGACAGGAAGTGTAAGTGACCAGTAGTGCATACAAACCTTAACTTCCTTTTTAGTAATCAGGAAAGTATAAAAGAGCAAAAAGTGAAATTCCATTTTTCCTCAACAGATTGGCCAAGATTAAGAAGAGCAACCCTCTTCACTGGTCACAGAAATGCAGGAAAAGGGACACATCGCTGCCGCCACGGGGAAGGAAACCTAGTTTTCAAAATCCCACCATCTCATTCCCAGCTGTGTTTGGAGTTCTTTATCAGCACTTTGAGCATTCCGGATGGTTGGAGAGGGTTAATATCTGTAGTACTATACTGATGGCAAAAAGAATAACTTAGAACTGTCAGAAGTAGGTCAGAAGAACGAGGGTGACGCGCCGCGTTGGAAAGCCCATGTTCGGATGTTATTCTGTTCATGCTCCCAGGAAAGCTGCAGGCACAGCCTCCCACTCCCAGCAGCACCTCTGAGCGTGTGCGGATAGGGTTAGGCACAGACCAGCTCTTACATACCGATTTCTGTGGGACAGCGGACCTAGCAGCTGACTGCACGGTCAACTTTGTTCCCATGAACCTGAAGTGCCTTTTGCAATAAAGCAATTCGATATTTGAAAGACGAGAAACAGTTTCCTAGCGCAGAAGGTAGCAGGTGCGGGCCTAGTTCTGACTTGAGTGCGATGTTTTCTACGTCTATTCTCTAATGTGAGGTGGCAATCAATGTGTGTCCTTACCCGGGTACGTCACCGTGGGGCTGTGAGGGCGAAGTGAGGGGTGAAGACACCCGTGACTTCGGTCGGGAACACTGAGAAATGCGAGCTGCACTCCACAAGACAATACCCAGAGGCTTTCTATTTGTGACGCAGGTGACAAAAGCTCCAGAGGAGGCCTCGTCGCTTTCCAACGGAGACGTGGTGGGAGAGGCGGAGAACCCCACAGAGGTAAGGGCTGGGGCAGAGCCTTCTCTCGGTGGCCTTGTCAGGCTGACCACGGGTCCTGTCACTGTCTCCCTTACCCGTGTGTCTGTCCAGCCGTCTGTATGCCTGCCAACTCCCTCCCGCTTCTCTCCTTTCTCCCTTCTCTTCCTCCTCCCTCCCTTCATCCGTCCTTCCTCCCTTCCCTCTTCTCTCCTTTTTTCCTCTCCTTCCCACCCTTTCTCCCTTCCCTCCCTGTCTGCCTTCCTTTCTACTTTATGTATCTACTTTCTGTCTGTCTCTCCATCCACCCACCTACGTACCTAACACTCATCTTTTTAATATTTACAACTGTACAGCCCTCTATCCAAATCCTAGACAGCAAACCATGTATGCACTGGTGAGTTCTGGGGTTCAGCGCACCCCCGCTGCGGTAGCCATGCGGCCACGGAGGTCCGAGTGTGTGTCCTTTATGCATCACGCTCCTCAAGGAGGAAGCTGCAGCCCAGCGTGGCCTGCTTCTCCCCGGGAGCTTCCCAGTGTCGGTGACACCCGGGTCTCCTTCACCACCAGGGGACAGAGAAAACCCAAGAGAGTGGAGAGAACGAGCCCCAGGAAGACGACAGCGAAGCCGCCGAGAGGAACGTGAGTGGCTGCTGGGCTCGTGGCCACAGCGCTTCCGCTGCTCCCCTTGCACGTGGCACACGCTCTCTGGATGTCTAGCAGTCGCCTGGGGTCAGCAAGGGGAAGGCAGTGAGGAGCTGGGCGTTGAGCTGGAAACCAGGCAGGCACTTTTTATCAGTGTGTAAACCACTGTCGTCTGGTATGGAGGTTAAAGGGAAGCCGGGAGAAGGGCTCTGATGAAGCTATCTGAGCTATCTGAGCTTGCTGTCCAGTTAAAGATTGATTTAAAAAATTTATTTGAAAGGCAGACTTACAGAGAAGGAGAGGTACAGAAAGACACACTTTCCATCCACTGGTTCACTCCCCAAATGGCTGTAACAGCCAAAGCTGGGACAGGCTGAAGCCAGGAGCTTCGTCCAGGCCTCCCACATGAGTACAGGGACCACTTGAGTCATCCTTTGCTGCTTTGCAAACAAATCAGCTGGGATCTGGATAAGAAGTGGAGTGGCTGGGACTCGACCAAGCACCCACATGAGGTGTTGGTATCCCAGGCAGAGGTTTAGCTTGCTTCACCATAACTGCAGGCCCAGGTTTGTGTTCTGCGTCAAACGGGCTCTCCCGGTCAGGTGCTGGTCTGGAGTGCCCAAAGGAGCCCAGCCTGTGAGGAGACAGCGCTGAGGGTGGTACAGTGTGCAAGATCACAGGAGCACGGGGATGCAAACGGGCCTTTGTGGAGAGACACTGTCCCTTCAGGCTGGCCAGGGCACCCAAGCAGAGGGTCTCACTGTACGGGGCTCCTGTTCAGGGACTCCCGTCAGCAGCAGCAGAGCACTGGGCCTGGAAGCTGGGTGCAGAAATAATGGGGAACCAAAGTATGAGCTGCTCAAGGAATTCTGGGAAGCCAGTGAGAGTGTGGCCCTTGCTGCGCCAGGTGCCAGCCGGGGTGCACTGCGGCTGCCTGTAGGAGAGGTCCAGTGGGAGAAATACAAAGACTGGATGAATGCTGGAAGTGCTGTGGCTTGTTCATGCTTGTGACTGGCTTGCATGAGGGGAAGATGATTTACAATTTGTGTTCTTTGCCAACCTGCTGGATCCACACATCCCTGATCACGGTGTCACCCCTCTGGGCTTCCTTTGAAACTGGCCTCAAGAATAATGGCTTTGTCAAACACAGGTGCAGGTCCAGATACCAAGGGGCTCAGGCTGAGCCCAGAAGGTTGAGTGAAAACTCCACTCCTACGCTCTTGCGCTCCTCTGCACAGCCTCTCTCAGCCCAGCTGTCCCTTTGGGTCTCACTGGGCCACCCTGGTCTTCCCTCCTGTTCACTGCCTGGCACTCAACAGTGCTGACACCTGTCCTCCATCCTGGCCACACGTCATGTCAGCAGCCTCTTTCCCTGGCCAGGTTCCCAGCAAAAGTAGCCGCTGTGGGCGGTCCTAAGGTGTCCCATCCCTGGACTGCCCCTTCTTGCCTTCTCAGAAGAACAGAGTGTGACAGCTCTCAGTTTTCTGCTCGCTCAGGTGTGTGCTTCTTATCCCATCATGAGACCCTTCCCAGAACTGGGCTTGAGCTGCACAATCCCCCATGACAAGATGTCATTAGCTGCCAGTTGTGTTCGTCACTGTACACCTAAAGGACATAGAAGGATCTACCTGGATCTGAGGCTCTGTGATCCAGGGGCAGGAGTTTGGTAGTTTCCAGAGCGGGATTGGAGGCAGAATTAGCATTACACCACTGCTTCCGTTTGATATCTTAGTGACAGACTGAGCAGTGTGCCACATGCCAGGCAGGGCACCAGAGGCTGGGGAGACAGCAGGGATGGGCAGTGTCCCTGCTTCCTGGAGCTTGTGTTGTAAGAGCGGACGATGCCCACAGAGCTTCACCGCTAACTTAACCTATGGAGGTCAAGTGTTTCTAACAACCTGCAGAGCCATTCCTTTCTCCAGTAACAAACCCTTCCAGAAGTCAAGAGCTGTTGGATGATGGTTAAAGCACAAGGCTCTCTGTTATCACAGGAGCCAGCAGGTGCTTCCATTGGGTGCCCGTGGCTCCAGGCCCTCCGCCATCGCAGGAGCTGGCAGGTGCTCCACAGGGTGCCCGTGGTTCCAGGCCCTCCGCCATTGCAGGAGCCGGCAGGTGCTCCACAGGGTGCCCGTGGCTCCAGGCCCTCCGCCATCGCAGGAGCCGGCAGGTGCTTCCACAGGGTGCCCGTGGCTCCAGGCCCTCCACCATCGCAGGAGCCGGCAGGTGCTTCCACAGGGTGCCCGTGGCTCCAGGCCCTCCGCCATCGCAGGAGCCGGCAGGTGCTTCCACAGGGTGCCCGTGGCTCCAGACTCCGGCTCTCCCTGATGTAGGTGATGGTGCATACAGGCGTGGACATGAAGGCCCCGGCTCTCCCTGATGGTTTAGGAGATTTCCTTGGAAACAACATTCTGAATAATATTCTGGAAGGTGCTCTTGACCTAAATAACTTGCCTGTGATCCTGGATGGCTGGAGGAGGGAGGTGAAGGGATTAGTTAGGGGCCTGGCAGGACCCACGTGACTTGTAATCATCCAAAGAGCCTGCAGTCGTCTGGAAATGGGTTTCTAAATGGGAGGGCAGCTCAGCACCTCTGATATGGTGTGGGGGACAGACTGGGGAGGAAGCCTAAGGGATCGTGATTCTGTGGGAACACCTTCCAGCCAGCAGATGAACAAGCAACACAGGCCACTCAGGAGTGAGGGGCAGCCTTCAAGGAGCACAGTGCATTGGTCATTGCAAAGACCTGAGCTTTGCCCCCAGAGCCCGGGATCCCTGCCCCTCCTGGCTGTGACTTCAGTCCTGAACTTGCACCCAGAGCCCGGGATCCCTGCCCCTCCTGGGTGTGACTTCGGTCCTGAACTTGCACCCAGAGCCCGGGATCCCTGCCCCTCCTGGGTGTGACTTCAGTCCTGAACTTGCACCCAGCGCCCAGGATCTCTGCTCCTGGATGTGGTTTCGGCCCTAACCCTTGGTGATCCCGAGTGGCATCTCATGAGAGGATGACTTCGGAGAGGCTCAGGGCTGCAGAGATCCACACATCCTGACTCGGTCAGGTGCTTCAGAAAGCGGAAGTGATTGTTGCTTTCATTATTCAAGTGTCTTTATTACCACGATACAGTTTTGTAGGCCCAGGTGTTCCCTGTCCCTCCCCTTCCTTCTTTCCTGTTTTCTCCTACCACTATATTCCCCTGAATTATCACGATACCGTAGATCCTTAGTAACAGTTGAAGTTTAACTTTCTGATGTTTAAATATACCCTGACATGCTAGGGATAGGCAAAGGTAGAGAATTTATAGTCTCATGCTGTACAGGTATGCTTACATGTTTTTTTTAAGATTTATTTATTTTTATTGGAAAGTCAGGTTTACAGAGAGAAAGAGAGACAGAGAGAAAAATCTTCTGTCTGCTGGTTCACTCCCCAAGTGGCCACAACGCCCAGAGCTGATCCAATCCAAAGCCAGGAGCTTCGTCTGGGTCTCCCATGCAGGTGCAGGGTCCCAAGGCTTTGTTATTTTAATGGGAGTTTTTAATGGGAGTTGTTTAATGGGAGTTTTATTCAGGAGTAGAGATGTATACTGCAATGTAACTTTACTTTCCGGTATGCTAGTCTCTGTTACAGCTTATCTGTGCAAATGCAGGCACAGACTCCCTTCCCTGGGTCTGTTTATTTTGAAGCTGTATATCAGAGAAAACATGTGGCACTGTCTTGAGCTGGTTCACATCGTGGACTATGCTGAAAATGCTGAGCTCATTATTCCTGAACTAGTCTGTGAAGAGCCCTCTGAGAGAGAGAGAGAGAGAGAGAGAGAGAGAGAGAGAGAGAGAGAGAGAGAGAGAGAAGAAGCTGGATGGGGAGCAGAGAATCCAGGATTCCAAGTGGCTCGTTGGTACGGAATGCTGGCATTACAGGTGGGCTTGTGGAGGGAAAGCCCACTGAGCCAGGAACCAGGGGGAAGCCCACTGATCCAGGAACCAGGGGGCAGCTCACTGAGCCAGGAACATCTACACCAGCAGGTTTTGACTGAACTCTGTGACCTTGGCATTTTCTTTGCTAGGGAGAGAGGGTAGGGGTGACCCCAAGATCCCAGGAGCCCCCCACCCTTGTGGTAAGGCCCCTGGGACTTTGTAGGGACTGTTCTGAGAGAACCAGGGCTCCTGTCCACTTACCTAAGGTGGCTGCAAGTCGCTGGCCCAGGGGCTAGAGGAGGGCTCTTTTGAGAAGGGAGGCAAAAGTTTTCGTTTCCTTAGAGCCTGACGCTGTGATGCTCTGGGGCAGGTGGAAGTGGAGTGGGCTGGTGGCTTAGAAAGTGGAGGCTGTTACCAGGAGTCACTGTTTTGAAATACTACGCAATTCAGAAATGAAATAGTTTTGTATCCAGAGAGCAATAGCTTTTGATCTGCTTTTATTAATGGGTCCAAAGCCAAAGTAAATTCACACCTATGAAGGCGAGAAGGTGAAAAGACAGTTTTAGTTTCAATTTTTTTCTACTTGTTCTCATATATGAAAGGGATTCTATTCTACGCCGCTGTAGATCTTTGGTAATCTTCGCATATAGAGACAAAATTATAGCGACTGTCTAACACGGTGAGCAATGGGTTCTGCCCTCCCAGGTGGTGAGCACGGAGAACATGTCAGTCTTACGCTGTTCGGAGAGTTGAAGCGACGTCCAGTGCATGAGACGAGCAGCCAACATTCAGATTTCTATCTTTGTTATTCACCTATCTCTAAGATATTGCTATGGAATTGTCTTTGACAAGCTTTTGTGATTTTTCACAGCTAATTGAATCTTCAGGTTCAACTTAAAACTTACTTACATTTATATATTTTTCCCCTTTAATTTTGACTCAATGGACCTAAGGAGGAAGCGGGAGAGAGCGCCACGAAGGAGGTATGTCTGTGTTTTTGAGCAGCTCTGATGAGTCACTCGTTTCATACCAAAGAGTTGACCATGCAAACCATACTCCCAGGAGATCCCCTTGCCACCTGCAGAGAAATTGCCTGTGGTGGAAGTGGATGGAGAAAAACAAGGGCGGGCAGGAGGGGCGGTCCTGCATCGTGATTGCTGTAAGTCTAATGTCCCTCTGGAGTGTGACCGCTGGCTCAGAACTTCTGGTGGGGTCCCCTAGGGAAAGCATGACAGACAAGGATGAGTTTTGAACCTGCCTGCCCAGCTGGGTATTCTAGGAGGGTACTGCAGGAACCTCACAGAGAAATGGAATTAAACGACACAGTTATTGTCATGCAAAAGGAATGGGAAACTCATGCGTGACTGTTTCATAGTGTGCATTTTTCTCTGAATGTTTTGAAGATCCTGCTTATAAATGTAGTAAGGTAAAAGCATTTAAGAAAGAGATGTCTTACAATGAAGTTAGGATAAGAGCAACTAAAAGCCAGGAGAGTAAAATTACACGAAGGTAAAGAGATTGGGGATTGTATACAGGAGAAGGTAACTGTCCAGGTATACTAAGGATGTGGCTTGAAGGTATGACAAACACATTAAAAGAAAAACGAGACGAGCCCACCTCAGATCCAAAGGGGGCAGGATCTGACCCGCCTTGGGGTACCCTACTGGCCCCGACCCCTGCTTCCTGCTGAGGCAGGCCCCGGGAGGCAGTAATGATGGCTGAATTTGCTGGATTCCCACCCCCTTGGAAGACCTGGATTGAGATTGCGGTCACAGCCCCGGCCCTGGCCCCGGCCCAGCCATTTGGGGAGTCAGCCAGTGATGAGAACTCTGTCTCTCTCGGTCACCTCTCTGCATCTACACCGCCTAGAGAAACATAAGTCAACAATAAATGAATTTTAAAAGGCTATTAAGGGTAAAAAAGGAAAAAGACTTTCTTCTATTACATGCAGTTTAACATGCTTGTTTATACACAGAGCTTGTACTTTGTTGTAGCTGACATTCCCTGAGTATAGCTCGAAGGCTTGCTTTTCCATGTTGGAGTTGGAGATTATTTGGCCGCCTGAAGAATTAACATGAGGCCACAGAAAATTATTTGAACTTAATTATTTGAACTTGACTAGATGTAAGGATAGGCCTGCTTTCTTTAAATGCAGAAATTGGGATAATTTTTTTTCCCCTTTAAGATTTATTTATTTAGGGCCCGGCGCGGTGGCGCAAGTGGTTAAAGGTCCTCGCTTTGCACGCCCGGGATCCCATATGGGCGCCGGTTCTAATCCCGGCAGCCCCGCTTCCCTTCCAGCTCCCTGCCTGTGTCCTGGGAAAGCAGTAGAGGACAGCCCAAAGCTTTGGGAACCTGCACCCGCGTGGGAGACCCGGAAGAGGCTCCTGGCTTCGGACCGGCATAGTATCGTCCCGTTGCGCTCACTTGGGGAGTGAATCATCGGACGGAAGATCTTCCTCTCTGTCTCTCCTCTCTGTATATCCGCCTTTCCAATAAAAAAATAATAAAAATAAATCTTTAAAAAAAAAAGATTTATTTATTTATTTCAAAGTCAGAGAGAGAAGGAGGGAGAGAGATAGAAGCGTTCCATCTGCTGGTTCACTTCCCAGATGGCTGCAGTGGCCGGCCAGGGCTAGGCCAGGAGCCAGGGGCTTCTCCTGGGTGTCTCACATGGCTGACAAGGGCCACACACTTGGCTGTTTTCTATGCTTTCTCAGCTGTAACAGGGAAGTGGAACAGCAGGGCTTCCCCAGCACCCACATGCTGGTGTGCCAGGTGGTGGCTTAAACTGGTATGCCACTGTGCTGGTCCCTTAGTGATACCTTTTAAGGCGATTTAGATGTGCGCAGTTTTCCTAAAGCATTCCATTAAGCCCACATAGCAAAAAGGTTCCTTCCCTACTCATGTGTCTCACTGTGTGCAGTGTGCTTCGCGTGTGGCATATGGTATGTGTTATATGCTGTGTGGTATGTGGCCTGTATGTACATACACATGTATTGTATGTGATGTGCGGTGTGTATGACATGTGTGCACCTAGACTATATGGTGTGTGCCACGCAACTTGTGTGGTTTGCGTGTTTGTGGTGTGTGTCTAGTATGAGGTATGGGTATGGTGGATGTGTAGGGATGTAGGACGTGTAGTATGTGACATGCAGTGCTCATGTAGTATGTGTGTGTTGTGTATGATTGTACAGAATGTGTGTTTGGTATGTGGTCTATGCGATGTGTATGTGAGTGACGTGTGTACGGTGGGGTGTGTGCAGGTATATGGTGTCTGTGCGTGTGGGGGCGACTATGGGCATGCACAGTGTGAGTGACGTGTGTACGGTGGGGTGTGCAGGTATATGGTGTCTGGCGTGTGGGGGCGACTATGGGCATGCACAGTGTGTGTATGTTGTGTCTGTATGCAGTGTGGGGAGTGCGTGTGTGGTACATGTGTGTATATGTGTGATGCATGCACAACATGTAGAGTGTGTATGGTGTATCTGTATGGAGGGTAGGGATGTGGCATGTGTGGTGTTATGGGTGTGTGTGTGAGTGTTGAGTGTGTATAGGATGTGGCATGTGTATGCCCCATCTGTATGAAGTATAGGGGATGTGGCATGTGGTGTGTGTTCGTGTGTTGGGTGTGTATGGCATGTGGTATGTGTATTGTCCATCCGTATGGATTGTAGGGGATGTGATGTGTGTGTGTGTGCAATGCTGGGTGCAAGGTGGGCTTGTCTTCTCTGGCCCCAGATGCTCCACTCTTTCCCTCCTTGGGCCAACGCTCTCTGATGGAGCACTTTCTATTATAGAGGCCAGATGAGACAGCGGAGGAGGAGGGAGCTGACGAGGAAGCAGAGGCGGAAGGGGCAGAGGAAGGAGGCGAGGAGGAGGGCGAGGAAGACTCTTAGGCCTGAGCCTGCGTTTCTTCACCTTTTCCAGGTACTGTGCCATCTTGGGCCTTTGTGCCAAGTTCCCCGGGGGGAACAGTAGTCAGGAGTGCTCCTGTGTCCTAAGCCACCATGTCCTGCCCAAGATCCCTGTGCACACCCTCCTGAGGAGTGGGGCGGTGACCTGAGGGGATGTGTGGTCCAGGCACGCATGGGGCTGGGGGCTGTGGGTGTTGGGCGTGATGTGAGGCTAGGAGTTTGTTCACACTCTCTCCCTCCTCTTCCTCCACATGACCTTTCAGAGGAGGTACTGAGATGATGGCAACAGGTCCTGAGGATGTGGGGGATGCCTTCATATTGGGGCCACACTGAGGGGCCGGGTGAGTGTGTGGCCCTGCTGAGGCTCACTGCCCTAGACAGAAACCTGCACAAACGTGTGATTACTGACTGATGAGCCTCACAGTCTCATTGGTGGTCACTATCTAGTTACTAGGGAACAGTTGCTTGCCTTCTTATTCCAGACCTCAAAACAAAAAAATACTGAAAGAGCGTTTTTCTTTAGATCACCCCCTTCATGTCCATACCACACCTCCAGCGCTGTGGATCAGCTCAAGAGAACCAAGCCCCCACCCCACAGTGGGTCTGCAGAAAAGCATTGTGATGGCACATGTCCTTACTAGCAGAGGGCCTGAAGTTGTAATTGCCGGGAGCAGCCCTTCCTGTCCCAAAGCCTGCCTGCACTGCCAGGACCTGCCCTTCCTTCCAGTGTGTGGTGGAAATGTGGCTGGTCTCTAACACTCGCTCTATTGTTTGCGCATCTCAGAGCTGGTGACAGTGGCTGCCCCCTTGAGTACTAGGCTGTCAAGCTTTGGAGATTCCTTTCTTAAAAATCACAAAGCAGGGGAGGCAAAGATGTCAGAATAGGGTGAGGACGGACGTATTAGCTAGGATGAAGTGCAGAGAGCATGACCCCAGGAAATAGGAAGGGGCAGGTCTATGGCAGAGGGACACCTGGAGACCCATGGACATGGGGAAGCATCGGAGACAGTTGAGTGATGCTGCAGTGACCAGGCACCCCAGTGGTAGTCGGCATCCAGAGCTCTACCAGTGCCAGGTGGGAAGGGAGCTCACTGGGGACCCAGGCGTAGAACTGTCTGTCCTGCTGATGTGCTTAATCCCACCACAAGCAGAAACAGAGCAGCAGAGCCCAGCAGGCTGATGCAGGAACAGGATGGATTTTGCAGTTCAGACATCCAGCTACATTAGGCACTGTTTTGTGTGTTGAGGAAAAGTTTGTGGGGCTGGAGGGACAACAGCAGACTGCCCATGTGCTAAGCCAAGAGTGAACTCATGTCTAGCTCAACACATTGCACTGGTCCCACAGGGAAGACAGTGCCGACTCGGCATCCTTCATGCTCCACTCAAAGCAGGTGCAGGTGGCCCACAGATCTTGTGGCCAACAGGCCCAGACTCCCACCAGTGCCACATTGAGTACCATACCAACTTGGCATCCTACAGGTTTCACCCAAAGTAGGTCTAGGTGGTCCTCAGACCTAACAGCCAGGAGATTCCAGCAAGACCAACACCACTGACAACCCAGTGATTTAGGACAACTGGTGCCTGCTTAATCCCAGGCACTACTTGAGCCAAAAGTAGGAGAAAGGCTATGCAGGTAAAGGTGTGGCCACAGCATGGAGTCACAGTGGCTAGAGAGATGAGCCAGGAGCTATGCTATGGAGACTGTGATGGAAGCCTAGCACAAAAACACGGAACTGAA
Organism: Ochotona curzoniae; assembly: GCF_017591425.1. NCBI lineage: Eukaryota > Metazoa > Chordata > Mammalia > Lagomorpha > Ochotonidae > Ochotona > Ochotona curzoniae. The sequence goes on from NW_024466313.1 coordinate 985,171, forward strand.
ACTTGCTGAGGGAGTGGCACTAGTGGCTGCAATTAAGACCCGGGTACCAAACACAATCAGTAAAATCAAGCAGTGGGCAGCATAGCTTAGAAACCAGCCCTTAAGAGAGGAATCTGCTAACCAGACACAATGACCAAGTCCAAAAGAAGAATCAGAGGCACAATGAATATTCCTGAGAACTCCCCTGCAAAGGAGCAAAAGCCTTTGCCAACCTCAGAGTTAACCGAGGAAGATATTGAGGAAATGGGGAATTAAGAATCTTAAAACCTGTTATAAAGCTTCTTAACAACGAGAGGCACATATAGGAGTTCAAGGAATATGTCACATAGAAAACAGCAACGAGGAATCAAATGAAAGCTGATGTTTAGAAATTAAGAACACAGTGGACAAAATTAAAAATTCAATGGAAAAGTCTCAGTAACAGAATGAATGAGGCAGAAGAAAGAATTTCAAAATTGGAAGATTTTTCTTGCCACAATGGGGAAATAATCAAAAGCTACAAGCTGAGCCGGACCAGGCTAAAAAAAGTATTCAAGAACTGAAAGACACTATTAAAAGACTGAATAAAAGCATTAAGGGAGTTCCAGAAGCTACAGAAAGAGAGGCTCAGTTCAAAAATTTATGCCTTGAAATAATAAAGGAAAACTTCCCCAATCTGGAGAAAGAATTGGGAAACAAAATACAGGAGTGGCATAGAAAATCCCAACAGGGTTGATCAAAAGTGATCCTTGCCACAACACATGATTATCAAGCTCTCTTCAGTTGAACATAAGGAAAAAAAAATCCTTAAATGTGCCATGAAAACAATGAAATAACATACAGAGGAACCCTAACCAGACCCATTCCACAAACAATATTTAAAGATGTTCTCTTGACAGAGACAAGGAATAGCACCCACGAAAATCAACAAATCAGAAGACCTAGAAGATATGGATAAATTTTTGGACACATACAATATACCAAAATTGAATCATGAAGCAAGTAATAGTTTAAATAAACCTATAACAAGGGCTGAGATTGAATCAGCAGTTAAATCCCTCCCAAGCAAGAGCCAGATGGCTTCACTGCAGAATTCTACCAAATGCTTTAAGAAAAACATACCCTACCCCAATCCTCCACAGCTATTCCGAACAACAGAAAGGAAGGCATTCCTTCTAAATTCTTTCTATGAAGACAATATCACCTTATTACCAAAGGCAGAGAGAGATGCAAGAGAAAAAGAGACCAATGCCCACGATGAGCATAGAAACAAAGATCTTCAACAAAACTAGCCAACAGGATCCAACGGCATAGCAGGCAGATCATCCACCCGGACCAGGTGGGATTCACAGGCATGCAGGGATGGTTCAACATTCGCAAATCAATAAATGTGGTACACCACATTAACAAATTGAGAAACAAAAACTATATGATCAGCTCAATAGGTGCAGAGAAGGTATTTGATAATAACCAACACCACTTCATGTTAAAAACCCTGAACAAGCTAGGCATAGAAGGAACATTCTACAACACAATCAAAACATATGAAAAACCAACAACAGCATCATAGTAAATGGGGAAAGGCTGGGAGCTTGTGCACTAAGATCTGGAACTAGACAAAGATGTCCACTGGCACCACTGTTATTCAATATAGTATTGGAAAGCCTTGCTTTAGAACTATTAGACAATAAAAAAATTAAAGAATTGCAAATGGGAAATGAGGAATTAAAATTATCCCTACTTGCAAATGATGTAATTCTCTACATAGGAGAATCAAAACAATCAAGAAACTATTGGAGCTCAAAGGAGAACTTGGCAGGGTAGCAGAAGATAAAATTAATGTACATAATGTGATGGTGCTGGTATTTACAAATAGTTCCATGGCTGAGAAAGAACTTACAGTCACTTTAAAAATATCAGAAAGGAACCTTAAGAATCTTGGAATTAACCTAATCAAAGATGTGGAAGACCTCTGTGATGAAAACAATAAAACATTAAAAAAAAGAAACAGACATTAAAATTGAAAAAAACCTATCATGTTGCAGGATTGGCAGAATTAACATAATCAAAATGTCCATATTACCAAAAGTAATATGCAGATTTAGTGTGATCCCAATCAAAACCCCAACAACATTCTTCTCAGAAACAGAAAAGATGATATAAAAGTTCACCTGGAAACACAAGAAGCCATGAATAGTCAAAGCTATTCTGTAGAATAAAAATCAAGCTGGAGGAATCACAATTCCAGATCTCAAGACATTCTACAGAGCAGTGGTCGTCAAAGCAATTCGGTACTAGCACAGAAACGGGGGAGGTCAACGGAGCAGAGCAGAAACCCCAGAAGGGAGCCCACACATGTACAGCTAGCTGATCTTTGACAAGAGATCTTGCTATCTGAAAACCAAAGTGCACGGTGTCCCTGCCTGCTAACATGCTCCCCCATCCTTCCCCTTTCTTTCAGAACACCCAAGCCGCGAAGCAGCATTTCAGAAGCCTCCCCACAAAGCAACCTCGGCGAAATCCTTGGGCTCTCCTGGCTCAGTATCCTGGGGTCCACTGAGGCCGCACACCCAGCAACGCCTAGCCGCTCCGGGATCTGCCCACTTCTTCCTGTCAATATGAAACTCAATGTGGCTTCATGCACCTGTCATCTTAATATCATTACTTAATTAGACTTTTTTTTCCCCTGCATGATTTGATTTTCTTGTTCAGTCCCTGGACAAGGCTCCCCTGGTCCAGCAGAAGAGCATCTGTCCTTGCCCGGTGTCACAATTAGCGTGGGGGGCCTGAGCTGCTTTCCTGAGACAGACGCTGAAATAAAGATGAATGGTGACTCGTCCCAAGGAGCATCTTTTCTTGGCTGACCTTCCATCTGCCCCAGAGCGTCTCTCTCTCTCTCTCTCTCTCTCTATCTCTCTCTCTCTCTCTCTCTCACCCCTCCCTGCTGCCTGCATATCTTGCAGTGCTTTCCATCTGCCAGCGGCAGAGGGATGTTTTCCTAGTACTGATGATTCAGTCTCGATTGCCTGGTCCCATCACGGTGTGTCCCGGAAGCGCTGCGGTCCGCGGGGCCCACGTGTTGGGGGGTGATGGCTGGGGTGTGTGTGTGTAGGGGGGCGTTTACGACCCGGGCCTTTGCCTGCCGCCTGCGGCTCTGCCCTCGTCGCTGCTGCTGACTTGCGGCCATGGCTGCTGCGTGCACCGCCCGGGACGGGGACTTTGCCTCCGACCGTGAGCTCAGCAGGCGCTCCTCCGGCTCCAGGGACCGCACCCCAGGTAGGCTCCACCTCCGTGCTCTCTGGCCTCGCTCTGCGAGACGCGTTTTCGGTCCGCTTTTGGCGCTGTCCCTCCGCCCTGCATTCCGCTGCTGCCAAGGGCTCTGTCTCCTGGCAGGGCCTTCCCCGCCTTCCTGGCTCCTAAGGAGGAAATCCCGCCCGGGAATGGCAAGCTCCCTCGCCGTCCAGCTCTGCCCGTTGGGTTTGTGGTCAGTGTGGATGAGGGCCAGGGTCACACCGGGCCGAGCAACCTCTGCAAGGCAGGCTGTTTCTGTTACCTTAGCAACAGAAAGTCCGCTTCAGGCGATTTTGTTGCCACTGGTTCGAAGCGTCTGCTTTAAAGGCTACAGTGAGATGGAAATTTGTATAATTAAAAATTAATCTCTATTTTGTTTCATTATTCAAAGTTATGTCATATCTTAAAAGAACTTTTTTTTTTGGCCCTTTTGTAATTAGGCAGGATGAAGATGGATCCCCCACCATGTCTCGTTTATAAGTTAAACAAATATTTGTGTTAATGATAAGCAAAGAATAACAAAGCAGATCACTTAAAAAATCAAATTAATTATTTCTCAGATGGTCTGTTCTGTAGTTAGGGAATTAACATCCTAGGATTTATTTATTTGTATATCATTTTCCTCAGCTCAGCGCTGAAATGCAGAATTACTTAGATCAATAGGAACAGACAAATAGGCCCAGTTTTCTCTTGGTTTCAGTTCTATGAACCACTCCAGCCCGGTGCTTACTGGAAATGTGTGATATGAGAGCAGTCACCAAGGGTCCACAGGTTCGGTCCACGTCGGAAGCTGAGAAACACACTGAGAAACAAAACACACTGAGAAAGGCGAAAGGGACTCACTCTTAAGAAACACCATGAAAAGCAACATCATTTGCAAAAATAAAAGAGGGAGAAGAGAGATGCAATGATTGTGTGATTCGAAGCTGGGGTCCAAAGAGCGGGGTTTCTGAGTTGGAAGGAGGCCTTGGCGTTGGAAGGTAGGGTTTTCTCACTGTTTTAGTTCGAAGCTTTCGGATGTGCGTGGTTAGTCCCTGAGCAGCGTGCATCCTCCTAGCTCCTATGGGACTCCCTCTTGTTGCTGTGGGTTCCAGTCTCTCTTCTAAGAACCCTGCGTCCCATCCCTGCCCGAGAGGGTTCATGCTTGTCTTTGAGTTCCGTCTCCTTGAGTACAGGTCGGAGGACAGGGAGATGCCAGGACGGACGGCCTGCAGGGGTTCCTGGGGTCGGGGGCGGCGAGTATTTATAAGCACTTGCTTTAAAATCCACATTGACGGTTTTTCCTGCAGAAGCACCAGGAGCAGGTGCCTCTGCTGTGTTGTCATAGCAGCACATGGCCAGCAGGTGGGGCTAAAACACAAGCTTCTCCCTGTGCCGTTGCTACCCTCTTGGACATGGAAAGTTAAAATCACCATAGAAAAAACATCACTTGGTAGATCGATTATTGTATGGCTTATCATGCTTTTATCCAAGGGAAATTACTTTTGGGCAAAATATGAAGTCTTAAGAGCTGTTCTGCTCCGCCCCCTGTGTGGGAGTCCTGGGCTCAGCCTGGTCCAGGGCGGCTGGGGAGTGGACCAGTGTCTGCAGCCTGGGCCAGGAGGGCTGCTGTGGGCCCTGGGGAGTGGGCCAATGACTGTGAGATCTCCGTATGTCTCTCTTTGCATTTCAAGATTTAAAAAAAAAACCAAAAAAAAAAACAAAACAACCCCCCCTTAAAAAGCAGCAAGAAACCCAGCAATTGTTTTGGGAATTTTCCATTCTGGCATTCTTTTTATTGTTATTAGTATCTTCCGTGATAGTTTTGTAGGTGTAGGGTTCCCCCAGCTTGCTCCCTCTCCATTTCCGCTTCCCACGGTTTTCCGCCCAGCACAACATCCTTGCATTCTAAACTCAGTCAACACTTGGTGACATGCTGACATTAAGTGATGTAGGATCTTCGTTTAGCCTGTCAATGGTTGTAATATAAACCACAAGGTGTTACAAAAAATTCCTGGAAAAAATAAAATGAAACAGTTAAAAAATGTGATCATGACTGTATCCTGAGCATCCGTTTTGTGGTGCCCTGGGCACCTGTGTCTTCCTGGGGACTCCTATTGCCCGTGAGTTGCCTTGGATCAGAGGGCTGTCTTCCACAGGGGACTCTGGAGACATCTGAGGGTGTGTTAGTGGGATGTGGGAAATTCACAGTGGGAAGCTGCTCAGCCGTGCAGCCCATGGTTCTGTGAAGGGACTGGGAAGGAGGCAGCAGGTGCAGTCAGGTGGGGTACCTGGATGCTGCCTGCTTGGGCTGCTGTCTGCTCGGGATGCTGCCTGCTCAGGATGCTGCCTGCTCGGGATGCTGCCTGCTCGGGATGCTGCCTGCTCGGGATTCTGTCTGCAATCTCGGGGCTTCCAGTGGAGCCTGGCCTTTTGTGTTGCTTTCTCTCGCTGTCGTTGTGCGCCTGCGAACAGTCAGGCTCTGGATGAGACCTGTGTGGAATCCTGACAGCGAGTGTCTGATGAGGTCACCCAGCTGAGCATGGAGACCCACACATGTCCCACTCTTCAAGTCAGAGAAAGCTGGCCTGTCATCGTGGGCCACAGCCCCCTTCCCCTTGTTGGGGCGTGCTGGGGTGTGAGCTGTGTGCCACTGGGTCTGACAGCCTCCACAGGCACCTGAGCTCTCTCACCTTCAGTAAAGACACCTGCACTTCTCACCTGCGATTCGTGTGTCTGGCTCTTAGTTGCTCCTTCAGGCACATTTCTACCATCCGTCCTTCACAGGGGGGTCAGGGCTCTGCACATGGTCCAGGGAAGCCTCAGGTGGCAGAGAGGAAGAGTGGAGGTGGCCACCTGCCCATGTCCAACCTGCCTGTCGTCCCAGGTCACCTGATGCCTTGGTCGACAGCTGGGGATGGGACAGAGTCACTCCCAGTCCCGGTGGTGTTTGGAATTGAGAATGTTCTACCTCTGTAGGGGGCTGAGATGTTAGTGTTTCCAGGAATTGCCTTTGGGCTTTCTGGAGCTCCAGCAGGGTCTCTGCAGGTGCACCAAATCAAGGTTGTTAGGGTGGGTCCTAAACACAGATGACCTAGTGCCCTTTCCCAGAGAGAAACGTCACCAAAGAGAGAGACCTTGCAGCCGCAAGTAAGAAAGTCTGGGACTTTGTTTATGAAAGAGAGATTGAGAGATCTTCTACCCGCTGACTCACTTTCCAAATGGCCACACAGAGCTTGGCCAGGCTGAAGCCTGGAGCCGGGAGCTACCTTGGAATCTCCCATGCAGCGTTCCAAGCACTTGGGCATCCTCTGCTGCTTTCCTAGGCATAAAAACGAGGAGTTGAATCAGAAGTGAAGCAGCTGGGACATGGCTTGAACCAGTGCCCATTTAGGATGACAGTGCCACAGCTTACCTTTTTGTTTTTATAATTTTACTTCTTCTTATTATTATCATTTTATGATACAGTTCCATAGGTCCTGGGATTTCCCTTATCCCCTCCCCAATTCCCTCCCCCCTCACTGAGTTCCCCTATATCATTACTATAGTACAGTTCTTCATACTCAGTCATATGCCCATCATTGCATACATGGACAATGGCAGAGAGTCCAGCATCCTATTGTCAAGACACAGTTAACAGTTTCATTGGGAGATCATCTTTGTGTGGAAGTAGAGTTGCATACTGCATTGTATCCTCACATCTGGATATGTTAGTCTCCATTACACAGTTACTATACATCCCTTAAATGAAAAGCCACAAAAACAAAATCAACAACAGGAAGAAAAAATAGAAATTAACAAAATGAAGTTAAATAACATGCTACTGAATGATTAATGTCTCGTTGAAGAAATGAAAAAGAAAAGCAACAATCTTCTTGAAGAAAATGATGTTACTGTATGATTTTTGAGTCATTGAAGAATTTAATGAGAAGAAAGTGTTTTGAAGAGATGAAACCAACAAAACAATCTAAATTCAGGAGATACAGTTTCCTCTGATCTTTGTTGGTGAGATATGTCTCCTGTAGGAAACAAACAGATGGGTTTTGTTTTTCAATCCAGTCTACTAATCTATAACGTTTAATTGATGAGTTTAATCCGTTTACATTCGGGGTTAATATGAATGGGTGGTAATTTGGTCCTGTCATTTTAGGAATGGGTTGTTCATTGATTCGGTCTCTTGTTGTTATTTTAGTGGGATGTTCTTCGCATTTCCCATTGGTTTTGGTGGGCGCCATTCCTTTTCTCTGTCAAGAGAACATCTTTAATTATCATTCGTAGGGCAGGCTTGAAAGAGGCAAATTCTTTACACATTTCTTGACTGTGGAAGAATTTTATTTCATTTTTAAAGACAAAAGAAAGCTTTGCTGGGTATGTTATTTTGGGCTGACAATTTTTTTTTCTTTTAGAATCTGGAATATGTCACTCCATTCTCTTCTGGCCTGTAGAGTTTCCTGTGAGAGATCTCCTGTGAGTTTAATTGGCATTCCTTTATATGTGAATTGATGTTTTTACGTGCACATTTAAGGATCTTTTCCTTATGTTCAATTGAAGAGAGCTTGATGATCATGTGTTGTGGTGAAGATTGCTTTTGATCAAGCCTGTTGGGAGTTCTGTGCCCCTCCTGGATGTTGTTTCCCAATTCTTTCTCCAGATTAGGGAAATTTCCCCTTATTATTTCATTAAATACATTTGTAAACCTAGCTTCTCTTTCTGCACCTTCCGGGACTTCCATAACTCTTATATTTTGGCATCTTAATAGTGTGTTTTAGTTCTTGAATGCTTTATTTGGCCTGATCCAGCTCTGCTTCCAGCTTTTTGTTTGTTTCCCCCTGATGACAGGAAAAATCCTCTATTTGGAAATTTTTTCTTCTGCTTGCTTCATTCTATTTTGGAGACTCTTCACTGTACTTTTAATTTGCTCTACTGTTTTCTTCATTTCTGATGTATCAGCTTTCATTTGATTCATTTCCAGGGTGACATATTCCTTGAAATGCTTGAATACCTGCTTTATGTGCTTCTCCTTGTTGATAAGAAGCTTTGTAACCAGTGTTTTGAATTCTGTATCTCCCATTTTCTCGATGTCTTCCTCAGTGAACTCTGAGGTTGGTATAGGGTTTTGCTCCTTTGCAGGGGAGTCTTTAGTAATATTCATTGTGCCTTTGTCTCTTCATTTGCTCTTGCTCATTGTACTTCTGGTTATCAGATTCTTCTCCTTGGGGCAGGTTTCTAAGCTGTGTCACCCACAGGTCTACAGTTTGATTTTACTTATTGCAGTTGGCACACAACTCTTTATTTGTAGTCACTTATGCCACTCCATCCAGCGAGCTCCAGGTTCTTATGTTAGATTTCCTGCAACTGAACTGCTGATCTCAGGACTGTCAGCCAGTGGGTTCTGAAGAGATTGCATTGTGTTTGGAATGGCGAGGTTGGCAGCAATTCAGAACTCATGAACAATCAAAAGTGCATGAGCAGGACCCACAGAGCATGTCTCACGCCAGGGACGTGGGATGGGCGGGAGGGCTTTTCCCTTTATCTCTCCCCTTACCCCGGATACAGGGAAAAAAAATTAATGTGGAAACAATGGCCTTCCCCACTTTCCTGTGGCCTTTGACCTTTTGTGCTCTAATCAACCATGCAAAGATTATCAAAATAAAACCATTAAGAGAACAACATCAAAAAAAAAGATTTCCACTATGGTCTCCATAACCCCAGCTCCTGGCTCACCACTCTCCACCTCCTGTGACACCATGCTGAGGCTGTACTATTGTCTGTACAATCTTTCTCCCACTTCCGGTTGGAGCAAGTCCCAGAATTAGGGAGATACCAGGTGTCCTATATAGCTAGATTGTTGGTGGTGCTGATCTTGCCAGAACCTGTTGGACATCAGGTCTGGGGGCCACAAGGACCTATTTTGACCTATATGATATGATGCAATAGTCATTGTCATTATTACTTTCTTGTGGGACCAGTGCAATGCACTGAGCTTGGCAGGTTCTCACCGAGCTCAGCACATGCGCAGCTCATTGTCCCTGCAGTCTTACAGCCTTTGCCACACTGTACAAAACACCACTTGCTGTGCCTCTACTAGAGTTCTTGATCTGCTGGCCATCAGGTCTGAGGGCTACTTGGACCTATCTTGGGTGGAACTTGTAGAATGCCACGTTGTTGCAGTTCACTGATCCTGAAATGAGTTCACTCCCAGCTCAGTGCATGCTCAGTACTGCCCCATAGCCCTTGACTCCTTAAACAAAATGGCTCCCGATATGGTTCTAGGGGGCTGACTGGGCTGTGAAATCCACCCTGTTCCCACACTGCCCATCTGGGATCTGCTGCTCTGTCTCTGCTCCTGGTCAAATCAAACAGACCAGCAGGATGGACAGTTCTTTGTCTGGGTCTGCCTCCTGAGCTTCCATGGATGTTCCTTCCTACTTCGTTGCTGTTGGAATTCTGGCTGCCAGTGCAATTCGAACTGCCACTCATTGGATGCCCTGTGGTATCAGTCACTGCAACACCACAGCATTGTGTCTGCTGCTTTCCCGAGTCTGTCAGTCTCCAGGTACCCTCTGCTGTTGTTCTGTCCTCTCCCATTTCCTGGAATGTGCCGTCTCTGCTTCACACTGGGTAATGTTTTTCCGTGCGTTAAAACGTGTCCTTATCCTGTTCTGACTTCCTGATTTTTTCAATGGCAGCTTTATTTATTTATTTATTTATTTTACTTCTTTTATTATTATCATTTTATGATAGAGTTCCATAGGTCCTGGGATTTCCCTTATCCCCTCCCCAATTCCCTCCCCCCTCACTGAGTTCCCCTATATCATTACTATAGTACAGTTCTTCATACTCAGTCATATGCCCATCATTGCGGGCATGGACAATGGCAGAGAGTCCAGCATCCTATTGTCAAGACACAGTTAACAGTTTCATTGGGAGATCATCTTTGTGTGGAAGTAGAGTTGCATACTGCATTGTATCCTCACATCTGGATATGTTAGTCTCCATTACACAGTTACTATACATCCCTTAAATGAAAAGCCACAAAAACAAAATCAACAACAGGAAGAAAAAATAGAAATTAACAAAATGAAGTTAAATAACATGCTACTGAATGATTAATGTCTTGCTGAAGAAATGAAAAAGAAAAGCAACAATCTTCTTGAAGAAAATGATGTTACTGTATGATTTTTGAGTCATTGAAGAATTTAATGAGAAGAAAGTGTTTTGAAGAGATGAAACCAACAAAACAATCTAAATTCAGGAGATACAGTTTCCTCTGATCTTTCTTGGTGAAATGTGTCTCCCATAGGCAACAAATAGGTGGGTTTTGCTTTTCAATCCGGTCTGCTAATATATAACATTTGGTTGATGAGTTTAATCCGTTTACATTCGGGGTTAATATGAATGGGTGGTAATTTGTTTCTGTCATTTTAGGAATGGGTTTTTCGTTGATTTAGTCTTCTGTTGTTATTTTGCTGGGATGTTCTTCGCATTTGTCTTTGGTTTTGGTGGGCGCCATTCCCTTTCTCTGTCAAGAGAACATCTTTAAGAATTTAAGACGGCAGCTTCATTTTTAATGCCACTGACCTAGGCCCAAGGCAGAGATGCTCATAAAGATCTAATGTGTACCTGTAGAGCTTCTGGGATTTCATTCCTGCAAGCCTCAGTTTCCCAGGCTGTGGGGCTCCCCGGCTTGGTTATAGCACCCCAAGACACTCACACACCCCACTCCCGGGTGCTTTCCTCTGTCTGCTGCACTTCTGCCTTCCCCTTTGCCTCCTCAGCCTTCAGATAATGTGTTGCTGCAGGACCAGCCTGTGTCTTTCGGTTCCTCTTCACCTTGAACTTCCCCAGAGTGTTCCTTCTCACAACAGCAAAAATAGCCCGATGGCAGTGAGGAAGAGAGCCCTGAGCACTTGAGATGTAGAATGGAGTCCTTTCTTCTGAAAACAATATGGAGTTCCCAAAAATAGAAAATTGAAAATGGGTGGCCATGATTCAGCAATTGCACTCTGGGGTTTAATTGCTGCAGCATTGTACATCTATGTTCCTAACAGCATATGCCACGCTAGCCAAAGGATGGAAGCATGAGACAGGTAGGGAAACACTGTGTACCGTGTCTACCAATGGTGAATTGTTCAGCCTTCTAAGGAAGGAGTTTTGCACTTGGTGCAACCCAGGGGAAGCTGGGAGACCCATGAACACAATCAACTGGCACCAAGCACACAGCCTGTGTCGACTCAACTTCGCTCAGGTGCCTAGAAGGCGCCAAATGCAGAAGCACAGAGGGGAATGGTGGTCTCTAGGGGCTGTTGTCCTGAATTGGATTGGGGAGTTTGCAAGATGCAAAGACTTCTGGAGATAATGACCATTAAAACCAAACAAGGCTGCCAAGAGCTGTGTGTGGCTTTTGGGGGGTAGGTTTCAGAGTCCTGGGGCTCAGGGGACAGCCAGGCTGTGTCTGCTACGGCCATAGTTCATGGTGTGTACTACAAACCTCCACCTGAATGGACCTCAGCTACCACAAGCTCTGTTAGTCCAAATGCCCGGCTCGTTTCCACCATAATGTGGTACCAAGCCCAATGTCTCAACCATGGCGCCTTGGCACTCTCTTGAAGGCCTTTTTCTTTGTATTAAAGAAGTGATGTGTATTCATAAAACCATTAAAGAAAATACAGATGAGTAAGAAGATAAGCATAAATACCACCTGTAACCTCTGAAATAGCTATTAATATTTTATCGTATTTTGCCACTATTTTGTACATACATGTATGTACATCTATTTAGGAAGTCTTTTGTGATTTTATTTTTATCTGACCCCAGACTGTGACTGTTTTCTCAAATAATTAGACAGTCTTCAGTAATTCTTTAGTCTGAACACACCATAGAATGTCTCTATCATGTTAGCCTTTGTATATTCGTGAGTACTTTCTTAGGAGTCACTTTCAGAAGTAGAATTATTTGCAAGATCAAAATGTATGTACATTTTACCAGTGATTGTTTTAACTTCATTATTTTAATTATTTTGCTAATTGAAAAGAAGATACTATTACTTCAACTCACTTAAAAAAAAGATTTATTTTTATTTATTATTGGGAAGGCAGATTTACACAGAGAAAGAGAGAGACAGAAAGAAAGATCTTTTATCTGCTGATTAACTCCCCAAGTGACTGCAATAGCTGGAGCTGAGCTGATCCCAAGCCAGAAGCCAGGAGCCTCTTCCAGGTCTCCCACGCGGGTGCAGTATCCCAAGGCTTTGGGCCGTCCCCTACTGCATTCCCAGGCCACAGGCAGGGAGCTGGATGGGAAGCAGGGCTGCTGGGAATGATCCGGTGCCCATAAGGGATCCTGGTGCGTGCAAGGTGAGGATTTAGCCACTGAGTCATCGGGTGGAGCTCTATTTCAATTTCCATTTCTTGAATTGCTAAAGTGGTTGAATATGTTTGATGTGTTTATTGCGGGTTTTCGGTAGTTTTTTTCCGTCCTTCACAACTGGCTTTTTGTGTTCTTTGCCTGCTGTCCCATGTGGAGTTTGCTGCTCTCACTGCTTTGTCGGCACTGTCCGTAGGCACCCCTCTCCATGTGCGCACAGTTTTCCTGTGGGTTAGCGAGGGCTCTCCCGGGCAGCAGTACCAGTAAGACGCATAGACACTTGGCAATACACACACACACACCACACACCCTACAACACACACACCCTACAACACACACTGCCCCATACACTGCACACCCTACACCATATAGCGCTCATGCACACACCCTATACAATACTTACCCATATTGCACACACCCCCTCACCACACACACCATACAACACACGCACACACCCTACACAGTAAACACACCCCCATATCCCACACCCCTCACCACACACACAACACCTCACACACAGACTCCACGTCGCTTTCCCCACACTCCTCCACGTCAAAGTGTATGGAAAAGTGGAATTAAAAGAGAAGTTCATTTTAGTGTGAAGAATTCTAAAATCTATCCATGTGAGGCATCTTCAAAAAGCCCATAGAAAATATATAGTATGAAAAAATATTTACAATTTGATTTTTACATCAAATTAGTCTTTCTTTAAATTCATTTATTTATTTATGAAAGAGAGAGAGAAGGAGAGGAAGTGAGTGAGTGAGAGAGAGAGAGAGAAAGGTAGAGAGACAAAGAGAAATTTCCAGTCTGCTGGTTCATTCCTCAGATGCCCACAGCAGCTGGGGCCAAAGCCTGCAGCTGGAAGCGCAATCAGTTGCACAGAAAGGGCCATGTGCATTGAATCCTTACAACAAGCACTAAAATGTTGTTTGACAAAACTTCCTTTCTCATTGGGCATGTCGGGGGTGAGTGGGCACAGGTGCAGTGTGTGCTCGCCGGGAAGTGGCAGGAGCAGGCGTCGAGGAGAGAGCTTGTCTCCAAGGCTGGGTCTCCTCACGCTGCTCTTCTTGGCTGCCCACTCAAGCAGCTGAGTTGAGTTAACTCGTGGTCAGGTGCCTCTGCTCACCAAGGGCCCCGGAGGGGGGGGAGGGGTCAGCAGAGCCTCTCGCTCTGACGAGGAGCCAGATTCTGAGGCTTGAAAGCCGCTTGGTTGCTTTGGGTCCCTGGGTATTTTGTTGGATTGTTGGAACATCAGCTGGATCTGGAATGATTCACCCGTGTTTTTCATGCCCTTGGGCTTCTGCTATCAAGCGAATCATTCATCCCCTGGCTCTTTGTGTGTGGATTCACCACAGACAACCCTTCCCCAAGTTGCTCAGGCCTCTCTGGAGCCGGGGAATCCTTCTGAGAGAAGGAACTCTGAAGGAACCCAGTTTTCTTGGAAACTCGGCATCCTTTCATCCACTCCTGAGTGGGCAGGGAGCAGCTGCTGGTGGCCAAGGGCAGTGTGGCAGGCAGCGTCACAGCGTGGACAGGGTAGGTGGGAGCCAGGCTGGAGGGGAGCTGGGATGTGCTGGCATGTCCACGTGGATGAGCCAAATGTTGACATGCTTCTGTCTTCTAGGTAAATGGCATGTGGCCTTGGCACTACCCCTGGGACACTGTCCTCGAGCTCCCAGGGCCCAGCAGCCACAGGGTTAAGCACTCAACGTGGCCGCCCCGTTCCAACTAGTTGGCTGGGTGAGTTGAACAGTCTGGATGAATCCACTGTCTGAATGTGAGTGTCGAAACAGAAATGTACAAGCCGCAGCTCTGTCAGACAGAAATTCAAACTTTGGGGGAAAATGGAAAGCAAAGATGCTTATTTTGGTGAAAAATGTTTTGAAACCCCTGCCGAGTATTCTCCTAAGGCGTATTTTTGTGAGCTTTTCGGAAACCCCATACACACATGCATTTCAAAATGTTTTGTGCCAAAATAAACTTCAATTTTAACTCTGCCTCTCACGAAGCGTTTGGAGTGTCCTCGCGGTGTCTCGCTTTGGGCATGAAGACATGGCGTTTCTCTCTCATGACTCATTCCCAGACTTCAAACACAGACAGTTTGGTTACGTTTTCTCCCTCAGGTTTTCTGCAGAAAGGGAGAAAAGAAGTATTTGCCAGTGCTTCATAGTTCTTATTTGAGATGGAGTCTTGTATCAAAACAAAGCAAACCAAAACTATGAGGAAAATAGAGCTTGTTTGGTGCACGCTCCTCGTGTGTACCTGAGAGAGACAGAGAAAGGAGTGAGACGTTAAGGGGTGAATGAGAATCCAGGCTTGCACACCCTCTGTAGCTGAAACAAGGAGGAAGAAGGGGCCAGGTTCTGGGTGGTCAGGAGTAGCAGGTGCGCTGGGTGAGGTTTGCTGTGCAGGGTTAAGCTGATGCCTTCTCCACAGGTAACAGGGATAGTGGGTTTAGCTCTCCTCTTCCTGCACCCCAAACAGCGCCTTAAGTTGCTGCGCTGCAATATCTCTTCTAAATTTCCCCTTGAAGAAGGTAATTTTGACTGTGTTTTCAGAGCTGGTCAAAGGAATTGTGCCCACAAGGCATAGGCGGGGAAGAGAGTGCTCTGGTTCCCTACACTGGTCCTGCCAAGGCACAGGCAGATGTTGCAGGCTTGCTGCTGTGGGCATGGCTTCGTTCTCACCCTTGGTCTCGCTGCCTCCTGAGGCCACTCAATCTTTGGAGAGTTACAGCAAGGCACACAGCTTCTCTAGCACTGGGTCGTCTTGCCCACGGTGCGTAAGGGAACATCTGTGTCTCACAATTGAGTTAGTGGGCATCTAGACCCAGCCCTACTTGCTAGCGATTGAAACATTTCTGGTGAATTCTTAGCGATTCGTCCAACATGGAACATTGTTTTCTTGAGACATTCTGTGCTGTTGTTGTTAATTCCAAAAGCACTCCTGCTGTCTGCTTCAGACACACTTAACTGTGGGTAAATTGATTTCTGCTCCAACTTATTTTTCTGTATTTGTTGTGGGGAGGTGGTAGGGGTGGAAAAGTGAGAAAAAGATTTTTTTTTTCTCAAGAAACCACTGATGAAAACTGTTGGAATAAAGCAAAATCAGGCTGCATCAGCGCTCGGGGCTCAAGCCACGTTCTGTCCTCTCAACTTCTGCAGCTGGTGGGACGGAAGGGCCTGTCATGCTGTTTTAAACACAAAGACGTCCGCTTCTCCTGATTGCAAGCAACTGCATGTGCCTTTTGGTTTTCAATAACCACCTTTCAATCGGAAACAAGGGTTGTGGATATTAAGCAAACCCAAGATGTTAATTTCATTCCTAGACATGGGTCATAGTGCATCCCACAGGCCAGCTGGGATGACAGAGGCCTATGGGATCCTGTTGAGAAGAGGCTCCAGCCAAGAGGAGGTGGAGGGCCTCTTGCCCCAGTGAGCCCTTGGCTGTGCCTTCGCGCTCTGCTTGAGGAATTGTGAACACCCGTGCTCGGTCTAGTCGGTCAGCCAAGGACAGACAGCACTCCTTATCTAGTCCCTATGTCAATAGTGCTTTGACCAAATTGCCTGTTAGCTTCTTTGAACTCTGTTCCCAGACATGACCTAATTCTGAGTTCTGTTTCAACTATTGTTTTACTGAGCAAATTCTGAGTTCTGTTTCAACTATTGTTTTACTGAGCACATAAGAACTGTAACCCTGGAAATAAACTTTGTCAGTTGCCCAAGATAGCGCCGTCCCCAATTTCTTTTCAGTTGCATCTCCTCCGCAGGAGCCTGCAAGGCAAACTTGCAGGCATGAATTTGTTTTATGCTCTATATATTAGCTATCAGAAATCAGAGGAAACATGATACTTATCTTTTTTGGGGGTTTGGTTTATTTCACTAGGGATAACTATTTTTAGTTGCATTTATTTTGTTGCAAAAGACAAGATTTTGCTCTTTTTTTTTTCTATAAAGGTTTATTTATTTATATTGAGAAGGCATATTTACACAGAGAGAAAGAAACAGAAAGCTCTTCCATCTGCTGGTTCACTCTCAAAGTGGCTGCAATGGCTAGAGCTGGGCTAGTCCAAAGCCAGGAGCCAGGAGCCTCTTTGAGGTCTCCCACATGGGCCATCCTCTGTTGCTGGATTGGAAGTAGAGCGACCAGGGCTCAGCTTGGTGCTCATATGGGATGCTGACACCACAAGCAGAGACTAGTCTGCTTTGCCATGGTTCCCACCCCGGGATTTCATCATTTGTTATGGTTGAGTAGTATTCCAGTGTATATATACCACATTTTCTTATCCAGTCATCAGTTGATGGACATCTGGGATGATTCCATATCTTCGCTCTTGTGAATTGAGTTGCAATAAACATGGGGGAATAGATAATTCTTTCATATGTTGATCTCATTTCCTTTGATTCCCAGGAGTGGGTTGACTGGGTAGACCTACTGTTACATCTCTGAGGGATTTCTGTACTGTCTTCCACAATGGTTGTGTAGTGTGCCTCGAGCTTTGATTTTTAAACCTTTCATGACCAATATAGCAATTCCTATCCTGCCTGGCCATTTTTCTCCCTTGATGAGATTTTAGTCTTGAATTTGACAAGCACACACAGCTGGAGAAAAGGAGTGTCAGGTCTGGGGTCACCTCAGACGAAGTTTCTTTGGGGATTTTCCCCAACTGAGCTGCTGGACTCAGGACATCAACCATGAAGAAAAGTGCAGGTTCCATGGTCTGATGGTGGAGTGCATGTGTCAAAGCTGAGCCTCCTCAGTGGCTCAGATGGAGCGGTGGACAGCATATCCAGGTGCACGTGGAGGGTATGGCTGTCCATCGGAACCTGCAGAGGACACCTGGTACCACAACAGAGGACTGAACAAATCAAACAACCACCCCAGACAAGTG
The DNA here is from genome assembly GCF_017591425.1 of Ochotona curzoniae. Taxonomy (NCBI): domain Eukaryota; kingdom Metazoa; phylum Chordata; class Mammalia; order Lagomorpha; family Ochotonidae; genus Ochotona; species Ochotona curzoniae. The sequence goes on from NW_024466313.1 coordinate 1,002,680, forward strand.
ATGGCAGTGAATGTCTGGGAAAATAGACACTCTAGGGTGGACTGTGTCAACCAGTGGAGTCTGGAGAGATTTCATCGTGCTTGGAGTGGCGAGATCAGCAGTTATCTAGAACTGTTGAACTATCAACATTTCTTGATCAGGACCGTTGGAGCATGTCCCACATTGGGAACCCTGGGGTGTTGGGTGGGCTGGCCTCCATCTGAGGATACAGAGGCGTTTGGGAGGCGGGGTGTGACTTCTCTGCTTGTCCCCCCACACCCCTTCTCCCAGATACAGGAAGTGGAAGGACTGTGATCATATTCATTCGTGAGTACTTCCTTCGGTTTGTCTTGGAGAAGCCGAAGGAAGAAACAAACACAGCCCAAGAGTGTTTCTTTTTTTGCAAGTGATAATGTTGGGAGGTTTTGTTTATTTGTTTATTTTTGCAAAGATGCTTTTATAGAGAAGGACTCCTTGTTTGAGGGAACGAATCCCTTTTGTGAGGGCTGCACCCTCTTGACCCAGTCACCTCCCAAATACCCTGCCTCCTAATACTGTCTACACATTCAGGTGACGGCAACAGAATGTAGGTGTGATGCTTGGCCTTAGAGGGCATGTTCGTGGGTTTACTTGAAATGCCATTTAGATAAACAACAAAAGAATGAATCAACAAGACCAGGAACAAGAAAAAAAAAAAAAAAACTCCACACTGTTAATACAAGTAATTGCAGAGCCAACTTGGGCTGGCCTGATCTTGAGTGTCATGTGATCTGTGGTTATATATGCATTGTTTCAGTGGGTGGTCTTCACGCTAAACTGAGTTGGTTATATATGCATTGTCTCAGTGGGTGGTCTTCACGCTAAACTGAGTTGGTGGCAGATCTGGGACTGGATGCATATAAGGACTTGTGATCCTTGAAGGCCATATAGGCTGGGGAGGGGACCCTGTGCCCTGCAAGGCTGCGAGAGAGCCGGGAGCTTCACACAGCGCCTTGCGCTCCATGACCAGCAGCCCCCCAGAGCCCTCGCCTGCCATGTACTGGCTCACTGCCTTTCACCATGCAGCCCAGACCTGCCTCTCATGCTCTCTCCTGTTGCAGAGCCTCTGGCTGCACCCAGAACATCTGAAATGTCTTTGTTCTTCATGGAAAAAAGAGAAAGTCACGGAGCTGCTGCAAGAGTGAAAGCTTCCCTGAGAAGCAGGTGGGCCAGCCCCTTTGCTCTCAGCTCCATTCTACACGGCCAACAAAGGCTGTGGAGGAGATTCAGTCTCTTGGCTGCAGGCCATCGTTTTGTTCTGTTGGTGTCTGTGCTTGTGTCGGCTCCTGAACTGGCCAGAGCTGGAAAATGGTGGGCAGTAGCAGAACTTCTTGGCCTTGTCTTCCTTAGTGCCCTGAGCACGTACATGTAAAACAACATCAGCTTGCCCTCTCCACCTGGCTGGGGCAGCAGCACACCTGCAGTGTGTTAGCCGCAAGCAGAGGGTGGTCCTGCACGGTGTTCTCTATTACCTGGATCCCTGGTGAACTTGTGTTCTTGTGTGCTCCTTTATGAGATGTGTCAGGAGGAAGCAGACTCAGGTGAAATTGGCTGACATCTGAATCAAGCAGATATTGAAACTGAAACAGGTAGTCCTAATTGCTCAGAAGGAAAGTGTGAACGAATTGTCTCCAGCCACGTTCAGGTGAGCACATAAACAAGCACATGGGCTCCCCCCCACCCCCTGCCACAGCTGGGCAGGCTCTTGCCTCTACACTCGGCTCGTCTCTGCTTCGCCTGCTGTCCCAGCTCCACCCCTCCCAGCGCTGCTTGGATCACCACGTCCTTCAGGTGTCTCCTCAGTCCATCTTCTCAAGAAGACCTCCCCGGACACTTACTTGAAAATGGATTTCTTGTCTCAAAAAGCTAAGCATGGAGTTACCCTGTGGTCCAGTAATATCATACCTGTGTATCTGTGACCAGGAGAAGTGGAAGCATACATCCACGCAGAAACATACATGCATGAATGTGCATGACATCATTGCAACAGCCAAAAGATGGACACAGCGCAAGCATGCATCATTGCGGGAGTGAACACCCACTGTTCCTACTGTGGAGTAGAGTTCAGCCACAAGCAGGCATAAAGTGCACAGAAACAAAAGGCAAATGGAGGGATAGCCTGGCCTGGGCTGAGGAGACAGCCGGAGTGACTACCTATTAGTGTGATTTCTTGTTGGGGAGGGGACTGGCGGAAAAATGCCCTGGGTGTGGAGAGGGGTGATGGTTGCACAACTCTTAAAAAAATCACAAGCTTCCACTATGTAAAAGGGTGAATTTTATGACTCAAGAAAGCAGTTATAGAAACATTTCAACTTCCTATTCTTCTATCTGTATGATCCTTGAGTCCAGGAAGACACCATAAAGAGAAGGTGACTTGGGAAAGTTTATGAAAGATTTTGAAATTCACACTTTTTTTTTTCATCATGTGTGTGTTCAATGAACCTCTGGAAAATTGCTCCTTTACATATATGGCTGTCAAAATGTTTTTGGACTCCACTTTTATTTTCCACAAACTTTGTGAAGTGTCCTTATGCCAATGTGTCTTGGGAATATAGCAGTGGCAACACTCACAGAGGCTCACGTGTTCTCTAACGAAGAGGCCTGGACTTGTCACTGAAGTGTTGGTCCACGCCCAGGCATTCAAAACCCCCTTTCTGCAGAACTGTTCAGGTTGTCATGATGGAGTCACAGTGCGTGTGTGCCGTGCCTTCACGTTGGGCCGGCAGGGACGAATAAAGCACTGGATTCCTGTGGATTGTGAGGGCTGACCTCCTGCAGTCTCTATATTGCATTTCAATATAGTGTATTGTTATGTTATTATATCATATAATACTATACTATGTCATATTATATAATGTACTTCAAGTGCTTAGTTTGCACTCTCTCACACACGCATACACATTGTTGGCTATTTTCACCACAAAGCCAGAAAGCCAGACACAGCGAGTCAAGCAGAGTCTTTATGCCAGTGGGAGGGGCAGCTGGGGGGGAGGAGAGAAAGCAGGGAGCAGAGAGAGACAGAGAGAGCATGAGGGGGGGGAAGAAAAAGAACAGAGCAGGTAGGAGAGGCAGACAGAGCAGAACCGAGGGCGAGGTGCGGATTGGGAGTGCGGGGCCACAGGCCTGGCAGGCGCAGCTATGAGCAGACACTGGGGAAAAGTGCCACAGGGGATTGGTGAGTGGGGCCGTCAGGTAAGTGACACAAAGTCCAGCAGATTGGCAGAGAACGCAGTGTAAACCCTAAGGGCATGAAGCGTGCACAAGTGGCCTTAAGGAGACAGTGACCTAGGGGACGCAGGTATTTAAGGTGGCACGAGTCTAAAATCGTGGGGTCAGTCTTCGAGGCCAATGTTTGGGTCACTTCTCACACACAAGTATACATGTGCCGGCATGTGCAATTGGATCTGCCATTTCAAACTCCCAAAATGGCATAGCTACCTTGCTTTTGTGGCATAGCTACCTTGATTCTTTCTTTGTGCTCTTGGCTTAGTGTTGAGATACTGGTTGAGACAGTCACATCACGTCTTGACAACTGGATCCGTTCCTGCTTCCGGTTCCTGCCTCCAGCATGGAGGCAATGGGTGATGGCTCACAAACTTGGCTTGTGCAAGTTTCCTGGATCTGGGTCTCAGCCTCACCCAGCTTTGGTTATTGCAGGCATTTGGGAAATGAGCTAGCAGACTGGAGCTCTGTCTGTCTGTTCTGATTCTCAAATAAAAAATAATCAGTAAAGTATTTTGGGAATGGTCTCAGCATTTCTCCCCCAACCTTTGTTCCTCTGGTAACCTCTGTACCCTGCATCCGGGCTTAGTTCTGAGGCCAACATTCACTGCCCGTGACAGCAGGTGTCATTGCATCTTTTCTGCACCTGAAGTGCAACCAATGCCAGATCTACTGCCTCTTGTTGGTTGGGCCGATTTCATGAGGAAGGGGGTTAAGGGGCCTGGAGGAATTCTGAGCAAGGATGCAGTGTCCGAGGCCACCTGGACAATGTTGCCGTGGAGCACGGATGCGTAGCACTGTGCCTGTTGTGCAGAGACCAACAGAGAGCTGGAAGGTGAGGCGCAGGGTGCCTCAGCAGAAGCCCAGTTGGAAATGGTCAGGTGGACTTCTCCTTTTAGTCCAACTGCAGTATGCGGGTTTGTTCTGAGGGGAGGGTCATGTGGTGGATTCCTGGATGGGAAGGCATCCGGGAGGGTCGTGAGCATCTCCACATGGCGTCAGGCTTTGCACCCAGCTCCACCTGTGCCGGCAGATCCACTGCACTTTCTCCCACTGCATGCACGTGGAGCAGGCAGCTGCGGATGCTGCAGGAAGTGCTTCTACTGCCTCGATTGCTGCTTCCTGCCCCTCCTTGGCTTCCCCTCCTTCTAGAGTGTCTGCTAGTCCAGCACCTTCTCTAAGTCGAACAACTGCTGCTGCCAGACTCAACACTGGGTTCAGCCCCTGAGCTCTCCTAGCTGCCATGACGCTGGGTTGTGACCTCAGATTCTCTTGACTTTAAAATGAGTATTCATTAAAAAAAATTTCTCAGTCCAAATACAGGTACATTAGCAAGGAGCTGGAGAGTAGAGGATAGCCCAAGTGGCTGAATTGAATGGAATTCAGGGGACTATAGTGGATGGAAGGTCTCTCTGTCCCTTTCGGCTATTCTGCCTTTCAAATAGGTAATTTTTAAAAAAGATTCCTTGGGGACTGGTGTTGTGGCATAGCACATTAGGCTTTAAGCTGTGATGCTGGCATCCCATATGAGCACTTGTTCTAGTCCCGGCTGCTCCACTTCTGATTCAGCTTCCTGTTAAAGTGCCTGGGGAAGCAGAGGAAGATGGCCCAAGTGCTTGGGTCTCTGCACCCGTGTGGGAGACTCAAAAGAAGCTTCTGGCTCCTGACTTTGGACTGGGCCAGCCCTGGCCATTGTGGCCATTTAGGGGCCTGAACCAATGGGTGAAAGATGGCTCTGTCTCTCGTACTTTATTACCTGTTTCAGCAGTACCTGCTTGAGGAGGACTTCCTTCTTTCTTATTGAACTAACATGTCTCAGGACTCCCAGACATGTGGGCCCAGCAAGACATAAGACCAATCCAGCACAGGGACCTTTCTGGAAAGGTCCCAACCCCATGTTTCAGGACTGGGTTGGAGCCAACACTGGGGCTCTACTCCTGGAATGCTCCACAGCCAGCCCATGATGTGTGCTGCTCTGAGTCCAGGGGGCTATAAGGGTATTTAACTCAAGCACAAAACCATCAGAAACCCTGTGACTGCAGAGCAGCAGGCCAGGGTGCTGCAGAAGGTCTGTGACCTACCAGCTCCTGGGGTCCCTGCTAGCTCCGAGCTCACTGGAAAGACCTTACCTGCATGTCAGTTCCATGGGGACTCTCTGTGTCCTGTTGCCACAGACACAGCTTGCCTTCCCCGAATACAGGAAAAGTGTTGACTGCCAATTTGGCTCATCTATCAGGATGTGGCTCGACTCCAGGCACCCCCCCCCCCCCGCCCGCCCAGTTTGTGCAGTGGTGAGGTATGGAGCTGAGTCTTGGAGGGCCAGATTTTGTTTTTTTTTTTTTATTAATAAAATTTATTTTGACATTCTTTACATAGTTAGTTAGAGTAAGAAGGTTCAAGGGCTACAGGAAATTGGGTAAGACTACTATGTTTTCCATATTGTTACCTTCATGTTTAAAGGGGGGATTAAGGGAGAAGGCCCACCCAATTTCCCACCCTCCCCAGGTCCCGGATGTAGGGCATGCTCTGAGGTTTTTGCTCAAGTGGTTTTGATATTGCCACAGTTATGAATCGCTGTCAATCTTGCCACTCCAAGCACTATGAGGTCTTTGAAAAATCCACTGATTGACATAGTCCATCATAGCTGAGATGGTTGGTTGACCTGTTCTGTCTTCTCTCTTTTCTTCGTTAGGGTTCTGAGTCCAGCATTTAGATTAGGAAGATCTCCAAAGAAACTTCTTGTATGTGCTAACAAGTACAGAGCCTGGCACCGGCCATTGCTCCAATCAGCTGGTGGTTGCAGTTGCTGGGTTGGTTCTGTTTTCACTCCTGACTTCCACTGAAACCAATGGGTGTTGCAGTCCAGCCTGGTTCTGCCCAGCACATACTTGGCTCTCACATAAACCAGTGGGAGCTGCAGCCTAGTTGGAGCGACCCACAATAACCCCCACCAGGCCCACCCCTACCCTGGTTTGCCAGTAAGTGTAGCAGTAATCCAGTCTGTCCCACACCCCATTCCACCCCAGCCACTGTCTTAGTTTTATGTCCTGCCGTGGAAGTGGTAACCCAAGAGGGATGAGCCCACTATTTCCCTCCCAGGCCTCTCCCACTCCCAGATTCCAGCTGATGCTGTGGCTACGCCCAAATAACCCTCGCCCACCCTACTTTTATTTGCACCAGTAGGAATAATCAGCCCAGCCCAGCTTTTCCCTGATCTAGTCCACGTGAAGTGCACAGGTGTGGTAGCTCTGCCTAGTCTGGTCTGCCCCCATCCCAACCCATGCTCTCCTGCGGAAGTAGCTGTCCAGCAAAGGAACCCTCTCTTATTCCCCTGCTGGCTCTGCCCACTTCCTTTCTTGTTCTCAGGCTGGTTGGACGCTGTGGTCCCTTCTGGTACAGGCAACCTCACCTCAGCATTCCATATTGTGCACTAGTCTTTGTTGCGACCGAACCTGGCTCGACCCACACTGGTGCCTGGATTTGCCAGTGGATGACGTGGACAGGTTCAGCCTGGTCTTGCCCCCATGTCTGCCAATTGTATGCCAGTGTGTAGCTTTCCATGGCCTGTTCTGGGCTGTTTCCTATCATGTTTCTTGCGCTCACCTTCCAGGTCTGTGTCCTGCCAGAGGAGTTGCCCAGGCTCCTCCATCAGAACCTCTCCCAATGCCAGGTTTCACGCTTACCAGTGGGTCCGTGAGCCAACCCTACTCAGTCCACCTCCTGTCATAGCAGGAATTGTGGCTTTTCCTGACTGGCCTTCTACCCAATCTGGTTCTTGCTGTTGGATGTTCCAGCCCAGCCATGGTTTGTCCATACCCACATATGGCTCACACATGGCTCAGTAGGGGTTTGAGACTTTGCCTAGTCCATCGCACATCTGCCCTGGTCCTCCAGAACACCAGGGGGAGTCGGGGTCTGGCGGAGGGCCAGATTTGTAACCATGACAACAGCACTGCCATCAACACAGTGGCTCCAAGCTGGCCTGAGGCGCACTGGGGTTGGGAGGCTAATTCCAGCACCAAAGGCTTTTCTGTGGGCATGGGCAAGCCACTGCTTGCCTGGGATGGCCACCCATACAAGCCTTCAGCCTGGAGAACTGTGGCACAGTCGTGAGCCCAGAGCCTTCACATCCTTAATGGCTTATGAGCAGGTGGATGGATGCTGCTACCAGAGATAATGCCAGTCCCCACGTCAGCCAGGCTGCCTTCTCTGCCCTGTGACCTACCCTGACAGGTGCGTGGAAGCGGCTTCTCCAGAGTCTTGGGATGTGCCTCTAACCCTTCTCAGGTGCCCAAGCTGCCTGGGACAGCCGGGATGGAGGGGGGGATCACAATCACTCGTTCTGAGAAGATTTCATTTTTTAAGAATAATGTGTACAAGGTGCTGGTTTGGCTGCTTTTGTCATCTGTGTCATAGTGAAATGGGATTGGGGAGGTCCCTAGGTCCCTTGCCTTGGCAATTCCTGATGTCTGCGGCTTCTCTGCCTGCTGGGGTGGTGAGGGTGGGATCACACGAAGGTGGACACATGAAAGACTCCCAGTTGTGAAATGCTGGGGGCTGGCAGTTTGCAGTCCGAAAACAGGCTTCATTTTGAGTCTGCAGAGAAAGAGCAATGCTTATTTTGAATTTAAAGTGACAGTTAAATGGTGTCCAAAAGCCACTCGCTTTCAACGGTTGATAACAGCTACTTTAAGGTTATGAAGGTGAAGCCTTAAGCTTTGTGGTTGGATCTTGGTTTTGTTATTTTTCAGGCATACGATTCCAGGTGCAGAACTCAACCTATCTTGGGGGTGGGAGGGTGGGATGCGTAATTCTTCAGTTCTAAAACGGAGATTAAAAACCTCATTTTAGACCTCAGAAGGTGTGTGAGAATCAAATGGGATAATTCATGTCATGTATTTTTCTCTGGGACCAGTTTTCAACACAGTTTTATGTTTATGTAGTTCTTTGCTGAATGAATTAATTGCGACTCAGTTATGTGTGTATTTTTTGTGAAAATATTGTTCTAGACAAATTCGATGATGGGTGAGCATGGCTAGCCAAACTGTTGTCTTGGATTTGAAGATATTAAAGATATCTGGGTTTAAATTTGAATGAAAATGTGCTTGGAAGGGAGAGAGAGAGAAAGAGAGATTCCACCTGCTGGTTCACTCCTCTAACACCTACAAGAGATGGGGCTGGGCTAGCCTGCAGTCAGGACACAGTCCAGGCCTCCCGTGTGGGTGAGTCAGGATCCGGGGACACAGTCCAGGCCTCCCGTGTGGGTGAGTCAGGATCCGGGGACACAGTCCAGGCCTCCCGTGTGGGTAAGTCAGGATCCGGGGACACAGTCCAGGCCTCCCACCCATGTGGGTAAGTCAGGATCCGGTGACACAGTCCAGGCCTCCCGTGTGGGTAAGTCAGGATCCGGGGACACAGTCCTCCCACCCGTGTGGGTAAGTCAGGATCCGGGGACACAGTCCAGGCCTCCCGTGTGGGAAAGTCAGGATCCGGTGACACAGTCCAGGCCTCCCACATGTGTGGGTAAGTCAGGATCCGGTGACACAGTCCAGGCCTCCCACATGTGTGGGTAAGTCAGGATCCGGGGACACAGTCCAGGCCTCCCACCCGTGTGGGTAAGTCAGGATCCGGGGACACAGTCCTCCCACCCGTGTGGGTAAGTCAGGATCCGGGGACACAGTCCAGGCCTCCCACATGTGTGGCAGTTCCCCAGGCGCTTGTGCTACATTCCCTGCTGTGTCTCAGGGTGTGCGTTAGCAGGAAGCTGGGATTGACCTAGGTGCTTCAAATGAGAGGCCAGTGGTCTCAGCGGCATCTTAACTCCTAGACCACCCACCTACGCTGAACTTCTGGATTAAAAACAAATTTGCTCTGGGATTGGCAGATTACCGTGCTGTGGGGTCCGGATGAGAGAAAGGGGGCATGCAGGAGTCAGCCCCGGGTGAGGGATGGCAGACCAGGCCCCGCTGTGCCCGCCCGGCTCTGGGACTTCCAGAACAGTGTTTTTTTTTTTTTTTGTTTGTTTGTTTGTTTTCTTTTTTTTTTGACACCATAGTTTATAGCTTAAGGAAGAAAGTGCTGAAGGTCCTGACTATAGCTCAAGGAAGGAAGTGCTTCAAGTAGCGTAAGCAAGAAAGCCCCATGTGGATGGCTTGGGTTGCTAAAGTCACAAGGAGGGAGCTGCCAGGGCTTGTGACTCTGTGTCCAGGGCTCCAGTGGCTGGGAGAATGGGTGGGGATAGCCTCCTGTCTCCTCTGCCTTATGACCATGTGACCAGGACGAGGGCACTGTGTGTTCTCAGTGTCTCTGTGGAGCTATGGAGAATATCAGTGTGTGATGTGCATTCTTTGAAAACACACTGCACCTGCTAGGACAGCTGGAGGTGTCTGGCAAGCCCCCTGGGCAAGGTGGCCATAACTGCTCTTTCATGGTGCTCGCGAGACCCCTGACTGCCTTAAGGCAAATGACACCCCCCTCACCCACCCCCACAAGCTCCTGCGTGCTGCTCGAATAGCTGAGATACTGTGGCTGGTCAGATGAGTCTCTCTCTGTCATTTCCTCTCTCTGTTTCTCTCCGTCTCTGTCAGTCAGGGAGGAAGCCACATAGCCACAGGGCAGAGGCAACTCAAACCCAATTGCAAAAACACTCAGTTAACTGTGTCTCTGTGTAACGATGGCCCAGAGAAGCTCAAAAGCTCTCTCTAAGAGAGAAAGACCTTGAAGTGTGGGTGTGAACTGTGCTGGCATGTGTCTAAACAGGGATTGTCAAGAACAGAGTCTGTTAACACTGCTCCAAATATCCCATGACTTTCCAGCATCAGCTTTTTTTTTAAATTTTTTTTTTTATTGGAAAGGCGGATGATTCACTCCCCAAGTGAGCGCAACGGCCGAAACTATGCCTATCCGAAGCCAGGAAACTCTTCCGGGTCTCCGACGCGGGTGCAGGGTCCCACAGCTTTGGGCTGTCCTCCACTGCTTTCCTGGGCCACAGGCAGGGAGCTGGAAGGGAAGTGGGGCTGTTGGGATAGAACCGGTGCCCATATGGGATCCCGGGTGTGCAAGGCGAGGACCTTAACCACTGGCACCACCGCGCCGGGAGCCAGCATCAGCTTTAAAAAACAAACGAGTAAACATTTGGCATCTCTGCTAAGACATCAGTTGGGACACCCACATCCCACATCCAAGTGGCTGGATTTGAGTCCTTAGCTTTGCTCCCAATTCCTGCTTCCTGCTAACGTGCGTGCTGGCAGGCAGGCGGTTAAGGTCCAAGTACATGAGACCCTGTCACTCACATGAGAAACTTGGACTGAGTTCTCAGTTCTTGACTCTGGCCATCACATTTGGCATGCGAACCAGTGCTGACTTGGTCTACCTTGCAAGTTACTTTGGTGAACCTGGGACGAAAGCCACCGAAGGAATGAGGCTCACAGGGAACCGGTTATTATACACTCAGCAAACCAACAGTTCAAACTTAGTTCAAATAATTAAACTTGCATCACAGTCACCAGGTTTGGTTTACAACTCATACCAACTTTGTAAGTAAGCAGGGAGTTCCTGGATAGCCTACAGGGAAGCTTGACCAAAGCACAATGGATGTGGGGAATTGATAAGGAGCCAGCCTGACCCTGGCTGATTGGCTAGGCAGAGCACCAATGGTTGCCATTCGCCAGGAAAGCATGAAAGCTCATCCAGGGACTCGCTGGGGGCAGAGTGTGCTTTGGATGACAGGCCCTTTGTCTGTTCTTCATGGAGCATCTCTGTACAGGTTCACACAGGCATCTGTTACCCCAGTGATCTCATTGGATGTGTTCCAACAATCCTGTAAATGCGGAACTCTCACTTCTCTGCAAATGAGATTAACAAAGAATTGCATAAATTTAATACAAGCTTATGATTAAAATACATTAAACAGAACAAAAAGTAAAACTTCCTCTTCTTGTCTAATCTTTCCTTCAGTCTTTAGAAGTCATCATTTAGTAATACTTAATTATTAAGGAATGTCTGATATTATAACACCATTAACACATTCAGAACTGTAAATATGCTTTTTGCATGTTATTCCAGAACTCAAGTGCATGTATTGACAATAACTGAACGAGACCAATAAGAAGAGAGTAGCACATAGTATAATATACATATGGGACTACATGTTCCAACTTCATTTTTCTGCTTAAAATATCCAATCTTTCCATAGTTTTTTATCTGGAAAACCACACAGTATTATGATATTGACATATCCAGACTTACATTGTATACCCTAGGGGGTGGATCTATTTATTCGCTATGAAAAATAATGCTGCCATGAAGTGTTTTGGGCAGTTATTACTGCATATATTCATGCAAATATCCATACATTGAATTCTCAAACACTGATTTTAGTATTAGAACAGCAGCAATTTGCAAATTTAAAAAATTATTTGAAAGGTAGGGGTTACAGAAGGGGGAGAGAAAGAGAGAGTTTCTTTCATACGCTGATTCATTCCCCAAGTGGCCACAACTGCTGGTGCTGCGTCAGGCCGGAACCAGGAGCCGGGTGCTTCGTCCAGGCCTCCCACGTGGGTGCAGGGACCCAAGCACTGGGTCATCTGCTGGGATGCATCAACAGGGAGCTGGATAGAAATTAAAGCAGTTGGGACCTGGACCAGTGCTCACATGGCATGCTGGCATTACAAGTGGCAGCTTAACCCACCACAGGCAGCTCCAGTTCATACACTTTCAGCTTAGGTAGTCAAATTCCTCCTTGATGTACTCAGACTGCAGCCCACAGTGCATGACAGTCTGTTTCCCATGACTAAATTAAAAGTTTCTGCAAGGTTGAAAATAAATTGTATTTGTTAGTGTCTCTTTATTTACCATGTTTGTCTTAATTTTTTATGTGCCACTTTGGAAATCCTTTCTCATGCTGGTAGGCCATTTTAGTATCTCCTCTATGAACTTCCTACTTCAGTGTCCGACTTCCTCCCATTGGGCCATTTGGTCACTCCATGCTGATTTATGGTGAAGAGATAAGCTCTTGCTTATTTTGGACTCTCTGTGTTACAAATAGCTTAATCACTTGGCACACATCTTGGAACTTTGATTAAACTGTGCTTATTGCTCTTCATGCAGAAATTCTAAAGGTTATTTTTCTCACCTTCATTTGAGACAGGGATATACAGGCAGATCTAGACAGACAGCAGATCTCCCATCCTGCAAATGCTTATGGCAGGTGGAGCAGGGCCAGGCCCAAGCCAGGAACCTGGACTCATGTAGGGTTGCCCGCACACAGGGCAACACCCCAAGTACTTGAACCATCATCATCTGCTGCCTTTCAGGGTGCACATTAGTGGGAAACTAACCTGGAGGGAGCCCAGGGCTTTCCAACCAGGTGGCACCCACCTGCCCCATCAGTCTCTTCTACAGTTTGTGGGCTCAGCAGTCTTTAACAAGTGAGGGGGTAGTGCCTTTTCCCAAGGTTGTGCTTACAAGACCTTGTTGGTGGCAGTTGGGACGTTAGAGAACTGTGCTGCTTTATGGCCCTGTAGCATTTCAGGCGATCTCATAAAAACATCTCTACCTTACAAGTCAGTTCCTCCAGGTGTGATGGCCCGAGAGGTGTTTTCTACGGGAAGATCTCAGTGCTCCCCTTGACATGCTGAGTGATGTGTGGCCTGGCCTTGTCCCAGGTATTGGGCAAGCTCTACATGAGCCAGCTCCTGAACTTTCCTCAACCACTTGGGTGAAGACCCTAAAGGGCAGGTGTGGTAGAGGGGTCGGCATTGTTAATGTTCTCCTTCAGCCCACCCTGAGCTAAGGATACCTCGCCTTGAGCTCTTTAACTCGGTCAAAGGCCAAGGTCACATTCTGAACTTGGGGGTGATATCATTCCATCCGCTGCCCCAACCAAGCCAACTCAGCCAATGTAGATGGATTTTCTATGCTTCTGACAACCTTGGCTGTGGATAGTGGGCCTAGATTTGACCCTGTTGAGGCTGAAGTCTGAACAAGCACCATCAGCAACGTGGAGAAGAATAAACCAACTTCCCCTAAAATGCAGTGAAAATTCAATAAAGCCCTTGATCAAAGATTCTTGATAATGTCCCATAGATAAATGGGTTCTTTATTGCCTGTGTTGCTTTGGCCAAGAGTCTCAGAGCCCTTACATGAAAAGTGGTGATTGCAGCATGGTCTGCTTGTTGGGCTTGTGCAATTGGAGTACTTGGGGGTAGTGTTGGGAGTAGTGTGAATGCTCAGTGAAGGTCAGCACTGGTCAAGGATGGAAGGAAACGGTGGGAACATTTGCCTTGCTTCCCCCTACCCCCTTGGCACTGTGTGGTGGCTGAGCTGGTGCTTCTCCCAGCCAGCTCCCCTGCGTTCTCCTGATAGACACAATGACCAGTAATAGCTTTGCCTGTTCCCAGGGGATGTGGCTCCTGTAAGGTGCTCACTGTGGGTTCCTGCCTCTGAGTAACCCTTCGGACACAGTTTGTTGATCTCCGGCTCATCGTGGCTCGCTGCAGCCTGCCCTTCCCCAACCTGGTTACCTGTGGGCATTCCCCCACATCCGTCCACTCTCCCCTCCCTCCTGGCCTCTTTCTCTGTCGTTCTCTCCTCCTCCCTCCCTCTCCATTCTTTCTCTCATTTCCACTTGAACACTGGATTTAGAGGGTTAAGTCGCTCACACTCCCTGGTTCTTGGCACATCTTCAGTACTGCTTCACACAAAGGCCTTCTGTTTTAGTTCACTTTTGTTTTCTAAAATGTCTTTATTTGACAGAGGGAAAGAGCTAGAGAGAGAGAAAGAGAGAGAGAATCTTCCACCTACTGACTTATCCCCCAAATGGTTGCAGTGGCTGAGGTTAAGCCTGAAACTTCACCCTGGTCTCTCACGTGGATCCATGGATTTAAGCACTTGGGTTGTGGTCTACTGTAGGAGCTGAATCTGGACTGGAATAACCATGACTCAAACTGGTGTTCCCAGGTGGGATACTGGCATTGCATATGACAGCTTGACACACTCTGCTACCACACCAGCCCCTCTTTAATTCCCTTTTTTCGGTAGTAACAACAATCCCAAACTTCCCCAACACTGCCTTCAAGCCAGGTGCTATTGAAAAGGCTTAAATTTTGAGACTAACGATGTTCCTACCTGGTGGTTTGTTCCCCAACACCTTGCAACAGTCAGGACTGGACTGAAGCTGGAAGTCAGGAGCTCAGTCAGACTGTCTCATGTGGGTGGCGGGTACCCTGGTATCTGAGCCATTGTCCTTTCCCTCCCAGATGGCATTCACATGGAGCTGGAGTCGGAAGTTGAGAGCCAGAGCTGGGGACGCACCCAGGTTTTCCAGCGTGGGTTGTGCACGTGCTAGCTGCTAAGCCAAGCAGGAAGGGCTGACCTCACATGGCTCCACTGTGTCTTCTCAGTCACTACCCTGAGGGTTTCAGCTGAGCAGCACACAGGTTCAGAGTCAAGGTCAGGTGGTTGGCCTCAGTGGGTCTCCAGCATGTTCCTCCCCTCCCCTCTGCTCACCACCTCTACCCTCCCTAAGCCCGAGAGTGGATATGCATCATTTTTATATGCTCTTACAAAATGGGTTTCACTGTTTTGTGGTCATTTAACAAGGAGGTACAAACGATCATGTCACACGCCTGTGCCTTATTTTTCCCACTAAGCAATATGGCAAAGCTTCACCCATGTGCAATCCCATGTGTCGCCCACAATCGCTGTCAGCTGAAGGCAAGTCTGTCCGTCCTCTGGTGCAGGGTGAGCCTGGGCTGCCCCCATCCCACCTCTCTGTCTTGCAAGGAAGTTGCCTAGTCTTTCTCTGGTGGGACCCCACCAGGGGCTGTGTTCGTGTTTCTCTATCTGCCTTGCTTTGCTTGGCCCTAGGGGTGCCACGATTAATTTGTTCTAGGCAGGCCAGCCTGTGTTCCAGAATGCCTCCTGCCTTTTCTCCCCCAGGCAGGCACCGTTCCAGGATCCCCACATCCCTGCCAATGCTTGGCATTGACCAGCCCTTGAATTTGTGCCAGGCTAATAGGATAGGTGTAAAGTGATTTTTCTGCAGTATTAATTTGCATGTCTTTGACTGTTAACAAATGATGTTGACTGCCTTTCACAGCTTGTTCCTTGGCAAATTGCTGCCCCTTCTTTGATGGGTAGGGCTGTTGGAATACTCTTGCCAGTGTGTAGAGAAGAATTTTTACTTAAGAGGTGGATCTCCTACCTGCTGCTTCACTTCCCAGATGCCCAGAATGGTTGGGACTGGGCTGAAGATAGGAGCTGAGAACTCAGACCAGGCTCCCACATGGGTGGCAGAAACCCAGCCCTTGACGTCACTGGAGCTTCCCAGGGCTTGCAACAGCGGGAAGCTGGGAGCTGGCAAAAGCAGTGGAATGCAGGGCTCTTGCTGTAGGACGTGGGCATCTTCCAAAACAGGCGCGTGCCCTATGCCTTGTGCTGCGCTCTAAAGCTCCGTGGATTGCGTTGATGAAGGAATCTCCTCCTTGTCTGTTGGCGTTACCTTTGTCCATTGCCAGCTGAGCAGCATTTTTGACGTTTTTGTACACTTGGGCTTTAAGGAGTGTTTCCCCACTTGTAAATCATGGAGAAGTCTGCTGACTTGTCTTGCTGCTGATGTAGCTTCTCCTTCTCGGGTAGGCATTGAATTCATCCCAAGCGCACTGCCGTTGGTGTATTAAGTGGGAGACTCGAGTGCAATTTGCTTGGTACCTGGATGGCCTACCCAGCACTGTGTGCTAGTCAATGTGCTCGTCCCTTCTGGAACTTTGTGACTGCCTGTACTGTACTGGGTGCTAAATCCCCTTAGAGACACAGAGCTTATCCTGCCCTCTGTCTTTTGATATATTTCCTCTGAAGTTATTTAAAAAAGTTCATGAATGAGTACACTTAAAGCTTAGTTTATTGTGGTGCAAAATGTGTTGAAACTCATGCGCTTTTTTTTTTTTCCGGTGAACTCTTTGAAATACCCTAACGGTCTGCTGATTACACTCTAACTTTTTATTACTGTGATTTTGAGACATGGTTTAAACTTGGCTTTTTAAAAGTTGACTAAGCTGTTAACAGACTTTTGTTCCTCCATATAAATCTCCAGGTAAGATTTTACTGAGTTTCCCCAAACATACAGCGGGTCATGTATTGCACCTGGATGGCACGTCTACCAGGCAGAAGGATGCCATATTCCTACTGTCTTCTTATCTCATGGCTGTCTTTCATAGATCATTGACTTTTTCACCTCTAAACCATTTCAAGAGTGAATGCTGAGTACCGGCAGTAAGCTTGCCTTTACCTTGAAAGGAGTGCACCTGCCCTGGTTACCTTTACCCCATCAGGAGGGGCTGCACAGGGCTCAGCAAGGAGCTTGGGCTGCTGGGAGCAAGGCCGCCTCACCAGTGACACCCCCGACTCCTACTACAGGGAGTCCTGCTCACATTCAGCACCCACATTTTCAACACCTGCGCTGCCTCCACAAGATGTTCTGGAACTGCAGGTGATGCCTGATCCCTCCTGAGTTTCCTGCCCTGGCCACATCCTGGAACCATCACTCTGTGCCCTGACATCACTTGGGGGTAGATGTCCCCCCTGCTCCTTTCTGTCCCTTCCAGGCTTCCCTAAAAACTAACCTCCCCAGCTTTGCAGCTCAGCCACTGAAGGGGTCCCCATCTACCCGTCACTGCCTTGTCACTTCTCTGTCACTCTCTTCACGACCACTCTGGCACTGATTCGTTCTGATTTCAATGCATGTAGTTGAGTCTTCCAAACCAGAACTTTCTAGATACCCGAATCCTTCTCGCACCACGTTCTGATTTGCACTCACTTCAGCCTCTCGCGCTCTGGTCCAGCTCCCCACTGTGCTGTGCAATGTGGTGGTTCCCTGTGGCTGTTTACACCTGCAGTAGGTGAACACCTGCTTTCCCAGGCACAGGCTGGTGGCAGGCAGCTAGCCCTTTGGCCAGGGCAGACAGAGGACAGACTCATCCTCACAGAACCTTCTAGCACTGTGCTGGGCTTTGCAGTGGCCGTGAACACAGCTCCTCCATATGCTCAGCTGGGTCCCTGCTCTACCCACCGCCTTCCAGCCTTCCAGTCTTTATACTAATCTCCATCTCACTCCAGAACGCTGCCTGTCCTCTCTTTCTGCAAATACATGATTCACCATTTCCGCCTTTTGCCTAACACCCACTCTCTCTGTCCTCTAGCCTCTCCTCTCTCCTCACGTGGTTAAATTTCTGGTCACCCATAAAAGTGTATTATTTTTTTTCTGATATCAAAGAGAATATGCCTAATTCCCTCTCTGTCGTGTTTTCTCTCAAGATTCAGGATTGAGAGATTCCTTGCCAAAACAAAAACAACCCCTCCAAACCCCCAAAACTAAAACACAAACACGCACACACACACACACACACACACACACACACACCCAAAACCAAACAACCAAACCAAACAAAATAAAACAAAAAGAGCCAAAAAGCAGACAAAAACCCAGACCAAACCCAACTCACGCCACCCTCCCTTGGATCCAGAGGCAAGCTGGAATTGAAGCGGGGCATGCTCCCTCTGGAGGCCTTGGGCGAGAATCAAGCTGAGGCTGGAGACATGGCACCTGAGCTGACTTGCACGGTTCTGCTGTGTATTGGTGACCCTCGTCTGAACCACATCAGGCAGACACCACCGCTGTCAGGACAGCTGTCTCACCGGGGTTGTGACTTTGTTTCTGTGCCCTGCACAAGCGGGCTGTCACTCCTTGCCTGTGTCCACTGGCCAGATGGACTGGGGAAAAACACACAGCCACGCTAACCGCACCACCACGGCCACCGAGGGGGCCATTCAGCCTGTGACGAGGCTGTGGTGCTGGGTTTGCCTGCTCCGTGCACTTGGCCTGTTTAACTTCCGTTCTGGGAGTCTCATTCCTTCCTGATTTTCCACCCACCTCTCCTCCATCCTGGGTCTCAGTTGATGACCATGTTTCTTTGTTCCCTGAAAGCACAAACGGGAACGTGTCCAATCTGCCCCACACCTGCCCAGTGGGCATCTCGGCGCCCTCTGCTTTCTTTCTGGTGGCAGCTGAGACAAAGTGTCCATGTTCCTGCTGAAGGCAAATGCTGCTGTTTGTGTGTGGGACCATCCTGTGCTGCCTACTCAGTGACGTTATGTCACACATCTCTCCCCTCCTGTCCCCCTGCTCCCGCCTCCCAACGCAATGCTCCGTCCCCCTGCTCCCGCCTCCCAACGCAATGCTCTTTCCCCCTGCTCCCGCCTCCCAACGCAATGCTCCGTCCCCCTGCTCCCGCCTCCCAACGCAATGCTCTGTCCCCCTGCTCCCACCTCCCAACGCAATGCTCTGTCCCCCTGCTCCCGCCTCCCAACGCAATGCTCCGTCCCCCTGCTCCCGCCTCCCAACGCAATGCTCTGTCCCTCTGCTGCATCACCCTCCTCGATTTCTTTCCTCCTTCTTTTAAAATTTATTAGTAAAGTTAATTTTGTTTGTTTCTGGTAATGTTTATTTTGTTTAAAGATTTATTTATTTTTATTAGAAAGGCAGATATACAGAGAGGAGGAGAGACAGAGAGGAAGATCTTCCATCTGATGGTTCACTCCCCAAGCAGCTGCAATGGCCAGAGCTGAGCCAATCCGAAGCCAGGAGCCAGGAGCTCTTCCAGGTCTCCCACATGGGCGCAGAGTCCCAAGGCTTTGGGCTGTCCTTGACTGCTTTCCCAGGTCACAAGCAGGGAGCTGGATGGGAAGTGGGCCCGCTGGAATTAGAACTGGCGTCCGTGTGGGATCCACGCACGCTCAAGATGAGGACTTAAACCACTACGCTATTGCGCCGGGCCCTCTTTCCTCCTTCTTACAGCAGATCTCCCCTCACCTTTTAGCATTTGTCCTGCTTCCAGCTCCTGCGTCCTTTTCTCTCATTCCATTTCATGGACTGACTTCTTTGGAGCAGGTTTCTAAACTGTGTCACCCACAGTTTGGTTTTACTTATTGTGGTTGGTACAAGACTCTTTGTTTGCAGTCACTTGTGCCACTCCCTTGTCCAGCAAATTCCAGGTCTGGGTTCTTATGTTAGATGTCCACCATGGTCTCTGTAGCCTCAGCTCCTGACTCATCACTCTCCACCTCCTGTGATACCATGCTGAGGCTGTGCTGTTTTTTGTACAACCTTTCTCTCACTTCTGGTTGGAGCAAGTCCAGGATTAGGGAGATACCAGGTGTCCTGTATAGCTAGGTTGTTGGTGGTGCTGATCTTGCCAGAACCTGTTGGACATCAGGTCTGGGGGCCACAAGGACCTATTTTGACCCGTATGATGTCACAGTCGATATTACTTTCTTGTGGACCAGTGCAATGCACTGAGCTTGGCAGGTTCTCACTGAGCTCAGCACATGCGCAGCTCACTGTTGTCCCTGCAGTCTTACAGCCTTTGCCACACTGTACAAAACGCCACTTGCTGTGCCTCTACTAGAGTTCTTGATCTGCTGGCCATCAGGTCTGAGGGCTACTTGGACCTATCTTGGGTGGAACTTGTAGAATGCCACGTTGTTGCAGTTCACTGATCCAGAAATGAGTTCACTCCCAGCTCAGTGCATGCTCAGTACTGCCCCATAGCCCTTGACTCCTTAAACAAAATGGCTCCCGATATGGTTCTAGGGGGCTGACTGGGCTGTGAAATCCACCCTGTTCCCACACTGCCCATCTGGGATCTGCTGCTCTGTCTCTGCTCCTGGTCAAATCAAACAGACCAGCAGGATGGACAGTTCTTTGTCTGGGTCTGCCTCCTGAGCTTCCATGGATGTTCCTTCCTACTTCGTTGCTGTTGGAATTCTGGCTGCCAGTGCAATTCGAACTGCCACTCATTGGATGCCCTGTGGTATCAGTCACTGCAACACCACAGCATTGTGTCTGCTGCTTTCCCGAGTCTGTCAGTCTCCAGGTGCCCTCTGCTGTTGTTCTGTCCTCTCCCATTTCCTGGAATGTGCCGTCTCTGCTTCACACTGGGTAATGTTTTTCCGTGCGTTAAAACGTGTCCTTATCCAATTCCACCATCTTGATTCTGTGTTTTCTGTATTTCTTAAGTTAACTTTATTGGTTCTATTTGTGCCACTTAGAATATTGCCTGACACACAGCAAGCACGATGTAGGTGTGCAGAGTGTGTTCTTAATGGGTCCTTATTTCATTTGTAGAAGGTTTTGATTTAGGCATTTGTGTGCTATGTTGTATGCATAAAGGTTTATGGTTGTGATCTGTTCTCTGTAGAGCCAACCACTAATCATGACAACCTCCCTCTTGCCTAATTAATGCTTTTGCCGTGAATTCTAGTTTATTTTCTACTAATAAAACCACTGTAGTTTTCTGTCACATTTTGTTTTATGTTTCTACCTTTTTGTTTCTTTTTTTTAATGTATATTTTTTAAAGATTTATTTTTATTATGTTCTATTGGAAAGGCGAATATACAGAGAGGAGAGACAGAGAGGAAGATCTTCCGTCCGATGATTTACTCCCCAAGTGAGCGCAACGGCCGATGCTATGCCAATCCGAAGCCAGGAGCCTCTTCCGGGTCTCCCACGCGGGTGCAGGGTCCCAAAGCTTTGGGGAGTCCTTGACTGCTTTCCCTGGCCACAGGCAGGGAGCTGGAAGGGAAGCAGGGCTGCCTGGATAGAACCGACTCCCATGTGGGATCCTGGGGTGTGCAAGGCGAGGACCTTAACCACTGCGCCACTGCGTCGGGCCCTCTACCTTTTTCTTTCAACTGTCCTTTGACAGAGGATTTAAAGCCTTCCTCTGGACCCCAGTGACTTGTGGTCGTGGCTGGAAATGGGGGTGGACTGCGGGTCTTCCCAGAATTGTTGTGTTGAAGCCTTAACCTCAGTGTCTCAGAAGGCGGCTGTTTCTGAAGTCAGCATCTCTACCAAGTTATATGCAACATGCAGGTTACCCTCTGACCCAATGTGACAGGAGTTCTTATAAAAATGGGGAAAATTTGGAGACAGACTTCCAAACAGAGAGAATAGCATGTAAACCTGAAGATAGCCACCACAAGCCCAGGAGAGGGTCTTGAAACAGATCTTCTGTCTCTCCACCTTGGAAAGAACTAGTCCCAGAGACACTTTGACCTGTGCCTCTGCCCCCAGCCCACTCCCCGCCCCAACGGTGTCAACAAGGTTGGTTGCTTAAGCCTGCTGTAGGAGGTACTTTGTAGTAATAGACCCAGGCTCCCCTCAGTACAACTGATGTAGTTAGAGCTGTTTAGGAAGGCTCATGGTCTGCTTGTGTGTGACGGCAAGGAAGAGGTGCCTCTGTGTGAGGCTGCAGGTGCGCATGCACACACACACACACACACACACACACACACACACACACGTACAGCCTGGTTTAATTTGTCCTTTACAGGGGGAGACCCCCACTAGATCACCGGATGGGAGCATCTTCAGGATCTCACCTTGTAGGTTTCCTGTGAGCTGAACAATAGACATAGACAATTTTATTAACACTGGTCTAGAACACCACGTTTTCTGTCTCTGATGCTTATTGATCTCTCTGCCATAAATCCTTATTGGACTTTTCCAGGTATGGCAAAGTGTGTGGCAAGATGGCCTTGCTGTCTTAGGGAAGACCCACACCCCTCTGGGGAGCTGTGGTGGCATTTGCAGTGCTTGGGGCGGGTCTCCGATGTCTTGATTTCATGACCAGTGTGTGTTCTGAGTCATGAGTCCTTCTCTGCTTTTATCTGAATATCCTTTTAATATCCTAAAGATAACAGAATGGCTTCCTGGCTTGTCTTAGAAATCCAGAAAATTGCTACTTTGCATTGATCACAAACTCTGAATTATTTTCTTGGCATCTTTTGACCTAGTCATTTGTCTGGATGCGATTTTTGCAGATTTGTTGATTTGTCTGTGGTTTTTCAGATTTTGAAATTCGTGTGTGCAGATGGCAGACTCTTGAAAGAGATGTTTACTCACAAGAATTAGAAGATTTGAAAAAATGAAATGATGCAAAGCTTGTGTTGCACTGAAGGGAAAGATGCTTAGACACATTTAGAAGTCACACAGGAATATCTTTGGGATCACACATGAGGAACAGTGAGTAAAAGATGCAAGAGAACGGAGCTCCGATCCACTGAAATAAGGCAGGGGATTAGAAGGCATGTGTCGGGGGACATGGGACCCAAAATGGACAAAAAATAGGGAAAATTTTTCCAGAATTGCTGTCTCCAGTTCTTTCTTTAATCTCACCACTTCACATGCCAGTCCAATATGCTGTCTTTCCCATGGTGCACCTGTCTACTACGCAGTGAAGAAGGCACAGGTGCCTCGATGACCATGTGTCCGTGGAATTCCATGGGGAGACATCCTAAAAATTTCCTGGAGGATCTCATGCCAACTAAACCCCACCCCAACTCCACCCTTGTATATTTTATTGGAACATCACCCCCTCCTCATGAGAAGGCACTGAATGTGGCAGCACCCCCTTTTTGGCCATCTCTCAGGCACTGTCCTTGTGGGCAATTCTCTCTGTCTCTCTCTTGCCCTCTCACAGTGACTGTCTCTCCACTATGGCTGTCCCTAATTGTGCCTAAACGGACACTCATTCTCTCACTCTACATTTGTCTCTTCTCTGAGGATCCCAGAATAAAACCTGGGGAGCCCATTCTTATTACTAGGGGACGGAGGGGCAAGGCGTTGGCAAGTGCGAAGTCTTTTCTTGAGGAAGATGGTCTGATGCAGTGAGAAAGCAAGCAAGCAGAGCTGCCCCGTCCCTGTTAATTCAAAAAGGTTCTTCTGGCTGGAAGCAGTAGGGCGATCCAGGGGACGGAGGGCGTGGCCAGCACTTGTCATGGGCATTTGCATAGCAAATCCAATGGTCAATTCTGGACAACTGACATTCCTGAGTATTTGCCAGAGCTGTTGCAGGTGCGTTTGAGCGCTCATGGACTTAGGCAGGAGCCCCTGAGACTGACAATGAGCTTGTTTCAATTTCGCCCTTGAAAAAGAGAAAAGGAGATATTCTGGTTAAGGACAGTTCCTGATGACATCCGGAATGTTGTCGGAAACAGATGGCTTCTAATAGTCACCAGAGGGAGCATTGAACACTGAGTGCCAGTGGGGGCTTTTGGGGAATCAAATCCTGATCAACTGACTTCATCTTCCTTCTTGTTTTTAAGGACTGACTGAGTTTGGGAATATTTTATGCAAGTTGTTGACTCATAAAATAATTAAAGTTTCTCTTAGACCAGGTGTAGAAATGGGGAAATTGCAGTGTCAGTACTAGAAGATGGAGTCTCAACGAAAGAATGACTTTCTATGGGCTTTCAAAAAGTGTGTGAAAATCGCATGTTGTGGAAGAATCTTCTGGATCTCCCACACAGGTGCAGGATTCCAAGGCTTTGGGCCATCTGCTACTGCTTCCCTAACTGGATGGGATGTGGGGCAACTGAGGCACAAACCAGCATTCATATGGGATGCTGCTACTTTCTGGAGGATTAGCCAAATGAGCTACTGCATTGGTCTCCAAATTTCTGTGAAATTTTAAAAGTACTCCTTGGTATTTCATAAGGACATGGTGTCAAGATAAACAGAGCTGTGCTCTTGACCCACAGGCTTTGCCCTGGGCTGAGTTTGCCATCAGTCATACACAGGAAGATTCGGTGTGAGCAGACATGCTTATGAGAAGGGGGTGTACCTGCAAGCAGAAGCCGTATTTTGTAGAAATTCAAGTCCCACATGAGGTCTTTGCTAATGGTTGGTGCATAGCAGCCTATCATGAGACATTTGAGTGAATAAATGAAAATTTAAAAAATGATGAGGTTGGGCCCGGCGCAGTGGCGCAGTGGTTAAAAGTCCTCGCCTAGCACGCCCGGGATCCCATATGGGCGCTGGTTCTAATCCCGGCAGCCCCGCTTCCCTTCCAGCTCCCTGCCTGTGGCCTGGGAAAGCAGACGAGGACAGCCCAAAGCTTTGGGAACCTGTACCCTCGTGGGAGACTCGGAAGAGGCTCCTGGCTTCGGATTGGCATAGTATTGGCCCGTTGCGCTCACTTGGGGAGTGAATCATCAGATGGAAGATCTTCCTCTCTGTCTCTCCTCTCTGTATATCCGCCTTTCCAATGAAAAAATAATAAAAAAAAAATGATGAGGTTGTTTGCGCACCAGAGTGCCTGCGTTAAGACCCAGTGCCGGGGCCTGGTGCAGTGGCCTAGTGCCTAAGGTCCTCGCCTTGAATGCACCGCGATCCCATATGGGTGCCGGTTCTAATCCTGGCAGCTCTGCTTCTTATCCTGCTCCCTGCTTGTTTTCTGGGAAAGCAGTCGAGGACGGCCCAAAGCCTTGGATCCCTGCACCCACATGGGTGACCTGGAGGAAGTTTGTGGCTTTGGATCGGTGCAGCACCGGCCATTGCACTCACTTGGGGAGTGGATCATTGGATGGAAGAGCTTCCTCTCTGTCTCTCCTCTGTCTTCCACATCTGACTTTGTAATGAAAATAAACCAATATATATAAAGGCGAGTGCCACAGCCTCCAATCCAGCTTTCCCTGATGCATCCCTGGGATGTAGCACAAGATGGCTTCAGTAACCGGGCTCCTGCCATCCTCCTAGGAGACGGGGATGGGGTTCTGGGATGCTGGCTTTGGCCTGGGCTAGCTCCAGCTGCTGAAGATGATTGGGGCAGCAAAGTAGTGGATGGAAGATTTCTCTCTGTCTAATTGCCTTTCAAATAAGATGAAAACCAAAAATTAAAAGTGTTTTAACAAGTGAATAGAGGGTGGGGTGATTAAAGCTGTGTTTGGGAGGCCGATATCCCACACTGAGTGCTTGGGTTTGAGTCCTGGCTCTGCTGCTGCTTCCAGCGTCTTCCTGAATTGTCTTGTAAGAGGTAGGAAGTGATGACAGACAGCTAAGTTCCTTCCACTAACTCAAGTTCCAGGTTCCTGGCTGCCAGCTGGCTCAGCCGCAGCTGTTGTAAGGGAGCCTTCAGAAGAGAACTTTCTGTCTCTCAATGAGATAAAATAAACCAATAAAGGAAAAGTGATTATGGACATAGAAGAAGGAATAAAAAAATAAAGTAATTAAGTAAAAAGATGTGAACAGATTGCCTAGAAGGCAGTGGGAGAAGATTAGGGAGAGAGAGAGAAGTGGAGAGAGGTAATATAAATTTAAAGGCAAGGTCAACAGGAAGAGACTCCAGGAACTCCCTAGCGGTTGCCCATCAGGCAATCATAAGGGAAGCAAAGCTAAGACTGGAGGAAATAGTGCAACAGGTGCCCGAGACCATCCCACTGTCAGTGAAGAGATCTGCACGGTGCACACCGAGGCCAAGCAGTGCGTGTGAATACAACACATTTGTAGATGGACACTTGGGGATGAACTCGACACACTACAACAAAGGCAGAGCTAAAAGCCACGGAGAGCAGCTGGCAGGCTCCACGTCAAAGAGCAGCAGTGACACCCTGCAGCCTTCTCGGCAGCAGCCGTGGATGTCTGGTCCGACGTCACTCAGCCAGCTCAAGCGGCTCAGATGTGGAGACTGGAACAGGCTGTACCATGTAGGATGACAGCATGGCACGCACACACTGATCAAATGGAAGCAAGGTCTTCCTTAGAACAAACGGATCAGAATGGATATCTAGAACTAAGCCAGCAGGTGCAATCGGATGCAGAATGCATTCCCAGTAGGCTGCGTCTCTAGAACTAAGCCAGCAGACCAGATTCCTCCCTCACTTTGCTAGATTTTTCTGTGTTTGATACGCAGAATGTTTATGTAATTAAAACCCAGGGCCTATGAAGCCATCTCAGTTTCTTCTGTGAGTCCTGCTCTCAGGCCCGAAGCAATCGATAGCCAAGGTGACTTAGTGGCTGTCCAGGAAACCCAGAAGATGTTTTAGGTGCAACAGACATCTTCACCTTCATGACTTTGATCTGCAGTCTGCATTTTGAAAACAACAATAACTAAGAGACAGATGGGCCAAAAGAACACAAAATACCTGTTAATTTGATGTTCTCAGTCAGAATAGTGGAAATATAACCTTAAAAATAGATGTCGTGGAGCCCCCGCTACGGCTCACTTGGCTAATTCTCCCTCGCATTGCACATGGGCAATTCATGTCCTGACTGCCCCACTTCCCATCCAGCTCCCTGTCTGTGGCCTGGGAAAGCATGGAGGACGGCCCAAAGCCTTGGGACCCTGCACCCACATGAGAGAACCAGAAGAAGCTCCTGGCTCCCGGCTTCAGGTTGGCTCAGCTCTGGTTGTTACAGCCATTTGGGGAGAGAACCAGTGGATAGAAGATCTTTCTCTCTGTAAATCTGCCTTTTCAATAAAAATAAATTTCAAAAAAGAAAATGAACTTGGTGCCTACAAAACTATAAAATGGAAAATAAGAATAGAAAGACACTTTAGTGTCAGGAAAAACTTCTTGGAGAGTGACTATATTCCCTTAATTATCAGTATTACACAGAATAGGTAGTATTTATCTGTTGAGTGAATAAAAGGATTATATAACTTATCACAGAACTTTAAAGAGATAATGCTATGAATGTAGAGAAAAATTAATGAAACTATTTCTTGATTGATACATTTTTGTTTTTGCTGTGATCATGAATTTTTATCATATTTGTATTTACATTTTATTAAGCATCTGTTTAATTTTAATTCAGCTGACACATTTTGTAGCAAAGAAGTGAGGCTTGAAATAAAAATAAAACTTGAAACTTGAAAAAGGAGAAAAGGAACATGATGATACAACAATAATTCAAGCTAGTAGCATAGTACATATTCCGATCACTAGTCATAAAAATTCAGCTCAGTCACACAATACTTCCAATTAGTAACACAATTACAATTCAGATTAGTAGCACAATTTAAAAATGCAAATCCATAGCACAATTGAAATTCAGATCAGTCGTACAATGGAAATCCAGCTTGCTAACACAATCATTCAGATTAGTAACAATTAGAATCCAGATGTGCAGCTCCTGCTAAGGAGGAATCCTTATTGATCCATCTAAAATGACCGAAGGTACCCACTTCCAGGGGCCAGTAGGATTCAGTCTGGTACCTGCATTCTTTCTTTTTTTTCTTTTTTAAGGAACTATTTATCTGTATTTGAAAGGCAGAATTGTAAACACACACACACACACACACACGCCCAGAGAGAGGGTGGGAGAGGGAGGGATGGAGGGAGATCCCAAATGGCTGCAATGGTTGGAGGCGGGCTGGATTGACCATCCAGGTCTTCCACGTGGATGGCAGGGCCCCAAGCCCTTAGACCGTCTTCTGCTGCCGTCCTAGGTGCGTTAGCAGGGAGCTGGATAGGTAGTTGAGCAGCCAGGACTTGAACACACACTCAAATGGGATGCCAGCACTGCAGATGGCAGATTAATCCTCAGTGCCAATATATATCCATACCACCAACTCCTCCCCTACCCCAAAGCTTCCCCTGCTCTTAACAGTGAGCTACCACAGAAAATCGGCGGAACACACAAAGCAGTGATCTGACGTCTTTGAAAGAAGTGGGGAGTAAATTCAGGAGGGGAACGGAAGCTTGAGGAATTGATTTATGACAGGCTATCTTTCACTGTTATTTGGTGACCCTCGTGGAACCGTGAGGAGGATGTGGGTGGTGTGAACTGGAAGAAAAGTCCATTTTTTTTCCTGGATGGAGAGCCTAGGCAAGGGGGCTCTGCAAGCCCGAGAGTGAGGGATGAACCCACACATTGTCCCCCCTTGATTTTTGTTCCCCTAACCCTGTTTTAAGCTGTGGCTTGCATGGGGAACCACTTGGATGTAATATGGGCAGCTATGTGTGTGACAGAAACCAGGTCTTTTACACAACTGAAGTAGCTGGAGAAAGTTCTCTTGTGTTCCAAAGACTGATTTTCCCCCCTCACTCCCTTGCTATGAATAGAGCCCCATTTGTGCAGAACTGCATGGCACAGTGTGACACCTAAAACTGGGGCAGGAGTTTGCTTTTCTGGATGTAAGAACAGGAAACAGAGGAGAACATAGAACAATGGAGAAGGCAGAGATAATTCTACCTGACAACTGAACTGACACTGCATCTGCTGCCACAGTCAGTAAGATGGAAGTTGGGTTGAACATATGAACATAACCAGGTGGACCAACTGCTAAAAGAAGAATCAAGCAGTTAACACTCTCAGTAGGTTTCTAACCTGACCCAGAGTTTCATGCCATAACACTCAAACCGTGCAGGATACAATACGCAGGACACAGTCTATTCCACACACACAAAGAACCAGGGAAAGCTGACCCATTCTCAAGGTCCGTTGATGGTGTATTCCACTGAGAATTCCACTAAGAACACACCATCAATGGAGGCCAACCCTGGGATTCCCTCAACAAGGGAATTCTCAGACATTCTCAACAGAGAACCAGGAAGCTTGATGCACAGTCCTCTGCCATTTAACAATGGGACGGACTGAGAGCTACATCATTAGTGGAGCTCGTCTTTATGTGAACATCACAGAATGCATTTACGCAAACCTGGTGTGATAGCCTAGTACAGACCTGGGCCAGAAGGGGTAACCTGTCACTCCTGGGCTACACACCATGTTCCTCTAGCGAGTGCTGTAGGTAGGTGTAGCACACTGGTGGCCGTCTCGTGTCACAACATCTAAACACAGAAAAGGCCCTGGAGAAATAGGAGGGGATAGGAATATTTCAGCTTTATTACCTTACGGGACCACTTTGGCCATTTCTCATTGGCCAAAGCATCATTACAGAGCAGGATAATAATACAGAAAACTTGGAGCTGAAAAATGCCACTGTCCGAAGTGAAAAGTCAGTTACTGGAGGAAGTCTATGGACGAATACAGATGACAAAGGACCAGTGAATCCAGAGAGGGATGGGGGACGTGATCTAATCCGGAAAGCCAGTGACAAAGGCCAGCAGTCAGAATGCCTGAATTTCAAGCTGGCGTGCCTAGGTCTGAGCTGTGGTGCCGATCCTGTTCTTAAAGTCCGGCTAACGCCCACTCTGGGAAGTAGCAGGTGGCTCAAGCAGCTGGGTCCTTGTCACCCATGTGGGAGACCCAAACTGAGTTCTTGGCTCCCAGCTGTGGCTCAGCCCCATCTCACTCAGCTATGTCAAGTATTTGTGGAGTCAACCAGCAGATAGCAAGGTTCTTTCTCTCTCTACCTTTCAAATAAATAATTGGAAAAGAGTTTTAACATCTTCGTATGGTCGTCTGTAGCAAGGAACCACACAGTCAGTGCTCTGGGGAGGACCCTCTTGCAGGCAGCAGACGGCTGTCTTCTCCCTGTGTCCTGGGATGGAAGAGAAGTGAGAGAGCTCTCTGGGATAGTTTTTCAAAAGGAATCCACACCATTTGTGAAACGTCCACCTTCCGGAACTCAAAGCACTCCGCCCCTGCTATCTCATCATGCTAGATTTTCAGTCCATAACAGAAAAGCTTCTGGGATGTTTGGGATTGTAAATATTCTGACATTTATGTGTTTATATATTATTGGAAAAGCAGATTTACACAGGGAAGAGGAAAGACAAAGAAAAAGATCTTCTGTCTGCTGTTTCATTCACCAAGTGACCACGATGGCCAGAGCTGAGCCCATCTGAGGCAAGGAGCCAGGAGCTTCTTCCAGGTTTCCCACACGGGTACAGGGTTCCAAGGCTTTGAGCCATCCTCTATTGCTTTCCTAGGCCACAAGCAGGGAGCAGGGAGCTGGGAAGTGGAGCAGCCAAGAATGAGGTTGCTTTCCAAGGTGGATTTCTCAGCATCACCTTTTGAGCCAAATCTGATCACATGGACACTTAACAAAGGGAAGAGGGCGCCATCCACGTCCCAGGAAGCTGCACCCAAGAGCACGACTTTCCAGATGCCCACAGATGCTCGTCTGAAACCATGGAGGACAGAAGGCAGTGGTGCATTTTGACAGTTTTGTAGCCACAATTTTCTTCAGATTGGTGCAATAGTAAATTATTAGGTGAATGAAAACCAAGGTGAGCTTGTCACCAACATACTTATTCTTAAAGAATCGCTAAGGGAAACTCCCCAGGCAGAGGGAAAATGGTGACTACAGGATCCTTAGAAGTGCAAGAGTTAAAGAACAGAACAAACAGCCAATGAGAACTGGACTATTTTTGTCCCTGTAGGCATGTGCAAATGTGATTGGCTGTTGAAAACAAAGCTTGTAATATTGACTGGCCGAGTTTTTATTATTGAAGAGATGTAGTATAATGCATATATAATGTAGTATGCATCTCAACTTCCAGATCAAAGATGGACTCCCAGTGAAACTGTTAAGTGTATCTTGACAATAGGACAGTGGACTCTGCCGTTGTCCGTGACTGAATGATGAACATATGACTGTTTATGAAGAACTGCACTATTGTAATAATATAGGGGGAATCAGTGGGGGCGGGGAGGAGCTTTGGAGAGGGGTAAGGGAAAACCCAGAGCCTATGGGACTATGTCATAAAATAATATTAATATAAAAATGGGAAGAAAGCAAGCTCACATTAGAAATGAGCCAATAGAGGCCTGGAAAGGTTTGCTAGTGAGTCGCTGAGTTGGAACTGAGCCCGGATGCCAGGGATCTCAGATCCTTCTTAACCAACTGCTCCTGACGAGAGCATGTCTAATCATTGCACTCTTATTTTGTGGCATTTGTGATTATTTTTAAGACCGAAAAAAAAGTGTGATACCATTTCAAAAATAGCTTAATGAAAAATTGATCCATTAAAAAAAATGAAGGGGAAAAACATCCATGGTTATAAATCTACATTCTGCTTATAAAATATTGGCTGTAGGTATATTGTGAAATATAAAATATATAAATCCATGACACTTTAATATGCATCTATTATGTATAATAAATAATATGATTATAATTATATGTATGATATTATGATCATGCATTATAAAAATCTAATAAAATATATTAATAAACAATAGGGTGTGAGCTATAAAAATTATGTATCTATTTACTTACACTGTAACTCCAAGCAGCCAGTAGAAGAATGTGCCCAGTTTTACAACTAAAAAACCTGTAGAAAAATTTAAAAGGAAAACTAAAAGTACTGAAATGTTCTAGAAAACTATAAGGAGAAATGTGGGAACAAGAAGCAAAGGAATGAATAGAGAACAGAATGGTAGACATTTCTTTTTAAACATTTTTTATTAAAATAAAAAAAAAAAAAGAATTCTCGGGCCATCTTTGTTTTCCCAGGCCACAAGCAGGGAGCTGGATGGGAAGTGGGGGATTAGAACCAGTGCTCCCATGGGAATCTAAGCAAGCTCAAGGTGAGGACTTTAGCTGCTAGGCTATTGTGCTGGCCGCCAAAATGGTAGATCTTTCTAACCAAATTAATGATTGCATGAGGCGCATATTGTACCAATCAAAGGTCAGATATTGCCAGTGGAAGCAGAAACTTGATCGTCGACAGAGTACAGGAATCCAGTTTTTGAATATTATGTATTGTAAAAAGGTAAAACTGTGAGTGCAAGCTGACAGGAGCCTCTTGTGGCTACATACATATCATTCAAAGTGGACTTCAGAGGGCAAATAGGAGAATCAAGGAGAAATGGCTACGTTGCCAAAGAAACACGACTGTCTGAATGTGGGATGTGTCTTGGCTTCAAAGTACCGGAAACACGGATGGAACTGGGTGTAGATAGAATCCTTAGCTACACGTGGACACACAGACGTCCCTGCGCATGACTGACGGAGCGATGACAGATCAGCAGTGTGAGCGGGCGGAGTGATCACGCGCCTGTTTGGGTTAAGTAACATTTGTGGAATATCCTCACTACAGCGAAATACATATTGTTTACAAATTCCTACCGAGCATGAACCAAGGCAGACCATGTCTGTGCTAAAACAGTCTGTGTGGGACACACAGAGTTTAAAAGATCATCCATTACTAGAAAACTGGTCTCTGATTACAACAGAATGAAAACAGAAACCAGCAATGGCAAAATCTCTATAAAATCCTCTGATTGAGCTCGGCGCAGTAGCCTAGCGGCTAAAGTCCTCGCCTTGCATGCCAGGGATCCCTTATGGGCTCCAGTTCTCATCCCATGGCCCTGCTTCCCATCCAGCTCCCTGCTTCTGGATGGGAAGGCGGCGGAGGATGCCCCAGGGCCTTGGGACTCTGAACCTGCTTTCAAGACCTGGAGGAGCTCCAGGCTCCTAGCTTCAGATTGGCTCAGCTGTGGCTGTTGCGGTCACTTGGGGAGTGAATCAATGCGCAGAAGATCTTCCTCTCTGCCTCTCCTCTCCATGTAACTGACTTTCCAATAAAAAATAAAATAAATCTTTTTAAAGAAATCCTCTGATAATACAAATTAGACACAACCTGCTAGTCAAAGAGCAACTAATAGAGAACTTAGAACATGTTTTTGCCCTGAGTGAAAAGAAAAAAAACCAAATCTGTGGGATTCATCTGAAGCTGTAATTGAGGGTCTTTTATGGCATTAAGGAAGAAAGGAAAGTCTGAAATTTATAATTGCCTTAAAAAACTGTATGAACAATTTAAACGAAAAGTTCATAGGAAGGAAAATATAGACTGTAATTTTGTGGGAAAGCAAGGGAATCAGAGTGGTTAAAACAGCGTTGAGTAAAGCAGCAGGAGCCACTCTACCCAATTTCAATGCTAGCTACATGATTACGGCAGTAACAGAGGGCCAGACACATCAATTACTAGGACACAGACCCACTCAGTGTCTCTTGACAAAGGTGTGCAAGCGAGTCCAGGAGGGACCGCCTTTTCTGGAAATGGCTCTGGGATAAATGGATCATGGTTTTAAATGTGAAATGGGTACAGTACAATCCATAACAGAAGAGTTGGTAAGCTGGATGGGATCAAAACCAAGACTTGTCCTTGGTGAAAGATCCTGTGAAGAGACAGACAGAAATGCTACACACATATTTTTAAACTGCCTATCTTATGAGAAAGTGGGGTATCTAAGGTTAAAACACCTGTATCTTCTATTCATGGGCAAAACTGTATAGAAACAGCAATGTATTCCAATAAGTCCATATGAAAATAGAATTGAAAATTTTATTTTGGTGCAAAAGTTTAAAGCCATGCATAGATTTTTCATATACAATTTTTTTTTTATGAAATTGAAAGACAAGGAGAGAGAAAGAGAGAGATGTTTTGTCTTCTTGCTCCTTTTGTTGATGCTCGTGGTAGCTGTGGCTGAGCCAGGCTGAAGTCAGTAACCTGCCGTTGGGTGTCATGGACCTGAGCTGTATCTGCTTCCTCGCAGCATGTACAGTAAAAGCAAGCTGGAGTGGGGAGTGGGGCTTTGAATCCAGAAACCCTAATATGGGATGTGGGTGTTCCAAGTGCTATTTTAACTGGTGTTGCCGAGAACCAGCCCCTCCCATGAACTTTCTGAAGTACCCCCAAATAGGAAGAACTCTCAGGATAGTTAAAAAAGAAGCAAATGAGTTACAAGATGGCCAACAGTGTGAGAAGCTTCATCAGCAAGAATAGTCGAAGCCGTGAGCTCTCCAGGAACTTCCAGTGAAAGTCATACACATATTGTTTCCCACCCATCATGCTGGCCGAAGCCAAACGGTACCCACAGGTGCTAGTCACGGCAGAGGCACTGGATCACTTCCATGCTGCTGGTATGAACACACTGGGCACAGATGCAAGGATGACACCCTTTCGTGAAGTGTTGGTGATTGGAGCTTGTGTCATGAATAGTAAGCTACACTTTGGTATCCCGTATGGATGCTGAGTGTGAGTCCCGGCTGCTCCACTTCCCATCCAGCTCCCTGCTTATGGGCTGGGAAAGCAGTAGACGGTGACCCGAGGACTGGGGTCCCTGCACCCACATGGGAGATGTAGAAGAGGCTCCTGGCTCCTGACATCATGTGGGCTCAGCTTGACTATTGTGGCCAGTTATTCAGGGAAGGAAGATTTCTCTGTGTTCTCTCTGCAACTCTGCTGTTCAAATAAAAAAATATATTTCTAATAAAAGAAGTGATGGTGATTAATATTCAACTCAGTTGATGCATTTGCATAATATTAATATTAAAAGGATGGTATCGATTCTAGTTTAAGAACAGCAAAACCAGAACAGAAAATTTAAAGGGTTTAAGGTGAATTAAGTAAAGCTAAGTAAGTGAAATGTTAATGTTCCATAACTTGGAACGTGAGTAGATCAACTCCATGTAACCTTTCCTTTCGCTTCCGGAATGGCGATCTCAGGCAGACCTTTTTTACTTAGAAGATCCAAAAGATGGGGAGCATTATTATTTTCAAAGGATCTACTTATTTACTTATTTGAAGGGCAAAGTGACAGAGAAAGAGAGCGAGAGACAGAAGGATGGAGGAAGGGAGAGAGATAGCTAGATTGTCTTTCATTCCCCAAATGGCTGCAATGGCTGGGGCTGGTCTTGGCTGAGACCAGGGGAGCCAGGAAGTCACCCTGTTGTCTCCCGTGGGTGGCAGGGACTCAAACACTTGGGCTATCATCTGCTGCTTTTCCAAGCTCAGCAGCAGGAAGCTGGATGGAGAGTGGAGAAGCAGGGCCTCCATTTGGTGCTCTGATGTAGGATGACAGCATTGCAAGTGGCAGCTTAATTTTGTTGCACCATGAAGCTGGCTTAGAAATTCTATTTTGAACAGGTGCTTAAAAAGTCTCTGGAATGGCAATTAGGACAAGAGACTGTCTTCTTTGTGTTTTCCTGTTTATAGTGTGGCCTTCACTAATAAGAATTGTATGTTCCAACTGTCCCATAGATAACGATCGTTGCCTATAATGATTGTGTCTTTACAAGGTGGTAGGAGTGTTGTGGGCCCGGTGAGCTTCCCAAGCCCCATGAAGAACCCACGGGAGACTCGCAGGGATTCCTTTGACAGGTTCAGGAAAAGTGTGGATAACTGTTTCCCTTCTCTTGATACATCACAGAGTGAGCACGACAAACCAGGACTGAGACGGCAGCAGACACAGTTCTCGGATGAGAGAGACAGTGAAGTGTCAGAAGCCGGTTGATGAATGGGCGTTCCAGGGTGGCCTGTGAGCTGCGGTCACTTGGGCAGCTTAGCTGCATGCCACACAAGAAGCTGAAACGCCAGCTCACGGTGTGCTCGGTTCAGGGACCTCTCCAAGACTGCAGACCGGAGGCACGCGGGGGAGAAGGTGTTAGTGCGTGGGGGACATGGGGAAATTTCCTTCTCTGTTCTACACACCCAGGGCCGCAGCCGCAGGGGACTCCCTCATCGGGCAGAGTGAAGCACTGAGGAATCACCTTGGCAGGGCAGAAATCTGCAGAGTGGTGTGGTGGGTACTTGGCTCAGCTGCCTGAGGCAGCATCAGTGGAGGTGAGCAGGTTCGGAGTTGGGTGCACTGCCGTTGGTGACGTGGGGGACCTCCTCCAGCCAGTGGGAGACCTTGGAGACCACACTGCCGGAACACAGACATGATGAATTCGCCAGCTGTCTCATTTGTGTGAGCCAATTCCTGAAAAATCTCTCTCTACCTCTCACCTCCTCTACATGCCCATGTTGGCAGTTCTCCAGAGGGTGCTAGGTCATTCTTTGGGTGGAGATATCTAGGGGCTTAGAAATTCAATGTGTCTTTGCTCAGGAAACTCTTCAATTCTGCTTAACAGGGTCTGACAGCCTAGATGCCTGCTGTTCACCCCTTCCCTGGCGTGGCAGGGTCATGTGGGGGAGATATCATCCCTTTTGATGATTCCCGGCAGGTGTGGCTCCAACAAGGAAATGCCTGTATTTGCTCCCATTAAAAAAAAAAAAAGACAAAACTGCTTCTCTTTTCCTTGATGTTCTGATAGCTGTAAAATGACCACATTTTGAAAAA
Source organism: Ochotona curzoniae (assembly GCF_017591425.1). Taxonomy (NCBI): domain Eukaryota; kingdom Metazoa; phylum Chordata; class Mammalia; order Lagomorpha; family Ochotonidae; genus Ochotona; species Ochotona curzoniae. The sequence continues at coordinate 1,038,736 of NW_024466313.1, forward strand.
AGGACTATATCAAAAGGAAGACAATAGATTCTTTCTAAAGATTGATTTATCTGTTTGAAAGGCTAGGTTGCAGAGAGAGAGAAAGGTCTCATTGAGCCACTGATTCATTCCCCAGGGTGAAGTCAGGGGCCTGGAACTCGATCTGGGTTTGTGCTGGGGTCCACGTGCTTGGACGGGCGTCTGCTGCTTTTCCAGGGACATTAGCACGCAGCTAGATTGGAAGTGGAACGGCTGGGACTTGAACCACCCAGCGTGCGAGACAGAGGCTTTATCTGACACAACCACAACGCAGGACTGACTTGCCCCTTTGGCCCTTTGGTGCCTGGATGTGTTTTCATGCCAGCCTTGGTCAGACGTCCTAAGGTGCACAGGGTCCACGCGACCCTTGTCCACCCCTGCCTGAAACCTTCATTCAGGAACTCAAGGTGTTATGATCTGAACCGTGTACAAATGCTTTCCTAAGCTCTTAAAATACTCTCCTCTCCAGTGTGGGCTTTTAGAAGACCATAAAGGCAAGGGAGATGTGAGGTGAGGGCCCAGCCTAACAGGATTGATGTCTTTATGTGAAGAGAGACACCAGAGCAGGGCCCCTTCGCTGTGTCTGTCTCTTCCTATCTTGGTCTGTCTCTCTCTGTTCCTGTCTGTCTGTCAGTCTCTCTGTCTTTCATGCTTCTCTATTTCTGTCTTTCTCTCTGTCTCTCTGTCTCTCCCTGTCCCTGTCTCTCTCTCTGTATCTCTGACTCTCTCTCACTCTCTGGCTGCTGAGCAGGAGACAAGCCCATGTGAGGCCATGGCCACCTACAAGCCAGGAGAGAGCCTCTCTAGGAGCCACCTTGATCTTGATCTTGGACTTCTGGTCTCCAGATCTTTGCTGTGTCAGTCTCTGGTCAGTGGTGCTTTGTGGTAGCCTCCTCTAGGGGCATGGGAGTTCAACACCAGGCTAGAGCTGGACCAACTGGTCCTTCTCCATGTGCGTCTCCTCGGTCACTGGAGCCCTTCCCACGGTGGCACTGGTTCCATCGCTTCCTCCTTCCCCCTTCCTTCCATGCACTGATCCCTCCGGCTCACACCTTAATCCCTGTGCTGCCTGTCAGGGCCAGCCACCTTGCAGGTAGAATCAGGGCTGCATGTCTGTGGGGAGGTCATGCCTGATCAGACAGGTGTGGACCCTATCGGATCACATAGACCCTGGAGGGTGAAGAAGGCCGGGTATGTGGGCTGTAGCCTGCTGTCCCAGCTGGGAGGAAGACAGGCCACGAGCCAGTGAAGGCTGGCTTCTCAGATGTCGGGAAGAGTTGGCCACCAGCCACAAAGAACAAGAAGTTTGTTCCCACAGCCCCACACACCTGAACTTGCCCTGCGAGTCTGAGTTGCCCTGCGGATGCAGGCCCCCAGCCCTTGGCCAATGTGACGCCGAGGCCCTGATTTGGGCCACTGCAAATTTACAGCAGCACATGGCTGATCTCGAGAAGTGCAAATAATCATGCTGTTTGAAGCCAGTCAGCTGGCAATGTTGCCAGTCTCCGCTGGGCGTGGGTGCCAGGACCCCCACAGATGCCCCACAGCCCCTTCTGGAGAAGTGTTGTGTTTGCATCTCTGGTGTTTCGTGGCTCGTCTCTAGATGACTTATGGGACTGAGAGCCATGCATATCTATATACACAGTTCCGTGGTACTGTGTAAGGAATTAGGACCAGAGACCAAGTCTGCGTGCATTCATGGCAGACATAGCACGATGCTCAATCGTTTCCTACCTGCGGTTGGGTGAATCTACAGGTTCAGGTGTGGACGTAGAGGCTGACCGGGCCTCCCCGCCCTGCATGTCCCCAGGCCTGCGTGCCTGTGCGTGCACTCATTGCAGCCTCCACGCTCCCCTTCTCTATTTCCCCACTTGGTTAAGGACACTGCCCAGCCCTTTCCTCCAGTAAGTAGTGCCTGACCCCTCTTTGCTCCTGTCGCTCTGACTTAATGCCAGGTGGCCTTGTCCCTTGCCCAGGGTGTTATGGGCTGCCAGCCAAATGTTCAGGGAGACACTGTATTGTAGCAGACTGCAATGTCCTCTGCACTGGGCTGCCAGGCCCTTCCCATGGAGCCGCAGGGCCTTGTAAACCGCTCTTAGTCACTGCAGCAGCATCGCTTGGGAACAAGGATGCCATGGCCACGTGTTTCTCCCTCCTGTTCTGCAGCCCATCTGGGACATCCCCATGGCGGGCTTTGGGGAGGGGGGTGGTTGGTTTCGTGACTTGATAACCAGAGATTGTGTCTTTCTTTCCTCTTTATCTTGGCATGTAATTCCCAAATACACCTAAGGAAGGCAGAACCAGGAGGAAAGCTGGCTCCAGAGATCTGGCTGTCTGAGCTGGTCCATCCTTGATTTATGGGTTGACTGGTGGTTTGTCATGGGTTAGCCTAGGGCAAATTCAGATTAAAATTTCCCATGAGGCCTCCTTATCTTTTGTCCTGGCGGTGTGATGCTATCTGGCTTATCATTTGCTGTTTGCTCAAAGAGGCTTTAAAGTTTCATTGTGTCCCAGTTTATCTTTTCCTCTTGAAGCTTATCTTTTTGACCCATTTTTATGAACTTTTTTAAAAAAAGTATTTAATTATTTATTCGAGAGGCAGAGCCAGAGAGAGAGAGAGAGAGAGAGAGAGGGAGAGATTGGCTTGCACCTGCTGGTTCACTGGCCAAATGACTTTAACAGACAGAAACCAGAGGCAGGGCCACGGAACTGCATCCAGGTCTCGCCCTGGGTGCAGCAGCCCAAGTGCTTGGGCCATCTTCCACTGACTTCCTCCCCTCAGAAGAGGAAGTGGCATCACCAAGACTCAAACTCATGCTTGGGTATGGTTTACTGATGTTGCAAAGGGCAGCTTATCCCGCTGTACCCCTTCTGTTTATCTTTAACATGTCAGAGGAGAGCGACCCCGCTCACCCCTTGATCTGTGGCAGACAGCCTCCAGAGCTGTGAGGCCCCAGTCATGGCTCTGGTCACGGCCACTGAGTTGGCACATAGCTATGCCTGTGGCTTTGTTCAGGGTCCCTGCCTCCCTTCAGGCTTCTGTCACTGTAGATCCATCTCCCGAGGGCTGGCAGGAGGAAAAGCTGGGCTCTGAGCTGATGTAGTCAACCCAAGGCCAAGGCCAATGATGACCAGAGAGAGGGGGGTGCCGCAGAGTCAGGATGGCATCATGGAGGAGTCAGGTGGGGCTCCTTGTTCCGAGGGCTTGAAGATCTCTACATGCGGACAGCAGTCAGATGGGAGCTGAGGATCCTAGAACCCGTGGGAAGGGAACTTGTTGCCCAAATGGCTGCCTCTGTGTGTCCTGCCCTGCTGGCTAGGAGCTGAGGCTGGCTGGGCACCTGGGAGAGGACTCACTGGAGTGTGGAGCTGTGATTCTCAGATCCTCTTTCTGCTTGCATTAGGAGCCCTGCCAGGCAGACATGCTTCTCCCGCCTGGACCAGTATGAAATACCCTCATTTTTCACCCCAGTTCTCCATGCTGTGCCTGGCACGCAGGAGTTCCTACACAGGCGCGTTGAACAAAACAGCCTGCAACTACCAAGTTTAGTACTGCAACTTTGCTTCCTGCTGGCTTGCTGGAAGAACTGACCAAGATGGCACAGCCAGGAGGGATTTGTGGCAGGATGTCATCCCTTTGGATTCATCCGGAGCAGGCAAACTGGGGCCAGGGCTCAGAGTGACTTCGGAGGACAGCCAGGAATACAGCCAATTCCCTGAACCGTTCTCTGGCCATCTGCAGTTTCAGTTATGGGTAGTCGGAAAATATGACCTGAAACATTCCAGAAATAAGTCATACAGTTTAAATAACTGATTATAGTACATTATCTGTACTGTTCTGTGTCCTCACTATTGGTTATATCTTACTGTGTCTAATTGATTCATTTTTGCAAAGATTTGTTTATTTGAAAGGCAGAGAAACAGAGATGGAGGGAGATTCTCGCTCACACACACATTGAGAGAGAGAGAGAGAGAGAGAGAGAGAGAGAATGATTCAGTGCCCACCAAACAACACTGAGGTTCTTTTACCGCAGTCATAGGAGCAGCTGCTTCCTGTCCTGAGAGCTTGGGGACCTCACGGTGGCTCCACTAAAGTGTGCCAATAAAAACGTTCACGTTGTTCGGAAGGTCTCAATGAACTTCCTCATGTGCGTGTTATTGAACTTGAATGTTGGATTGCCAGATGGGGTTCTGGTCAAGGCAGAAACAACAGGTGTGTCGTAGTTAATTCTTCATTTCTCTTGGATGTTTCCTCCTTTAGAACAGGATTATCCGGGCCTGACGCGGTAGCCTAGTGGCTAAATTCCTTACCTAGCTTGTGCTAGGATCCCATATGGGCACCAGTTCATGTCTTGACTGCTTCACTTCCCGTCCAGCTCCCTGCTTGTGGCCTGGGAAAGAAGTAGAGCATAACTCGAAGTCTTGGGACCCTGCAGCTGTGTTGGAGACCCAGAAGAAGCTCCTGGCTCTTGGTTTCAGATCAGCTCAGCTCCGGCCATTGTTGCCACTTGGTGAGTGAACCAGCAGATGGAAGAACTTTCTCTTTGTCTCTTCTCTCTATAAATCTGATTTATTAAAACATGGATTTATTAAAACATAAATGAATCTTTACAAGTAATAACAATAATAATTTTAAAAAAGAGAAAGGGACCACTCAAATCCGGGTTCTTGGAACTTCGGTGCTGTGTATTCTCTCTGAAAAACATGTGTGATTTTCCTGAAGTTTTGAAAAGGTCTGATTTCTCCAATGCTTTCTTGACATGTAAAATTCACAATCGAGGCTTGGCGAAGGCTGACCTCTGCATTCTGTAGACGCTGGATTATGTTTTGTCTTTTTTTTTCCTTGAAGGATGTTTTGAGGCTGGCATTGTGGTGCGATGAGGTAACCTGCTGCCTGCTTTGCCAGCTGGTTCAAGTCCCGGCCGCTCCACTTTCGATCCAGCTTGCTGCTTAGAGAAAAAAGCAGAAGTTGGTCCAAGTGCCGGGACCTAGGCCACCCAGCTGGGAGACCCTGATGGAGTTCTGGGCTCCTGGTTTGGGCCTGGCACCACCCTGGCTGTTGAGGGGAGGAGAAGAGATTTTTGTAAATGCTGCCTTACAGCACACAAACCAAGGCAGCCCTGAAAAGGTCACACTGTTGAGTTCTGGAGAGAGGAGGAGAATTTGGACTGACTACGGGGCGTCTCTCGCCACCACGGAGAGGACCTTGACACCTCCTGCAGTTTTGCGCCTCTTCCATCCCTACTTGGTTTCCAATTAGCTTCCTTGCTGCATGTCTCCCTACTTCTTGATGTCTTTCCTCTTGTGAAATTAGGATAGTTAGCTCCTGTCTCTCCACCAGAGCTATTATACCTGCTGCCAGTCAGGGGCTGATGGTGGGTTTGCCTTGGAGAGCAATCAGTGCCAACTACAGCTCAGTGCAGTGGCAGCACTGGAGGCCTCCTGCTGGCCCCCTTGCCTTTCAGATCACTGCATTTAGGACAAACTGGGAAGGCACTCAGGCACACACTCACTCCCATTCTCTCTCACACATGCACCTTCAAGTTGCTATTTGTGAGCAGGTTGCTTTTCCTGGATCAGTCACCCCACCTCTCTGTGGCTTAGTATTTTTTTGCTGTCAAAGGGGACCATAATAGCATGTAGCTCAGCAAATTCTGGTGGGAAGGGGATGAACTCCACAGTTGTCAGAATTTAGGAACACGACTGACATAGAGATATAATGATGATCTTATTAATTTTAGTTCTTCAGCAAGATTTCTAGATTAACTTTATTTCCAGAATAAAACCAATAACATGGCAGGGTGTGACAATGTTGTTGCTGGGACTTCTCACTCTATTGTGTTGATCATAAATGGTACTGCAGTGGACACAAGTAACCACCAAAGGACCTGAGCAGCAGAGAGGTGTGGAGCATCCCAGCAGAGTACAGAGGCCAGCTGTGGTCCCCAGCTCCTGGGGACCAAGTGACCACAGCTAACACAAAGCTCGCTGCCCACTCTGTGTGGATGTGGAAAAATGAGACAATGTGAAGCCATGGGCTGTCCATCAGCTAGGATCCTGCCCACCCTATTGGATGCCACAGCACCCTGAAGGAGGCAGTGCACAGCAGGTGCTCTGAAAGCTGCCACTTCAGAGGATGAATGCAGGTGGTTTGTAAAAGCTCCCCTTGGCTTTGGTTGACCATGTGTGGTGCTGCTTTGATTGGTCAGTGATAGGGGCCTTTGGTGAAGGTGGGCTCCAGTCTGTCTGGGTCTAGGGGAAGACTGGGCATTGCTCTTTTTGATAGAGTCCCTACAATGCTAGTGATAGCAAAGGAATTTTGAGGCTTGCTACAGGGAGATCTGTAAGAGTTCTGGAAACAGAAGTCAGCATTGAGATGCTAGCCACAAGGGCCACAGCGCTGCCCCTTCAGTTTTACAGAGGAATCAAAGTAGGAGACATTGGGATTGAGTGAATGGGTCAAACACTGCTAGGGAAGGGGCTTGTGTCCAGTAAGACAGGTTCAGCCCTTGCCTACGAACCCGCTGAGCAGAAAAGGCAGGCACTGAAAGAAGCAAAAACCTGAGCTGTTTACTATTTCTCCCAAGGAAACTCGGTGCCTCAGGAGCCCCCAACTTAGGGTGGGACATTTCTCTGTGCTTACACCCACTACGCAGGTGGGGAAACTGAGGGATGGGGCCAGCTCGAAGAGTCAGGAGGTGACAGAATCAGGCTGCTGCAGGGCTGGAAGGATGTGCCTAACACTATCCCCGCCCCCAACCCCCTCCTGGGCTGGGTGCCAGGGTCGTCAATCCCTGCGGATCTCTATTTTTACAGACCTTATACTCGACTTCCGATAAGACCCCAGGGCTCTGGGAGGTTCTGGGAGCTCAATTTGGCCATTGTCCTTGGGTTTTCTATATACTGTGAAATGGCCTTATTCCGGAATAATCCAGAAAGCTTTTCAAAAAAGATTTATTTTATTTTTATTGGCAAGTCAGATATATAGAGAGGAGGAGGAGGGAGAGAAAGATCTTTCATCTGCTGATTCGCTACTCAAGTGGCGGCAACAGCCAGAGCTGAGCTGACCCGAAGCCAGGATCCTGAAGCCCCTTCCGGGTCTCTCACAAAGGTGCAGGGTCCCAAGGCTTGGGGTCATCCTTGACTGCTTTCTGAGGCCACAAGCAGGGAGCTGGATGGGAAGTGGAACAGCCTGGATATGGACCATTGCCTATATGGGATTCTGCTGCATACAAGTCAAGGAATTTAGCCACTAGGCTACCATGCTGGGTCACAGAAAATTTTTTTTTTAAGTATGGAAAGTGAAATAGGAAATCAAGGGTTGGCCTTGTGGTGCAGTGGACCAAACCAACGTGTGCAATGCCAGTATCCCAAAGGAGAGCCAGTTCAAGTCCTGGGTGCTTCTCTTCCCATCAGCTCCCTGCTAATGCTCCTGGGAAAGCAGCAGAGGATTACTCAAGCACTCTGGCCCTGGCTGCCCCTGCAGGAGACTTAGATGGAGTTCTTAGTTCCTGGCATCGGTCTGGCCCAGCCCCAGACCTGTGACCACGTGGGGAGTGACCCAGTGGAAGAGGCAGCTCTGCTTCTCTCTCTTTCTGTCTTTCAAGTAAATCCATCTATCCTTCGGGTGCAAGTTCATGTGCTGAATACTGTGCATTTCCACAGACCTCAGAGCTGGAGCAGGGAACCATTCAAAGGCAGAACACTTCGCTGACTGGCCAGCGTGGACTTTCCCTTCTGGTCCCACTCTGAACATGCATCCCTGTGGTTCTCTAGGCAGTGGAGTAGTTCTCCTGATGTGGGGGAGTCAGGCAGGAAGATCAGGGAGGGATAGGTAAGCTAGAGATCCTGCCCATCCTGCAATGTAAGTGCACCCTCTTGCCTCTCAAATCCGGCATGCCCACGGGCACTGAATCCAATGTCTGGAAGGAGCAGAAGCCGTGATGGCTATCCATCTGGGTGTTAAACTCCACGTGGAGCCACCATGAAACCCCCAGAAAGCCTGACACACACTGAACCCCATCCTGTTGCATGTTCAGTTAGGGCACCATCCCCTGTCTCATCAATGACTGGCACCTTGGATGGGCTCTTGCTCTTGGCTCTGCCTATGGATCCTTACCTGGCCTCCCTAGCTCTCTGCACAGGCAGCCTCTGGCCCACAAGCAACAGGGACCTCTTCATTGGGGTGGCCCCCAATCATGAACAAATAGATAGGCTCTCTCTCTCTCTTTCACAGAAATACTTCTCCCACTTGTGCATTGTATTTACGCCTCTACTTTGAATTTTTATGTCTGGCAAAGTAGGAACAAGAGACACTTAGACCCATCAAAGTTCTATCCACTCATGGGCAAGAGGTGACACCTCATCCCCAATTCCTATGATAATACTGGCCACCACTTTGTGTCTCTGACTCACAACTGCTGTGGTCTGACTACCCCACCCTACCATGGCCGAACAGCTCTGCCTACGTTTCCTGCAGTCCAGGGACAGCCCAGACCAGATGGGGACAGGCCACCCTGTTTGTGAGGGAGGGGCGCCAGCCCACATGGACAGGCTGTTCCCTGGACTCCACTGCCTGCATGCACGCACCCACCCCAGATTCTCCCTGGCTTCCTCCTTTGCTTCTTGGTTGCCAAGCCCTGCACTGTGCTCCATCACCCAGCTTTGTTGAACATTTCTGAAAACTGCTGTGGGCCTTGACAAACCCTCCAGGCAGAACTATGCTAATTAGCAGAACACTAATCACTTCTCTAGGTTTGGGCCAGGCTCCCTGGGATTCAGTTGGTTCCATTCAGTTTCCTTCATTCTTTCAATTAACGCATTTGAAATGTGGAGGAAGAAAGAGAGAAGAGAGAGAGAGAGAGAGGATGTAGATCAAGCTCTCAGCCTCTGACTTTACCTCCCAGTAACAGGGACTGGGACCAGCCCAACCTGGGAGCCAGGACCTCAATCCAGGCAACCCACATGCATAGCAGGGACCCCATCTCTTGCCATTACCTGCTGCTTCTCAGGGTCTGTGGTAGCAGAAGCTGCAGGCAGGAGCTGAGGTCAAGAACCTGCTCTGTCCTCCCCCCGCAGTCTGATGGGAACATGCATGTCCTAACAGGTGTCTTCAGAGTAAGGCCAAACACCTGCTCACCCACTATGGCTCTGGACTCAGTTCTGGCAGCAGTTGGAACTTGGCTGAGTCAAGAACCCTGTTCCCTGCTCCCACTGTGACCACCAGACCAGGCCAAGAGGGCAAGGGAAGGAACAGTTGATATCTTTGGTTGCCATAAATATGCCCTACTTTCTCCTGGACCCTAGCTGCTGCAACACAGAAGCCATCTGGTCAGCCCTGGCCTGATTCATTCAGTCACCAGGGCTTGAACATCTGCTCTGTGCCAGGCTGAGGCCTTTGCTGGGATGTGCAAGGGTGGGAAGACAGTGCAAACAGGTGACCAGAGCAATGGCAGGGAGCAGCCCTGGGACTGTGATGAAGGGACAAGGTGCAGGAACATGTGTGCTTTGGGCATTTGCCAGGAAAAGGGTAGGAAGGGACATCTAGGCAAAGTCAGATTGCAGTACCTGGCAGGTGCAGTACCAGGTGTGTAGGGAGGTAGGAGCGAGAAGCACACTGGTCCCAAGATTAGCACTAGTGAGGCCAGTGGCACAGGGAAGCTGGCGGGCAGAGCCTTCGCAGGTGGTGTGGCCTCTGCTCCTTGGGGAATGTACCTGCCCGAGCAACGGCTAGTGATGACTGGGGCAGACCAGCTCAACCAGGGGTGAGCCTGCTTGCCATCAGACACTTGGCAAGTCTGGATATCACAACTCGTGCTGCTCTCCACTCTGGGTCTCTGTCTTTAGTTCCTGCACCGTCCTTGCTTGTCTGTTACAACAAACAAAACCAAGCAAACAAAAATTACCAACTTGATGTCACAGTTTCTCAAGTGGCCAGAGAAAGTACTGTGGCTTTTCCACCCAGCTTAGATGCCTGGGGCTGGTTTGGGTCCCACGTGTGGCTTTGTACCAGAGGCGCCCCGGGGCAGGGGCCTGGGGCCAGGGCAGCCTTAACCCGCTGGCTCTCTAGGCTGGCCCGAGTTCCCCTAGTGGCCACCAGGCCGCATTGCCCTGGTTGGGCTGCGCAGTGAGTGAACCACGCCCATCTGGTTACCCCAGGAAACCGCTGCTGAGAGCAGCGTTTGCAGAAGCGCGTGGGTGTTTAATGAAGGGTTGGTGATGGTGTCCCACTGGTACCCTGTTCCAGCTCACGCAAGACGCTCTGCAGGCACCCCCACCCCTAGTCCACAGCTCGCCGCCTTCCCAGGTGCTTCCTCTGGACTCTGGCACGCTCAAAGGCGGGGGTACCCTCACCCCACACCTGAGCTGGCAGCAAGGCTGCCCTGGGGTAACAGGCACTGATACTCAGCCGGGGCATTGGGAGACTGCTGCGAGCAAAGCAGTGTGGAACAGGAGTCCTGCGCGCGCGCTGGGAATTTCTGGAGATTTCCTGGAGATTTCGCCGGCCATGCAGGGTTGCCACCCACGGATTTAGGCATGTCCTCGATTCCTAAAAAGCACAAATGTGTATGTATATATTTTTGGGCACAAAGCTACCTAATTATAGGACTGTTTTCCCTGCTGGGGGGCAAGTGAGATTCTACCACGCACCCTTCTCTGCCGCTCCACCCCCGAGCCCCTGCCGTGTCACTGCACGCTAGTGCTGGTGCAATGCAACGCTGCCTTGGTTTCCCCATTTGCAGAGTGGGAGTCCTCATGGGACCTTTTTGGCTGGGTGGCCATAAGGAATTGAGAAGCCTTCAGGACTCTGCAAAGCCCGGTTATCTGACCTTGACTCCTGGCTCAACCAAAGCTTTCGCTAGGAAAACTGCAGCCCTTCTAGAAGAGGTGAGGTGCGCTGGTGGGGCGGACGTGAGCCAGGTTTTCCCCGGAGGCCTGGGTAGGGAAAGGCGGTGTGTGTGTGTGGGGCGGGGGGGGGGGCAAGCTGAGGAGTGTAGGACCCCCGGAGCTTCCTCTGCGCCGCTCTCAAAGTTCACCGGGAGTGGAGGGACCATCTTCTGAGTGGGTGGATGGACACATGCAAACGGCGCATGGGGACAGATGCGCTTCCCCCAAGTTGGGGTCATTGCAGGCGGGCTCCAGCCTCCTCCAGACTCCCGCTGCCCTGGGTTCGAGCCGGGCTTTGGGGCGCCGCCCCCGGCCGAGCTCTGCAGAGCCCTGGTCCCCCGCCCTCCGCCTGCGCCTCACCTATCAGATTCTTCGTGCGCAGCGCGCGCCGCTCCTCCCACCTCCTAAATGCAGAGTGAGCCTAGAGGCTCCAGGGCCTGGACCCACGCCTCTGTGCACCCGAGTGCATCCCGTGCCCCAGCCGGGGGAGGGGGAATGCGCTCCTGAAGCCCACCTCGGCCTTCGGCGCAGCCGGGGTGTCCTGGGGATGCCGCGCGCGCTCACGGTAAGGGCCCACAGGGTGCGGGGGAGAAGGGGGCGCGCGGGGCGGGTGAGCGTCCTATGGACAGTGCGAGAGGCGGAGGCACGGGCGCACACTCCGGGTCCCCCCCCCCCCCCTCTTTTTGATATAAAAGAACGACCACAGACTGGATTTCAACCAACTTGGAGCAACCGTGTGCTCCTGCGCAAAAGGCTTAGCCGACTGCCCGGGCATGCCAGGAAGTTGTGTTACTGGGTGGGCGCCGGGCAACAAGAACAACCATGAAATCAGGCTCCTCGGCAGCACTTGGCAGGGCAACTCCACAGAGTGGCGTACAGGGCTCAGGCGGGCGAGCTGTTGATGAATGTCTCCTGCCCAGCAGTGACATCCCGGACTCGGACGCTGCGGGGAGGACTAACCTGAGTCTGGTCCCAGTCATTACTGAATGCAGCCAGGTGCTTCAAGATTTTAGAAAAATTAACATTTAAAAAATACTATCAAAATCCATGTGCAGGTGTAGAAGTCACGCGTATGATGAACACCGCAGTAAATATTTTTACTTGAGTGAAATGACCTATTTTAACGTTTTTCTGTTCCCCTTTCTTTTTGGTTTAGGTTTCTAACTTTATAGAAAGGGAGGGTGATAAGTTACAGTTTCTAAATAATAATATGAAAATCAAATCTGGTCATCAGATGCTGTAGAGCGGTGTTTCCCTCTGACTTTATGTCGATAGCACCGCCAGCTTGCCCTCCATCACTGCATCTCCCACAGTTGCTATTTCTGTTCTTGCGGACCTGCCCTGTTCCCCTGCAGACTCGTGGGTAGCTGCATGCAGATTTTGCTGGTCGTTGTGCATATTAAGTCGATGCTGTGGTTCTGTGTATGAGCCCTCTTGGTGGCGTTGCCTCTTCACAGCTGGTGCAAGTCATATGCCAGCTTGGCTCCCGGCCACATCAAGTTTCAAGCTCTCTCTCAAGAAGTGGCTGCTGTCTATCAATATTAGTTTTCCAGCTTGAACTTTTTTCCTTTTCTTCTCATATCGGAGCATTTTACATAAATTTTTCCTTAATACCAATTAACAAATAATCGCAATTTGCTGTGTTCAAGGAGGAGAGCCTTGTGGGGTGCCTTGGTCCCAGAAGTGCATGTGGGAAGGCAGAAAAATTTCCTGAGTTGCGGCCTCCAAGAGTAGACAAGGGACCGTGTTGTGTTGGCAAAGGTTGTTCCAGACAGAGGTGTCCTTTCGCTGAGAGGCGACAAGGACTACCTTTAATATTTGATGCTGTGAGATTCTGTATCCCTCCCGTGGCCAGGTGTCCTCCTGTGGCTACCAGCCTCCATCCTTTTCTGCAGGGACGCCAGAGGGCAGCTCTGCGTCTCAGATCCTAACCCTGTGCAGGCCAATGGCCGCTGCAGGCTCAGGCTGCAAGGGTTTCCAGGGCTCTCTCATCTCCTTGCTGGAGTGCGTGGGATGACTTTGGGCTCCCAGCCTGGGGCGCTGGTATCCCAGGGGAGCCTTCCTGGCCTCCCTGGATGCTTGTTCCTTGGACAGGGTTTGCGAGCAGATTTTTCCTTATTTTTTTGGCCAGGACTGCATCGTGAGTGTTGAGTCCTGTCTCCACCGGTCTCGAAAAGCTGCCCGGCCCTTAACTGACTAGGATGGGGCTGTTCCTTGACCCTGATGGACTGCCTCCTGCTGCCTCCGGCCAAGAGCTGACAGTCCTTCTCCTGGCTCTGCCCCACACCGATGTGGGCCGACGAGCACAGGCGTACAGCCTCTATAGAAGTGAAGTGCGGGTTCTGCTGTCCTTTCCTTCTTTGCTTCCCGCTGTGGTTCCTACCTGCTCTTCTCTTTATTTTGATTCAAAGAGAGGACTCTGACAAGCTCTATGCTTGGCCCTCTGCTGTGTTTCCACTTTCCTTAGCTGACGTCAGAGGTAGCAGTACCTTGCCTTTTCTTGGCCTGTGACACAGTGAGCTTTTGGGCCTGTGTCTGAAGAGGCTGGTGAAGTTGGCAGACAGGAGATGGGGGTACTAACTACAGCCAGGGCTTTTCCGCATCTCAGTTTGAGCACGACCCCATACCCTCAATGGAAGATCCAGAGGCAGAAGAGCCCTGGGGATCGGGCTGGAGGAAGTGGCTAATGGTTCATGAACTTGTTCAGTGTGTATTTGTGTTCAGAGAACCCCAACTCTGAGGCCAGATGCTGGGGTTCAAATCCCAGCACTGCCAGGGTACTTGTTACATGGTTCCAGGTTGAGTAATGTCTCTTTGCTTCACTTTCCTTAGCTGACGTCAGAGGTAGTAGTAACACTGACTGCACAGGGGTCCATGGGCATAAAGCCATATACGGTGCTGCCACAGAGGTGAGAGCAGTTACTGCTGGTTTGAACAACAGAACGATTGCCATGAGATAAATGACACCACGTGAACAGTGTTTCATTGTGTACGTTTTGTTCTTGGTCTCTTTTACTTATTTTTTATAATGATTAGTTATGGAAAACAGAGTATATGACTGTCTATTCTGCCTCTAATTTATGTATTCGTTCTGCAGAATTGTTTGGGCTGTTTTCCTTGAATTTTGCAAGTTGCCTGTTAAGTCTCTTTTTGTCTTTTTGTTACCTTATGTAACTTTTCTTGTTTTGCCAATATGTTCTTGACTTTTTTTTTTCCCATTGGTTTATTGAGAGAGAGAGAGAGATAGTGCATCTGCCAGTTCACTCCCCAAATGGCCCAAGCTGGACTGGTTTAAACCAGGAAGCAAGAGCTGCTTCTGGGTGTCCCTGCTTTCAGGGCCCCAGTGATGTGGCCCATTGGCTGCTGCTTTCCCAGGCACAGCAGCAGGGCCTGGACAGGAAGGGGAGAACCCAGGACTGTAGAAAACAGGCTGCGTTTGCAGGCACCACTTTTACTTCTGTGCCAAAATGTCAGCATTGTGATTAAAAGTGAAAAATGTAATCTGTTTTTGAGAGTCTGTTTTCTTTCAGAGCGGCCCCTTCACTTCTCTTTGGAACACCTATTCTTTTTCCTTCCTGTGTGTGTTTGCTCTGCCAGTTCCTTCTGTGTCAGTCTCAACCAGCAGGGCAGGCTCAGTTAAGTGAACTATCTTTGATTGCATCGTGCCTTGTTGGACTTTGTCTGCTTCCTTCCCAGAGCTCGGCGGCGTGTTGCTGACCGTGGCTGACTGCCCTTTCTGCTGCCTGAGGAAATGAAGGTGGAGAAATGTGCTGGGAATTGGGAGTGATTGTGTTGGGTAGATTGCTGGGTTTTTTTTTGTCCCCTGTAATTTTATTTATTTATTTATTTAATTACATTGCATTATGTGACAGTTTTATAGGTACTGGGATATTCCCCCCACCCCTCCACAAACCCACCTCCCTGGTGGATTCCTCCACCTTGTTGCATTACCACAGTTCAAGATCAGTTGAGATTCTTTCATTGTGAGCATATGCCAAGCATAGAGTCCAGCATCTTATTGTCGAGATAAGTTCAACGGTTTCTTGGGAAGACCTTCTCTGGTCTGAAGGTAGAGCCGACAGAGTATCATCCCTATCAATTAAAAGCCCTGACATTACATCATCAACAATTTATAATGTTATGGAATTAATTGACATGGTATTGAGTAACCAACATGTTAAAAAAAGAAAAAAATTGCAAGTTCTTTACCACATCCTGCGACTCCTTCATTGACATTTCAGTTTTAGTTTATACATGACCGGGTTCTATACACCAATGGCAATAGATTACTTTTCAGCTGTCTCGTGTCTATTTACATTATAGTATTTAGCATTATATAGTGTTGAAGCATAATTTTGCTGGACTTGGCTTTTTTTTTTTTTTTCGGGTAGTCTAGACTGGCTTATAACTCTAACAGGACATATGTCAACCATTGAGGTACGGAACATTTTTTAGGAGGGGTGTGCAGAGAAATCTTCAATACCCTAGTGAGGAGTAACCAATCTTTGTGTTCCACTTAGTCAGGTAAAAGTGTATCCACACTGACCGTTTCCTGTCTGATTCCAAGCTTTCCTTGTTATTCTCTATCTATTCTAGAGTTTCGTTTGTGTCCCCTGTAATTTTATGAAAAAATATTTTTATAGGATTTTTTGGGTTGCAAATTGGTACTTTTTTTTTTTAAAAGATTTATTTACTTTTATTGGCAAGGCAGATATACAGAGAGGAGAGAAGGAGAGACAGACAGGAAGATCTTCCGTCCGATGATTCACTCCCCAAGCAGCCTCAATGGCCGGAGCTAAACCAATCCGAAGCCAGGAGCCAGGAGCTCTTCCAGGTCTCCCATGTGGGTGCAGGGTCCCAAGGCTTTGGGCAGTCTTCCACTGCTTTCCCAGGTCACAAGCAGGGAGCTGGATGGGAAGTGGGACTGCCAGGACTAGAACCGGCGCCCATATGCGATCCAGGTGTGTGCAAGGCGAGGACTTTAACCATTATGCTGTCGTGCCGGGTCCTGCAGATTGGTTCTTAAAAATAATCCTTCCAAATTATGTAGTGTTTCAGAATTAAGTGTTCGCCTTGCTCGCTGTCCGGCAGTGATGGACCTGGTGCGTGGAGCCAATAATCATGTATGTGGATTACTGGCTAGCGGTCAGGAGCCTAAGTTTTTAAGGACTGAGGGTCATGTTGGCATAGGGAGGAGAGTTTGAGGAATTCACATATCAGCAGCAAGAAGGAGTTGACTTGAGACTATGAGAGTTCCACGTGCCTGGGAGTACCTCACTTTGTTTTATATCCTGGGCCTACAGATTCAATCAGTTGTCCTACGTCTAAGGAAGACTCAAGGAATAAGGGACGAATGGTGAGGTCCACATGCCATGTCGTGGGTGCGTGGGGAGTGAACCATTGGACGGAAGATCTTCCTCTCTGTCTCTCCTCCTCTCTGTTCCCATGCCAGCTTTGTCAAGTGCAAACTGCTTCCCACGCTGGCTTCTGTCTAAAAGATGAGACTTCACCCACCCCCGTTCTCCCCACATCCCCTCCCCCATCTCACTGTCTAGCGTTGTTTCTTATTTTTCTCCAGATATATTTTCGCATCACTGCTGCACGTGACTCTATAATGAATTGGGCTGTTCTGTGTTTTGCAAGCTCTCTAATGATTTCAGACATCCTAAGATCCTGTAACTATCTTCACAGTGCTCTTACACTGTACCCATGCTGGTAACACAGGACCACTCATTTCATTACTATATAAGATGATGCTGAAGGGTTGTACGTAATTAGGTCAAGTATTTGTTGTTGATGGATGGCCAGCTGACTTTTGTTTTTGATATGAAATGCTGTAATAGGATTTCCTCTACACACACGTGTGCGTTTGCTTCAGAGCGTATACCAAGAATCAATAGTCTGATAAAAGCTCTGTCTTCCCTAGATAATGGTGAATGCTTTCCAGGGGTGCCATGCCAGCTCGTACCCCTACCCGTGGCATAGCTTACTGATTCAGTTCACCACAGTAATACTTCCAATTACTGGGCAGTAACTTTTTTTTTTATCTAATGGGGATGCAATAGCATACCCTTGTTTTAAGAAAATATTTCTTATTTTAGTAAAACTGATTAATTTTTTTTTCACCTACACACATACACCCACACCATTTGGCCTTCTTCCTCTGAAAATGCCTTTTCATAACTTTTGTTGATTCGTCATTTGAGAGGCATAGAAATCAAGAGTCAAAGAGATAAGAAAGACACAAAGAGACAAACAGCTAGTTCCCATTCTTTGCTTCCCTTTTTTTATGTTGTAAGTTAGGGATTAATATTGAATAGTCTGATTTCCCAGAGGGTTTCTGATATTCTTGTCATACAGGTCTTTCTTTGGAATGTTTATTTTGTTGGTTATCCAAGTCTACTGAACAAGTCACCATAGGATTGATGACTTAAAAAAACATTTATTTTCTCCCATCTGGAGTCTTGAACTCTGAGACTGTGCATGGGTTCTGGTGTGGGCTGTCTTTGGGGTGTCAGATGGCCGCCTTCTTTGTATGTCTTTCTGAGAGAGCAAGATTTCTCTCCCTCTCTAAGAAAATCAGCAATCTGAATTTGAGGACCCTGCGCATTGAACTGAGTTTGAACTGAACAGCCTCATACAAGCTGCATGTCTAGATTCAGTCTTGTTGATCATGTAAGTTGTTTTGATGGGGGAGGGCCACTGTTCCAACCACAGCACTGCTGATCTGTCTATACCCCACAAATACCTTATTGATTTGTCAGTGTATTTCAAGACTTGTAAATCTACACATCAAGATGTAAGTTGACACTCCAGAGACACCTTATGGGCTAATGATTTGAGTCATTGATGTGGATTTATAGATTTAAGTCATTAATTAAGAGGTCAAGTTTTTCTACCTTAGATTTTCTTTCTATCATGTATTTAGCTATTTTGGAAGGTTAACCTATCAAATTTAAACCAAAAATTTGTAGCTCCATTCCTAACATTTCCTATTTTGTTTTGTTTTGTCCTCATTCCACACCCCAACCCCAGATAGCGTATTTTAAAAATTGTTTTGTCTTTATAACATTTCTTGTTCAGGTAAGGTCAGATAAATAACTTATGTTCTGAGTGTTTTAGATCTGTGGGAAAAGGACATCTTTACGACATCACGTCTTTGTGTGAGCATGCTTTGTGTAGGTCATGTATTCTTCATTTGTGATGTTTGTCACTTATTGGATTGTTTGTCATCCTGCTTGTTGAGTATCTTCAAACACCGCCGTTGTGCGTGGTGGTATCAGAGTTGGCCCTTGTTGCCTTTCTTTGTACTTTCGATGCTCTTGTGTTTACTTTTGCTGCTCTTTCTTTTGGAAATAAATCTTCGTTTTGCCTAGAAATAATTTTATACTTGTTGAAAAGTTGCAAAGACTGTAGAATTCTTGTATTTCTCCCTTTCACACTGCCTTTCCTAATGTTAACAGCTTAGACACTAACATGGCTCAATTGAAACTGGGAAATCAGTATTAGTACTATATTCTTAAGCTTCAAATTCTTTTTTTTAAAAAAATACATTTTACCAGTTTTTCTGCTAATTTCTTCCTTTTTGTGTGGTTCAAGATGTAGTGGGAATCCCTTAGTGCATTGGTGGTCATCACCTTATTTACAGTTGGCACTAAGTTCTGCAGTCTTTGTTGTGTGAGGCGAGGCAGCTGTTGGCCTAGACGGTTGGCATGCCTTACATCCTCTTACATTGAAGTTATGCGTTTTTTATTGCTAATAATATTCGTATTTCATAGATGTGATATATTTGCTTGGTTCAAAGGCTTGTATGTAGACTGTCCTGAATGTTTTCAGTCTTTCTAACATCTAGGAAGATTTTCTTCAGCCTCTTAAAGTTAGGAATGGTCAGGTGACTTTTTCAGGCCAATGAAATGAGAGCTGAAGTGACACCTGAAACAACATTTAATTATGGCTGCTTAATTTTCCCTTTTTTAAAATTATGCTATAAGTATATGATAAGATCGAAATGGCACAAGATGATAAACCAACGTGTGAAATAGTAGTGTGGATCAGTGGTGGGCTGGACTCAGGTGAAAATAAGCTTGTGACATTAAGATGCTGAGTTTTGGGGGTGTTTGTGGCTCAGTAGACTATTTGATCTGATGTAACAATTATATTATCCATTAGTAGGAACAAATTAGTTACTTACCTTTTAAGTTTCTCATTTTTTTCTGGCCTTATTGTGTTGGGTAGGACCAAGTGCAATGTTCCATGGAAATACACAGTGACAATGAGTGTGCTTGCCTTGACTTTTAACTTTAGGAGGAATACCTTTTTTTTTTTTTTTAAGATTTATGTATTTTTATTGGAAAGGTAGATTTTCAGAGAGAAGGAGAGACAAAGAGAAAGATCTTCCATCCAATGATTCATTCCCCAAGTGGCTGCAATGGCCAGAACTGAGCTGCTCTGAAGCCAGGAGCCAGGAGCTTCTTTTGAGTCTCCCATGCAGATGCAGGGTCCTAAGACCCTAGGTCATTCACTACTGCTTTCCCAGAACACAAGCAGTAGGGGATGGGAAATGAAGCAGCTGGGACACGAACCAGCACCCATATAGGATCCCAGCACATGCAAGTTGAGAATTTAGCCAGGGAGCCATTGCCCCAGGCCCCAAAGAAGTGCTTTGAAGTCTCATTGTCAAGTATGATGTTTATTACAGATATTTCACGTTCGCCCTTTGGCAAGTTAAGAAACCTCCTTTAAATTATGAATTTTGAGATGATCATGCATTTTTCTTTTTTTATCTTGGTCAGGCATTAGTTTCTGATTTATTATTTAGGTGCTTCCTAGTTGTATCAAAAGAGATATCATTTATAATTTTCTTTTACTGTGCTTGTCTGAGGTTGAGAATGTCTTCATTGATCCTTGAAATTCCTTGAATGAAAAAGGGATTTGTTGCGTTTTCCTGTGGAGAAAGATGAACTATAATACTATTGCTTAATAATTCTTAGTTGTATCATAGAGGTTTGATATGCTACTCTCTCATTTTTAATTAATTTAAAATCTTTATTGCAATTTACTGTCTAATTCATAGGTTATTTCAGGTGTGTACTTGAAAACATAGGGGCTGGCATGTAGATAGTAGGTTAAGCCACAGCCTGGGGTGCCAGCATCTGTAATGAGCGGTTCAAGTCCTGGCTGCTCTAGTTCCCATCCAACTCCCTGCCAATGTGCCTGGAACAGCAGTGGAAGATGCCTCAAACACTTGGCCCCCTCTCACTGACATGGGAGCCCTGGATGCAGCGCCGTGATCTTGGCTTTGGCTTGGACTAGTGTTAGCTGTGTGGCCAGTTGAGAAGTGAGCTGCCAGATGTCTCTCCTTCTCTTGCTCCTTCTTTTTATCTCACTCTCTCTGCCTTTCAAATAAACAATCTTTCTTTAAAAAAGGTTTAAAACATGTGTTTTCCCCTGTTACTTTAGTTTTTATTGATTTTTTTTTCCTGTTTAGTTGTACTTAGTTTCGACATGCAGAGAGAAAAAGGTCAGTATGGTGGCCTGGTTGGGGGTGGGAGAGGGAATTTACATCTGCTGGCTTATTCCCTAGATACTGATAGCTGCAGGGACTGGGCCACGCTGCAGCCAAAGTCCTTCCTGCGGCTGGCAGGGACACAGGTCCGTGCGCCAGCACTTGCTGCCCCCCGGTGAGTATATTAGCAGGTAGTTGGAGTCAGAAACTCAGCCAGGATCTGAGACCGAGAGTTCAGATATGGGAGTGTCTTAACTGCTTTGCCAATGTCTGACCTCCCGTTATGTTTTTATTGTTTCAGAAATATATATGTATGAAAGGTAGAAGGAGAACAAAGAGAGAGAGAGCTCTTTCCTTCTCAGGGTTACTCCCCAAATTCCTGCAACAAACACGGCCGGGCCAGGTTGAAGCCAAGAGCCAGAAACCCAATCTAGGCTTCCCTGCTTGAGCGATGGCATCTCAAGTGCTTGGGCTACTATCTGCTGCCTCATAGGCCCAATAGCAGGAAACTTGATGCAGAAGACCTGGAGGGACACTGGGACAGAGGCGGGACACCGGGACAGCCAACAGAGGAAGCCTTATTAGTGCATGCGGGCAAAGAGGGCTTTGTTTACAGTCTCAGCCCCAATCAAAACATAAATATCCTTAGTCATCACACGCGACTGCATACCTCTGGGTTACAGTATTTCTCAGAAATGCCACCTCCCTGTTTCTGGAAACCCCTGCTGGAAAATCCCTAGCACTTATGTTAGCCAGTTTTTGTTTCAATTTTGGGAGGGGGTCCTGCCGCAGTCTCCCCTCCGTGCTGTGACACTCAGACACTCCACTAGAGAGTAACATACTGACTCAAAACATCACGTCGGTTTTTAGACCCGTATTTTGACCATTGCCTTATTGAGGTTGGAAGTCGATCGGGAGCCAGGTAGAGAAGAATCGGACAACTTCTCCACATTAAAACTTCAGTGCCCCGAGAGCTTTGAGCCCTCCTCCTCCAAAAGATGGAAGCCCTTCTCTGAATCGACTGTCAGAGTTCTAGCCCTCCCAGGTGTGAACTGGAACATGGGCAATTTTCTCATCCAGTCAGCAATCTCTGTGTGACTGTTCCCGGTCATCGGTCTTCAGGCAGTGGTCAGGTTGAACTTCCAGCAGGCTTCTCCATCGGATGTAAGTCAGTACCCTGCAGCCCGGCAGTTCTGACACATAGCATTGCATGTCTGGATAATGTGCTTAGCTACCATAAAGACACTTGAGATTTCACTCACTGTCACCTCAGCTGCAGCCTGTCGTCTGGCCAGTGTTGTTTGGCATATAAATGGGGCACCGCACGCCCAGGAGCCGTCCCCTGTCCCAGTGGTAGGGCTGTGGTACTTGATTATCTTTATCTTTCTGGTCTCCAGTTTTTACGAACATGGCATGCTTTTCTCTCTGGTCTTCGTGGTCTTGATACACAGGGACCCCCGTCTATTCACCTCTAACCAGTGGGAGCAGAAGGAAGGAGGGGTAGACGTTCCCGGGTATTCATGACCCTCACCAGGGCCGGGACAGTAACACATCCAATGGAGCCTGTCAGTGATACTGATCCAGGCCTTCCTCTTAAAAGTATTTTATTTTCAAACTTTATTTAATCTTATTTGAAAGCCATACTTACAGAAAGAAGGGAAAATGAGAGAGAGAGAGAAAGAGAGAGAATCTTCCATCCACCGGTTCACTCCATAAATGGCCACAAAGGTGAGAGCTGAGCTAATCTGAAGCCAGGAACCAGGAGCCTCCTCCGGGTTTCCCATGAGAGTATAGGGCCCAAAGGGTCTGTGCCATCCTATGTTGCTTTTCCAAGTGACGAGCATGGAGCTGGACTGGAAGAGGAGCAACCAGGGCATGAACTGGTACCCATTAGGCTAGAGAAGCAGGGGTGAAGCTCAGGGTTCCTGTGGTTAGGAGGTTCTCACCGTTAAGTTTCTCTGGTCATGGCATTCCAGAATCTTTGACCTGGACACATTGTGTTTTCCCCAGTTGGTATTTTCCAATAAATAAGCTTTTTTTAAAAAAAAAGAAATAATTTTATTGTGTCTATTTCGTTTCCTGTTTTACTAAAAAAAGAAAAAGATTTATTTATTTTACTGGAAAGTCAGATCCCAAGTGACCACAATGGCCAGAGCTAAGCCAATTCTAAGCCAGGAGCCTCTTCTGGGTCTCCCATGCAGGTTCAGGATCCCAAGGCTTTGGGCTGTCCTTGTTTGCTTTCCCAGGCTACAAGCAGAGAGCTGGATGGGAAGTGGAGCTGCTGGGACATGAACTGGCACCCATATGGGTTCCCGTGGATGATTTATCTACTAAGCTACTGCTCTGGGCCGTAAGTTTTTTTTTAAAAAACTAATTAATTAATTAATTTTTTTATATCTACCAGTATCTGCTTTGGGGAATTTTGTCTCAGTCCAGGATGTGTGAGAGTCTACTTTTTTAGCTTTACAAGGCCACTCACCTGCCATGCTGGCTTTCCACAGACATAACCAGAAGAGACTGGGCTATAGTTTACGCCAAGGCACAAGTTTTCGCTTGTAATAGATATGGAGGGAACTCTTTTATTGACTCTTCATAAAAGCAATAAAATACCCCAAACAGTGAAGATTGGTTTTAATTCTTCTAAAGTGTAAGATAGCTCTGGGGTCAGTACCTCATCATGAATGTACAATCCCATCTTTCAATTGTTTTGTCTTTCCATGAAGCATCAGCCAGGTTAATGATAACAAAAATAGCAGGGTTGCAGATTTCACGATGTAGAGTTTGATAGTGCAGCACCTTTTTTTGTAGATGAGTGGCTATGGTCTTAGTTCTGGGCCCCTGGACCAGGAAGCCCATTGAACACAGCTCTAGGCAGGGCAGTAGTACCAGGGATGTGGGTAGCAGCCATTGGGCTCTGTGTGTATACTCTAAATTTGTCACCAAGCCTGTAGACTTACCCCAAGACAAGCTTCCATATGGCCAAACACGATGTGTATAAGATTTGTTTACAACCCATAGGCATCAAAGTGGAAGGTCACTGGCCACTTTTGGTCAAGGATCTGTACTTTGTGAGGTAGCTGCTACTATTAGTGTTCGAATTCCAGACTTGTGGGTCCAAGCAAATAGGTTGGCTTTGATGTTGGCAGATGGAGTAGGCAGTTCTATTGTAAGCACAGACCCCTGAAGCAGTCCCCCCACATGGGAGCCACAGTGGGACCAAACTGGAAACAAACTGGAGCCAAGAATTCTGCTCAAAACAGATAAAGGAAAGCCAGTAGGTGTTCTCTGCCCCACAGAGGAGCTTCAGCCAAGGTTATGGCAGAGAACAGGGCAAGAATTACAACCACGCTTAGGAACCAAACTCTGCCGAGCATCACGACCAGGGGATTAACAGGGAGAATGAAGGGTCTACACAGTCTGATGGCTGACTCCTCTGGCTTTTGCTGTGCTTAGATGAGGCCCAGGAGTGACTGAAGGGCCGCTGTCCTCAGGAGCTCTTCTGAAGCCGTTGTCCTTGTTTGGAGGCCTCCCAGAGCATGGCTTACTAGCTCTGAATGGTCAGCTTGCACGGTGTGGAAGGGGAAGGGTGAGAGTAGAGGACAGAGCAGGAAGTGGTAACAGACTCTGCTGCCTGTGGCTGTCCCCTACTAGTGACTTGATTCTGCAAAGTGGGGCCCGTGGGCTGGATCATCACTAAGTGCTCTGGCCTCGTGACAGTGGGCTCGCCCCTCTGTATGTTTGGACCATGGGCTCCTGGGGGTCAAGCAAGATGTAGCCTGGTATCTCCCAGTCCTTCTCATGGTTGTCCATGCCGTGATCTCTCTGAGCTTCTGGTGGTCCCTGAGTGGTAGATGGCATCCCTGCCAGGCTGCGAAGAGCCCTCTTCTTCAGTGACCTTCCTGGCCACACCAGGCACACCTGGTTGTTTATAACTCCTGCCTGTGAGTTTTTTCCCCACTCATTTGTGTGTGGCCTGGGTAATTCATAGAGAGAGAGAGAGAGAGAGAGAGAGAGAGAGAGAGAGAGAGAGAGAGAGAGAGAGAGAGAGGGAGAGGTCTTCTTTCTACTGGTTCAATACCCAGTCAGCTGCAATGGCCAGAGCTGGCAGGAATGATTGGGCTCAGGTGGGCTTGTGGATCCACTGATGGGCTGTATCTGGCCATAGCTGGGGGCTTCCCTGTGAATCAAAGGGTGTGGTTCTTCCAGTTTAGAAGGTCAGTAGTGGAAAATGGCTGGTAGATGAATGTGTGCTGTCCCTTGTGCAATTTGCCTGACCTCATCGTGAAATGTGGGTCTCTGGGTCTCTCTTAATGGCACCTGCAGGGAACCTGGGGATTGGGTGGAGGAGCGGGGAGCTGTCCTCTGCATTTTTCGATTGGACTCTATGGAGTCATGATGAGAGGCTCTGGAGTGACCATAGCTTAGGGCAACTCCAACAGCCTTGAAGAAAGGGTACCTTTTTGGGAGCAGGTAGCCTCTTATGGGGTTGTGGCTGCAGGAGAAGCTGGTGTGCTGGGCTTGGGAGGTGCAGCTGACAGTGGTATGTAAGGTGGAGGAACTTCTGCTGGGTCTGCAACAAAGGTGGGGTTTCCTTTCTCAGGCATATTTTACCTTCCAAGTTTAATTCTGCACTTTGAAGGGGTGGTTGCTCAGGCCAGCATAATATTACTGTGCCCTTCAGCCACAGAGGCCGGGAGTAAGCTCAATTTATCCAACTGTCAAGGTGTGGGAGTTGGTTGGGTGGGCTGGCTCACCAAGGACAACTCTATAGGCTTCACTGATCAAGACTGTCCTTAGGGATCCCTTGGCGAGCCACTGTAACTCACAGCAGGTACTCAGCCCTTGGGGAGGGGGTAGTCAGGTCTGCCCCACGATCCGACCAATCTCAGTGATATCACTGTCTTAAGATGCTCTCTGAGTCCCTAGAAATGTAGTGGGACCCTTGGGCAGAGAGGCAGGACACAAGGCTGTCCACAGGGGGAAGCTCTGTTAAGGCCAGCAGGCAAACAGGTTTTTGTTTCTCAAGTCTGGACCCTGATGGAAGCAGAGTATCGCCTCGTCTGCCCTGGCTCAAACAACTGAACATTTCCTTGTATGGATTTGGTTATGTACATCTTGACTGGATATTTTAGGGCTATAGCACAGCTTACACAGTCATCACGTAGCTGTGCATTTTTGATTGCTTACGTTGCATTGTGACATTTCCCAGAAAATGCCTTCTACACTGGAAAGTCCCAGCTGGAAAACCGTGTCACCCAGTTTCCCTCTCTGCCTTAGAAGGGTTCTTGCCTCCAGGAAACAGAACTTAATCCCAGACTCTTTGTCCCAGAGGGTGAGTGCCCCGACTGCTGAGTTAGTCTGCTGTGCCACAACACCTAATCCTGTTGCTATTAAATTTTCCTAAATGGCATGTATGCAATTTAAAAGCATTCTTACATTTTTCATTTTTCTATTTGCTTAGGAAATGAAGTTTGTATTTTTGTGAAATCATTATCACTGCTTTTTGGTCTGCTTGATTGATTCTGCATTTCTGAAAGAGCTGGTTGGAAATGCTTGCAGGTCTGTGCTGAGTGTAGAGTCGGAGTTGCTGGACTCTGGTGTGTACGTGGTTGTGTGGTGAAGAGCTGTAGGGCTCTGATACCTTGGACCCAGATTCCTCATGCGCTACTGGCTCATTTCCTTTTTCTTGCTGTTTTCCCTGCTATTGCAGACACCTTCGCCATGTTTCTCTTTATATTTTTTTACCATTATATCACTTGAACTCACCAATAGTTGCAGTTTTTCCAACCTGACAATTTTGTTTAGTGCACCAATACTCTTGGTGATTTCTGAGACATTTAGACTTAATTTTACTATCAGTTGTGTATTTTTTTTCTTTACCAACTTTCTTCTCTTCGTTTGTCTTGTCTTTTATTAAAGTAATTAAGTATTGTTTTTTTCATTCTTCTCCCTTTGCTGAGCTTCATGTTACAGCTTATAAATTATTTTTACTGTACTTTTTCATTGTAGTGTCTTGTGAGTCATGTACTTCTACCATACACATTTTTTTTCAATATTCCTGTCATTTTCTTTAAGAACCTCTCCCTATCAGAAAACTTTTTCCCCTAGTTTGTAACTGTTGCCTAGTTTTCTGCTTGAAAATTCAGTCGTTTTATAGACATAAATTGATGTTTGATTAATTTGTATGCCACTTTTTGTGTCCTACACAGACTTGCATCTGCTATACTATTACTACTATTATTAATATTATTTACTCAGGGTACAAAGGTGGTGTATTTCTTATTGTTATTTGTGTGATTTGAAATGTTTTCATTCTGGCATTATTTTTAATGTGGTAGTTCAACTGGGTATAAAATTTTAGATTGGCAATTAACTTACCTCTAATATTTTACAGATACCTTTCAGCTTATCAATTGTAGAAAGGATTTTTAAGCTTTTTCTCCAAATCTTTGGTGTCCCACAGTCTCATGGTGGCTTAGATTTATCTTCGTTATGCTGAGTACTTAGGGGAAGTTCTGGTTTGAGGATTAATATTTGTGACTCTAGAAAGCCTCAGTCGATCTTTCTTCACATATACATTTTCCCCTCTTTTCCTCCGTTCGTTTCTTCAGGAGCTCTTAGAGGGAGTTGGCCCTGGTCACCTGTCCACGGGTTTGTTAATCCTTCCCTCGGTCCTGGCTGCAATTGGAGGTAGTTTTCTTTGGGAGGAGGTAACGGTTCTTGCAATCACAGCCTTTGTGTTTGTCTTATTTTTTAACTCCTCAGATTTCAGTTTGTCTCTGTTCACTTCCCTCCAACCTGAGAAGGGAAGGTATTGTAAAAAGATTTGTTTGAATTTCGGTTCCTCATCTTTTCCGATTTCATCTCTGCCTTCGAAGGAAAATGTAAAATCTGGTACTTTGGTGTTTTCCCCCAGCCACCAGTTTCCTGAAATACACTGAGAGCTGGGGATCTTCATTTGACTGTGGTTTTTTTGTCCTTTTTCTCTTGTCACTGCAGACAAAGTAGAGAATCGAATCACAGTTGAGCACTAACAGTTGCTGATGTTATGCAACCCATTGCAATAGGGGTGCAGGGCAAAGTTATTCAGGGGTTTGGTAGCTTGGGGGAGAAGTAGCTGTGCATGGGACA
Organism: Ochotona curzoniae; assembly: GCF_017591425.1. NCBI lineage: Eukaryota > Metazoa > Chordata > Mammalia > Lagomorpha > Ochotonidae > Ochotona > Ochotona curzoniae. The sequence goes on from NW_024466313.1 coordinate 1,066,277, forward strand.
CAAATTAAAGAATTGGGAAATTCGAATGAGGCCAAAGAGGCTGAGCTCCCTGAGGCAGAGAAGAATGGAAGTGGGCATTGCATGGACACAGCTTGTCAAAGTGTGCCAAAGCTGACCCTCGATGGTTTTGGAGAATGCACAAATAACTAAAATGGGATTGTTTTGAAGGGGTAGTTGTGCGTCTTTCTCAAGGTCCCAGACCTCAAGTTACCTCATTGGTCATTGTCAGCTGATTCACACACACACACACACACACACACACTTACACATACACACATATGTACATACATATGCATACATACACATACATGCAAATAAAGTCCATTGTGCCAAGGCTAGAATCTTCCCCAGACTCTCACTCCTAAAAGTTTGATATTCTCTGCTGTTCTAAGACTCAGGTGATCAACTGACTCCCCATGGAAGAAATTTTGTGAGTATGGAAACTAACTGATCGGGACTTTTCTCTGAGTTATTGTTGGAAAGATTTTAGACGAGGGTATATCGCGTATAACACCACAAAGGCATCTTTGCAATTTCCTCTTTGACAGCGTGTTTAGCGGAAGCCTTAGGTCATCTGTAGCAACCCGAGGCAGGAAAGGCAAAGTGGTTTGTGTGTTTTGTCTCCTCAGGTAAAAGAAGGAACTTTTTTTAAGTCTAAGTAAAACCAAAAATGCTGAATGTCCTGTGGGAAATTTGAAGGGTGCTTGAAAGCCGCTTAAGACTTTGTGTGGGCACCAGCATGGTGGTGTAGCATGTAAAGCTCCACCTGCAACCCTGGCATCCCATATGGATGCTGGTACTGGTGCCAGCTGCTCCACTTCTGATCCAGCTCCCAGCTGATGGTCTAGGAAAAACACCAGAAAAAGACTCAAGTGCTTGGGTTGCTGCTGCTCACACGGGGGATCTGATGTGTCTCCTGGCCTTGGCCTGGCCCAGCACTGACCACTGCAGTGGGATGAACCAATGGAAGGAAGATCTGTCTCTCCTTCTCTCTGCTAACTCTGACTTTAATATAATAGATAAATCTTAAAAAGAGAGAAAAATACTATATATTGTGATGCGATGGTATCTGTTATAAAGTGTTAAGAGGGTGGAGGCTTAATGTGACTCGTATGGTTAGAGGTGGAACCCATGGAGGAGACTAGAATAGATTAGTTTGTGAGAGTGAAGCCCCATGATTCAATCCTGGTGGCTTATTAAGAAGAAATATCAAGAGCAAACACACACACACACACACCCCCAATACACACTCTTGACTTTTCCCACACAGTGCCTTGCACCACCTTGGGGCTCTGTCGGTACATAGGTCACCAGAGGTGGATCCTGTGTCTGTCAAGCTTTGAGCCATAACAGTCACACACACACACACACACACACACACACACACACACACATTGTTATCCACTGGTTGACTCTTCAGATGGTCTTCACGGCTAGGGCTATGCTAGGTTGAAGCCCAGACCAGGAGCTACTTCCAGGTGTCCAACATGGATGCAGAGGCCCAAGCTCTTGGGCCATCTTCTGCTTTCCCAGCACATGAACATGGGGTGGGATTGGAGTTGGAGTGGGGAGGGGGTTTGGAATTGGGATGTAAACTGGTGCCCATAGGGGGTGCGACACTGCAGTCGCTGGCTCAATTCATTGAGCCACAGCAGCAGCCTCTAATTCTATTTTTTTTAAAATCATGGTTAATAGGTGTAGCTAAATCGATCATTTTAACTGCAGTTCCATGGGGTTTTGTACATATATGGCATCATGTAACCAGTGCCACTATCTCTCACCAGCATTTCATGGCTCCAAGCAGAAACCTTGAAGCTATTATCAGGCATTTTCCCCTCGTTCTCCACCAGCCCCTGGGAACCACGGTTCTGTTGTTCCCGTGCATGAACTGGCTTACTCTCAGGACCATATGTAAGTGCAGTCACATCATATTTCCGCTTTGGTGTCCAACTTGTTGCGTAGGATTTAGTATCTCTGAAGTTCATTCCTGTTGGCGCATGTGTCAATGTTTTTGTCCTGTTCATCTGTCAGTGGGTTGCTTCAATCTTTTGGCTATGGTGGATGCTGCGCTGTGGACATGAGTGTGCAAATATTTTCTCAAGCCCCTATTTTCATTTGTTTTGGGCATACACACAGAGGTGGAATTGCAGGATTGTTTGGTAATTCTATTTTTAATTTTTTTGAGGAATTTACCTACCATTGTCATAGATTGTAGTTCCATGAGCAACTCAGGTGTGTTTCAGTATTTCTACCTTCCTGCCCACATTCACTATTTTCCGTTTTATTGTGATTATATTTCATATTATATGATTATTAATTGGGATTTGAATTTACATGTCTCAACAATTAGAGATGTTATGTGTCTTTTCATGTGCTTAGGACTATCTTCTTTCTGTCTCCTTTGGAGAGCTGTCTATTCGTCTTTGCCTAATTTTTAAAATGAGGTTGTTGGCTTTTGATTGTTAGCAAACCTTTGATTGTTAAGAACTGTGTGACCCTTATGACCATGAGCTGAACTTCTGAGGAGGTTCTGATTGGCATGCATTTCTCTTCTCATTGGAGAGCTCCGTCAGTCATCACCGGATGCTCTTTTTCTTGAACTTGTTCATTTTCAGACTAGATCAGGCATCTTCTTTCCTTCCCTGCCCTCTCCAGGTTCGGAGTCAGTTGTTGGTTCTGGAGGGGGGACAACTGCCATGATCACTTTCCTTTTGCTTCCTAAGGGAGTGTCCCCTGCTCTCTGCCTTTAGCCACAGTAACACTGGCAAGCCTGCGGGTTTCTCTGAAATTTTCTGTAGATCTGACAATGACCAGCTCATCTTGAGGCTCTGTTGGTCCCCGGCACCCTTGTGTGTGTTACCCTGGGTGGAAGTGGCCAGGGAGTCAGGTGCCTCCACCTGGCTGTGATGCTGTCTTGGTTGACTCACGCTTGGCCCCAGGATGGTAACTCCACCCTGTGGGTTTCTCTTCAGTATACAAGGATGTTGGCAGCCACTGTGCGGATGTGTGGTGAGGACTAAATGGGAACACACATGATGAGGGCAGCACACAGAAAGTGGTGGTGATGCTCTCACTGTTGGAATGCTGCTCTTGCGTCTGCCTTGTCTCTTCTCCTCCATGTCCCCATCTTGTTTCTTGGCTGCTCACTGTTCTGTTTCTGGATGTTGTCCTCTTTTTCACCACGTCTGTGTCTCTTTTTCTGCAGGTGATCTTTACCAGCCTTTTGGTAGCTTAGGGGGAGGCTCATTGCAGCGCAGAGCTGTGCCTTGAGGACACTGGGCGCTTGTCAACTCAGTGAACATTGGTGTAGCTGCCCTGGTTCTTGCTCGGTCAGTCAGCACCACTGCAGAGGTGGAGGCCTTTGCCCCTTCTCTAATTTCTGTTTCTTTCTTTTTTTTTTCCCCTTCTCTAATTTCTGTGAGTGCTGTTACTTTGAAGGCAAACTCACAGATGCCACACTGATGGGACCAGATTGAGGAACTGTGGCCTGAGCACTGTCCAGGAAAGGATCGCAGGGCTTTGTGGGTCCAGCGGAGTGGTCAAAGGCCTTGATGTGACCTAGACTAGTGTCTGGGTGTCGCTAGTTCCTGGACACTATGAACCACTTACTTGATTTCCACAAAGCCCTAAGAAAGAGCTTGTATTATTTTCTTATTTCCCCCATTCCTCATTTATCAACAAATCTGAGTCTTAGAAAGTTAAGAGCAAATTCCAAGTGCAGAACTCTTAACATCTGGATTATGTTTTGTAGGTATCATTTCGTATTTTCTGTTTTTATTTTATTAAAAATTTTTTTCCTCACTATTTTTTAGATATGTTAGAGCTTAGTCTATTCTGAATGTGTGTAGTCAGTAACAATTTTTAAAATTTTTTCTCCACAATTAAACTCATCTTTTAAAATTCATTTTCCATGACACAAAAAAACCACGAATAGCTAGAACCATCTTGAAGAATAGAAAGTTAACAGGGGGAATCACAATTCCAGATCTCTGGACATACCAAAGGGCAGTCATTATCAAGACAGCCTGGTACTGGTGCAAAGATAGAGAGGAGGACCAATGGAGCAGAATAGAAGCATCAGAAGGGAACCAACGTAATTACAGCCAAATAATCTTTGACAAAAAGACAAATGACAATCCAGGCAAATGGGAAGGTCTCTTGAATAAGTGCTGTTGGGACAACTAGCTGATAGCCTGCAGAAACAAAAAAATAGACCCGCATCTATCACCATACACTAAGATCAAATCTAAATGGATAAAAGACCTAAACCTACATCCAGAAACCTACAAACTCTTGGAAGAAAATGTTGGAAATACCCTACAAGATCTAGGGGTTGGTTCTGACTTCCTAAAAAGGACACCAAAAGCAATAGCAACAAGACTAAAATAAACAAATGGGACCTCATCAAACTAAGAAGCTTCTGCACAGCAAAGGAAACAATTAACAAAGTAAAAAAGCAACCCACAGAATGGCAGAAGATCTTTGCGCACTTCACAGGTGATAGAGGGCTAATTTCCAGAATATACAAAGAACTCCAAAACAGTCAAAATACCAAAACAAGCAAGCCATGCAAGAAATGGGCACGGGAAATGGGCAGACATCTCACAAAGGAACAAACCCAAATGGCAAACAAACACATGAAAAAATGCTCAAGCTCCCTGGCAATAAGGGAAATCCAAATCAAAACATCAGTGAGGTACCACCTGACGCCAGTAAGATTGGCCTACATACGGGGAAACACCAACAACACTTGCTGGCGAGGATGTGGGGAAAAGGGAACCCTACTCCACTGCTGGTGGGGCTGCAGGTTGGTACAGCCTCTATGGAAATCAGTATGGAGAACACTCAAACAACTCAAAATCTGCATACCATATGACCCAGCAATAGCACTCCTAGGAATGTATCCAAAACACCTGTTTCACGACAAACTAACATGCACCCCTATGTTCATAGCAGCACAATCAGTAATTGCAAAAACATGGAAGCAACCAAAATATCGATCAGCAGAAGATTGGATAAGAAAGCTTTGGTTCATCTACTCCATGGAATACTACTCAGCTATTAAAAAAAAAAAAACAAAATGCAGTTCTTTGTGGCTAAATGGGCCCAACTGGAAACCATAATGCTAAGGGAAATGAGCCAATCCCAAAAGGTTCGACACCACATGTTTGCCTTAACTTAACCTGTAATTTTTTATTCTTCTTTTTGGACCTGTAATTAATACTGTCTCAACCCATGTGTTTTTGAAAAGTTGTAAAACCTACTATACTTTCAAAACCTTGGCTTCACCCTTAATATAACTGTTATACACCTCAGTTGCTGAAATGTCAATGGAGTAGTCACAGGATGCGGTTAAGAACTTGCATTATTTTCAATAGATTGTTTACTCAATATTACACCAATTAGTACCATAACATTGTATATTGTTGCCGATGATATGTTGGGGCTTTTGATTGATTGGCTTTTTACTCTGTTGGCTCTACCTTCAGACCAGAGAAGGTTTCCCCAAAAAGCCGTTGAACTTATCTGGACAATAAGATGCTGGTCTCTATGCTTGGTATATGCTTGCAATGAAGCAATCTCAACTGAACTTGAACTGTGGTCACGCAACAAGGTGGAGGAATCCACCATGGGGGGAGGGTTATGGGAGGAGAGGTGGGAATCCCAGTACCTATGAAACTGTGTCACGTAATACAATGTTATTTAAAAAATAAATTAAAAAAAATTCATTTTCCATGAACTTTCTGAAGTACCTGTTTGTAGTTGCAATGACAGCAAAGCTGGTTTAAAATGAAAATGCTTCCCTACAGGTCCCTTGATTTTCTTATAAACCCTAGTTTTTACTTTTCCAAATGACTTTTGGACTTGCTATAGAAGGTGTATCCTTAACGACACTCCTAAAGCAAATAGCTTTGGTTTTTATTGGAAAAACAGTCCCAGTGCTCAAAGCTAGATACCTGTGCAAAAAATTCAGAGGCGTCTGTAAGCGGAATGGGAAGAATCTCTAACAAGTCTGTGAATCTTTAACAATCTTAATGAGCTTTTAGAAAGTGTCATACTGGGCGCTGTGATTCACAGTACATAATCTGTGCTTTTCATGCCGGAGTTCTATTCAATAGAAGCTTTGACTTGAAGCCAGATTTTGAGTGAAATGATTCTGAGTAGAGCCAGAAGCCCAGGGCTGAGACAGGTTTGTGTGTCGCACATCATCCTGAGTTCAACACCCCCACGGTCCATCTTCATCACTCTCCATTGCAGGAAGGCACTTTGAACCTGGCCAGCACCGATTAGGCGGCAGACATCTCCTCTCTGCCCTCTGTTAGGGTTTAAAATGCACTTAAAGGGCCCGGCGCGGTGGCACAGTGGTTAAGGTCCTCGCCTTGCACGCCCGGGATCCCATATGGGCACCGGTTCTATCCCGGGTGCCCCGCTTCCCTTCCAGCTCCCTGCCTGTGGCCCGGGAAAGCAGTCAAGGATGGTCCAAAGCTTTGGGACCCTGCACCCACGTGGGAGACCCGGAAGAGGCTCCTGGCTTCGGATAGGCATAATATCGGCCGTTGTGGTCACTTGGGGAGTGAGTCATCGGACGGAAGATCTTCTTCTCTGTCTCTCCTCTCTGTATATCTGCCTTTCCAATAAAAAAATAATAAAAATAAATCTTTAAATAAAAAGAATAAAATGCACTTAAAGTTCCTTTGGTTCTTAGGTTGTTAAGCTCAGCTAATTCCCACAACCAAGTCGATGAGATGTTAGAGGATCCTTTTGTGTGAGAAGTCAGACAGGATAAGGATAGCCGGCAGTTAAGTTTTTTCTGATCCCTGGTGAAGTTATCTTTAAGATGTTAATTGTGCTCTTTTGTGATTGACTCATTTCACTGAATATAATGGTCTCTAGTTGGGACCACCTAGTTGTAAATGGTTTAATTTCATTCTTATTAATAGCTGAATAATATTCCATGGAATAGATGTACCACAGTTTCTTTAACTACTCTTCTTAGATGCACATCAGGATTGTTTCCATGTCTTTGCTATTGTGGATTGTGCTGCTGCAAATACAAGATTACAGATCCCCTTCTCATATGCAGACCTCATTTCCTTTGGCTATATTCCTAGGAGTGGGATAGCTGGGTCATATGGCAGATTTATTTGCAATTCTCCAAGCACTCTCCATACTGATTTCCACAGTGGTTGTACTAGCCTACACTCCCACCAGTAGTGAAGGAGGGAGCCTTTCTCCCCACATCCACGCCAGCAGGTGTTGTTAGTTGAGTTTTGAATGTAGGCCAGTCTCACTGGAGTTAGGTGGTACCTCAATGTGGTTTTCCTTTGTGTCTCTCTAATGGCTAGGGAGCCTGAGCATCTTCTCGCATGTCTGCTAGCCATTTGAATCTGTTCTTCTGAGAAATGTCTGTTCATTTCTTTTGCCCATTTTGTCACAGGGTTGTTGCTTTTGCTGTCCCTGGGTTCCTGAAGCTCTTTGTAGATCTTGGATATTATTCCCCTATCACTTGTGTAGTATGCAAAAATTTTCTCCTATTCTGTTGGTTGCTTCTTCACTTTTTAAATTGTTTTCTTTGCTGTACGGAAGCTTTTTAGTTTGATGTCGTCCCATTTGTTCATTTTGGCTTTGACTTCCTTTGCTTTTGGCATCTTCCTGTTCCTATATGTTGGAGTGTGCTTCCTATGTTTTCCTTTAACTGATGGTTTCTGGTTATAGATTTAGACCCTTGATCCATTTAGAGCTGATTTGCATATAATGTGACAGGTGTGTGTCTTGTATCTTCATTCTGCAAGCTCATGCTGGTGGCTGCTGCAGTCTAGCCCAGCCCAGCCAGCCAACAGTCCAGGCACCAATGGGAACTGGTTGATGTTGTGGCTCAATCTGGACTGTGTACCACCCTGACTCATACCTGCCATGGGGTATTGCAGACTGGCCTAGTCTGGCCTGCCCCCAGACCTGACCCACATGTATACCAACTGGTACTGTAGCCCGTCTCAGCTAGATTGCCCCTAGACTTGGTTCTCACAGTCACCAGCTGGGGCTGTGTCTTAGCTAAGCTCCCCTATCAGACCAGCTTCTAGTTGCTAATCTCATATACACTGGTGGGTGTTTGGCTCAGCCTGACTTGGCCCGCCTCCTGTCTCGTCTTTCTTTGGTGGGTGTTCTGGCCTTGCCAGACTGGTCCACATCCATTCTGGCTCTCTTTGGTGGATGCTACAGCCCTGCCCTGCCTGGCCCATTCCCAGACCCAGCTCTTATAGGGAACAGGGAGTGCCATGACCAAGCCCAGCCTCTTCCGTACTCATTCTGGCTCTCAGGAGTGTCAGTAGGTGCTGGAGTCTAACACAGTCTGGCATGCCTCCATATCCAGCATACAAACATGCTGAAGATTGTTGCAGCTATGTTCAGCCAGATCTGCCCTCATTCATTCCTGGCTTTTGTGCTCACCAGTGGGAACCACAGCCCGGAAGCGGTATCCCCTTAGCTCCCTTACTAGACCTACTCTCAGCCACAATCTTGCACATGCTGGTGGTTGCTCCAACCCAACCTGGCATGGCCTAAACCCTGTCTTGTCCCTTGCCATTGGATGTTGCAGCCTGGCCCAGCCTAGTCCCAGCTCTTTCTGTTACTGCCAGCTTGCCCCAATCCCTGGCTACCCCAGCAGACTGATAGGTGTGATAGCCTAGTCTGGCATGGCCCACACTCTATCCTGGCTTCTGCGCATACCAGTGTGCTATGCTTTTGCCTGGCCTACCCTCCATCTGTCCAACCCTCAACCCCCAACCCTTGAACCAACCCATATATCTGCTGACAAGCAGAGAAGCCTTGCCCAGCCTGATCAATACCCAGCCATGACTCATGTGCTCACCAGTGGGAACTATAGCCCAGCAGGGGATTTCCCTAAGTTCCGCAGACCTAGATGTCATGCATGCCTTAGAGCTTACAGTTGCTTGCACAGAGGTGGGTTATGGATAAGGGACATGCTGAGATAAGCCGGAAAGGCAGTACTGCCTGCAGTGTGGACAGTGTTCATGGTAGAGCTCTGTGGGTTCTTTCCTTGGCTTAGTACAGAAATAAAACTGTGGGAATTGGTTGCAGACAGGTTTATTTGCAAAGTGACCAGTTAAATAGGGAAAGAAGGAAGGGGGAAGCAGCTCCCAGGAGGGGTCTAGGAGATGAGGAGCCTCTTGTAAAAAGAAGGGGAGAGATGCTGACATTTCAGGAAGCATCCTGGGTTTTTAAGTGTTCCCTGACTCTTCTTTGGGTGGAAACCTGTGGGCAAGATAGTCTCCATTGGTGGTCTTTCAACCAGTTAGGAAAATGCCTAGGCTGCTCTCTTGAAAGTGTAATTTCCTGGCCAGCTGGTGATGGAAAAATGGTGGCCTGCTCAACAAATGGTGAATATCCTTTCTCATGGAGGTGTCAGGTTTCTCAGGATTTAAATGCCATCCTGTTTGCCAATACTCACAGTGTGTACACACATGGGGCAGTGAGATGATGGCCCAGGGAGAATTGCCTCATGAGGCTTGCCCCTGGAACTGACCCAGGATTTAATGGGCATGGATGGTCTCCGGCAGTGGGGGATTTGAAAGGCAAGGGAGATTGGAGACCGACCAGATGGTGTTGGGTTGGATATTAGTCACATTTAAAGCAGGACTTCATGTAGGAAATGGCTCTTACCACAATAGGCACGTTGATATCATTTGTATAGCTTATTATTCATAATGTGATAGGAAGATTGGTGATGACTGGGCTCATGTCCCCGTGTCGATGACACTTTACAAGACTGGACACAAGCGTGACTGCAAGCTCGTCTTTGTGTTTTCTCCGAGGAACAAAAGCAGTGAGTACACACCAGTTGCTGTGAAGGAGGTGGCTCACGTTGTTGGTGGTGTGGGGCAGTCTTAACGGACTTTCTAGCTTGTTTTTGTTGAAATCTAGATCTTGTCATTGAAGTTTCAGTCTTGTGATAAGAATTTTGGGGTAGTGTGTACTTGCTGGCAAGAAGTTGTGGGGTGGAGTCGGTCCAGCCTCTTTCTATCCCAAATTTCCTTGTTACCCCCTCTGCTTGTATGGCTAGGGTGACGGATGCTCTGGTTTCTTCAAGCTGAGTAGGGACAAGTTGGAGTGTGCAGTGAGGGCTACAACAGTAGGTAGCCTTTTGAGGAGGGTTTCTATCCCACCGTGCAGACACAGTGTTCATCTGAGGTTCCAGCTGCATAAAAACCTAGATTTTTAGTGTGTTCAGTCTGAAAGAAACAGATTGGGAAAGCAGGTTAAAAGGCAGAAGCCAAAAATGAAAAAGTGAGGGTTATAGACAATGGACCCAGGAGAGGAGGTTCCCTTGTCAGGGATGGCGTTCGGGATTTTACTTGTTTTGACTTGACCTGTCACTTTGTATTTAAGTTAAGAGATTATTTTAGAAGATGTATTTGTTTTACTTGAAAGTCAATATGAGAAAGGGAGAGAGAGAGAGCTAGAGAGAGCAAGCTTTCACTCTCTGGCTAACTGCCCAGGTGTGTATGATGACCACTGCAGGGCTGGTCCAAAACTGGGAGCCAGGAGCTTCTTCCAGGTCTCCTATGTGGGTACAGGGTCCAAAGCCTTGGGTTATACTCTGCTGCTTTCTTAGGCCACAAGTAGGGAGCTGGATGGGAAGTGGAGTAGCCAGAACATGAACCAGCAGCCATATGGGATGCTGGCATCGTAGGTGGAGGTTTAGCAGACTATGTCACTACAATGGCCCAAACTGAGAGACTTTTTCTTTAACTACATAATCTTCTGTGGGATTTGCTCTGTTCTGTTGATATAGATGTAACAAGAGGGGTTTGCCTCTGCACGTTGCACAGACTCTTCCTTGTTGAGCTAGCAAATAGTCCAAAGCAAGTCTGTGGCCTAAGGCCATTTGTGTTAGTGAGTTGAGAGTATTTTTTTTAACTTCTTCTTCTTATTATTATTATTTTATGATATAGTTCTATAGGCTCTGGGATTTCTCTTGCTCCATTTTCAATCCCTTCCACCCTCACTGAGTTTCCTATATTATTACTATGGTATAGTTCTGCATAAACATTCATATGTCCATCATTGCGGATATGGACAATGGCAGAGGATCCAGCATCCTATTGTCAAGATACAGTAAACAGTTTCATTGGAAGTCCATCTTTGATCTGGAAATAGAGATGCATACTGCATTGTATCCTCATATTTGGATACGATAGTCTCCTTCACACAGTTACTATACATTCCCTTAAATGAAAAGCCATAATACAAAATCAACAACAGGAAGACAAATAGAAATTTGCAACACCTTGAAGTTAAATAACATGCTATTGAATGGCTAACATGTAGCTGAAGAAATGAAAATCAAGAAGCTTCTTGAAGAAAATGATGCTTCTGTATGATCTATGAGTCATTGAAGAATTTAATGAGAAGAAAGTGTTTTGAAGAGATGAAACTAACCAAAAAAATCAAAGTCCATGAGATATAGTTTCTGCTGATCTTTGTTGGTGAGATATGTTCCCTGTCGGAAACAAATAGATAGGTTCTGTTATTTTAATCCAGTCTACTAATCTATGTTGTTTGATTGATGAGCTCAAGCCATTTACATTCGGGATTAATAAAAATGTTGGTAAGTTGGTCCTGTTCTTATAACAATGGGTCGTTCGTTGATTTAGTCTTCTGTTGTTATTTTACTGGGATGCTCTTCACATTTGCCTTTGGTTTTGTTTGATGCTATTCCTTTTCTCTGTCAAGAGAACATCTTTAACTATCATTTGTAGGGCAGATTTGGAAGAGGCATATTCTTTTACACATTTCTTGACTGTGGAAGAATTTTACTTCATTTTCAAAGACAAAGAAGCTTTCCTGGGTACATTATTCTGGGCTGACAATTTTTTTCTTTTAGAATCTGGAATATGTCACTCCATTCTCTTCTGGTCTGTAGAGTTTCCTGTGAGAGAGCTCCTGTGAGTTTAATTGGTACTCCTTTATATGTCAATTGATTTTTTTCAAGTGCACATTTAAGGATCTTTTCCTTATGTTTGATTGACACATGATGATCATGTGTCAAGGTGAAGATTGCTTTTGGTCATGCCTGTTGGGAGTTCTGTGCCCCTGCTGGATATTGCTTCCCAATTCTTTGTCCAGATTAGGGAAAATTTCCCTTATCTCATTGAACACAGCTTTAATCCCAGTTTTTCTTTCTGCACCTTCTGGGACTCTATGTTTGGCCTTTTAACAGTGTGTTTCAATTCTTGAATACTTTTTTTTTTTTTTTAGCTTGATCCAGCTCTACTTCCAGCTTTTGTTTGTTTCCCCCTGGTAACAATTAAAATATCTTCTGTCTTCTAATTTTGAGATTCTTTTTTCTGCCTCCTTCATTCTATTTTGAAGACTCTCCACTGTACTTTTAATCTGCTCCACTGTATTGTTCATTTTTGATATGTCAGCTTTCATCTGAGTCATTGCTTCTATTTCCTGTGTAATATATTCCTTAAATTCTTTAAGCTCCTGCTTTATATGTTTTGCCTTGTTGATTAGAAGCTTTATAACAAGTGCTTTGAACTCTGTATCCCCCATTTTCTCAATGTTAATTTTGAGGTTGGCAAAGGGTTTTGCTCCTCTACAGGGGAGTCTTCAGTAATATTCATTGTGCCTTTTTTTTTCTTCTTCTTTTGCTCTTGGTTACTGTACTTCTAGTTATCAGTCTTCTCCTTGGGGTAGGTTTCTAAGCTGTGTCACCCACAGGTCTACAGTTTAGTATTGCTTACTGCGGTTGGTAAAAAGTTCTTTGTTTGCAGTCACTTGTGCCACTCCCTCCAATGAGTTCCAGGTCAGGGTTCTTACATTGAACTTCCACCATAGTTTCTGTAGCCCCATCTCCTGGCTCACCACTCTCCACTTCCTGTGATACAATGCTGAGACTACTGCACCATTGTCTGTGCAACCTTTTTCCGACTTCCGGTTGGAGCAGGTCCCAGGATTAGGGAGACACCAGGAATCCTATATAGCTAGATTGTTGGTGGTACTGATCTCACCAGAACCTATTGGCTATTGGGTCTGGGTGCCACGCGGACCTATTTTGACCCGTATGATGCCATAGTCATTATTATCTTTTGTGTGGAACTAGAGCAATGCACTGAATTTAGTGAATTCTCGCTGAGCTCAGTGCATGCGCAGCTCACTGTTGTCCCTGCAGTCTTAAAGCCTTTGCCACACTATAAAACGGCACTTGATGTGCCTCAACTAGAGTTCTTGATGTGCTGGCCATCAAGTTGGGTCTTCCCTGGCCTATCTTAGGTGGAACCTGTAGGATGCCACATTGTTGCAATTCACTGAGCCAGAAATGAGTTCACTCCCAGCTCAGTGCTTGTGCAATCCTGTCCCATAGCCCTTGACTCCTTAAACAAAATGGCGCCCAATTCAGCTCTAGGGGTGGACTGGGTTGTGAAATCCACCCTGTTCCCGCACTGCGCATCTGGGAGCTACTGCTCTGTCTCTGCTCCTGGTCAAATCGAACAGATCAGCAGGACGAACAGTTCTTTGTCTGGGTCTACCTCCTCAGCTACTCTTGAGCATCTCTTTCCACTTAGTTCCTGGTGCAGTTCTAGCTGCCGCTCTAATTCAGATCATTGCTTGCTGAATGCCGCTGGGATATCGGTCACTGCAACACCACATTGTTGTGTCCGCTGCTTTCCTGTGTTGTCAGTTTCCAGGTACCCCTCTGCTGTTATTCTGTCCTTGTCTGTTTCCTGGAATGCGCCCTCTTTGCTTCACACTGGCTAATGTTTCTCTGTTTATTTCAATATGTCTTTATCCTATTCTGTCGTCTTGATTCTCCTCTGAGTGGAGAGGTTTTATAGGTCTTGGGAATTCAGGCCTGCTATAGGTGTTGGTGACACTAGAGACTTGCAGATGAGTACTCACGACTCCGTCTGTTTAGTCCAGCCTGGACGGCCACCATGGCTCACTGGTTCTGGTCCTGTGGTCAGTTGTTAAGAATGAAAACTGCTCATCTGGCACTGCTTGGCCTGGTGTCCAACACTGTTGTGTTTTACCTTGATTTAGCCACCTTACCCCCTGTGCCCTTTTAGATTGGTTATTGTAACCTACAAGGAGCATAGCTTGTGGAATGCAAAAGCAGCTTTTTGTGGCTGTGTTGTTTGAGTGTAGATGGCCGGTGATGTGTTGGATTTGAGTAATATGATTATTAAGTGGTGTGTCATCTCTAGAGTGCTTTTAAGATGTTGAATCTCTCTCTCTCTTTTTTTGCCTTGCCTTTACTCATTTTTCCCTTGCTCTGTTGGGGCATGCTGATCACATATTGCTGACATATATAATATGAATTTTATTTTCATCAACTCCCCCTGCTGCCTGAGCCAAATATATAAGCATAATCAAAAGCCCTCTCAAACCTGTAGGAAGTTACCTTCCCCCGATGAGAGGTGATCACAGGGGGTGGTAGGGTTGAGGACGGACAGATCTTGTCACGTTATTATTGGTGCCGACCCATTTCAAATCTGAACCTTACACCCCTGAGGCTCAGTGTCTGTTTTAAAGAGAAATGCATTCAGCAATTTGTCAGGTTGGTGGCTGCATTTGCCAAGTGGATGAAAGAGCTGTGCTCAACTTGGTGAATGTGAAAAGCTGAGCCCATCAGTGCCATACACAACATAGGAAAAAGAGCCATCTCGCTGCGTGAATGAAGAGCAGTGCTGCTGGGGTCTGTTTATTGGCTGTCTCATCAGAGGGGTTTGCTACTCCCAGGTTTACTGCTCTTTCCAGGACTGCCACTGTTGTTGGTGATCTTGCCAGCGGAGGACCCTGATCTTGGCTGATTTTTCAGATCCTTCTGCTTTGAAAAGAAATATAAGATCTTTAATGGGCTCACAGGTGTAGTTGTCTGGGTGAGTTGTTTTGTCTGGATCTGGCTCTTGGTGTTTATGTCTATGTCTGTGGTTTTAACTGTGAGTGGTGGACAGGATCATGGTAGATGGTCCCTTCCAGATGGGTTCTGAAGAAGAGGGGAGAGGGCGAAGCCTTGACCGGTATGTTATCTCCTGGGTTACACAGTGGGTTTCCCTCTTTTCAGGGTTGAGAGTTAGACAATTGTTAGGCTGTTGGAATGTGATTAGGGAAACAGTGTCAGGGAGCAGAGCAGATGCTTCTTACTTGATGAGGTTGTAGGCAAGGAAAGGCGTCTCCTAAGGGCTTAACCCTGTCTCTGGGAAGTATTTCTAATTCTAATCAAACCATGGGAAGGAGAGGGCAGTCCAAGGAAGGTGTCTTCTGGGTTAAATTTTTGAGGTGTCTCTTCAGGATGCTGTGAGGACTGTGGCCTCCACGGTCAGTGGAAATGGTACAGAGTCCCCAGGACATTAGACACTCCCTGGGTAACAGTAACCTTGAATGAAGAACCATGGACACTCGGTAGAATTCTGGGACATCCAAATCTAGGAATCATGTCATGGGCCAGGGTTTTGAATACCTCTATGGCTTGCTTGGTTTTGCAAGGGGAGACCTCTACCTTGCTAGTGAGGGTGTCTTCCCAACCCAGTAAGAACTGGTATGCTCAGGAATGGGGCATATGGGTGACGGCAAGTTGCCAATCTTCTGGCTTCTCTCCCTTTCTCTGGGACTCAGGGGCAGCTGTTCCTCTGTTAGAGGGGTTGACAGACTTCACAGGCGTGAGCTCTTTATCTGAGGGTTTCTGCTAAGTTAGGGCCAGCAAGTTACCTTGGAGCCAGCTGGTGATTTTGTTTTTCCAGCTCCAAGGTGGAAAGCTCTAAGCATGTTCCTAGAGTCCCTGTTTTTGGGAGACGTGACCTGCCTTCCTCATTTTGCATCCATCTAGAGGACTACAGAGAAGTCCTCTGTTGCTCTGCATCTCTTTCTGTAGCCCACAACGGGGACTCAGCCCTTAGAAAGGCTAGGTCCTCGGGCTCTGGCTAGCTGCCTCTCTGGATTTTCAGTCAGCTCCTCTATCCACTCAGCGACTCCTCATGACCCCTTTAATGTCCCCGACAGTGGATAATGACCTTGGAACAAGGTGACCAACTAGAAGCTGATCGTCATTTTTCCTTATGATATCCAACAGTTGGCCCTGTGACTGTCTTTTCTTCCAAATGGCTGCTGTAGCACCAGAAAAGCAAAGTTACGCAGCGTGGAGGTTTCCTCTCTTGTTTTCAGTGAGCTTGGGAATGTTAGCAAAAGCTGTTCCACCAGCCGAGTTGGTGCCTGCTGGCAGGAAGGGACTTAATAAAATCTCCGAAGGTGTGGTGACCGCATAGCCTGACCTGCGTATCCCTTACCCCACAAAAGAACTGCTGTTAACTCATGAGATTAAGTCAGGGTCGAGGAGTGTAGCCTCTCTAAAGTGTTTTCAAGCTGCAGTAGGTATGCATTACCACCTGTGTACAGTCACACTTCATTATGTCTTTTTCTTCAAGCAAGTAGAATTTAAGGTACAACAGAGTTTAAGGTGGATAACAAGCCCTTTTCACAATAATGCATGGTCCTCTGGTACGTCAGGCTATTATCAGCAAGCCAGAAGCTCCCCCAGGAAGATTTGACAGTTGTGAGGAGTAGGCATCTAAGTCCCTCCTACAAAGCAGTTTGATTGTCTTAGGGTTTAATGTGAGAGTGGTTGCGAAGGACTTTATGTATGCCAGAGGTCCTTTTCCCACAATATTTAATTCTTGACTCAAGTGTGCTGTTGGCTGAAGGTCCTTATGGCTGAGCCAATACTCCCAGAGCTACCCCATTCCTTTCACTTGCATATAGATGAACAGTTTCCCCAGAGGGTAACCCTGAGACCCATGCTTGTAGTAAAACCTGTTTTAAGGAAGTAGAGGCTCAGGGCCACAGATGTTTGGGCATCCCTGATGGATTGACATGATGTTCTTGTGAACTGTCCATAACCTGGAATCCAAACTTCCCCCAAATCTACCAATGCCAAGGAGATCTTGTAGCTGTCCGAAGTTTCCTGGACCTTGGGAAAGAAAGGATGGGTGCTAGACTTTCTCTATCCATGGAGCAGGTCCCCTTGATAAGACTGATGTCTAGGTACTTAACTAGTTTTTGGCTTAATCGAACTTTGGACCTAGATAAATCATATTCCTTGGATGCAAGAAAAATTAAGCAGTGACTGTGTTCCACAGGGAGCCTAGAAGAATGTCATCCATGTGTTGAGTGTCCTTAGTATTAGGACATGGAAAGGGGGCTGGGTCTTTGGATAGAGCCTGTCCAAATAGGTGTGAACTGTTCTGAAAATCCTGTGGCAGGACTGTCCAAGAGACTTGGGAGGACTGGGTGGATGTAGAAACAGGAGTCTTCTGTAAAGAAATATGGAAGAAAGCATCTTTGCCATTTGGGACAGTAAAGCATTGTGATTCCTCGGGGGTTTCAGACAGTAGAGCGGTGATCTGGTCTCCCCAAACTCATTAGACTCTCAGAGTCCCATGATAGGAATATTACAGATGAGTGAAAGGCCTTGATCTTTTACATGTTTTACGGTGACTTCTAGTCCTTGTCTAGCTTTGGATCTTATGGTGGCTGGGTTAATGGATCGGGAGGAGTCTGGCTGGATCCCACTAGGACACATGTGCCCAGGCAGGATAGTGTGTCTCATGGCAACAAGGTGATTGAGCTTTATGGCCTGACCAGAAAAGGAACCTCTCCTCCCACCCCCACCCACAGCAGAGTGGGAAGGTGAAGTGCTGGGTGAGGGACTGACCTGAAGCCCCCTGACCTGTCACTGGGTGGGATGAGAGAAGTCCAGGACATCACAGGAGGGCTGAGGATGTTGCCTGAGGGTCTAAGAGGAAACAAGCTGTTTCCCCTCTGTCCTCTTGTAGATGGTTGTCTGATGGAGGGTGTCTTCAGAGGCCCCTCTTCACCGCAGGGCCCTCTGTCTATGACCTGTGCCCGGGAACCTTCACTTTGTAGATGGTTGTCTGATGGAGGGTGTCTTCAGAGGCCCTTCTTCATCGCAGGGCCATCTGTCTATGACCTGTGCCCGGGAACCTTCACTGCTGGGCACAGTCTGCCTTCCAGTGGTCGGCTTGGCACACAGCCGGGTGGGCAGTCTTTTCCTCTGAGGGCAGTCCTTTTTCGTGCCCTTTCTGCTGCAGAGGTGTGTGCAGGACCTGCTCTCTTTGCTTTTTCTCCTCCCCCACATGGCCTTGCTCACTACTTCTGCAAGGGCAGTGGCTTTCCATGCATTCTTTCATATTTTGATTCTAACCTCCTCTTACTGTAGAAAGTGTCAGTGGTCATATTGAGGAGGTTATCTAGGGTACCCTCTGACCCTGGTGGAAACTTCTGTCAGTTTCCCCTGATATCTTGGGGAGACTGAGTGATGAATTTATCCTTAAGAATCAGTTTGCGGGCCTGGCATGATAGCATAGTGGTTAAAGTCCTTGTTTTGCTCATGCCAGGATCCCATATGGCCGCCGGTTCTAATCCCAGGAACCCGCTTCCCATCCCGCTCCCTGCTCATGGCCTGGGAAAGCAGTCGAGGACGGCCCAAAGCTTTGGGAACCTGCACCCGCATGGGAGACCTGGAAGAGCTTCTGGCTCCTGGCTTTGGATTGGCGAGTACCGGCCGTTGTGGTCAGTTGGGGAATGAATCATCAGACGGGAGATCTTTCTCTCTGTCTCTCCTCTCTGTATATCTGCCTTTCCAATAAAAATAAATACCTCTTAAAAAAAAAAGAATGAGTTTGCTTTTGGAATGTCAGGGTGTGGGTTGGTGTACTGGGATTGAGCTTCTCTGAGCTACTGCAGAAACTCAGCGTGAGTTCCTCATCTCTTTGTTTTATCTGTGACTGTTACGTGTAGTTAACCTGCTCATTGCCTCACGGAGCTCTGCCCCTCTTTAGTTGTAGGGGACCACTCGAGGGCGCTAGTAGGAACTTGCTGGTCCCCAGTGGGGTAAGGGAATTGCGCTGCATGCTCTCAGTCTTCCACCCAATCATTGTCTCCTTCCTTGATTACGGCAGAAGAGTCTGCAGCTGTTGCCGTTCCGCCCATAGCCTGCAGTCAGTGGCTGCAGGGTGGGGTGAGCTTTCTGGGCCATGGCCCATCTGTCCTCCCCTGACACACATAGTCTGTATTGGTAATCTCCATAGTCTCCCTACCACTTCTCAGAGGCCGTCAGAGTCTGATGAAGGAGATGATTGTTTGTTTGCACGTGAGGTCAAGCAGCTGGCCAACTTCCATAGAGACTTCAGTATATTTAAAATATGGGCGATCGGAGACTTTTCCCGTATCTTTCTGGATTTGTTTCAAGTCTTAGAGTGAGGAGGGGTGGTAGACATTGTTTCTGTTGTCCCCTGTGTTAGTGCTTCTGTGCACCTAAGCTCGCTTTGGGATAAAAGCCCTCTTTTCTGCAATAAGCCAAAACACCAGACACAGCGAGGCACCTAGGAGGGCTTTTATTCCAGCAGGGTAGGGACGGGAACAGAGGCAGAGGGAGAGAGAAAGTAGGGGGGCATCTCCTGCCATGGTGGCCGAATGGCGATGCAAGGTAAAGGAGGACAGTGAAGGGCCAGGGAGGGGAAGGGGCAGCATGCCGGAGGAAGACACATGCTGGAGGAGCTTGTGACCAGGAGCAGGCGTTATGGGGCTGTGAGGGATTGCTGAGTAGGATTGTCAGGGCCTCAGGAGATTGGCAGGTGGGCAGGGGTCAGGGGGAGGAGCCACTAAGGGTTGGTGGGGAGGGCTGTCGGGTACAGCATCATGAGGTTACAATGCATTGGTGGGAACAGGGTTACAACGTTACGGTGGATTGACAGACAACAAAGTTTGCACCTGAAGAGCATGTGAATCTTAAGGAAGCTGACCTAGGGGAAGTAGACATTTAAAACAGTACCAAGTCCAACATGGCGGGGGCCTTTAGGGCCGATGTTCAAGTCACTTGTCCTGCTCCTTGAAGGAGAGAAGGGAAGGGGATTCAGGTTGATAAGAAAGTGGCACATTTGGGGTGGCAGCAAGGAAGAGTAGGCTTGTGAACTAAGGAAATAGGGGAAATTTGTTTTTCAGAGTTTCCTAGGGAGTGTCGCGGTTTTTACTTTTTTCCTTGTTTTTGAGCCATTGTCAGGAGCGAAGAGTGTTACAGACAGCACTGGCTTAGTCTCCTTATCCCTTAGTGCAAAGGGAGCCTGAACATATGGGATCCTCCACCCTGCAAAGGGGCAGTAACCTTATACTGCAGACTGAGGCCCATACTGGAAACATCCGATGAATCATGAGTTAGCCCAGTCTCGGGGATGGGGAGTCAGGTCGGGAGGTTTCTTGAGAAGTCAGAGACTTTGTCACAGCAATTAATTTATTTATGTTCAACAGCATTTGAGGTTATTGGGCCTGGTTTGTTGCCAGAAGCCCATGGGTTACAGCAGAGGCAGTGGCAGGCTTGCAAACCTCTCCTTCATCTGGAATTGAAAGCCTCAAAGAAAGTCAGACCCTGGTACCTGAGGAACCGTGGTGTCTGATGAAAGAACAGCCAAGGTGAGGACCCCGTGACGGACTCCTGGAAGAAGTCAGTGCGTGTTGGAGTGTTATGGGGTGATCAGTGCTAAGGATGGAGGCAACTTGGGTTCTTGTCTCATATGAAAGAAAAATTTTCACACAGAATTTTCAGTAAGCAAAGCACGAGTTATTAAAGACAGAAGTGTGCTGCTGCAGTGTGTTGGGGTAGAAAGGCTCGGGCCCCAAGAGAGGAAAGACATGAGGAAATGGTGGAACTGACGTCTTTTAAGCATAATCCAGGTAATAACAGCTGACAATCAGCAAGAGGGCAGGACCAAACCCATCAGTAGGCCAGAACTGTAATCCTGTCTACTTGCTCAAGACAAAGCAAGCAAGACGTCAAGGCTTGTGGCGGGTAACTTCTTCCTTCCATTCTCATGATAAAACCAGACACTCAGAAGGGTGGGGTGGCACTTTCGTGTTGCTAAAAGCACCTTTTGGGCAGCAACAAATACCTTGAACAGTTTTAAAGAGAGACTCCTCCTTTTCTTATTCTTACAGAAATATGGGCCTGACTAGCTGTTAGCTCATCCAGCTGCTGACAGGAGCATATGCTGGGAAATAGAGGCCAGGGGCCATTTAAGAGGCAGAATTCCAAGATGGGAATTCACCAGGGGAGTGAGCAGATGGACTCCCAGAAAGACCATGGGAGTTACTTCAAGGGAAACCTCCACAGATAGGAGGGCCCAGGAATCTCAGCTCTCCTCCTCCAACAAGAGGGAAGTGAAATTCAACGCTGGGATGTCACATTGGGAATTGGCTCGGGGGAGCTTCGGATTCCACCAGCGAGTGGGCTTGGTCTGTCACCATCGGTCCTCCACCAGGGTACCTCCAGTCACATGCATTCACGGTGTCGTTCTGGCAAGGAGGATGGAGGTGAGAGGAAACACCGAGCTGGAGCAGTAAGCTGGCGTGGCCTCTCGAATCCCCAGTAACTCTGCAGGAGGACTGGTGATGGCTCGGGTTCATGTCCTGGTGTTGACGATGAGAGCAAAAGTGGAATTTTGTCTAACTACAAGATAGGCTCTGAGCAATAGCATTAATCAATTGCAGGGCTGCTTGAAACAGACGAGCCACAGGGGCTTCCAATCTAGGGGTGTTTGTGGGTGGTGACCACATTATCTCCAAGGCACAAGGGCAGTGGTTATAGGTTAGTTACTGTGAAGGCCAGAGCACTCTCAAAATAGACCTTCCAAACTTGTTTTTGTTTAAATCTAGATCTTTAACGTCGTTGGTGTTTTGCTAAGTACTAGTGTGCTGGCAAGCAGCTGTAAGATGGAGTTGGTTTTGCTTCTTTCCACTCCTAGGATCCCTCAATAGGTATGACTGTACTCTTAAAATGTCTGGGGTTAGTTAAATTTAACAAGGTTTATTTGAACAAGAAAAAAATCTTAGAACCGGACAGATTTCCAGACCTGATTTTTTCGGCATTCCCTGTCCCACCACATGGGCAAACAAGATGATGCGGCTTCAAAAAAACTCATGGAATTTGTAATTAATAGCTCATGTGTTTATTTCCACATCTTGAAGCCTCTTCCTCCTTGCTTTCCTCTCTCCCTCCTTTCAATCTATTTAAAAAGCAGAATGACACACACACACAGATCTTCCATCTGCTGGTTCATTCCCAAAGTACCCGCAGCAATCAGACCTGAGCCAGGCCCAAGCCACAGGCGCCATCCTGGTCTTCCACGTGGATGGCAGAGACCCAAGCACTTGAGCCATCACCTACTGCACATGAGCATGAAGCTGGTTTTGAACTGGAGCTGGGATTCAAACTTGAGAATTGTGGCATCTCAAACAGCAGTCTCAGTGCTGGGCTACAGTGTTTGCTCCCGAAATCCCTTCTTTATAGCCAGAGAAATGCCAGGTGCCATCAGAGACAACCAGCTGGCCGCTGTGACATTTGCATGCTGTAGTCGTGATGTGCTTAGGCCTTTGAGTCCATAGACATGGTCTGCCTCGTTAGCAGCCTGGGTGTGATGCAGATGTCCTTGCTGGTTTCAAGAGTGTGCTCGTAGAGTTGGATACACATCAAGCTGGATTACAGAGGCTGTTTTGAGCCAGACTAACTCAGTTGATTCTAGATTGTGAGGAACTTATAGTCCTATCCGGCTAGAAGCCAAGATCCCAGACTGTGGACACTTTTCTTTGGATCACAGTGCTGGCTGGGACTTGGTTGTGCATGTGGCACTCCCTGGAATGAAGAGATGGTGGCACCACACTGCAGTTGCACAGAGCCCTTGGTTTTAAGGTTCTAAACTTTACCCAGATTTCAGGTGATTTGCTCCACGAGTAATTGTGCACTGTCAAGTATTTGGGCAGGGAGAGTGTTGTCCTGGCTCATCCAGACAGGAAGTGGCTGTAAGCAGGTGGCTCCCTCTGTTGCAAGGGGCGGGGTGGCGACTGGGGCTTGCTGTGGTTAAATGTCTGGACCATGTTCCTTTTGGAGAATCATGAAAGTAGAAGTGATTGGAGATCGTTTGTCTCCGCTGTGATAATGTGTTCCCGAATTTAATGCGATGGGTGTCATTTACAATACCTGGAAGTACGTGATAGATAACAGAATATGGCTACTTGGGTGTTGGGGTCCGTGCAGTGGGTGTGGGGGACATGAAGGTGTGAAGAGTATTGTTCCATTGCAGGCAGGGCCGCAAGGAACTTCCCGCTGTTTGGCAGGGCCCGGGGATGTCTCTACAACCACCTGAACTTGGCTCCACCTTCCTTTGCGTGGACACTGGACCACCCTGCGGAAGAACTCTAATCCATTCAGGCATTGTTTGCTGCTGTGAGGCTGGCCTTCTACTCAATGTGAGCTGGAGGTCAATGTCAATAATAACGTCTTACAAAAGGGCCTTCTATTATTCCTACTGTCTTGGCTGTCCCCATTGACCTTATGCTAATCAAGGGACCTGTATTTAGGCTTTCATTCTTTCCTTGATCTTTAGGTTCTCCTTTTCTTTGTGATACAAGATTGAGTTGTAGAATAAGAATTGTAACAGAAACTTCTAGAATTTTTTGGTGAAACAAACGGCAGAATTATCCTTGGAAACACCCACTTGAGCATAACATAAAAGTCTGAGGCAGAGTTTGGCTGCTTCTATATAAATAAAGCGGACAGCTTTCTCGCACTGTCCCTTATGATCATGGAATCTTAGTGGTCCATTTCTTTCCTCTTTACGCCTCATCCACGCACCCTTCTCGAACTCGGCTGGAGTTGGACTCAGGCACTTGGGCATCAGAAGTGTTTGTAATCAGCACGGTATTTATACTGACAGGGCAGCTTTGAAATTTATTTCTAGGCTGCTATGCTATAATTTGCTCTCGGAAATGGATGGCAATGATATCTACTACAATCTTTACTTCTTTTTTTTTTTTTTTTGCAAATGAAACAGGAACTTGACAGAGGTCCCAGGTTTCCCTTCCTGTTGACCCCTGATGTTCCTCCTGCTGAGAATGGAGCTTTGAAATCCAGAATGGATCTTTGTTTAAGATAACTATCAACATGTGCTAGCCTCTTCGTGTTTTACAAAGTTCTTTCAGATATGCTTGTCTCATGCTTGTCATTGTTGCCATCCTTCCCTGTTTGAATAAGCGGAGGTTTGGAAATTGAAGAAACATGATCAGAATCAAAAGCCTAGGATGGGGCGTGTGGTGGCGCCCGAGGCCAGGTGTGTGCGTCTTTGTAATAGTTGTGCACGACTGAGTGTGCTGCTCTAATTTTGTATCAGTGTTTCTCATTCTCTTTTGCCCCACAGTAAATCTCTTTCATGGGATGACTCAGACCACACCCATCATCCGTCAGTGTTTACCTTGACCATTCACAGGCTTTCTAATATTTTATTATCTTTAGTTCGGTTTCTTTCTTATCGGTGCTTGGTCTTTTAAAATTAATTTTATGATGCTCTAATGGGTTGTGATGCAATATTTGAGAAAAATTACGTTCACTCCCTTTCCTGAGAAGTCAAGGCGATGGAGGCTGATGGGAAAGGAATGGGGTGTGTGCGTACCTGGGATGGGTCGGAAGGGAAGTGCCGCTTCACAAGCCAAGTCTCCGAGAACTGGTTGCACCTCCTCACGGCGCTGTCGCAGGGTGGGAGAAGACAGAGAGCATACGCAGTACAGAGGGAGTGCCGCCCCGACCTCTCTCCTGTTTGGTCTGCTTTGTGGGCTGCTGTCTGCTGTGGTCTGCCTTGTCCACTCTGGTTGTGAATTCCCTACACCTGTCTACTGCTTTCCAGTAACTGGAGGTCTGAGGTAGGTAGTCTGGGAGGAGTGGGCGAGGCTTCTTGACAACTGTGCTCTTGGTAGGAGTCCTATCTCTCCCCTGTCAATGGGCCTCTGGTTCTTGGCTATGTGTTTGCCTTCCATGTGTTGCTCAGGGCATACCCAGTGCTCTGCCTCAGCCTAGATTACAGTGACCAGCAGCCGTGAAACTTTGCTGTTTCCACTAGAAAAACAACTCAAGGTTACTCCCCAGTCATGTCCCTTTCAGAGTCTTAGTTTTCCAAAAACAGTTAGTGGTAGAGGCCAGGGGAGGCTCTGTAATTGCTGTGGATGAGAAAGTGCAGGTGTCGGCAAGGTCTGTCACCTTGAGATTGAAGTCGCTCAGCATTTACACATGCTGCTGCGGCATTGAGGCCCCTGGAGCCCAGGCTCCGAAGACATCCTCGTCTAAGACAGAGGGTGGTAGCTGCAGTCAACAGCCACTGCTTGGCGACGGTGCCTGCTGGCACGGGCGAGAGGGCTGCTGTCTGACTTCGCCTTCAGGCTTGTTTGTAGATTTTGGGATCTTCTGTAGCTTGAGAGATGGCTGTGGTTGGTGAACTCAGAGCGCTCTCTCTGTAAGCAGAGAGAGCAGGTTGAGGGAAATCTCCTTGTGCCATAGAAAGGGGAGCTGTTTGGCTCTGGTTATCCTGGGGACATGTAAGGTTCCATTCCTTCCTCTGGGTTGCCAGAGGCCCAACTCCTGGGACCATTGGCTCCATGCTGCCTGTGGCATTTATTTTCTCGCAGCTTTTAATGCTATGGATGTGCTGTCTGGGTAGCTGTTGATGACTTTTGGCCCCAGAATTCCCTTCCCTTCCCTTCCCTTCCCTTCCCTTCCCTTCCCTTCCCTTCCCTTCCCTTCCCTTCCCTTCCCTTCCCTTCCCTTCCCTTCCCTTCCCTTCCCTTCCCTTCCCTTCCCTTCCCTTCCCTTCCCTTCCCTTCCCTTCCCTTCCCTTCCCTTCCCTTCCCTTCCCTTCCCTTCCCTTTCCCTTCCCTTCCCTTCCCTTCCCTTCCCTTCCCTTCCCTTCCCTTCCCTTCCCTTCCCTTTCCCTTCCCTTCCCTTCCCTTCCCTTCCCTTCCCTTCCCTTCCCTTCCCTTCCCTTCCCTTCCCTTCCCTTCCCTTCCCTTCCCTTCCCTTCCCTTCCCTTCCCTTCCCTTCCCTTCCCTTCCCTTCCCTTCCCTTCCCTTCCCTTCCCTTCCCTTCCCTTCCCTTCCCTTCCCTTCCCTTCCCTTCCCTTCCCTTCCCTTCCCTTCCCTTCCCTTCCCTTCCCTTCCCTTCCCTTCCCTTCCCTTCCCTTCCCTTTCCTTTCCTTCCCTTCCTTTCCTTTTTTCTTTTCTTTCAAGAATTTATTTATTTCTTTTTGGAAAGCCAGATTTGCAGAGAGAAGGAGACAGAGAGAGAAAGACCTTCCATCCGATGGTTCACTCTGCAAGTGTCCAGAAGTGAGCTGATCTAAAGCCAAGAGCCAAGACCCTCCTCCCAGTCTCCCACATAGTTGCAGGATCCCAAAGCTTTGGGCCATCCTTTATTGCTTTACTAGGCCACAAGCAGGGAACTGGATTGAAAGCAGAGCAGTTGGGATGTGAACTGGTGTACATATGGGATCCTAGCATGTTCAAGGTTATGCCGGTGAGTCATCAAGGTGGGCCCAGTTCCTCGTCTGGACACTGTGGCCCAGTGATTGAGTTGCCCCTTGGGATACCCACATCCCATACTGGAGTGCCTGATTTGAATCCTGGCTATCCTGCTTCCAGCACAGCTTCCTGTTAGTGCAGTGACTAAGGTGCTTGGATCCCTGCCATCCACCTGGATGCAGTTCCGGTCTCCTGACTGTAGCGTGACCCAGGCCCTGCTGTTGTGGGCAGTTGAGGAGTGAACCAATAAATGTCTGGAACATTCTGTGTCCTCTTTTTCTTTGCCTTTCATTTTTAAAAAGTAGGGGTGTAATGGCACATGAAGGCATTGTGGAGTCAGTTGAGAAGGTATACGTAGAGAAGTGGGCATGGAGCCTGAGTCATGGAGACCACTTTACAACTGTGTCCATGTTCTTTAATGGCACACAGTGCCGTAGGAGGTCGCTGCTGGCAGAGACCTTACCATGATGGAGAGTCTTGATGAGACCCAGAACCTAGGAGGAACTGTGGCTGCACAGAGCGCTTCAAGGACTTCACATAGAAACAAAGCTCAAAATAGGATTTTTGTTGAAAATTATGTTTGAAATCCACGCTTGCAGTTTCTTTTTGTATAAACATTTATTTATTTATTTGAAAAGGAGACTCTTCCCTTTGCTGGTTCATTTTCCTAGTGGCTGCAATGGTCAGGTTGAAGCCAGGAACTTAGAGCTCCATCTGGGCCTCCCACATGGGTGATAGAAGCCCAAAGCACTTGGGCCATTATCTACTGCTGTTCTGCATGCATCCACAGGAAGCTGGTTGTGGAGCAGAGCAGCCAGGACTTGGACTCGAACCAGTGCTCTGTTGGGCTGCTGGCGTTGCAAGAAGTTTAACCTGCTATAGCACCAGTGTGGCTGTCATGCTTATCGTGTTTTTCTCCTCCCTCCCTCCCTCTCTCTCTCCGTCCCTCCCTCCCTCTCTTTTCCTCTTTGTTTACTATGTTTTATTTATATTTGAAAGGCAGAGTTACAGAGAGTGAGGGAGAGACAGAGAGAAGGATCCTTCATTCGCTGGTTCACTTGCCAAATGGCTGCAATGACCATAGTTGAGCTTTTCTGAAGCCAGGAGCTTCTTCTGGGCCTTCTACGTGGGTGCAGCGGTCCAGTGACTTGGGCCATCTTCTGCTGCTTTCCCAGGCCATTAACAGGGAGTGGGATCAGAAGGGGAACAGCTGATAATGGAACTGGTGCCCACATGGGTTGTCCGCACCACAGGTGGAGGCTTAACGTACTATGCCACGGTGCCAGCCCTACTCTGTTGTTTTCATAATGCATGTTTTCTGTGAATATTTTGGGGCCCCCTCATGTGCACAGACTTCACAAGATGAACTTTTTGTTTCATTCTGGTTTTGCGTGGACATTTAGAAGCACCCTTTGCTAGAGTGGCTGTCTGACAGGGATTTAGCAGAGAAATATGGCTTGGATCCAGAGCGTACAGGAAGCAAGCGTGGGCAGTCTATGTCCTGGCCCCTTCCCTGCTCTCCAGTCCCCTGCTGCTGGCTCCAGTGGCAACCCTGAGCCACACTGTGCAGGAGGGCAGTCCCGGCGTGGACCCGAGGGCCAGGAGGGCAGCCCCAGAGTGGACATTTTAAAGGCTCATCATCTCAGGACTTTCTTTTTTTTTTTTTTTAACTTTTTTTTATTGTTATTAACATTGTATTATGTGATACAGTTTTATAGGCACTGGGGATTCCCCCTGCCCCTCCCACATCCCTCCCCCCATAGTGGATTCCTCCACTTTGCTGCATAACCTCAGTTCAAGTTCAGTTGAGATTCCTTCATTGCAAGCATATACCTAGCATAAAGTCCAGCATCTTATTGTCCAGATAAGTTCAGTGGCCTCTTGGGGAGACCTTCTCTGGTCTGAAGGTAGAGCTAACACAGTAAAGTTCTGGTCAGTTAAAATCTCCAACAAAACATCAGCATCAATATACAACATTATGGAATTAATTGACATAGTATTGAGTAAACAATATGTTAAAAATAATGCAAGTTCAATTCTTCAAAACATCTAGGTTGAGACAGTATCAATGACAGGTTCAAAAAATAACAAACCACCAAGCAAAAATTACAGGTTAAATCAAGGCAAACATGTGGTATCTAACCTTTTGGGCTTCACTCATTTCCCTTAGCATTATAGTTTCCAGTTGGGCCCATTTAGCCACGAAGAACTGCATTTTGTTTTTTTTTTAATAGCTGAGTAGTATTCCATGGAGTAGATGAACCAAAGCTTTCTTATCCGATCTTCTGCTGATGGGCATTTTGTTGCTTCCATGTTTTTGCAATTACTGATTGTGCTGCTATGAACATAGGGATGCATGTTGGTTTGTCGTGGAACAGGTGTTTTGGATATATTCCTAGGAGTGCTATTGCTGGGTCATATGGTATGCAGATTTTGAGTTGTTTGAGTGTTCTCCAGACTGATTTCCATAAAGGCTGTACCAACTTGCAGCTCCACCAGCAGTGGAGTAGGGTTCCCTTTTCCCCACATCCTCGCCAACAAGTGTCGTTGGTGTTCTTGTTTATGTGGGCCAATCTTACTGGTGTTAGGTGGTACCTCATCGATGTCTTAATTTGGATTTCCCTTATTGCCAGGGAGCTTGAGCATTTTTTCATATGTTTGTTTGCCATTTGGGCTTGTTCCTTTGTGAAATGTTTGCCCATTTCCCGAGCCCATTTCTTGAGTAGCATGCTTGTTTTTGATTTTTGGTTGTTTTGGAGTTCTTTCTATATTCTGGAGATTAGCCCACTATCTCCTACATAGTGCGCGAAGATTTTCTCCCATTCTGTGGGTTGCTTTTTTACTTTGCTGATTGTTTCCCTTGCTGTGCAGAAGCTTCTTAGTTTGATGAGGTCCCATTTGTTTATTCCGTTCTTAACTGCTATTGCTTTTGGCGTCCTTCTTAGAAAGTCAGGCCTACTCCTAGGTCTTGCAGGGTATTTCCAACATTTTCTTCCAAGAGTTTGAAGGTTTCTGGATGTAGGTTTAGGTCTTTTATCCATGTAGATTGGATCTTAGTATATGGTGACAGGTGTGGGTCTATCTTTTTGTGTCTGCAGGCTATCAGCCAGTTGTCCCAACAACATTTACTAAAGAGGCCTTCCCATTTGCTTGGATTGTCGTTGGTCTTTTTGTCAAAGATTAATTGGCTGTTTCTGTGTGGGTTCCCTTTTGGTGCTTCTATTCTATTCCATTGATCTCAGGACTTTCCAATATTTTATACCAAAATCAAATTATCTTTTGTTTTTAATTCATTTATTTTATTGGAAAGTCAGATTTTACAGAGCGAAGGAGACAGAGAAAAAGATCCTCCATCTGCTGGTTCACTCCCCAAGTGGCCGCAACTGCTGGAGCTGAGCTGATCCGAAGCCAGGAGCCAGGAGCTTCTTCCGTGTCTCCCACGTGGATGCAGGGTCCCAAAGCTTTGGGCCGTCCTCGACTGCTTCCCCAGGCCACAGGCAGGGAGCTGGATGGGAAGTGGAGCAGCTGGGACGTGAACTGGCATCCATGTAGGGTCCTGTCGTTTGCAGGGAGAGGATTAGCCAGTTGAGCCTTCACACCAGCGCCCGGATCATGTTTTAATTCCCTTTTCCGTAGTCTTTGTAGGTAAATCCCCCTCCCCATCCTCCAAATCCAGCAGGTATGAAAGAATAGCAAGGTCACCCGCAGGCAAACCTGTTTATATAAATAATTGTACAACTCATTCTTGTGTCAGCTGCTGAGTTTGATCGTATCGGTCACCTGAAAAACCTCCCCTGCTTCCCTGTTCCTGGAGAAGCATCCGGGAACCCCCCCAGCCTTGCCCTCTTCTTCCGTGCTTCTGAGTTCCTGGCTGTCCCCCGCAGGCCGGTCCTGGTTGCAGCTCTTCTGGCTGCCCAGGCCTGAACTGGCCACTGACCTCCGTGCTTTTTCCTGCTGCCGCACGCTGCCCAGCACCTACATGCTCTGCTCAGGCTCTCGTCCAAGACACAGCTCTGTGCCTTTGAAGGCTGTCTGTGTGTGAACTGGCTCCTGTGGCACCCATCTGTCCTGCTTCTTCTTGGAACATGAGTCTAAGGTGTTGTCTCCTGTAGAGGCGAAAGGCCATGGAGCAGGTCCGAGTGAGTTTTGTGGGGACACTGTAGTAGAGGAAGGCTCACTCGCTGTATGGGAGCAGGGAGTTCTGTGGCTGGCCATTTTTCCTGGAGCTGATGGAGGTCAGAGCGTTGAGTTTCAGGTACACTTGTTGGGGAACACCTGCTAAGTGCGGGTGACGAGCTGTGGTTCTGGCTCCTGTATCTGCTAACGTGGGGCTGGCAGTGGCGCTGGCCGGGTCACGTGCTGGCAAGGCCGACTCCATCATGTGTAGCTCTCTGCTCCTTTTGGTACGTAGCACAGCTGCTAATGCTAGAGCGACGGGGTGGCCGCTTTCCCACAGCCTCAACATCACTGAATCCTCATAAACAGGAATCTGAGTTAAAACTCTGTCCTGTAGACAGACTCGCAGCTCACAATGCATCCCGCTTACACATAGATGAAGTGCCAGCTGCCTGGCTTTGAGTTGTAAGAATGTTCCACCGGCTTGGTGCAGTAGCCTAGCAGCTAAAGTCCTTGCCTTCATGCCAGGATCCCATATGGGTGTTGGTTCTAATTCTGGCAACCCCACTTCCCAGCCAGCTCCCTGCTCATGACCTGGGGAAGCAGTCGAGGACAGCTCAAAGCCTTGGGACCCTGCACCCACGTGGGAGACCTGGAGGAAGTTCCTGGCTCCTGGCTTCGGATCGGCACAGCTCTGGTTGTTGCAGTCATTTGGGGAGTGAGTCATTGGATAGAAGGTCTTCCTCTCTGTCTCTCCTCCTCTCTGTGTGTCTGACTTTGCAAATAAAAACAAATAGATCCTTATAAAAAAAGAATGTTCCAGAAGTATGATTCTGGTCGTCTCCAAAGCAGCTTCAGGCAATTGCTGTTTTCCAAGCTGTGGCGTGAAGCAGGCCCAAGGCACACGAAAGGTGCAGCTATTGCAGAGGCTACACCTGCAGGACGCAGGGTTTGCTTGAGCAGTGTAGTCCTCTCACACACCCGGGGGGCGGGGAAGTCTCCCAGTGCAGACAGAGAGCCACCACTGCATGCGAGCGCTGCTTTCCCGCGGGCTCTGTGTCCCTTGGCCGAGCCCATGGCGTGGCTCATGGTGGAGGACACTCTGGCTTGCTACCTCGTGGAGTTGGGTCGATGTTTCCCATATTGCTGCCACTTGACAAGATGAATCAACTGAAGTCCCGAGAAGTTACATAACGTGCATGGCATTCCACTCTAAGGCAGAACCGGGATTCAAACGTCGGGTGGGGGTCTGGTTTGCAAGCTGGGTTCCTGTCCCTTTGGCATGACCCATGCCCCAAACCACGAGGGCCCCACCAGGACTGATGCAGCTGAGGCTGAGCAGAGTGTCCCTGGGTGACACTGCTTGTCTGGGTTGACTTGTTCTCCATCACGGTGGCCGGGGAGGCACCCAGCCTCACCCTTCCCCGCTCCCTGCTCCACGGGCAGTCTCTTCCTCAAACCTTTCTTCCTGGTCCCCGTCCCGCCTTGTGGCGTGCGGGGTCAGGCTTTTGTGTTTTGCTGCCACTGCTCAGCTTACTGTTGACGGCTGCTGCGTGAATCTGTAAGGTTTCCAGTGTCCGACTGTATCCTTGAACATTCTCAGATACGTTTTGGAGTAATTCAACAGGATTTGTCAAGTCTTTAAGAGCATTTCCAAAGTTTCATGAAAAGTTTAATTGAGAGATAAGCTGACTTTGGTGCAAAAAAGTCTTGACATCTATGTATATTGGGAGGGCTTCAGAAAGTTCATGAGATGTGTATATTGCATAAAAAAAGCCATGCATGGATTTCAGAATTTGTACCAAAGTGGACACCTTTGAATTCCATTTTGCATGAACTCAAATATGCTTGTATTCTGTACTTGAAAACCATAAGGGCTGACCAAAATCAATTTTTGGATAACAAAATTGATTGTATCAAGGAAGATAAAATAATTCCATTTCATTGTTTTAAATTTTTTAAAGGTTCATTTTATTATTATTTGAATGGTAGAGTTACAGTTAGAAGGAGAGCCAGAGATAGATCTTAAGTAGCCATGATGGCTGCGGCTGGGCCGGCCCGAAGTCAGGAGCTTCTTCCGGGTCGTCTACATGGGTGCAGAGTGGACCCTCCTCCACTGTGTCCCCACGCCCTAAGCAGGGGAACTGGATTGGAAGTGGAGCAGCCGAGACAAGAACCGGAGTCCATATGGAATGCCCATGCTGCAGCTGGAGGCTGAATCGGCTATGCCACAATGCCAGCCCCTAATTACTTTTAAACCTAAAGGTTAAGGAGAGATGTTACTTGTTCAGGAAGAAGATGATACAGACCCAGTCAGCTGTCTGCTTGGCTAGGACTGCATGTAAGGATGAGTCCTCCATTTGCTTCTCAAAGCTTGTGATAAAATCGTAGTCTGTAAAAGTAGTTGATAGAGCGGTCAGTTCCTAACGTATATTATATATATATAAAATGTAGCTCTTTGCAGCTCACACAACCGCCTTCTGTTTCACTTTCAAAAGAATCCCAAACATCGTCAGAGAGTGAAGGCGTTTCTTGTGTCCACATACTCCAAGGGAGAAGAGGAGGCATTTATCTAGCTCCTACTGTGTGCTGTGAACAGGATCTTGTTCACTGGTTCACATGAGCCTTTGGAGCACGTAAGCTCCTTTGGAGAGTGACAGGCTGAGCTGGGAGGCTAGAAATGAGTGAGTGCAGGATGGACCCTAATGCTGGCCTGCCCAGGTCCATACCCACCATACCGTAGTGACCCTTGCCAGTCTGTACCCTTCTCTCCTTTCTCTTTATCTGTTGCCAGGAGATTCCTGTTGTCAGCTGGTGTGGTCATGGGTG
This sequence comes from Ochotona curzoniae, assembly GCF_017591425.1. Lineage (NCBI taxonomy): Eukaryota > Metazoa > Chordata > Mammalia > Lagomorpha > Ochotonidae > Ochotona > Ochotona curzoniae. Next base: position 1,099,652 of record NW_024466313.1, read on the forward strand.
AGCCTGACCTCAGGGGTGCACCTGTCACAGTGCTCCCCGAATCACAGTGGGAAGACTCCAGGTCCTGACGTTCCCAGGATGAGCTGTATGTGCTCATTTTGGTGTCTGGCTCTGCCTTTTCTGAGATGGGCAAGCTCCCTTCTGGCTGAGGAATGGGTGCACCAAGCACAGGGAAGGAGGATGAAAGTGATCGTCCCTATTGTGCCCTAAAGGGTGCTTCCCATATCACCCTTGGCGTTGCTTGGTGACACCGGAGGGCAGGCACTTAAAGGTGCACCTGCTATGGCCACGCGATGCAGTCTGATGTTCTTCCAGTAGTCTACTTCTCGCTTCTGCACGAAGCACAACCTTGTGTTGCATGAGGCCTGGGAGAGACCCTGCTGGAGATGTGCACACCGAGTAGTGTCCTGTCAGCCACCCTTTGCTGGTTCAGCCCGCTACACACTTAGGCTGTCTGCAGGTGGGTCTGTCATGATCAGCCGCGACATCTGCAGGTGGCACCTGGCCCTTCTTTGCTCTCCTGTCCTGGTGAGTTCAGCCTGAGGTGGCATCCCCTTTTCTTCAAGTTCATCCTTATCAAAGTTTTCCCAGCAAGCTGTAGAAGTTCATGATGTCTAGTTTTGGCTCCTTGCATCTTGAAAACGCCCGGGGATGAACACCCAAGCTGAGCCTCTGCATCGTAGCTGACACCACATGCCGTCTCTGTTTCCACACCTGGACCCGGGGTCGAGGGGCAGTGACAGCTCCCAGGTTAGCTCTGCCCAGCGGCCCTGCTGGAGACCAGGCCTGCTGGGGGACATGGAGCCTGGACTTCTAGTGAAGATATTGGTTGTTTAACCCTGCTTTTCCAGCGATCACCCTGGGGAGGGGGCCATCAGCCCGGGTCCAGCCATACGTGAGAGGGGAACAAACTGGTTCACTGTCCTTGTCTCCCTCAGCCCGGCTGTGCTGACTCTGGAAGAGGCCTTTGCTAAGCCTTGGATGTTCCCCAGAAAATTTCAGGCTTGAATGCAGAGCTTATGGCTGCCCTCTGCATCTCAACACAGAGGGGCTCAAACAGTGCTGCTGGCACTGTTGGACTGTAGTCTTCATAAAAATGTGTGTAACGTTGATCTCATACACTTTGGCCCAGAGCAAGGGAAGGCTGGGAGCTGTTGCGTGGCTCTCAGAGGTGTGGGAGCAATCAGCTTCTATTGCTGAACACTTAGCATCACCTGCACCTCCTCCGTGTGAACAGTAGGGGGTAAAACCTCCGCCCTTGCTTTCCCTGCATCGAAGTGAGTCGGCTTTTCTTTCTCCTCAGAAGTGAGACTCTTATGAAAAATGTCCAATGCAACTGAGATGTTTGGGGAAATGATTTCATCCTGGGGAGAGGCCACGTAAGCCAGCATTTGCTTTCATGTGAGGAAATGCATCATTGTACTGCCAAAGGATACTTTGCTTTTAGATGACATGGGCAATCTCCCTTCTCATCTGTTTCGTTCAGAATTGCCCACTGGGCAGCGTGTGCCACCCGGATCTTACACTGGTTAGAAAAATACAGAAACAGTCCCTGTCATCTTTTGGGAACTAATTAGTGGAAATGTGAGTGGTACAAAGATTGAACAAAATAGAATCTCAGGGTTTATACAAAGAATGAATAAAATCTGACTGCAGGAATTTGAGGAATACATTCCAGAGCAGCAACTTCTGTGATGGTAAGCAGGTGGATGGCTCTGCACGGGACTGGCAGTTTAGAATGGAGCCAGAGTGAGGCGTGGTGTGGGGAGAAGAGAGCACACAGGCAGGGAGGGAATCAAGCATTGGGTCAAGGAGCTGAAGGGGCACAGCAGTGGTCTGCGGGCAGAAGGCGGGGTAAGCAGGGCACCCAGAGCCCCACGCAGGCAGGCCGTCACTAAGGAGGCCAAGCTCACTTGTCAGGAGCCTGGTGGGGTTCTGATGACTTCACATGATCCAGTCTAATCCAAGTGGTCAGTGTCCCTTTCACGGCCTCTTCTTTAGGTGCTTCATGGACCATGAACTCTGGACAGGCCCTTGTTTCTAGAATGACCTTATTTCCTTGCTTTGAATCCCCTCTCACTGTCTCTGGACCTGTGGTCTGCACCTGGGATTCCTAACAGTCTTCCGAGATCAGACGAGATCAGGCGCGTCCAAGGTGGTATGGCCACAAACCCTATCAGTCTTCAGGTCTGTGTAGGGGTGTCATCCGAGCCAGCACAGGCTCTGTGGCTCTCCCGTCAGGGCCACAGGCATCCAGAATTGCCAGAGAGGAGAGTCTCTTTAGGGTTTCTTATCATTGTTTTCAAGGTGTTCTACAGGGGGCTGACACCCAGGCCATCTCGAATTCTGCAAACTTCTAGGTTTTTCTGACCCAGTTAGTTGTCCAGGATAATCCACAGCCCTCCCGATGACATTCTCTTGACCTTTGGAGCTGTGTTATTAATGTTTTTTCACTTTCTGGCCAGAAGAAAGACACTCATGCTTTCATTATTAGTTTAGTGAATCATCCAAAGCTTGTGTTTCTAGAGAGCTTGTTGGCAGCAGGCTCCCCTCTGTCTAGGACGCCCTCTATTTGTTCCTTTAGACATGTTGGCTAAAAGTGTTCGGCAACACTGCACATACACACAACAGTTTCAAACAGTGTTGAGTTGTGGCTGTGCTCTTGGGGACTGTACATAAAGACACAGCTTAGAACTTTTTCAAAGAAATACAGAAAGCTTCAGCGGGGAGTCAAGCGCAGGGAGAGTACAGAGTCTGACAAGAGGGACCACTTTTGCATAATGTGCTTACAGCTCTCCCACTGCGTCCAGTGGGGGGATCCAGTCTCCTGCATGGTCAGGAGACGATAGGAGTCCAGAAGGTTAAATGCAGCCAGGGAAGCTGCAATGCTGTCCTCTGAGACCAAGTGCAGGGGAGATGAGACTATTCAGTTAGGGAAAGTCAGTAAGACCTCCACGACTGCTCACCATTCCCTCTGCAGGTGCTTCCAAAACTTCAAGGAAAGAAAAAACTGAAAGGCAAGTTTATTTCGGTGCCAAGAGTAAAGCCAAATCAAGTCAGTGCATAGATTTTTTTTTTTCAAGATGTGCATTTTCCACCAAGTTGTGGAAGACACTCTAGCGTAGAGGAGGCTCAGTAACTTGGTAACAGATCCCTGCTGTGCACTGCATTGTCTCTCTCTCTCTCTCACACACACACACACACGTTCATGTGCTGAGTCGTCAGCACGTGGAGCAGGAGGGAGTGATGTGAGGACGGACACTGCATAGCGGCCTTAGGGCTTTTATGAGAAAAGAAAGAGACTGGAGCTTGCTATGTCCGTCGTGTCGGCACGTGGGATCAGATGGCCATATGCAGGCCAGCAAGGGATCCCTCGCAGAATGCCCACATCGGCCTCTAGCCTCAAGAACTGGGAAGAAACACATTTCTGTCATTGCTCCTACCAAGGCTATGGCATTTGGTAATGACGGTCCATGCTAGGACGTTTCCTCCAGTACCTTCAGCCTCTCAAGTCACCCTTTTGGAGAGCAGCAGTTATTTGCATGAATCTCTGGCTCTTTCCTTGACTGGTCCAACTGGAGCGGCCATGTTCAGTCTCCAGGATCTCATCTCTGCTGTACTGTGGTGGGGAAAGGAGCCCAGTGTTTCTGGACTCCGAGAACTATAGAATCTAGCTTAGGTCAGCAGGCACTGTGCTGTGCTCAGCCTGCAGGCGCCTGCGTGGGCCGGGAGACCTTGGTGGGCTTGGGCCAGGAATCCTTGTTGGGGCAGCAGATCCGATGATGTCCTCAGACTCTGGTCACACGCTCATGGGGCCTTTGATGCCGCTCTGAGCCTCCACATTCGTTTCTGGCCTCTTCTCCAAGCTTTCCTTCAATGTCTTGTGCTGTTTCTGGAACCTGCTAGGTCCTCCTGGATTCTCCCTGTTGGCCTCCTCAGAGCACCCCTAGGTAGGCTGCATGTGTGAATGGATGGAGCGTATTGTGTCAGGAGCAGAGGAGATCCCAGGAGAAAACTGGCCTTCTGCAGCCAGTGTGGATGTATGAGGGGTTTTAGCCAAGATGTGGGTACAGTGCCACCCCGGGGAGGCTGGTGGGAGGCAGGGATTCTTGCTGAATGCCGACCAAGGAGATGAGATCCCAAGGATGGAGGATGGGGGTCCTAGTTGAACCCGCCAAACTGGATTCTTGTTAAAAATCAGGCTGAATGAAGCCAACCAGGACAATGCTGAGGTCAGGGAAGAGGGGCAGGGGAACCCGGGCAGTATGGTTAGTGGCCTTGAGGGCTTTTGCTGCTACTGAGGAGGCAGTCGGAAGAGACTTTGAGGTAGTGGAAGGGTCTGGGAAGAGGCCCAGGGCTCTCTCTGTAGTGGATAGACATGGGCCTCATAGGCAGCCCTTTGAGCAGGGTATTCCTGTCTGAGCGGTCAGCTTGGCTGCCGGGGCACAGTCCCTCCCTTTGTCCCCCCGGCAGCCTTACCTGGTGGGCCGTTCCCTCCCAGTTTCCATAGCAGCTGGTGATGAGTGGTGAATGAGCATTTTGTCCACAGTGCTTGGTTGGGTTTCCTCAGGGGCGTGGAGGAGGAGGAGAAAGAGGCCAATTCTGGTTGGGTGGGGTTACTGGCCATTCTCTTCTCTCCCAGTGGGAGGCACAGGCGCCCTCCCTGTGTGGATGCCCGCCAGGCCCAACGAGGCCCAGGATGCCTGCCATCCTGTGGTCTGTGGAGCATTTACTAACGGGGGAGTTGGTAGTAGACTGTGCTGAGCAGGAAAAGCAAAATCATGAACATTATTAACCACAGTCGCCTTTCTTCTTCATACAACTGAAAAATGAATTTTGCCAAAATGCATAATAAAAACATAAAATGCACCACTGGTCCAGTCAGTGGCTTCCCCACCTAGTGCCCTCAGGCACTCACAGAGAGGGTTTCGATGATGAAGACCCAGAAGGCCAGACTGGATAAAAGCAAACCAAACAGAAAAACCTTCCATAAGTGATAGGTGGTGGGCATGGGGGAAGCGATCCTGGTGACCCCTGCCATCTTTGTCCTGAAACCCTGTGACATCACCCAGCACAGGGGCTCCTGGGCTCTGAAACTGCCCACTCCTGCTTTGCTGTTGCTGGTACAAGATTTTGAGAGCCTGAGGCAGAACTGATTGGTCTGGGCTCCAACTCTTTGGGCAGGGAAAAAAACATTCCATCCTGATTCTTAAACAAGTTGAGCACCTGCTGCTGTTGTCAGCGTAGGCACCTGCTGTGTGATGGGAAGTTCGTTGACACAGTCAGGTGCGCAGCGGTGCTTCCCGCCGGGGTAGGTTTGCTGCAAAGGTGAGCTCAACCTTGCCTTCCTCTCCAGCTCTCTCACCCCTCAGTTTTCTGCCTTCCCCGTGGCTGATGTGGCATGACACTCCTCATTGGATGTGGGAGGGAGGACTTGATAGCCTCCTGCACTCTCACTCACCGGCCTCTGTCCTCCTGAGTTTCCTCACCTGTGGGATTCTGGTGGGAGTGGTGCACATGGGGTCGCGACAGCTCTGGGATGCTATTTCTGGGGTCACTGTTAACCAAGCTACACAAGCAGTGTGACTGGAGCCTCCTGAAGCCCGGGAGACCTGGGGCCATGAAGGAGAAGCCACTCTGGGCCTCTCTGCTCATTCTGATGGCTTCTGGTGATCTTTGGCTTCTGGACACACTGCACATCAGTTTGCCTTGTTCTTCAGGCCGCATCCTGTGTGTGTGTGCGCAGGCTTCCCCTTTTGTAAGGTTGTTATTCACACTGACTTCGTGGTCAACCTAATGACTTCCTTGTCGCTTGGTAATGACCCCATCTCCAGTAATCTGGCTGTGTGTATGAGGTGTCCACAAGACACAAATTAATTTTGTCCCCCCTCCCCACCCCACACCTGCTTATCTCCTATGCTTGTGCATACATTCCTGAAACCTTCTGGTCCCATACGTTTTGGATATGGGACACTTGGTTTGGCCTACTGTATACAAGCATCTCCTTCCCACTCCAGGAGGTTGGCATTTCCCATGCCCAGTTTGTAGATAGAGACAGGTGTGAGGTGTGCAGACACCTGGAGTTGTACCACACCTCTTCTGGAATATGAACACGGGTTTTCTCCATCCAGATTTCCCATTCTTTTCCTACTTAGCAGGCTACCTGGAGTGAACATGGGGGCTCCTGTGTCGGGCTGAGGTGCTGAGGTTCGTTTATGGTGGAAATCCTAGCAGGAATTGGTTTGACAAGTCAGGGCAGAGTCCAGAAGTCCTCATGGCAATTGTCAACATCGATCGAAGGTGCTGCCTCCCATGTCTGGCCATCAGATGTGTCCAAGCAGCCATCGGCACTTTGAAGGTGATGGAAAAGCAAGTCTGGACTCTTTCCTGGGGCCATTCTGTGCTGGGTGAGCCCACGAAGTGTGTTGCAAGAGAACTCACACACACAGAGAAAATCAGTCCTGTGGTGAGATCGTCTGGGGCCATCCTATAGAAAGCCTCAAAAAATTGTTCTTAAAATTATTTGGAAACACAAACATGATCTTGAGTGCTGTGTACATTGTTGACCAGGTCCTTGTGTGTATATGCAGGATTGCCTGGCATGTGTGTCTGCCCGTGCCAGGTGCTTGCCTTCATGGACACGCACACTGGTGAGGGGAGAGAGAGCAAGCTGTGGTGTGTTCTCAGCAACACTGACCGCCACACGTGTGATCTTTTGCCATCAGCTCCTCTACCCCCGTCATGTCACTGGAGCAGCTTCTTTTCTTGCTGGTCCCTTGTTCTCTTACGTAAGGTTAACATTTATAAGACACAGTTGTAGTATTGGAAATTGATGGATTTCTCCTCTATGTTAAATACTTTTAATGTCAGGTCCTAGCACAGTGGTACAGTCGGTTAAGTTGCAATGCTGGTGTCTCATTTCAGAGAACCGGTTTTAATCCTGGTGACTCTGTTTCAGATCCAGCCCTCTGCCAGTACACCTGGGAAAGTAGCACAAGATGACGCAAGTATTTGGCTCCGTTACCCATGTAGCCGAGTAGGGTGGAGTTCTTAGTTCCTGGCTTCAGCCTGGCCAAGCCCTGCTTGTTGCTGCCACTTGGGGGAAATGAACCCACAGATGGAAGATTCTCTGTTTTCTGAAATTCTTGAAGCACCAGCCACAGATTCTGTTGTTCTGATGAAATAATTATCAAGGTGAGAGTTTGGATCTGTGAGGTTCAGAGGCATTTGAGAGTGAGAAAGAGGCTTTTGGTTCAGGCAAAGAGTTTTATTAATGACAGGAGAGGGCCTGACAGACCACTCCCTGATGGGAGACAGCCCAGGACCACTTCCATAAAATGGGATGAACACATGAGGGAAGTGGCCCCCCAGGGTATAGAGCATTGGACTTTTACACATCTTGGATGTGGGGGGTGGGAGAAAGCAGCTTGTGTATGCATTTAATGGCAGGTGCTGACCTTCTGTGCAGAGGCAAGGTCAGGGTGAATTGGCAACGTTCCTGGATGGGAGTGTCAGCTTGACTTTGGCAGGGTGCTGGAGCCACCTCTGCTCTGCCCAACCTAATGGAACCATGACTTCTTTATCAGCTCAGTCCCCTTAACACTCTGAGGTCCCACTAGGCCCACAAGAATTCTCAGGTGCCTGCGTGCTCCTGTTTTGTGGACAGGTGAATCAGGTGGCTTTTCTTTGTCTTAATCAGACCTATTTCACAGATGAGTGAATCTGGGAGCAGGGGCCAGATGCTGGCTCAAGGTCACTCGGGTGGCAGGCTGGGTGGTTGTGCAGGCACAGTGAATCGGGATGGCCTGCTGGGGGCATGAGTGGTTGGAAGGATGCTGCTGTTTTTGTCTTCCCAGTGATTCCTAAAAGAAACGTCATTTTCAGTCAACAACCCATACCTACCACCTGACAGTTCTCAGAAACGCCTCTCCTTTATGCTATGGCCTCATTTTTAATGGAGTTTACTCTTCCATAGCAACAACAAAGTTCTCTGGTTTCCTTGATGGCGCAGTGTTCACATGACTGACCCTGACATCGCCAAGGAGAGCAGGGAGGGGAGGCAAGAGGTGGGAAAATCAGATAGGAGGTTGCAAAATGGAACCAGAAGAAAAGAAGGATGGAGTTCTAAGGCAGAGATGGACTAGCTTCTTCTGGAGCTTATTTCACCAAGTCAGAGGAATGTACCTGCCTGCAGCTCTGGACAGGGTCACCGGAGAGGCACACAGGCTGTCCGAGGATCAGCGGCAGTTCACCATGCGTGCTTGCAAAGGCTGAGCTGAGAGATCTGGCCTTCTGTTCTTGTGGACGATGCTTCTGGCACTCACAAGGGCATGGGCTGGCTGGATTAGGATCCCCGTACTGCTTGACACCATGGCTCATGGGGAGATATTCGTCATCACCATGCACCACCACGCTCCACTGCCACACACTCGCACTTCAGGTGCTCAGACACAGGCCTCTTTCCTCATCTCAGCCATCCTCAAACTTTATGAAAACTCGTTTAAACATTTCTGAGTGTTGATGGAGCACAGTGTGAAAATTTGATGCAGACACACAACGTGTAGCAGTCAGATCCAGGTAACTGGCATTGCAGTTTTCTTTTTCAAGAGTTATTTATTTATTTATCTATAATTTGAAATGCAGAATTGCACAGAGAAGGAGAGCTAGGGAGAGGACTTTCTGTTTCCTGGTTCACTCCCCAAATGGCCACAACGACCAGAGTTGAGCAGATCTGAAGCCAGGAGTCAGGAGCTTTCTCTGGGACTGTTTAAATATAGGATCGCAAGCACTTGGGCCACCCTTCACTGCTTTTCCAGGCCATAAGCAGGGAGCTGGACAGGAAGTGGAGCAGCTGGGACATGAACCGTCACCCAGGTGGGATACTGCACTGGAAGGAGGAGAATTAACCAGTTGAGCTATTGCACTGGCCCCCATCATCTCTGTGTCAGGAGCACTGGTCTTCCCTGCTTCTGGGAGACTGTGCTTTGGTGTCTGCAGGCTTGTGAGATCTGACACTTGCTTTTGCTCCTTGCAGATGGCTTTCCTGAAGATGAGGGTGCTGTACGCCTGCCTGCTGCTCGTGGGTGCACTCTGCATCTACTTCAGCATGGACTCCCTGATTGCTTTCAAGGAAATATCATATGTATACAAGAAGGATGAGGGGCGGTTCCTCCAGCTTCCAGATGTCGACTGTAGACAGAAGCCGCCCTTCCTCGTCCTGCTGGTGACTTCATCCCACCATCAGGTGGCGGCCCGCATGGCCATCCGGAAGACATGGGGCAAGGAGAGGACAGTGAGGGGACAGCAGGTGCAGGCATTCTTCCTCCTAGGGGTCACAGCCAATAAGGCAGAGACGGCCACTGTGGCCCAGGAGAGCCAGCAGTACCGGGACATCATCCAGAAGGACTTTGAGGATGTCTATTTTAACTTGACTCTGAAGACCTTGATGGGCCTGGAGTGGGTCCACCACTTCTGTCCCCAGGCAGCTTATGTGATGAAGACCGACTCGGACATGTTCATCAACGTGCACTACCTGACCGAGCTCCTGCTCCGGAGGAACCGGACCACGCGCTTCTTCACGGGCTACTTGAAAATGAACGAGTTTCCCATCAGGAAGAAGTTCAACAAGTGGTTTGTGAGCAAGCTTGAGTACCCATGGGACAAATACCCGCCCTTCTGCTCTGGCACCGCCTACGTGTTCTCAGCTGATGTGGCCAGTCAGGTGTACAATGTCTCTGAGCTCGTGCCCTTCATCAAGCTGGAGGATGTGTTTGTGGGGCTCTGTCTGGCCAAGCTTGGAATCCGGCCTGAAGAGCTGCACTCAGAGCAGACCTTCTTCCCCGGGGGGTTGCGCTTTTCCACCTGCCGCTTCCGGAAGATCGTGGCCTGCCACTTTATCAAACCTGCTGACCTGCTCATCTTCTGGCAAGCCCTGGAGAGCTCCCGGGAAGAAGACTGCTCATAGGAGGCATCCGGGGGCATAGCCAGACCAGCTGCAGATGACCCGTGGGGATGGCTTCTGGGAGACTATGAATGGCATTGCTGAGTCACAAGGGTCGGAAGTCTGGGAGAGGGGGATGCGGGCCTTCTGCCCCCACTAGCAAGAACCTCCATTGGGCAGGCCCAAGTGTTTGAGATGAAATGCACCTGTGTTTCCTCCCTAAGGGCTCAGTGGCCCTTAGTGTCCACAATTTGCTGTTGGGGACACCGCAGCTAAGAGAAGAACAGGAACACATCCTGGGCCTTCCAGCCAAACTGATGCTGGGGCACAGATGAAAGTAGGGTTGTCAGAATCTGCACCCCAGTGCATGTCTCTTGTGTTGCCTCTCCTGGGAACCGGGGTGATGTCAGCACCTCAGGGTGGGGAGCCAGGCATTTTTCAATCCTTCGCAGAATCCTTGGCTCCCATTCCTTGCTACCAATTCTTGCACTTTGCAGTATTTGAGAATGCGGTGACTAAACTCAGCCCCACTCTCTTCGCTTGCTGGGATGGACAGAGCCAGGCTTGGAGGCTGCCCTTGAGGCCTGGCGCTGGACATGCCCCCCGAAGACAGAGGTGCCTGACGTGGCTGCAGCTCACACCCAGTCCCGGATGGAAATCAGCTTTCACCGATCTGTCCATTGTGCCCACTGTGCGGGCTGACCTTGCTGTTGCCTGCCCCCTCCCCTATACCCTGGGAGTGTGACGTCACCACTGAGCCATCAGTGGCTCCTGGGCTCTTGGCCCCAGATGCCTGTTGTCTTCTGTTGAGATGCTTTTGTGAGAATCAGCTGTCTCTAAGTCAAGAGCTTGTCAAATCCCCAACCTTGAGCACCCAAACCCAGGTGAACCCTGGCCCAGGAGGGAGCCCAACCTGACCCATGCTCATTCTCATTGAAGTTGTCATTTGACCAAGGAACAACAGAGGTTTTGTGGTTTGGAGTTCAACCTTCCATTTTCTTATTCCCACAGGGGATGGCATGAGCCAATTTTTCAGGCTGCTATGAACACAAGGCAAGGGTTTTTGCCTCCGCAGCCACTGCCGTGTGATGTGCAAAGGGGAGCTTTGCTGAGCACTCGGCAAATGGTCTGCACAGCAGGTGAGCGTAGGACTGGACTCAGGAGAAGCTCTTCACTGCAGAACACGACGGGTGCAAATGGTGCCTAGCAGCCTTGTTTTGCACAGTGACTCCTGGGTGTGGGTTGAGCTGTTTCTGGTAGACGTGTTTCCATGCCCTAAATGCATGGGGTCAGGTTCACAAACACCTTCTCAAGTGGGGAATTCAGGGACTGAGCTTTTTGGAAGCCCAGATTTTGCAAGAGCCATATCCTTTGGTTCTATAGTGCAGGTTCCTCTGACTCTGCGGCTTATGGTGGACTTTAAGGGGGAAGTGTTTAGCTGATGTGAGGCCTGGGTCTGGGTGTAGCTGACCACTGTGTCCAGGGTGTTTGTGGCTGTTGGCTGAGCTGAGTGACCTGGGACTGGGGCCAGTCAGACCGGCCGTGGGTCAGCGCAGAGCACCCAGCACACAGGAGTCAGGTCTCTGCCTCCACCTGCTGTCCCTGTGTGTTCAAGGACTTGCTTCGGAGACTGTTTCTGCCACTTCCTTTTTTCCCAAGCAAAATATGTTCTGTGACTCTCTGGTTGGAAGTGAGCGTGGGATTTGTCTGGTTCTGCCTCCTTTTTGTTGTTTTTCATGTAGGATGAAAGCAAAGCTGAGGGAGCCAGACGGTTGCCGGTGTGTGCCTGGCAGCTCGCTGTTGATTTGGCTTCCTGCTTGCTTCTTTTTGTTCCGACATACCATCTGGCCTGGATGTGGGGAGAGTCAGCAAATGTGAGAGTGTGAATTAGGGGGCAAGGTGGGATTTTCTTAGCATGGAGTTGAGGAAGCGCTGTCTCAGTGTTGCATGGCTTTGCCCACAGGCTTCATGCCATGGATGGTTCTGAAAGCAGCTGCTGTGAGCCAGGACCTCCTTCAGATGCTCCTGGGCGAGGTGACGTTGGCGTCTGTGGGGGCAGATGAGAAGACCGAGGCAGACGCACCAACTCTGGCTGGATGTGTCCATGGCCGCCACGTAGTACGTGACCTCAGGATGTTGGGAGCCCTGGGGGGCTCTCGTAGGCTGCCAGCTGACCCAAACCTGGTTCCCAGGGCTGGTCCAACTGCACTTCTGGGGAATGTAGCACACCCCAGTCTCTTCATACCTTAGTCTGTGAGCCCCATTGTTCACCTTCCTCCGTGATCATGGGGGAGGAGCCACCCTCATGATGCGCTGGCTCCTCAACTTTGGAACTTGATTGGCAGCTCTTGTTACCTCCTCCAGAGCCTGCCTCCTGCCCCATCCTCACCCTCACTCTTGCTGGCCCTTCCCCCCAGTGCACACATACATGTGGGCACACACATGCACACTGTCATACATACCCTGATTGTCCATCCGTACTGTGGCCCCTCACCTCTCCTTGACCCGGTCACTCCAGCTGTAAGACCTCCTGCTTCCTCTCACTGGAGCTCACACACCTGCTGTCTTCTCCTTTCCTTCCATTCATTCTGAAATCCCTTCTGGTTGGACCCTGTGGACCTTCTTGAGGTTGTGGGCAGGCTGGGTCTCTAGGGAACATTCTCAGCCCTCCTCCAACAGCTGCTTCCTGGGTGATTCTCATGACCGGCTTCCTGGGCCCCCTTGCACCTGCCAGAGCTCCAGACTGGCTTCCTCCTCGCTGGTGGCTTCTTCATCTCCTTGGCTTCTCCTGTTGACTTTGTTTCTGTCCAGGGCTGGGGCTCTGTCTTGGCCTTGCCTCCTCCCGCGGTGACCCCAGTCCCCTAAGGAGTGCTCCTGTCTTATGTTCACATCTTTGTTATGTACTGGATGGCGCCATCCATGGTTTTCATGGATGGTGATTTTTAGAAGGGAAGGGGTGACTTGGGGCTTACATAGCACTGAGCCAGTCAGTGGGGACAATAAAGACTGGGTTGTGAGCTAAAGGCCCAGAGAGGCCATGAACAAGGCTTCTTGGTTCTGTGTCCCACTCCTTGCCTTTGCAGAGTGTTGCAAGGCCACGTTGTCTCCCCCAGCCCTGGTGTGAGAAAGGCGAGTGGATCACAGAGTATCCAGGAAGGATGCTGCTGGGCAGAGAGTCTGGTGTCTGAACTTTGGTGAAGGGACATTGTGCAGGATGCAGCCTCCTTCATACACATGCCTGTTGAGTGGACTTTAGGGGCTGTGTGAAGAGAAACTAAAGCTCCAACGAGGTTCTTCTTGCTTGCAGAGACTGCATCTGTGAGGTCTTCAGAAAGCCTCAAGGAGGAAGTGACGATTGACCAGACCCTCAAGGGTCAGGATGCAGAGCCTTGGCAGTAGCCAAGGTCAGGACACCCCAGGCACAGGGAACAGCTCGCGTGAAAGCCCTGAGGTCCTCACAGAGCTTATGCATAATAAAAAAAAGAAGGCTTTGCACGGATTTCAAATTTAAAAATGTGCCCTCACAGAAGAACCTGTGAGTCCCTTCACCATGAAGTGCCCTCCTGGGGACTGTGGTTGGGAAACCAGTTCTAAAGAGAAGCATTTTGTTTGAACTACTGCAGTTCAAGACTAACCCTCACTGCTACCAGTCGGTCTGGTCTGCCACAGCCTTCAGTGGAGGTGTCCTCGGAGCCGAGCTGTTTTCTGAGGGCTGGGTCTAAGTCAGCGAGCCTCGCCTCTGCCCATCAGCTCCCCGCTCTCTCAGAACTCTAGGGTTTTACCTGTCCACACCTGTATGTCAGGGGTGTGTGCTTGTCCCGGGTGCAGACCAGGGCACTGCCCCTCCTTCACCTTCTTCTGACTGGATGTTCTTGACTGGGCAGGGTGATCTATGATTGCCGCCACTCCCTGTTTCTACCCATTGACCCTGGGGTTCACTTTCTCTACTTTTCTTCAGGGGACAACTGGAACAAAAAAAATGAGAAATGGATTTATCTATCTGTTTATTTTTTTAAAAAGATTTATTTATCTGAAAGACTTAGATACATCTTCCACTTGCTCATTCACTCTCCAGTGGCCTCAGTGGCAGGGGCTGGGCCAGACTGAAGCTAGGAGCCTGGAACTCCAGCTGGGTCTTCTATGTGAGTGCAAGGACCTGGGCGCTTTGGCCATCTCCTACTTTCCAGGAGCATTAGAAGGATTGAAAGTGGAGCAGCGGGGGCTTGAACTGACGCTCCCGCATGGGATCTGTTGGTGGAGATGCAGCCACTCAGCCATCACATCTCCTGGGGACAGCCTCGCCCTCCACCAGAGCAGCCCCCTCCCTCCAGAGCAGTCCCCTCCCACCAGAGGCGCAGGCCTGGAGCTTCTGCAGGAGGGGCTGCCATCCTGCCCCTCTCTCGTTGCAGTCACCTGCACTGTGAGTTGACCCAAATCCCATGTGCCCATTCCTGGTCCTGACTGACAATGCTGCATTTGACCCATTGCCACATGTGGCTTCCCAAAGCCTCCTTGTTAGCTGCCCCCATCCTTACCTGCCCAGACCTGCTTGGCCATGTCTGGTGACCACTCTGATTTCCATCTTGCAGCCACAGCCTGTGCCTGGCGTCGACACACAAACCCCTCAGCCAGCCCCTGTTCCTTCTCATTCTTCTGACGCTCGGCTGCCAGGCTGCCAGGCTGCCAGAATGCCAGCCTCTGTGGGTGCTGTGTGCATTGCTTGTGCCTGTGTGTGTGGGTGTGTGGGGTGTGCCTGTGTGGAATACGTGCTTAGCATGTGTGTGTGTACGGTGTGTGTGTATGACATGTGCGTGGTGGCTGTGATGTGTGTCTGTGCAGCCTGTGGTGTATGCGTGTGTGTGTGTGTGAAGAGCAGGGAGTCTGAGGCCCACTCTGGCTGTGCTGGTGAAGCGCCTGGTGACTGACTGTCACAAGCCACAGCCCTACACGTGTGTGCTGAGTGACAGCTGACGAGCATCTCCTGGGCAGGTGTGCTGATGTTCACAGGTTTTCACGTCTCCCCTCATTTGGGCAACAAGAACATGGAGCGGCTTAAAGAAGGGCCGACAGGCAGTGCACCCCAGGGTCCCTTTCGATCCCAGCCCCTGAGGCCTTTCACTGAGTGTTGCTGCCACTTTATTTTATTTCCATTTGGGTCACCAGGTCTCCCATGTCTGTGTATGCCATTGGGAAACCGCAGCAGTGGTCCTGGGGTCTCAAAGCCATGCTGCCTTGGGTGTCTGGGTTCAGAGGGGTGTGCGCTACAGTTCTCTCTTGGGGATGGAGCTGGGATGATCTGTCAGTATTAGGCGTTTTGTTGAGACCCTGTGGCCTGGAGCCAAAAGGTGGAGCTGGCTGCAAAGCCCCTGGTGTGAGGCCCAGAGCCAGGGAGTCTCGAGATGAGATGACCGAGGCTGCAAGATGCACAAGCAAACCCTGATATTCATCCCTGTTTTGCAAAGGCTCTGCTGCTCCTTCTCAGGCATAGCCACCTTTAATGCAAGCAGACAGATGAGTTGCATGGCTGCATGGAGGGTCTGTCACCACTGTTTCTGTCCTCTCCCTCACCCATGTGAGAGCTGGCATGTAACGAGTGCAGCTGTGTGTGGCCAGTGCAGGGTCCAGTCCTTGGGTCCTCAGGTAGAGGCAAACCAGAAAAATGCCAGAGTGGCCAGGTTTGACCCAGCTAGCTAAGACAGCCAGAAAAATACACTATGACCTGCAGCTGCCCCATGCCATCTGAGGACACTGTGTGGCCAGTCTTTAATTTTTTCTATAAATCCAGACATTAAATTTTTAAGTCACTGAATGATACTTCAAACTGTCCTTCCCTTGTACACCCCAGGGCCCCACTAGACCCTTAATTTGTCATATTTTGAGAGTGGATGTACCTATTTATTTATGTCTTTGCTGGTCAGGGTATTTATCTTAGGAACAATTAAATGATTGAAATAGCATGGTGATTTCACTGGGTTACGTGTGTTGTAGATGGATGTTCTTTCCGAAGTGCTGGGCGTGCGTGTTCTAACTGAACTGCATGATATTTTTTCCCCCACTTGGTTATTTTCTCTATTTATTTTGAATTTGGGAAAATAGTTTTAGAATTCAACTGTGATTTTATATGTTTAACTTGACAGGGGTGACTGTGGGAAGTGGGGACATTTTGATGCCCTTGATTTGGGTGAGCAGAGCATTGGCACTAGAAGCCTGGGGCACCCCAGGAGGTGTGCGTAGGGCGTTAGTGAGGGGCAGGTGTCACGTTGGGAGCTGTGAGCCCAGCACCCCGAGGTGGGCCTCCTTTGGACTTTCCGTCTCAGCTGGATGTTCACTACAAGAAGCGTCCCTGTCAGTTCCGGATGTCTGGTCTGCACTGTTGTGTCCTGACTTCAAGGTGCCTGTTGGGGTCTTTCCCCTGGAAATAAAGTGGCAGAAATGGATGTGTTTGTGTTTGACTTTAGCTGCGTCTGTCACAATTTTCCCTATTCTGTGGACCTGGTCCTTCTCAGGAGGAGGAGAAGATGGTAGGGGAGAGGGTGCAGGGCGTGTGGGGACATGCCTGAAGAGTGCGCAGGAGGGACAGCGTCCACCAGCCATGACTACTCCTCCTTTGGGTCCTCCGGCTGGGCCTTGCCGTCTAGCCTGCACAACAGGGAGGCTGTCCATGGCCCTTGGGAGCCTGGTCCTGCCTCACCATTGTCTGCTCCTGCTCCCACCTATGGCTCCACCACACCTTACCTTCTAGAACTTTCGTCCCTGGCTACCCACTCAGACCTCTTCCTCCTCCAGGGATGTGCTTTTCCTCTTACTTTTCTGTCCGCACCCTCCAGAGAGCAACCCTCACCGCTGCCACTCCCTCGGCTCCTGTGCCCTCACCTCTGCCATCCTACACTCTCCCTGGGTGACAGCCGTGTCATCTTCAGAACTGCTCTTGCCAAAGTCCTTGCACCGTGGGACACTCTGAGCCGTTGGCTCCAACCCCTGGACATTTCATCTCATACCTTGGTCTCTTCCTGGGCTCCAGTGCTCATGGTACCTTCTCTTCCCACCCTCCCATCAGTATATTGCAGGGCTAGGATTTCAGATTTCATTTTCCCATTGACACTTTTCCTTTTCCCCCTTCCCTCCCTCCCTCCTGTCCTCCCTTTCTTTCTCTCTCACCAAAAGAAGATTTATTTATTTATTTGAAGGCAGCGTTACTGAGAGAGTGAGCAAGCAAGAGAGAGATTGTCTATTCACTGGATCACTTCCCAAGCAGTCACAACAACCAAGGTATGGCCAGGCCAAACCCAGGAGCCAATGACCCCATCCAGGTCTCCCCAATGGGTGGCAGGGGCCTATGTACTTGGGCCATCACCTGCTGCCTTCCCGGGTGAGCTGGGTCATAAGTGAGCATCTGGGACTTGAACCTTTCTCTGAGTCAAACTAGCCATCTCTGTGTGCCCTCCTTTGCCAGGAATATCAAGTAGGGTGGTTGGGGTTGGAAAAGCTGAAGCAAGAGATGCTGCTTGTCTAGCGTCCTGGGTGCTGGAAGTCCAAGATGACGGTTCACAGGGTGTTCCCCCTGCGAAACTGTGTTCTCACAGGTTGATCCTGTATGCGTTTCTGTGTTTCATTTTCACCCCTATTTCTTTTCTTCTTGAAAAAAATGTTATTTGAGGGGCAGAAAGACAGACTAAGCTCTGTCTTCTGGTTCACTCCCCATGGGCTTGCAAAGGTGTGGGCTGAGGGGTTGAAGCTGGGAGCTAGGAACTCCACCCAGGCCTCACAGGTGGGTGACCCAACCATCGCTTGAGCCATGGCTGCTGTCTCCCAGGGTGTGCCTTAGCAGGAAGCTGGGGTCAGGAGTCTGAGCCGGGTATCACACCGAGTTCTCTGACATGGCACATTGATGTCATCACAGATAGGACAAACATCTGCCCTTCTTTTTTAAGCCTGCAGTTATGCTGAATTAAGGCACACTCTAATAACCTTGCTTGTAATATAATCTCCAAGAATGCTTGTAAATAGGGTATGTGGGGTTAAGAATTCAGCATGTAGGTGTGGGCAGGGTGGGGAGGCACCTTTACACCCCCTATCAGCGTGCGGTTTCAATTGCATCTCTGTTGCTCCCTAGAAGTTCCTGTAGCTGGGCCTTTCCACCATGGCCTGCACTCAAATTCCTTCCCATCAATTGGTTTCAGGGTGAAATGAGGAAAACAAAACCTTCAGGCCTGGCTCCCTCCCATCCCCCTTGGTGACATCACCATTATTCCAGTGTCGCAGACTCCGAGCTGGGGAGTTCTCCACTCCCTTCCTTCCTGCGCTCCTTCTGGGGAAGCCTGAGTTGTACTACTTTCCTCTAACCTTTCCTCTCCCCTGTGCCTGGGTGGGATCTCCCTGCACGTTCTCTGGATCCAGAGTGGGCTCTGGAACACAGCTGCATGTCCTAGAACTCGGCTGCTCATGGTTCCAGAAGCTTCTGTTTCCTTCCATGTGGTCTACAAGTTCCTTTCCGTGACTCACGAGGCTGTGGTGCCTGAGGACCCCTCTGACTTCCCACCACACCCTTGCCTTCTCACAGACACCAGGTCCTGTTCTTTCGGTTAGCCATGTCCCTTCTTCCTTGTTTCTCCAGATCTTTGCATGGCCACCCCCCACATCACTGATGGTGCATTCACATGTCCCATATCATTTTTATATGGCCAAAGCCAGAGGCAGCTCATACCACAGACACCCATGGTCTATGTTTAAGATCCAAGTATGGGCAGATTGGTTTCTTTTTGGCTGATAGCCAGGGTCCTTTCCGTGGCCATCCCGCTGTGTGAGTCTGTGTCCTCTCACCTGTCATAATCCATGTGATCACATTTAATCTTGATCCCCTCTCTGAAAGACACCCCTCTCCAAATACAGCCATACACAGTCTGTAACCGGGTCCCCTCTGGAAGCGCTCTCCCTCACACCCCTCCCCATTCCTTGTTTCTTCTCTACACTACACTTTTCCCTATGTCATGGATACACAGGTGTCTCTCTGTTGATCATGTCTCCCCATGATCTTCCTCCTCCTTTCTTTCATAGCAGATCAAGCACTGGCCCTCACACAGGAATTTGCCACAGTTTGCACAAATAAATCAGCCTGTGATTTGAGGAAGCTGAACCAGGGAGTGCTTGATTTAATGAACAGGAGGGTAGTCCTGTGACCCCAGAGCTAGGTTAGCCTCCCTCCCCACCACTGCCACCACATCAGGAGAGGGTAGAAATTCCAAGAGCCTCTGTCTCCTGCCCCAAACTGTGGGCTCCTTGAGAGGGTATGGCCTGCACTGGGCGGTTGAGCTAGCCTTCATGTCTCTTTGCCTTGCCCTAAAGCGACATGGCTGCCTCAAAGGCAAGTGGAGACGGTGTTGTGGAGTGTGAGAGATCACACTGGACACAGTGTAGGATTTAGGAAGTCTTTATTGGCCAAGCTTGGTGACAGCAGCTCCTGCCACACTCCAGGAGCCATTTTTTTAAAAAAAAATTAGTAGTATTTTTTTATTGGAAAGGCAGATGTACAGAGAGGAGGGGCAGATATACAGAGAGGAAGATCTTCCATCTGATGGTTCACTCCTCAAGCAGCTGCAATGGCTGGAGATGAGCCAATCCGAAGCCAGGACCCAGGAGCTTCTTCCGGGTCTCCCATGTTGGTGCAGGGTCCCAAGGCTTTAGGCCATCCTCGACTGCTTTCCCATCCACAGGCAGGGAGCTGGATGGGAAGCAGGGCCACCGGGACTAGAACCAGTGACCATATGGGATCCTGGCATGTGCAAGGTGAGAACTTTAGCTGCTATGCTATCGCACCGGGCCCAAGCCACTGGGTTTATAACCTCTCACCCTCCAGTCACATTGAGAGCCATACAGTATAAACTTTCCATGCATTCAATTAACTAAGTGGCAGGAAGAGGGCTGCCAGAGTCCAAAGTTTCCATGTAGCTAATTAACCTAAAGCAACATGATAGGAGCAGGAGGGGCCAGGTGCATGGAGCCTCTGGAACCATTTCCATTCTGTCAACTAACGAGTGGCATGGGAGGCAGGCTGGGAGAGGCGCACGCAAGGGGCCGCCGTAGCTTGTTTTGTGCACTCAGTTAACTTGAATGGCTGAAGAGGAGGCAGGAAGGGCAGGTTGTGGAGCCTCCTTCTCTGTGCTGCTCCTGCTGTGTACTAACCAGCAGGATGGTGCTAGCTCTCAAACAGTGGCACCCCATCACATCGGTCTCTTCCGCTTTTCTTGAGACTGGGTGGGAAGGACGGGGTTGTCACAGCAGGAAGCAATATGGTCTCTCTCCAAGGCCACCTGCAGGGCCAGCAAAGGAAGCAAGCTTTTGTTTTTCTAATAGGACACCCAAAAATCTATCTCTGGGGGCCAGTGTCATGGCCTAGTGGGTAAAGCTGCCCCCTACAAGCCACAGCGGTAAGGGGGCAGAGGCTGCTGGGTGCTGTGCCATGGGTTTCCCTCCCAGGGAGCTGTCCAATAACCAGCTGATCACGACTTGCTCTGTGTATTTTGTCTAATGCCCATTTTAACAACTGTAGAATTATCCCCATCTTTGCAACAGACACAGTGGTCTGTATCAGACTATGAAGACGCTAAAGAGGACCAGGGCAGTGGGACCGAGGGCTAAGCCTTCCCTTGTGCAAGCATCACATATGGGCACTTGTTAATGTCCACCTGCTCAACTCTGCCCCAGCTTCTTACTAATGTTCTGGGATAGCAGTGGAACATGGCTTAAGTCCTTGGGCTCCTGCAACCAGGTGGGAGACCCCAAAGAAGCTGCTCTCAGATCCCAGCTTTGAATCGACACAGTTCATCCATTGCTGCCATTTGTGTGAGTAAACCAGTGGGTGGAAGATCCCTTTCTTTTTGTCTCTCCCAACTAACTCTGCTTTTCAAGTAAAAATGAATAAATTCTTAAAAAGGAAAATAAAAAGATGACAACTCATCCCTGTACCTCAGCCTGATGATAATTTTGTCTGGGCACACAGTGGAGATTGAATTATCTGATGCTGATATCATGTGCTTACTCAGCACTCAGCGATGCTGTTCCATGAGCCGGTTCTCTAAGGTGGGCAAAGGTGGGCTCAGGTGGAAAACCACCACAGCCACACCCATACCTGTAATAGTGTTCTAAGCAATCCCAGTGGTTCTGTTCAAACTTCATGGTCAATGTCTGAAGCGTGACCCAACCTACTTTCATCTGGCACCTGTGGCCAGCAGGCCACACCCAGCTCTTGGATGACCAGCCCTGCCACTGTTGACAGTCTTATTGGCAGAGGAGAGCTGGGTCTTGCTGACTTCCTGGGGCACTGTCATTTGTCTTCATTGAGATGGAAACAGGCACTTAGCAATTAGATTTCTTGCAGGGATGAGAACTAGGCTGCGGAAAATTAGATAATGTGTTTGTGAGTGTGTGGAGCGGTGGCACTTCTGGTCATGTTGACTCATCCCAGGGAAGCGAGGCAGAGAAGGGGACCTGGGAAGTCAACTGGTGCTGCATCCACTCTCCGCAGACGGTAAAACTAGGTCTCAACAGAGGTGTTGTCATACCTGAAGCAAGGCTTTCCTTGCCCATTTGTTTAGGGGTTGGCACTGTGGTGTTAGCAGGCTAAGCATCTACCTGCACTGCTGGAGTCTTCTATGGGTACTGGTTGAACCCTGGGTGCTCCAATTCCTGATCCAGCTCCACACTCGTGGCATGCAAAAGCGGTGGAGGACGGCTCAAGTCCTTGGACCCCTGCACCTGCACAGGAAACCCAGAACAAACTCCTCACACCTAGCTTTAGATCAGCTCAGTTCTGGCTGTTGCACTTATTCAAGGGAATAAATGATCAGATGGAAGATCCTCTCTCTCTCTCTCTCTTCTCTTTAACTCTGCTTTTCAAATAAAAAGCACTATCTTTCTGTGTTACATCCTGGAAATGTGTGAGAGAATATCTAAAACATGAAAAGCAAAGAGTCAGAAAGTCTGGAGCTCCAGGGTTCTAACCCCCAACTCTGCTGCATGGAAGTCTAGCGGGAGGAACACTCCCTGCAGGAGGTATAGTGCCGTGGGTCAGTCACTTACACTTCGCCCGGAAAGTGCTGCACAGGCAGGTCTTTGTTGAACACTATCGAGTTCCAACCTTCCTGGACCCTTACTCGAGGACTGAAGATGACGGGGAGACAGGCTTCTGCAGTGCCAGGGGATGTCGCTGCAATGGAACAAGACTGAAAAGAGACTGATGGTGCTCTTGTGACATAAGCAGAGCTTTCCAGACCTTGACGCGTGGCAGTGGCAGCCCAGGGCTCCTGGGAGACAGGAAATGCTAAATGTGGACAGGAGCCTGGTGGGTGGGTAGGAGACTGTTGCTCGACACAAGAGGATCATACAGTCCAACGTGGCAGGATGGAGAGACAAGACCTACAAAGGATGAACATCTGTGTGCTTCCGGAATTCTTGTCCTGAGGCACCGAGTGCCAACATAGATAGCATTTGAGAGTGGGGATTTTGGGAGATCAGTAGGTCACAAGAATGGAGCTCTTATCAGTGCAATCAGTGTTCTTCAAAGAAGAGCTGTGGAGCTGTCCTTGTGCTGCAGCTTGGCAAGCTGCTTCCTATGATGCCACTATCCCATACGAACATGGGCTTCCCCACTTCTGACCCCACTCCCCACCAATGTACCTGGGAGCCTGCTTGCCTTAGTCGCTTTTCAAAATCCCTTCCCTTAAGATCATGATGTTGGCAATGCCTGAATTTTGGAGAAAAGATATGCTTGAGCCACAGCATTTTACCCCTGGCCTCCCAAGATCCATGCCCTTCTCCTACACTGAATGCCATCATTCCATCCCCATAGTCCCACGTTCTTACCTGGTTCCACATCAGTGTTGAAGGCCAAATAAGTCTTGTTTAAGCATCTCATGAATGAGACCCAAGGTGTGTGGTTTGTCCTTAATCCCCTCAGCCCTTTGTGATTCTATGGCATCAAGCATGCTAGGTGTGTCCAAGAGACCATGGATACTCCTGATTGAAAAGGGATTGGCTGGCAGGAAGGAGCAAGTATCAGGTCCCAAACAAGCCCCAATCTCAGCAGGTGACAACAATATTAGACTTTTTAAATATTAAATTTATTTGAAAGTCAGAGAAAGAGAAAGTGATCTTGCGTCTGCTGGCTTACTTCCCAGATGACCCTAACTGTCAGCTCTAGGCCAGGACAAAGCCGAGAGCTTCCGGTTGCCCACCAATCTGCTGTAACCTCATGATCCTGTGCCTGTCAGCCCCAGCCACCAATCCCTTGTGGTCCCTTTCCCTAATCCCTGCCCACCACTGAACCGACCATTTCCTTCAGCCCCCAGAATCCTATCCACCAATCCCTCAGGACCCACCTTATCGGCCAATCCTGCTCGGTCCTCCTGCACTCTCCAAGATCCACCCTGAGGATATAAAATGGGCTGTGCCGAGTCATGCTCTCTGCCTGCACTCCCTCCCGCCACCCTTACCCATGTTGGAATAAAAAAAAGCCTCCTTCTTGGCTTACTGTTCCTGGTGTTTCAGCTTGTTGCACCAAACTGAAAAGAGCTAAAAGAGTTCACATTAGCTAAATAGCCGACAGATGGAAGGTGGCCCACGCGCCTGAGTCCCTGTACCCACATGGGAGACTCATCAGTCTCCGGGCGATATTTGAGTCAGTCCTCACATTCCTCCCTTTTGTGATGTATAAAGGAAAAGAGGCACTGTTCTGTAGGGTTTTCGAGCTGAATTTGGAGGTAGTGCTCTCTAGGCAGGGTCTCAAAGTGGCCGGGGGAGACATCAGGAGAGGCTCATAGCCCTGCACCCCCAGGAGTGGGAAAGATCAGGAGGGGCTCGTGGCCCTGTCCCCCCCCCCAAAAAAAACGGTTAACGTTTGGCAATCTTTGATGTCTAATAAGTTTTTCACGTTTGGCTCAACAACCTCCTGTTTATTAACGTAAAAGCAACGCTCCTCTTGGAGGAACATGCAGGCGCCTCCCTCTCTTGCAGTAAGGAGGTCCAGGACCCTTCTGTTTTGGAGAGTTACCTGTACCAGAGGGGTAAGTTGGCAATGGAGAGGCCAGCGAGAGAGCAGTGTTATCGAGGGCTGATTTATGCTTGATTGAGGTGATCCAGTATCCAAAGTTCCCTGCTGCTGCCCCGACAGAAGACAGGGAAGTGGCCATGGACACCCCAAGTACAGGGAGGACAGCTCTGGTAAAGGACGCTTTCATGAGAGTTCTCCCCACTCAGGAAGAACAACTGGGACACAATGATTGGTGCTGTGACTGCTCAGCTTTCCTGCCATCTGGCTCTGTGCCCAGGGAGGGCCATTACCAGAACCTGGCTCCATCCAGCCGTGAACCCAGAGGTGTGCTCATGGAAGCCGTCTTGTCTGTGTGGAGCAAGCAAGTCAACCCCTATCCTTCTGAATGCTCTAAGTCTCATGCACATACTAGGATAGGTAAATTCTCTGTCCCTCGGCCCTGGGGGTTTTGGGAGCGATTAGTGTATCCGCGCTCTCCCAATCGGGTGTGGTTTCCACTGTTTGGGGATTGGTTCCATAAACCCCGGCAGGGTACTGCGTTCTCTCACTGGCTGGCTCCTGTTCCTCAAAGTGACAGCTTCTAACTCAGGTTGCCTTTTTGGGGCTTTAGCTGCTCTCTGACTCGTGGGGTGACAACCCTCTGAAAACTATTCCACTGTCACTATCCTGACCTGAGAGAAGCTAGGGGACATTCTCATTTCTCTGCATGTCAGGCCATGTTCCATTGTTACAATGGGACTTGAGTCTGTTAACCATGGAAGCTGCCTCTTCTTTGCGCATCCTGCCCTGGCCCCGACAGCCCCTTAAGCTGTCTCCTAGCCAAATTAAAGACCCTTCAATTGAATGGTTATTTAAAACGTAAAGGTCTTTGTGTGGAGTGGAGGACAACCGGCATGGTGTAAAGTCTGCAGGTGGAGCCGCAGGAAGGACAATGAGATCCAAGGGAAGCAGGTGTCCAAGGGGGCACAGGATCCAGAATGGCGGGGTCTCACCAGTCTCCAGGGGATATCCAAGTCACTGGTCACACCATCAGTTTTCCCAGACAATTAGCAAGAAACCGGATTGAAAGTAGAGCAGCTAGGACACTAACTGGCACCCCTAGGGGATGCTGCTGTGGCAGGAGGTGGCTTTACCCGCTATGCCACAAAGCTGGCCCCACACAATAGACTTTAAGACTTGAGAAAAACTTCTTCCAGACATATGGGAGCAAGGGTCTGGTTCTCATGGTTCTAGAGGCTCCTGTCCCTTTGCGTCTTGTGGGTTGCCGAGGGGATCTACAGCTCTGTAAGTTGGTGGCGTACAGTTACAGCGTCTTGGAGGTGGTTCTGCCTCCAAAGCTCCACTACTCATTGCCCGAGTGCAGGTTGTCTGTGGCGGCTTTACCCCATGGCCGCTGTCTCCCTGGGTCCCTGAGCTGTCTGACACACTGCATGCCCCCATGGTTCCTGCGCCCTGAACTACGGCAATGTTGG
Organism: Ochotona curzoniae; assembly: GCF_017591425.1. Lineage (NCBI taxonomy): Eukaryota > Metazoa > Chordata > Mammalia > Lagomorpha > Ochotonidae > Ochotona > Ochotona curzoniae. Next base: position 1,125,108 of record NW_024466313.1, read on the forward strand.
AACAAGATGGTCAACTGGCACGGCTTGCTGCTGTGTCCTCTGGAGCAATGGCCTGACCTCCCCAGCAACCTGGGCTCACTGGAGCCACAGCGGAGGGCTGTGACGCTGGATGCTAGCTGAGACAATGATCCAGACTTCTAGCAGTGAAGAGCCTGGAAGGGCCACAGATGGCCCAGCTCTTTTCCCCCTGGTCCTGTGGTCCTGTGCTGGGCGTGGCATCCACAGATCATGACTACAAAGCCTTGGTAGGCACCCTCTCACTGTCTCCGTGAGAGCCCTGGCCCTCTGGTCCTGTGATGGGCATGGCAGCTGCTGACCGTGCCAAGACAGCCTTGGTGGGCACCCTCTCACTGTCTCCATGAGTAGCATCTGGCTTTCCTCTGTCCTCATTAATCACATTATCAAATGCCTGCCTGGCCGTAATCTTGGTTTATTTCTTAACTGTGCCTCTTGTTCTTGTTCTTCACTCGGCCAAGCTGGCAGTTTTCCAAGTGTTTCACTTTTTTGCTTTTTTTAAGGCATGAATTCTCCAAGAATGGGTTTCTCTGCTCCTACATTTCCCTATTGACACTTCAGAGAACCCAGGCAGCTTGCCGCACGCTCACGGAGCTCTCCTGCCAATACCATAGCTCGCAGCTGCGCAGTTCTGTCTTGTGCCCAGGGCTGGGCTGGGCTGGGCTGCTGTCCAACGAGGGTGGCCTTTCCTCCAGTGTCCAGTCCTCTGCTCCCTGGGCCTGTGTCAGCTCTCATCCAAATAACCTCCCCATCATGTCCAGCAAGCAAAACTTTCGCTCCGTCTGTTGATCTCTCGCAGTCACCCTTGTCTCACGGCCACACCATCATGGAGCGGGCAGATTAGCTGTACTAGAGAGCAGCTGGTGGTTGACTGGATAACCAGAGACTGGTCCAGCTAAGTGGACACATCCCATTCGGTGCCATACATTTCCTGCTGCAAAAGCAATTGGGAAATGAGAAATGGGGTGGATGTTTGTTGCAGAGCTTGAGTCACCCCTTGGGATGCTCGTATTCCCTATCAGAGGGTTTCATTTCAGGCCTGGCTGCAGCTCCTGCCTGGAAAGCAGCATGCGATGGTGCAAGAGCCTGGGTCCCTGCGGCCCAGGAGGGAGACCTGGACTGCATTCTGGGCTCAGATTTCAGTCTGATCCAACCTTGTAGGCATCTGGGGAGTGAACCAGTGGATAGGAGATCTCTGCCTGGCTCTCTCTCTGCCCTTCAAATGAAAATAAATATACAATTTTTTTTTGTATCAAGGGTCTGATAAAAATTTGTTTACCCTTGGGGTCTGCACATTGACACAACCGGCTAACACTCCACCTCCAAGTGCCAGCATTCCATTTGGATGCTAATTTGAGTCTTGGCTGCTCCGCTTCCCATTCATTTGCCTGCTTATCGCCCAAAAAGCAGAAGAAGATGGCCCAAAGCCTTGGGACCCTGCACTCACATAGCAGACTCAGAAGAAAGTTCTGGTTCCTGGCTTTGAATCAGCTTAGCTTGTCATTTGGGGAGTGAGCCAGCAGATGGAAGATCAAGATTTCTCTCTCTCTCTCTCTCCATCTCTCTCATCTCTCTTTCCAGTAAAAGTACACAAAATCTTAAAAAAATGTATTGCTTGCCCTCCTGAGAAAGGCCATGTCAACACTGCTCAACTCCTTCCTCTATATTTGCACACGTTTTTAGGCTGCTAATTGCTGAACCTTCTTCCTGTTTGGGGGAAGCGTCTTGGTAGAAGTCCAATCCCATCTCACTCTACAAACTCAAAGGTTCCTTCCTTTACTTCTTTTCTAGCCACCGTAAGGCCCAAGGGAAGCCCATCAGGGACTCCAATCTTGATCCTGGTGAATCATGGGTGACAAGGGCAGAGCGGCTGGGTACTCTGGCTGGGCTGTTTTCACACACTTCCCTGTGCCCTGGGCTTTGTCATGGCCTCCTTCTCATTGATTCTGTCAGCGATCTGACATCTTCCCGCTATTGCTGCCTGTGTCTCGTGTTGTAAGTTTACCCCGAGTCAGTGTCTGTTGATTGTAACCGTAAGCCCTAATTTGTATCAGCAGGAAGTTGACAGCAAAAATCAAATGGTGAAATGTTAGATGCATTACATTCTGAGCCAAGGCTGATTTTGTTCTCTGGGTATGTTTGCCAAGTCTGAGCATAGCTTAGGTTTTCCTGGCTGGAGGAGAGGGTTGTGCTAGGGGGTAGAGGCTGGGAACATTTTCAGCTTTTTACACAGTACACAAGGCAGTTTTCTCACTGTTAGAAAGAAATTATTCAGTCCAAAATACCAATAATGCTAAGATGAAGAGACGCCGAAGAAACAAGATAAGGGGATCAGCACTGTGACAGATTGGGTTAAACTACTGCCTGCAGTGCTGGCATTACATGGAAGTGCTGGTTCAAGGCCCAGCTGCTGCACTTCCAATCCAGCTCCCTGCTGATTTCCCAGGGAAAGCAGCCGACCCAAGTGCTTGGGCCAATGCTCCTTCCTCCACACCCCAGCCAGCAGCAGTGCTGGGAGCACTCCTAGCTCTTGGCTCCAGTTTGACATAGTTCTGGCTATTGTGGACATTTGAAGAGTGAACCAGCAGATGGAAGGTCTCTCTTTCTTCCCTTTTCTTTCTATAATTCTGCCTTTCATCAGGAGGGTCTAAAGAGCATAATAAAAGGAGTGGAAAAGCAAGGACTGGAATGGACAAAATGAGATGTTTATTATTAACAGGCACTAAGGATGACTATCTGAAAATAATATTCAGGAAAGCCATTAGAACCATAAATAGCTCGTTAAGGATGCTGGATATAAGATCAATACACACGAGTCAACAAGACACAGACATTAGCCACTTGAAAGGGAATTATATCAGTTGTTAGATTCAGCAAGGCGGCAGCTGAGTGAGCGTCTCCACTCGTCTTGTGCTCACGGAGACATCAGCCTGCCAAGCTGTGGATGCACCTTCGCAGAAGCCAAGTGAGAGGTTACAATTCCTCAGTCGAACAGGAAGACATGACACATTGAAGAAAGCAGGAAAGTGCCACCTCCCTGCTTTCCCACTCCAAGCAGCACAACCTGGAGAGAAACGTTCCTGCTTGGAGGAGGGAGAAGGAATTAAGTCCAACCCTCGTAACCACTCCCAGTACCAGGCTCATCACTGAAAGGCAGCGGTGGGCAGTGCCCCTGTCCAACCAGGGTATGAAGACCGAGCCTCTGGAGAACAATATCATTCAGCACTCTCCCACAACCCCAAGCTGAGCAGGCAAAGAGGAAAATCACCCACTGGGACCCTTGGGTGGCACATTCTCAGTGGCTTAACCTAACCAGACCTCTCTTACCCCAACTACAGGGTACGAAGCCTGTCCATTTGCTGACCCTCAGCCTGGGAAAACAACTAGACAACAGAGGGAGTACGACCCTGAATGCGCACCATCTTTGAAATGTGATGTCGTGCTCCGTCTGCAGCAGCTGCAGCCCATGAAGCTGCATCCCAACTGGCAATGTTCCAGGGGTTTGGTGTGGTAGCCTAGCAGCTAAAGTCCTTGCCTTGCACATGCCATGATCCCATATGGGTGCCGGTTCTAATCCTGGCGACCCCACTTCCCATCCAGCTCTCTGCTTGTGGCCTGGGAAAGCAGTTGAGGATGGCCCAAAGTCTTGGAACCGTGCACCCACTTGAGAGTCCCGGAAGAAGCTCCTGGCTTCTGGCTTCAGATTGGCGCAGCTCCAGCCATTGTGGCCACTTAGGGAGTGAATCATTGGATGGAAGACCTTCCTCTCTGTCTCTCCTCCTCTCTATGTATCTGACTTTGCAATAAAAATAAATAAATCTTGTAAAAAATGAGGGCAAAGAAGCAGAAGTTTACAGATCACCTAAGTTTAAATGAGTAATTTCAAGGAAGCATAATGAGATTCTAGAACATTGCACAGACAAATCAATAACACCAGATGGACAATTCATGATATGAATAAGAAATTCTGCTGAAAGGATCCTGAAAAAAGAACCAGCAAGATGGTTTGGAACTAAAAACTCATTAGTTAAAATTAAAAATGTAATTGAGAGCCTGAACAGCAAAATCGGGCTCATTCCCTTGTGGTCAGAAGAGATACATGATATGATTTCAGTTTAAAAACAATTCGTTGAGACTGGCTTTCTGGCCTAGCATACAGTCTATCCCGATGCAGATTCGCTGATGGAAAGGCTGTGCAATGAAACGCTCTGTGGATACCAATAAATCCATTTGTAGTACAGATTAGCTCTGTGGTTTCTCCACTGATTTTTTTGTCTAGTTCATCTGTCCATGGATGAAAGTGGGGGTGCTGAAGTTCCCCCATTTTATTGTATTGGAGCCCATATCCCCCAGCAGCCCTGGGGACACACACACATATGCTGTGTTAACATCTTCTCATTGAACCGATTCCTTAATCATTACATGGTGCCCTTTTCAGCGTCTTTTAGCATTTTTGTGTTAAAGTCTATTTTTTTTTTCTGATAATAGGGCGGATACTCCTGTTCATTATTATTTTCTGTGAGCGTGGGATGCCTTTCTCTGCACCCCCTGCCAACCCTTCATACCAGACTCAGTGTCCGTAGGAACCATGGACTTACCCCTTCGATACAAGCGCCCCGTGCTGCAGGCCATAGCAGCTTCCACTCACCCTGTGAATCACTGGACACCATTGTAGGGGCAAGGGAAGAAAGCAACGTGCCCTTCCCATCTCAGAGAGCCAGGGGTACTCTGCCACCTGCTAGTGTTCCAGGCTGGACTCTTTCACATCAGTGGGGTCTGTGAGGTTCTCCCTCAGGCAACACCACCAGTGACCTAGGCTCCCCCCTCACTCCAAGAAGACAGGGTCTTCTCTAGCCCCCTGATTGTACGAGTCGCTGGCAGTGTCCCACTCCTAGCTGCCGTGTGACTGTACCGTCTCCACTGCTCCAGCATCTCTCCTCTGTCTGCAGAATTTTCACAGCAAAGGTCTCTCCACGCATCCCCTGGAAATGTGGATTCCTCCCTTTTATGTCTGTTGTTTCTGGCAATCACCAGACACTATGTCAGCCTGCCTGTTCCCCAGCAGCTATCAGCAATGGCAGTTGAGACAACCCAAGATGCCCAAATGAGGAGATGCTGTGAAAGCTGAAGGCAGCATTGTGCCGAGCTGCGCTCTGTCAGAATTCTAAGAACTCCAAGTGGCCCATGTCAACTTACTTGGATACTAATGTTAAGTAGCAATCAGCTGGAGCCTTCCGGGCAGGAGAGAAACAGGATAAATAGTCCAAATCTTAGTCGGCTAAGATTGCTGTCTCCAACAAGTTGTCCTTCAGAGCCAGGAGAGAACTCAGAGACTTCCCCTTGACCAGCAAAAGCGGAAGGAATCCTTTGCTGCTAAGGTGGATCCGACAGGAAATATTTCGGGGACTCTTCACATTTGCAAACGTGGATAAGTGCGAATCTCAACAGAGCAGAAGCAAAAGGCGGTGAGAAGAAAGACCTCATGTTCACATGTTCACTCCTTTCCTGGATTTAGTTTTAGGGCATTAGACTTTCTCTTTTTATACCTGTGTCAGTTAGAACTACAGTTCTGTAAATTGTTTTTAATATACTCATTATGTTTTAAAAAAATATTTAGATATTTTTATTGGAAAGGCAGATATACAGAGAGAAAGATCTTCTGTCACCGGTTCACTCCCCCAGTGGCTGCAACAACCAGAGATAACTGATCCGAAGCCAGGAGCCAGGAACCTCCTCCAGGTCTCCCATGCAGGCACATGGGTCCCAATGCTTTGGGCCGTCTTTGACTGCTTTCCAAGGCTTCAAGCAGGGAGCTGGATGGGAAGTAGAGCAGTCAGACACAAACTGGTGTCTATATGGGATGCCAGCGCATGCAAGGAGAAGACTTGCACCACTAGTCTACCGCGCCAGGCCCACTCATTAGGTTTTGAGGTTAAGCCTACTTGATCTCCTGAAAGAAGTTGGAAAGACTTTGAACCTTCTGTGTCTTCTAACAGGACATGCTATTGTGCCGTGAGTTTTCTGGAAGTGTTTAGCAGAACTCGCCAGTGGCACTGAGGCAGCTAAGGGTTTGCTGGGGAAGCTGAGACAGATAGATTCCAATCGCGCTCTCAGTCTTTTTTCTTTTCTGTCTCTGTCTGCCTTTACTTCTGACCTTGAGGCAGGAGATAGAGAAAAAGGAATTGGTGTGTGTGTGTGTGGGGGGGTGTGGCTGAGAGAAAAATCTGCAAGCTTAAAAGTTGCAAGATGGCGTGCACATGATGGAGATGATCTCAAAAGCACCCTACAGGGCCCTCACCCATTACCTGACCGCCGTATAAGAAGTGTAACTACCAAGGCAGAAGGGCCGTCCGATCTCTGACCTCCTGCCCAGATCCTTAACTCTCCAGCCAAGTGCATTCTCTCCTGTGGTAACTGCTGTTCACACTGGTCGTGTGAGCCTTGTCCACGTCATTGCAGAGACTGAGAAGCAAGGGATCCACGCCTTGCTACTCACCACCTCCGCAAGAACCCATTTAGGCCTTTAGGGCAGAATATTTGTAAAATACTTCAGCTTTTAAAAACAACTAAGGGGCTACTTAAAACTTTTCTTTTTACATTTTGTCCATTGGTTTTATTGAAGGTACTTTCGTGATTCACAGCTTACCTTGAGCTTTGGCATAAAACTATGTAACATTCTTTAAGAAAACATTCTTTTTTTGACATTTCTATTTTTTATTATTAATAATTACATTGCATTATGTGACACAGTTTCATAGGCTCTGGGATTCCCCCAACCCCTTCCCGTACCCTCCTCCCATGGTGGATTCCTCCACCTTGGTGCAGTATTACAGTTCAGATTCAGTCAAGAGTCTTTCATTGAAAGCATATACCAAGCATAGAGTCCAGCATCTTATTGTCTAGATAAATTCAGTGGTTTCTTGCGGGGACCATCTCTGGTCTGAAGGCAGAGCTGGCAGAATATCATCCAAATAACCTCTTTTCGCTAGTCGAATTAATCATGTGCTCATGAATTATACACGATGGCATAATTTCCCCAAGAGACTTCTGTGTTTCCTTTTTGTCACTTATGTGTTGGTTACTCAGTGGTGCATTATTTTTTTTCAAGGGGCTATAATTTGTTGTTGATGTTGTTGTTGTTGATGTGGCTGTTCTAACTCATACCGGTTGTTGACCTTATTTCAGGACTTCTCACTTATGGTAATGTATAGTGATGGAGTATTGGGGTCTATCATATACAGATGTGAGGGTACAATGGAACATGCATCCCTGCATCCAGATGAAAGATGGATTCCCAGTGAAACTGTTGGACATGTGTAGAATCAATAATTGCAAAAATTTGAAAGCAACTGAAATGCCCAACAACAGAAGACTGGATAAGAAAGCTATGGTTCATTTACTCCATGGAATACTACTCAGCTATTAAAAAAAAAATGAAGTGCAGTTCTTTGTAGCCAAATGGGCCCAAGTGGAAACCATTAAGCTAAGGGAAATAAGCCAATCCCAAAAGGTTAGATACCACATGTTTGCCTTAATTTAAGATGAAATAATGTCAATCCGAAGACAACTTTCTTTGATGCAGCAATCCACTGCTGGGGATGGAACTGTTGAGATAATGTTTGTGAGACACAGCTTGGCACTCTCATGTTTATTACAGTGCAATATGCGACAGTCTGGCTGGGAAGTGTCCTTAAGAAGATGGATGGATTAAAATATTGGCATATGTGCATCTTAGGGTACTCTCCAGTCATAAACATGGTGAAATCCTGTGGCAATGTATGTGAACTCTAACAAAATAGAGACTATTCACCCAAGAAATGATTAAAATCTTGTGACGACTTAGATAGCCTAGAGAATATTACAAAAGGTAGGAAAAAAAAAAAAGCCGGGCACAGAAAGACAAATACAAAGTGATCCTAGGAAGCTGAAAGAGAGATGGAGGAGGCCAGAGGGTGAGGGGTTGGATTCGCTCATGGGTCCTCAATCTCCCAGTTAAGTGGAAGAAACAACCTCTGGTGCTCTGTGGGGCAGTAGAGTGATTCTAATTCATAGTATTGTATATTTCAAAATGGCTGAAAGGAGGATCTCTGATATTCTCATCATGAATAAGTGATAAATGAATAAGGTATGGGTATGCTAATTACTGAACTATCCCACTCTACTCTATAAGTACCTAAGTGTCAGTGAAAAGGAACAATACTTCTGAATGAGTCTATAACTATTCAAAAATAAAAGGTTTGTGAAAAAGATAATAAAAATTAAATGTTAATTTTAATTTCTATTATTAAATTAAGTTTTATTTAATTTTAATTACATAAAAAAACAAATTAAAAATTTTGTTTTGCCAGAGCAACAAAAACCATGAGCTACCCAAGAGCAATTCAGCATCAGCAGCAGTAACAAACGTGCAAGGACTGTATGAGGAAAAATTCAGATCTTAATGGAAGAACACAGTAAGACGACAGGAGATGTGTGTCATGGTCGTGACTGGGAGAACTTAGTCATGAAAATGTTGCTTCCCATGAAGCACAGGTGTTATTCGGTGTACTCCGACCAGGCATCGCAACACGGTTCATTGACCGGTCTTGTAACCCAGACTGCAGGATTTGAGCTAAATGGACACAGGAGCCCAGGCAGGGAATCAGCACCAGTTTGCCCCTCGAGCTCATTCTTCAGCGGCTGCTGCAGGGAAGTTCACTCTGCAATCTTGCATTCAGAGGCCCAAACCATGCTGACAGCTCACCAGTTCAAGCCAGACTTGACTGTATGAGCTGTACTATGTGTTACATAAGCAGGAAGCTCTCCTTCATGCCCCCTCCACTCCTACACCCCGAGTGTTCCCTTCATCTTTGCTGTGAGTACCCTGGCCTCCTGCTTCTTAGAGAGCTGGTTTCCACGGGACTCTGCCTCTCACGGTAACTGCAGTTTTTCTCCACCAACAAGCCTGATCATCCAGTGACACTCCCAGTCAACAAACCCTTATGCCTGCTAAGTATCTTAAATGACCACAAATATCGAACAAGATTTTGAAAACATAAAGCTGACCTCTGGGTAGAAAAGAAGAAAAATAGGGTTTGGGGACAGGGAAGGAAGAAAGCCAGAGACTCCTGAGTAGCGGTTGTAAAGCAAATGTGTCATGTCTGGGTAGTGTGTGCGTAGATGCTGGTTAGCTTGACAGCTATTAGAGAACAAATCTTACCCTGGCTGTTATATGAAGGGGGATTCAAGGTAGATAAAGACAGGACCGAAGATATCCAGGACAGTCGCCCAAGAAAAATAAATAAAAAAGCTCTAGTTGATTGGAGTTAAGAGATATATAGGAAGTGAGAGATACAAAGCTTGGGAATTAATGAATTCTATATAGGGGACAAGGAAAGGAACCAGATAGGTTGATACCAGGCTGGAAGGCTTCGGATAGAAAATAGAGGAGCAGGACTAGAATTGGGCATTGATGCTGTGTGCACAGGTGGACAAGAAGAAGTTTTGTAAATAGTTGCTATTCAGGGATGTTTTCTAAGCCCAAACGCAGCATCTGTGAGATAATTCGGTACTTTTCAATCTGTAGCAGATACATGATGATTTATTGCCAAGCCTTGGCTGTGGTGGTATATTATGATCTTGCTTAACAGCCTTCTATCACCTGAAATACTTGTGGATTTCAGGATGAAGTGTCTGAGATCTGCTTCAAATACTTTGACATAAGTGGAGGTGGGTATGTTCGTGAGGGGAGGTGAGTTGATGAAGACATCTAATGACTGCTTGCAGGATTGTTCAGCTATTTTCTCTGCTTTCATCCACAAACCCATTTCCTTGGATGTTGTTGGAGACAGCCATCAACTTACAGACTTCAAGCAATCTTACCCTTCCGTGGGTCAGAAATTTGATGTGAGTCTCACTGGGCTAAAATCAGTGTTGATGAGTGTTCTAGTTGGCTTTGTGTGTGTCTAACCGTACACCCACGGCTGGATACTATAAACCAAGCAGAAATGTATTCCTTACAGCCCTAGAGTCTGGGTTGTCCAGATCTGAGGGGCTGAGAGCTGAACAGGGCCCTCTTGTTGCAGTGCCCCATGGCAGAGAGAGAAAGTGGGAGAGAAAGCGCGAGAGACCCACAACCCCCTCCCCCATTTCTCATCTACTTTCATTCACCCGTGAGGATGCAGTCGTGATGACCTGGCATATCCTTTTACTGTTAGGCTCCACCTGCAGCACAACTGCACTGGAGACCAAGCTTCCAACCAGACACTCTTTGGGGATATGTTCAATTCAAGGCTGTTGCTGGTCCTGCACTCTTTCCTGCAGCCTCTCTGACAGAATGGTTTAAAGCCTTTCCCAGCTCCCTACATTCCTAATGCTGAGGCACCTTCCTTCATCTTGGAAGCTCAAGGGTTTGTTGAGTCCTTCTCCCTTTACCTTTAACTAGCCACACCATGGATGTGCTCTGCTATTCAACACTCACATGGTCACCTTGGACCCATGGTTAGTGCAGGATGGTTGCTCGTCTCCAAGTCAGCTGATGGACAACCTTAGCACTCCTTGGCCACACCACTAATTTGGTCACAAGGCTCAAGATCAAGGTGTAGACTTCTTAATCCAAGGTGTGGAGAGGAACATTATTCTGCCTATATCATACAAGTGATTTTGTCGTAATAAAAAACATAAACCAAACACCCAAGAAACTCCCAAGGAAAAATATTCTTGTCTGTTCATATGTCATCAGTACAACAAAGGAGGCTTGGAGCCAAACCCTGTGTTGACCTTGGTCCCTGTACATGAGGACGGTCATTTTGTCTGTTACAAAGCACCACCATGGAGGAAACACAGATAGTGCACCATCACTCAGTAAAAAACATCCAAGCCACCAGGGGCAGATGCCACATGGGGAGTTTAGTTGGCCTGATTTATTGTTTTCTTTTTTAAAGAAAAATGTGAGGTGATGGTGTGTGATCAAAGAAGCACTTCATGGATAAAAAATAATTAATAAAAGCAGCACTTGGCCATGGAGAAACTCTTTGGTATGCATTCGCTCCTGGCTTCACAGCAACCTTGGAATTGGGCAAATCAGATGTGCTTTTTCCCCCTTTTGTGGTTGTCAGGTTCAATGGTGACTGCTGTGACTTTCCCAAGTTCATTGGCCAGGGTGGAATGAGGCCCAGGTGTGCTTTCACTGCACCAGGCTTCCTGCACAACCATGGAGGGCAACTGGACCATGCTGAGCAGGCTCTTAAGACAAACACAGATGTGATCTACACTAAGTGCTTCCATATATCGGGGTCCCTCGTCCCGCGAGCAAGACCCCAATACGGTAAAGACTTTTTGAAAAGTTTATTGCTTAAGACTTCAAGTGTAGCAGCAAAGCAGTTACAGCAGTTGTAAGATTTATTGTAGCAAAGTGAAAGCAGCTACAGCCTAGCCCTAGCTATAGCCTTGGAGCGATAGCCTTAGCTCTAGCTGCACGCCTGGGAGAATCTTCTCATTTAACTCTTTTTTACCCACAACCTTTCTTACATTACACAAACCAATCCATACACAGCTCCTCACATCATGCGGCGAGCACACCAATCATGACTTAGGTCATGTAGCTTCCCTGCGTGCTCGGCCCAATCGTCAGTAACTTCCCAAAACCTGTTTACCACCTTTGTGCCACGAAGCAATCATCAACAAGTGCCATCTTTGAGACATGACTCCGCTCTCCACATCCATAGACACTGGATACCTCAGGGATACAATCCAAGGCAGACATATGCCCTGGAATTCCTCCTCTGAAACCCTCTCATCCATCTACTGACTCTGACTGTGAGTTCGTTCGTTGTGTTTTCACAATGAGGCTGTGGTTGTGGCTGTTGGCTGCAGCACTGGCATCCTATATGATTGCTGGTTTGAGTCCTGGCTGTGTTACCTGTGGTCCAGCTTCCTGCTAATGCTCCTGGGAAAACAGCAAATATGTCCCAAGGACCATGTGGGAGGCCTGGATGGAATTCCAGCTCCTGGCTTATCCTAGCCCAGCTCCAACTGTTGCTGTTGCCAACTGTTGCTGTGGAAGATCTCTCTCTCTCTCTCTCTCTCTCTCTCTCTGTCTTAAAATAAAAGATTGAAACCTCCTGGCACAACAGAAGGCTGCCTTTCCCAATCTCCTCTGTGCCGGAGTCCAGCTCCAGCTGAGTTCGCAGCTCGAGAAGGGTGTATGAAATAGGCGTAGAGAGAAGAAACGGACCACTACAATGCCAGGATCATCGTGGACAATGTGAGAAAGCTGTCTGCTTTATTTATACAGAAGCAGTACAGGTTTTCTTTTAGGGGCAATTTAACATAGCCTCAAGGGGGGCACAATTTACAGCAGTTCGAGAGATACACATTCCTTGCTTATTTTGGCTTGCCAGCCCCCACCTGCTCTCCTCAAGTCTGGGCTCTATCCTTGGTGCCACCCGTGACAACCAGACCCTACCTTAAATTATCTATGGGCTGATAAGTCTGGGGCCTTGGTTTATGGGAACTGGGGTCATTGGCATTAGTTGACCTTTGGGCTTACAAGCTCACACAGTTTGTTAGCTAAGCTAGTAAAGCAGGAGTTATGATGGCAAAAAGAATTGCAGTTAGCAATTTTTACAGTTAGCCATGTTTACTCTATTTTGGTTTCAACTCTACAATGGACAAGTGGGTACTTCTAATTCTGTAAATTGTTTCACCTTGAGACAGGGCATTATCCATTCTGACTTTGCAGCCAGGAATTCCTCAGCAGGCAACACATCTTAATCAGTAATACACTCCTACCGCAATTCTTATTCTACAACCGATGCATCACTTAATGGAGAAATGCATCAAAAGAGAAAAAGACATTAAGATCTAAGACAAAAAGCTTCAAACATTAAATCCCCCTACACTGCAGGCTCTACAACCTCATAAACGATCAAACAATAATCAAAAATATATCTTTATGATGTTAGTAAAATCGCCCTATATTTCCTCTAGTCAAAAAATTATGAAAGCAGCTAAAACAACTACATTTTCTATGTTCTAAAGAATTGCAAGGACAGGCTAACATTTAAGGTCACAGCACCTATGTTTTTTTGCCATAGCAGGACAGCCCTTAGGGTCACAGTAGCTATGTTTTTTGTCATGGCAGGATGGCCTTTATGGTCACAGTAGCTACAGGATAGCCTTTCGGATCATAGTAGCTATAACAGGATAGGCTTTTGGGTCACAATTGATATATTTTTTGTCATAGCAGTTTCAGCGCATACTCCCATAACTTTCATTAGTTTGTAAAATTCTTATCAAGCCATTTCCCAGAAGGCGTGGTATATGTCTGAGCCAGATTTCAGGTCAATGAGTAGGCACACAATAAGGTGTCCAGAAACGGCATGGGTTTAATTGTACTCCTGCGCACAGTTAAAGGCCCACCCACCAAGACATTATCAATAACGTTAACTTTCAAGCTCATGTTGGTTGCATCTCACAGGGACATACAATGCCTCAATAGATTACAAAATTCTTAGTGGGGTGGTTGAGTGTCCATGAGAAAGGGGGTGAGACTGCGTCAAGGTGGTCAGAGAAATCCGCAGGGTCTTGCCAAACAGCTGGAACCTCCCCCGGGCCCTGCCAAGCAGGGCAGCTGTTCTCTTCACACCTTGTGCCATCCATACCTACTGCACGGACCCTGCACCTCTGCTATTAGGCCATGCGACCAGTTTTGAATCAAGAGGTTGTAAACAGAAGTTTTAGGCGGGTTCTGGGGTGAAGTGTGAGTGTGCAAGCATCAGTTCTGCATGGTGACATTTTGGGGCCACTTGTTCACACGGCAAAGCCCCAAGTTGTACCTGAACCCCAGAAGCGCACTGGCATCAGAGCCGTTGACACCATAATCAGTGTGTTTCTGCACAAACGTTAGACTATGGCAACTGGCAAGGGTGTGTATTTAATCAGAGGTTCCTTCTCTGCAGTCTGCTGCTAGCATCTCTCACTTTCTTCACAGAAACTACAGTCCCCTTCAAAGAAAAATATTATTTGGCCAAGCTGAAAATATTGGAGACTAAGCAATATTCGCAACTTTGAGGACTTTGAAAATGGAACTGGATTAGAAAGCTAAGAAGGTTTGTCGGGAGACTGGCCTCAACCTTCGCAGCCATGCCTAGGGAGGCAGGCCAGAAAAGGCCATGTTGGCGTTGGCCTGTGCTATCCCACCTGCTCTCAGCACAAGAGAGGCAGGTCTTCGACTGTGTCATTCAAGGAATTGAATCAACTGTTGAAGTTACAGTACTAAGGTTGATACCTTTGAAAGCAAAATATACGATAAGGGAATTTTCTTCCAGCAATAATGCAATATATCAGCAATAAGTGGATTATGAAATTTGACCTGGACAAGGAATGCACAGTTCTCGTTATTAGGTATCAGTTATTAGTTACCATTGCCTGGAATTTGTGAAAGGTTAATGATTTCCAGTCGTTTTCTCTATTGTTTCTCCGCAGGGTTGGGTAAGGCTGGCTACGTGTCCCCAGCTGCTGGTCTCAGTGCCCTGCTGTCTCCTCACTTGACCCATGACAGGTGATGCTGTAGTCAGTTCTGCAGCAGAGCACACTGCTGCTCACCCAGGCAACAGGACTTCTTTTAGAGCGCCCCCTGCTGGCCCTCCAATGATTCTGTATCTGAGATGGGAGATCATCAGAGAGCGAGCCTTTTGATAGCCTGCCACCTAGTCCCCTGGTAGCTCACGATTTCCATCGGATTATCTGTGAGCAAGAAATCAGTCTTAACCATGGAAAGTTTAGAGTTGGTTGTTTACATTTCTTATCATGATGAATAAGCTTACTTTCAAAATTTTAGTGGCATGAGGCCTTGCACAATGGCTCACTTGCCTAATTCTCCCTTTTGAAGCATAGGGATCCCGTATGGGTGCCAGTTCGAGTCCTGGCTGCTCTACTTCCCATCCAGCTCTCTGCCTGTGGCTTGAAATGAGTAGAGGATGGATCAAGTCCTTGGGACTTTGTATCTGCGTGGGAGACCTGGAAGAAGCTCCTGGCACCTAGCTTTGGAATGGCAAAGCTCCTGGCATTGTGGCCGCTTGGGAAGTGAACCAGCAGGTGGAAAATCTTTCTCTCCCTCTCTCTATAAATCTGCCTTTCCAATAAAATAAACAATATCTTATAAAATTAATGATGTAATCATTGCACGTTTTTAAGGGGTATAGTGTGACAATTTATTAATACAAGTATGCAATCTGTAGCAACCAGGTAATGGAATGGTCATATCTACCACTTCATATATATATATATGCATTGGGTAAATTTAGAATTTTTTCTGTTAGATGATTTGAAGTAAGTAACCGACTTGTTCCATAGTCACCTTCTGTGTCATGGCAGATAGGCAGCTACTGCTGCTGTCGCATTGTCTTCCTGCACCAATTGTCTACCCTTCCTTCCCTTTCCTCCAGCCCCCTGTTAATGTCCTGGGCCCCTGGACCCCTTGGAAACCTCCACCCTTAATCCAGTAACACAAGACTTGGGGGACCAAACTGTTACACAAAGCCATGACACAGCATAATTTTTGAATTAGTACAAGACTTCTTAAAAAGGCATTAGAAAATATGGTAAATAAAACACAAATTACTCTGAAACTTACCATGTATTATATAATCTTTAACATAGTCTCAGTTATCTGAACAACACTTTTTACGTGAAAATTTTCTTTTTTTAAAGATTCATTTATTTTTATTGGAAAGCAGATACAGAGAGGAAGAGAGACAGAGAGGAAGACTTAATGTCAGCTGATTCAGTCCCCAAGTGGCTACAATGGCCAGAGCTGAGTTGATCTGAAGCCAGGACCCATGAGCTTCTTCTGGGTCTCCCATGTGGGTGCAGGGTCCAAAGGCCTTGGTCTGTCCTTGACTGCTTTCCCAGGCCACAAGCAGGGAGCTGGATGGTAGCTGAGCAGCTGGGGCATGAATCAGCCCTGATATGGGATGCTAGCTCTGTAGGCAGAGGATTAGCATGCTATACCACTGTGCCAGCCCCAGAAGGGGCTCTTCCTTCCTTTTCTTTTCTTTTTTCTTTTCTCTCTTTCTTTCTCTCTCTTTCTTTTCCTTCCTTCCTTTCTACATTATGGTATGCTATAATACCAAATGACAACAATTTCATGATTTAATGGAAATGCATAATCTTATCTCAGAGCTTCCAACACTCTGAAGAATTGAAAATTTCAAAGGAAAAGAGATATTAAGACTGAATTTTGGAAAATTGATTTTGTATTAAAGGTGTATTTTATTTATATGAAAGCAGAGTTACAGAGAGGGGAGAGGGGACACAGACTCACACACAAAGAGAGTGACGGGGGTGGGGGGCAGGAAAAAACATCTTCTATTCACTGGTTCCGTAAAGGCTGCAATGGCCAGGTTTGTGCCAGACTGAAGCCAGGAGGTTTGTTCAGATCTTTCCGTGTGGTTCAGGTGCCTAAATACCTGGGCCATATTCCATTGCTTTCCCCTGGCTGTCACCAGGGAGCTGGATTGGAGATGGAGCAGCTGAGACTCAAACCCATGCCCTTTTGGGATGCTGCCATCAGGCATCAGGGCCAGCAGCTTAACCTGCTACACCACAAAGCTGGCCCTGGTAAAATAATTTTAAACAGTCTCTTCATGTATCAAAACACCTGCTACCTGCCACCCAGTACTACACCAAACAATACCCCAAACCATTTTCACATAATCTGACTTACTTTCAGCATGCTTTGCTGACCCTTTCAGAGTTCAACGAAAGAGAGACTTCATGGAAAGAGCATATTTGGGCTGAGAGTGGTGGCTCGATTGGCTCATCCTCACCCTTCAAGAGCTGGGGTCCCATATGGATGTCAGTTTTTGTCCTGGCTGCTCCACCTCCCATCCAGCTCTCTGCTTGTGGTCTGGGAATGCAGTGGAAAACATTCCAAAACCTTGGGACCCTGCACCCATGAAGGAGACCTAGAAGAAACTTCTGCCTTCAGATTGGCCCAGCTCTGGCCATTGAACCACTTGGGGAGTGAACTATCAGATGGAAGATCTTTTTCTCTGTCTCTCCTTTTCTTTGTGACTCTGATCTGGCTTTCCAATGAAAATAAATAAATCCTTTTTTTCATTTTCTTAGTCTGTTGTTAGACAGGAAAGGCACTGTAATTATGGGAACATTCATTCACTAATCTTTCTTACTAGTCTTGACATTTATGAAAAATTAGGCCAGCAAGGAGGCAGTAGTGCACACACACACTTAGATGCAAAAATGTTTTGAAGTGTTGACCAAAAAAAAAAAAATAGTTCCAGAGAATCAAGATGGCAGAATAGGGTAAGGACATGTTTAAATGGACAGAGAAATATTACCCAGTGTGAAGCAGAGAGGACATATTCCAGGAAACAGGAGAGGACAGAACAACAGCAGAGGGGTGCCTGGAGATTGACAAACACAGGAGAACAGTGGTCACAATAGTGTGTTGTTGCAGTGACTGATACCCCAGGGCATCCAATGAGTGGCAGTTCGAATTGCACTGGCAGCCAGAACTCCACCAGCAACAAGGTGGGAAGGGTCTTTCACTGGGAGCTCAGGAGGTAAACCCAGACAAAGAACTGCCTATCCTGCTGGTCTGTTTGATTTGACCAGAGCAGAGACAGAGCAGAAGATCCCAGATGGGCAGTGTGGGAACAGGGTGGATTTCACAGCCCAGTCAGTCCTCTAGACCACATCAGGAGCCATTTTGTTTAAGGAGTCAAAGGCTATGGGGCAGTACTGAGCATGCACTGAGCTGGGAGTGAACTCATTTCTGGCTCAGTGAATTGCAACAATGTGACATTCTGCAAGTTCCACCCAAGACAGGTCTCGCTCAGACCTGATGGCCAGCAGATCAAGAACTCTAGTAGTGGTATGTGAGGCACCATTTTGTACACTGTGGCAAAGAATTTAAGACTGCAGGGGACAACAGTGAGCTGCGCATGTGCTGAGCTTGACAAGACCTTGCTGAGCTCAGTGCATTGCACTGGTCGTACAGGAAAATAATATCTACCTTTCACATAGGTCAAAAATGGTCCATGTGGCCCTGATACCTAACTTCCAACAAGTTCTGGCAAGATCAGCACCACCAACAACAATCTAGCTATATAGGACACCTGATGTCTCCCTAATCCTGGGGCCTTCTCCAACTAGAAGTGGGAGAAAGTTTGCACAGATAACGGTGCAACCTCAGCACGGTATCACAGGAGGTGGACAGTAGAGAGCCTTGAGTTGGGGCTACAGAGTTCTTTGTGGAAATCTAACATAAGAACCCAGACCTGGAACTTGCTGCAGGGAGTGGCACAATTGACTGCAAGCAAAGAGTTGTATACCAACTGCAACTAGTAAAATCAAACTACAGACCTGTGGGTGACACAGCTTAGAAACCTGCCCCACTGAGAAGAATCTGATAACTAGAAGTACAATGACCAATAACAAAAGAAGAGACAAAGGACAATGAATGTTACTGAAGACTCCCCTACAGAGGAGCAAAAGCTTTTGCCAACCTCAGAGGTAACTGAGGGATACATTGAGAATATGGGGGATACAGAATACAAAACAATGGTTATAAAACTTCTTATCAACAACAAGAAACCTGTAAAGCAGGCACTCAAGGAATTTAAGAAATATGTCACACTGGAAATGAGGCAAATGAAAACTGCTATATCAGAAATGAAGAATACAGTGGAACAAATTAAAAGTACAGTGGAGAGACTCCAAAGTAGAATGAAGGAGGCAGAAGAAAGAATCTCAAAATTAGAGGATATTCTAATTATCACCAGGAGGAAGCACAAAAAGCTGGAAGCAAAATGAATCAAGTTAAAGAAAGCATTCAAAAATTGAAAGATACTGTTAAAAGGCCAAATGTAAGAGTTATGGGGGTCTCAGAAGATACAGAAAAAGAAACTGAGTTTAAAGTGTATTTAATGAAATAATAAGGATAATTTCCCTAATCTAGAGGAAGAATTGGGTAGCAACATGCAGGAGGGGCACAGAACTCCCAGCAGGCTTGACCAAAAGCGATCTTCACCACAACACATGATCATCAAGCTCTCTTCAATCAAACATAAGGAAAACATTCTTAAATGTGCACATGAAAAAAATCAACTGACATATAAAGGAATGTCGATTAAACTCACAGGAGACCTCTCACAGGAAACTCTACAGGCAAGAAGAGAACGGAGTGACATATTCCAGATTCTAAAAGAAAAAAATTGTCAGCCCAAAATAACATACCCAGCAAAGCTTTATTTTGTCTTTGAAAAGGAAGTGAAATTCTTCCACAGTCAAGAAAAGTTAAAAGAATTTGCCTCTTCCAAACCTGCCCTACAAATGATACTTCAAGATGTTCTCTTGACAGAGAAGAGGATAGCACCTGCCAAAACCAATGGCAAATGGGAAGAACATCCCACTAAAATGACAACAGAAGACTAAATCAATGAACAACCCATTCCTAAAATGACAGGACCAAATTACCACCCATTCATATCAACACTGAATGTAAACGGCTTAATAAAGAACAAAACCCATGTATTTGTTTCCTACAGAAGACACACTTCACCAACAAATATTAGTAGAAACTGTATCTCATGGATTTCTTCTGATGAAATTCTTCAATGACTCAGATCATACAGTAGCATTATTTTCTTCAAGAAAGTTCCTGATTTTCTTTTACATTTCTGCAGCGCCATATTGGTCTTTCAGTAGCATGTTATTTAACTTTATGGTGCTGTTAATTTCTTTTTTCTTCCTGTTGTTGATGTTGCTTTGTGGCTTTTTATTTAAGGGGTGTTTACTGTATCTTGCATGCTAACAGCATGCTAGACTCTGCCATTGTCCATGCCTGCAATAATGGACATATGACTGTGTATGAAGAACTATACTACAGTAATGATATAGGGGAACTCAGTGAGTGGGGAGGGAAGTGGGGAAAGGATAAGGGAAATCCCAGGGCTTATGGAACTTTATCATAAGATGATGATGATGATGATGATGATAATAGAAGTAGAACTAAAAAGGATAAGTTCCCATGATCATGAGACTAGCCCAATGTAACCTTCATGTTTCTTTGTGATCATTGCGGTTCTGGTGTAATTATCTGTGGACCTTTACAAGCAGCAACGCTCTGGCGCCTGAACAGATTCCGGTGTTTGGTCTGGCTAGACCATAACCTGTTAGAGTTCTGCATGTGGTTTTAATGCACAGCCTGGCCTGAGAGCACACTGCCCTCTAGATGTGAAACGTGGAAGAGGTCACTGTGGCTTTCCCCTGGACCGCTGATGGCTACCTCCAGCCCTGGCAGTTCTTTTCTGTTGTCATGTTTTCCCTTTTGTAGCCTTATCCAACACACAGCCTTCCCCCCCCCCCCCCACCGCTCGTCTGCACCCCTCATCACAGCAGCCCCTTTTCTGCAGTGGGTGAAGCCACACCTTCCCCCCCACCCCTCGTCTGCACCCCTCATCACAGCAGCCCCTTTCTGCAGTGGGTGAAGCCACACCTTCCCCCCCACCCCTTGTCTGCACCCCTCATCACAGCAGCCCCTTTCTGCAGTGGGTGAAGCCACACAGATACATTATTATCACCCAGGCCACATGTTACATGAGGACCCATGCTGGGTCTTAACAAATATCTAGTGATGTGTGCACATTGCAGTCTCACGCGGAAGTCCATGGCTCTGCAAACACTTTGTGCTCCAATTAGCAATCCTTCTATTTTCCCTGCCCTTTCCACTAGCCTTTACCAGAATCCCACAGTGTGTGACCTTTTCAGAATATATTCTATCGGTAACGTGCATTTTCCCTCTGTGCGTGTGTGTTTGCAACTTGTTAGCTTATTTCTTTTCCTGTTAATGCTGGATAATATTCTCCTATTCATACCAACTCATTTTCCCATTCACCTACTGAAGACATCTTAGTTGCTTTCAAGTTTTTGAAAGCTAGAAAGAAAGTTGCTGTAGTCAACTGCGGGCAAAATTTGTGTGGACAGAAATGTTTGGCTCCCCTGGGTAGTCATCAAGGTGTGTCACTGCTTGGTTGCATGATGAAGCAGATTTAGTTCTCTAAGAAACTTCTAGACTGCCTTCCAGAGCGGCTGTTCCACGTAACATGCTGCCAGCAATGGGCGAGAGACCCCACACTCTACACTGACACCCCAAGTCCGCCAGCATCGGGTATTGTCATTATTCTGGATTTTAGCCATTCCAGCAGGGAAGTGATAGTAGTATTAATATTGTACTTGTTGGTGTTTGTTGAGTACTTGTACTTACAAAAGTAATGTATGCTAAATTCTCCCAGACTTGATTATTATTGAGTTTTTTGGGAGTATGTTTTTTGAGTTTCTTCTACTTTGCATATTTTTTAAAAATTGAGATTACATCACTTAAAATGTACATGAGTTTAAGTGAACTCAGGAAACTCCAACACTGAATGTAAACAAACGGCTTAATAAAAAACAAGGTAACCAGTGTTCTAGAAGCTTCCTTTATACTCCATTTAAAAAAATAGCTCAGTTCTGTTGATAACCACATTCCTGTCTTTGCCGTTGTACCTGTGTGTATTTCAAAGTAGGATAGTTGAGTTTGCTTTTGAAAAACTTTGCTAGTTGTTAGCAGTGGTTGCGTTCATCACCTTGTGTGTTTCCCTGTGTGATGTTGGGATGGACCAGTTGTTGTCTGGTCCTTTGGCATCAATGTGTCCTGGAGGCTTTTGGTTGCATCCTCCAGGGCTCTTAGTTTCTATTCTTAGTGCAGGACTGCTGGCTCATGTACTTTTCAGCATTAATAGAAAATATCAAAGTGGCTTCCAAAAGGGTTGTACTAGTGCAGTCCTTAAGCTGTATGCATGAGGCCTCATTGCTTAAAATACTCCCACAACGCTTGGTTAAAACCAAGTTCTCCAGTGTGTAGCCATGTTGAGAGGGAAGGTGATAGATTTAGGTGGGTTTCCTCAACTAGGAAAAGAATGGGCAGCAGGTGCTTCTGCAACATTTGGCTACATCCTCTAGGCTCACCATTTTTTTCTTTGGATTTTATTTGATGTTCCTTTTCTTATTCCTTAGATGGATTCTTGTTCTTATTTTTTAGCTTTTCTTTGTTTCTGGGTATGTATGCTTTGTCGCTGTTATAGCCCCCCAGAGACTGTTAAATAAATAAATGGATGATATTCATTTGAAAGGCAGGAAGAGAGATAATGGAGAGTGAGAGAACTCATGCCAGACACCAAGAACTGGATGTAAGAAAGAGTACTAGCCTGCTACACTCCAGGAGCCACTGCACTCGCTGCATGGCCAGTCAGGGAGTTTTAAGCTCTCATAAACGTGCAGCAGGCAGGGATTGTCCAATCAACTCAGACAGTGAGGGTTACAAACCAATCAACTCAAGCCACACGCAATCCAAGTAACTTACACCTTAGGCCAATCGGCTAACAAGTGTGTTCACAGAAGCAGATAGCTGCTAGAAGCCTAGGACAGTGTTATGGCAGGAGTTGCCATCACCTGGCTGCATGCCACGAGAGACAGTGAGAGAGAGAGAGAGAGAGAGAGAGAGAGAGCAGGAGGTGCCATCACCTGGTTTCATGCCACCAGAGACAGTGAGAGAGAGAGAGACAGAGAGAGAGAGAGCGAGAGAGAGACAGAGAGAGAGAGAATGAGCCTTTTGGCTGTTGATTCAGTTCCTGCAACACCCAGGCTTGGGCCAGCAGGAGCCAGGAGCTAAACGCCCCATCCAGGTCTCCCTGGTGAGCAGTGGGGACTGAAGCATTTCACACACCTGCTGCTGTACCCCAGGGTGTGCATTAGCAGGAAGCTGGATTGGAAGCAGAGCTGGGGCTCCACTCCAGGGACTCTGATGCACATGTCCCATGCAGTGTCGTCAGACAAGTTTTGATCTGTAGTGTTTTCATAAACTCTCAGTTCAGGAAATTATTAAAACCATGAAGTCAATAATATGGGAGGATTTTTGAGGTATGTCCATTAAGATCACATTCATTATTCGTTAAACTTTTCCATCCTTTTTTTTGCCTGCTTAGTCTATTGGTTACTGGCAGGTGAGTGTTTCAATTCTCCACTGTCACTGTGGATTTTACTTCACACAGTTGAGGTCAAATTATTAGATCTGAATTAATGCAGGGCTTTTATATCACGCTGGTTGTCCAAGCTTGGCTGCATTTTGACCCATTTTTATCCCTGTCATGCTTTTTGCCTTAATTTTGTTGTTTTTCTTTATTTGTTTGTATAGATTTATTTATGTGAAAAGAAGAGTGACAGAGAAATGGAGAGGCAGAAAAAACAAGCTTTCCTGTTCTCTGTTTTATCCTCTTTGACCACAGGGCTAGGGTTGGGCCACGTGGAAACCGGGGCCTGGATCTCTGTCCTGGTCTCCCACATCGCAGACAGGGGCTCAAGCGCTTGGGTCATCTTTCTTTTTTCTTTTTATTCCTTTAAAAAAAAGATATATTTGAGCTCAGTGAGATAGTATAATGGTTAAGGTCCTCGCTTTGAATGCGCTGGGATCCCTTATGGGCACTGGTTCTAATCCTGGCAGCTCCACTTCCCATCCAGCTCCCTGCTGTTGTCTGGGAAAGCAGTTGAGGACGGCCCAAAGTCTTGGGACCCTGCCCCCATGTGGGAGATTCAGAAAGAAGTTCCTGGCTCCTGGCTTCGGATCAGCACAGCACCGGCCATTGTAGTCACTTGGGGAGTGAATCATTGGACGGAAGATCTTCCTCTCTGTCTCTCCTCCTCTCTGTATATCTGCCTTTCCAGTAAAATAAATAAATCTTTTAAAAAGGATATATTTATTGTTATTGGAAAGTCAGATTTGTAGAGAGAAGGAGAGACAGAGAGAAAGATCTTCCTGCCACTGGTTCTCTCCCCAAATGAATGCAATGGCCAAAGTTGAGCAATCCAAAGCTAGGAGTCAGGAGCTGCTTCCAGGTGTTCACATGAATGCAGGCCCCAAGGCTATCCCAGGCCACAAGCAGGGAGCTGGACTGGAAGTGGAGCAGCCTGGATACAAATCGGCACCCATGTGGGATCCCGGTGCTTACAAGGATAGGGTTTAGTCATTGAGCCATTGTGCTGGTTCCCTTAACTGTCATATTTTTAACAACAAGCCTTAATGTATCTTGTATTTTATGCTGTCTTTTGTAAATAGAATACAATTATATCTTTTGAGAATTATTTTTTATTGGAAAGAGTTTTGCAAAGAGAAGGAGAGACAAAGAGCAAGATTTTCCATCCACTGATTTACACCTTAAGTGTCACAATGGCCAGAGCTGAGCCGATCTGAAGCCAGAAGCCAGCAGCTTTTTCTGGGTTTCCCATGTGGGTGCAGGGTCCCAAAGCTTTGGGCTGTCCTCCACTGCTTTCCCAGGCCACAGGCAGGGAGCTGGATGGGAAGTGGGGCAGCTGGGACATGAACTGGTGCCCATATGGGATTTTGATGCACACAAGGAGAGGACTTGAGCCACTAGGCTATTGTGCTGGGCCCCTAGATTTTTTTTCTTAATGAGACAGTTTCAGTTCCTTTTATCTGGAGTTCCTTTTATCCTTGATATGGTTATGGATAATCTGGGTTTCCTTCTTCAGTTTGAGTTTCCTATTTTACTCCCTATTCATTTCTTTTGTCATCTTATTTGTATTTTTAAAACATGGTGAATTTTCCTCTAATAGCTTGGAAGCTATGGACTCTATGTCACTATAGTGGTAACCTTGGAAACACACAGGCACTTCTTGAATTAAAATATAGAATTAATCAAGACTTCTATTTTAATTTTGAATATCTTGTGCAGATTAAATATCTTAATTGCATGTAATGTCCTCTTCGTTATTGTTATGATTTTATAAGTGCCATTGACTTAACCTGTCTCAGACCTCCCATCTGGGATTGTTGTGCGTGGGTAAACAGATGAATTGATGCAGGTCTAAGGTTAGCAGCTGTGTGCTTTCCCAGCACTGAGACGTTCTTCCTCACCACCCGTTGGTATTCAGTGTGGCTGTCAGCAAACCAGAACCGGTTGAGCTGTTTTCTTTTCTTCGGCTTGCAGTTTTCTTGCTTGCCTGCTGCTTTCAGAGTCACTGTGGGTGTGGATTTGTTTGTATCCATCCTTCCGGGGAGTCAGGGGACTGTGTGATTTCCAGGTTGCCTTGTACTATCTCAGCTCAGGAGGTGTGGAGGTTCTGTCCTCTGCTTTGGGCCACCTGAGGTCTGGCAGGTGGCATGGTTCTTATGGTGCCCTGCGGCTTGTTGGCTTTCTCTGATCATGTGCTGTTTGCTCTTCCTACAAGTACGGGTGAGGAGCCGGCACGGCTGTGCCGCTGGTTGAGCCACCTGTGACCCTGCCGTCCCACAGCTGAGCACTGGCTTGTGTCCCTGCTGCTCTGCTTCTGGTCCACCTCCCTGCTGACATGCTGGGGAAGGATGCGGAACATGGCCCGGGGGCTTGAGTCAGGAGGGAAACCTGGTGCAGTTCTTGGCTCCTGGCTTCAACCTGGCCCAGCTCTGCATTGCGGTTCTTTGGTAGTGAACTAGATGTATAAGCTCACTCTTTTCTTCTTCTTTTTTAAAAGATTTATTTATTTTTATTTGAAAGGCAGATTTACAGAGAGAAGGAAAGACAGAACAAGAGAGATATCTTCCATCCCTGATACACTTCCCAGATAGCCGCAATGGCCCAAACTGAGCCAATCTGAAGCCAGGAGCCAGGGGCTTTGTCCTGGGTCTGTTACCTGGGTGCAGGGTCCCAAGGACTTGAGCCATCCTCTGCTGCTTTCCCAGGTACATAAACAGAGAACTGAAGGGGTCAGACATGGAGCTGCCGGGACTTGAATTGGAACCCATGCAGGACTGTGGAACCCTGCTGGCATTGCAGGCAATGATTAGCTTGCAATGCCACCGTACCAACTCCAAGTTGGCCTTTTCCGCTGTTTCTTTCTGTATCAATCTTTGTCTCTGTCATTCTGCTTTTAAAATAAACAGAATGTGTCTTTAAAAGGTGATTTGTAGGGCCTGTCATGGTAGCCTAGTGGCTAAGTCCTTGCCTTTCATTCTGCTGGATCCCATATAGGTGCCGGTTCTATTCCCGGCAACCCCACTTCCCATCCAGCTCCCTGCTTGTGGCCTGGGAAGGCAGTGGAGGACAGCCCAAAGCCCTGGGACCCTGGACCCCCGTGGGAATCTTGGGAAGAAGCTGCTGGCTTCTGCTTTCAGATTAGCCCAGCTCTGGCCATTGTGGTCACTTGGGGAGTGAGCCAGTTAATGGAAGATCTTTCCCTTTGTCTTTCCTTCTTTCTGTAAATCTGACTTTCCAATAAAAATAAGCAAATGCTTAATTTTTAAAAGGCTATTTGTGGGACTCCCTGCCATCAAGGGAGTGAAACAAGTGCGATTCTTCAGCACTGGGCTCTGCTGGGGTTGAGTCACTTCAACTCTGCGCCTCAAGCTCCCTTGGAAATCCAGTATACGTTTGGTATAAAAAACTGGCACCCATTTGGACCTGAGCCCCCAAGAAAAGACTTCAGATGGTGTCTCCTCGCTATGTGAGGTGCAAAAGCACCAGCAGGCACAGGATGAGGGTGGATGGGGGTGCTTTCTTGTCTTCATCACCCAGCAGAGGCTCTGCCTGTCCTTGATGGAGGTGTCTGTGGTTGTGAGAACAGAATCGCACAGGAGCAGTGGGACTGTGGGTCTTGTAAGTGACAGCTTTCTCATTTTCCTGGGGGCTGGAAGTCAAGATCACAGGCCCGCACGGCTGGTCCTGGGATGGGAGGTCCGCACCCAGGCCACACACCGCTGCCTCCTTGGTGTAACTCACGCGCTGGGGCCTCAGTCATGACCACTCGCCCCTCAGAAGCCCATGTCCTGAT
This sequence comes from Ochotona curzoniae, assembly GCF_017591425.1. Lineage (NCBI taxonomy): Eukaryota > Metazoa > Chordata > Mammalia > Lagomorpha > Ochotonidae > Ochotona > Ochotona curzoniae. The sequence continues at coordinate 1,151,991 of NW_024466313.1, forward strand.
CGCATCACCCTGGGGATTAGGATTTGCGCAGGAGAGTTTCATGGGGGCACACTCATTCTGAACACAGCAGCAGACAAGCCGCAGGAGGTGAGGCTCTCGGCTTCCTGCCCAGCATCCATCTCCAGCGGAGCACCGTGCAGCCTCTTCTCCAGCAATATCCCTCAGATCCCCCAGATCAGAACATCCCCAAGATCCACGGCATTGACTGCTGACTTGCCTTGGCAGCTCCCGGTCCAATCACCAACTCACCTCATGTCCACCGAGCGCACAGAGCCGTCCCCACTAGGGTTCCTTGTAGAACTCCAATGCCTGGATCCCATAGCAAACTCATGGTTCAGTAGCTTCAGTCGGGATCTTCTGCAAATATGAGATAAACAGAACCCTATGTTCTCCAGCTGAATCTTATGGGCAATGAGATTTGAATCAGCATTGAACATTGATTCCACACATTCCCCACCCCCGGTGGTTTACCTTCACTCTGGAGGGCACAGCCTAGAAATATTTGATTGTTCCAGGTTCTTTGGAGCTGGAAGGCAGGCCGGGAGATTGCCTGTCTGCCTGGATGGAGACAGCAGCAGCCCTCCATGCCGTTGGGTCCCATGGTCCCGAGGAAGCTGGAAGGCAGGACACAGACACATGTGTGTGTGTTGTTTTGGGTTGTTCGCCTCCAGACTTCACATTTCATGTGGGAAATAGACTTCTTCATTTGCATTTTTACCTAAAATAGCTGTCTGTTATTGTCACACCCACCCATACAGCTGGGAGAGTGTTTGTAAAACCGGCTTGTGTTAAGTCAGTGCATCAACAACAAATGTGTACACTTAACAGATGTCAGTTCTTTCACACGTGTTGAACATTTTGTGGCTCGCTTCCCTTTTCCGACACGCATGCAGCGATTGCTGAGTGCTTGGTGCCTGCGGAACCCTGGATACACGCGGCATCTTGGGAGTGGAGCTCTCATAGACATGTTGCAGATGGAAGACCTGAAGTGCATTTGCCAGTTCCCGTAGTGTAAGGCTGAGCTCAAGCTTGCGACGGAGATGTCATGGAAGCCAGGCTTGGGCAGAGATGTGCACAGTCAGCTTTGGCTGGAGCGCCCACGTGAACTTGCCCCAAGCGCAGGCAGCTTTGGTTAAACCTGTTCTTGAGAACAACGGACTTACAACTGTTTTCTGAAAAACTGTACTATTGTAATAAAATAGGGGAAACCAGTGGGGTAGAGGAAATCCCAAAGTCTTTGGAGCTGTATCATAAAATAAATAAATTAGTTTAAAGAAAGAGTGAGCCTTGAGAACACAGCCTCCTAGAGGAAGGGCTCTGATGAGTAGAATCATCCCCAGGGGCCTGAGGAAGTTTGGTCTCTGGTGAACTACTTTCACTTGCTTTGAACTCCTAAGAGACCATTGCCTTTCCCTTTTCCTCCAGTTGAGAAGCAGTTTACACTCCACCCAGAGCCCCCTCTCATGCACTTGGTGGTGGAGGAGGTGATTTAATAAGCCCACTTTACTAACACCTCTATTTCATTATCCATCCCGGGCTGAACTGATGTGTTCAGAATTCAGATGAATTATTTCTATGTTTAAATCACTTGTCATAGCATTTCTGTTTGCAGAAGTTTGTGAAGAATCCTCACACCAGACAGACTTGGTGATACAAGGAGGGGCCCCTCTCCTAGGACCTTCCTCCTGCTATGGCCGAGCTGATGAGCCTGTTCCCATATAGTCATGGGGTCTCATTCACCAGGCCTCATTAACCAGGGATGAGTTGGGTCTCCCTGGGATTTCAGCCTATTTTCTGTTATACTCAAAGGAAATGTTTGCACAGCTAATTAGCAGGGCAATCAAGCTCTCAGGGAGAAAGCTTAAGTGATTAAGAGCCCCAGATAAATTACATCAGAGTGTAATGGAGTATTGTAGTAAATACCACAGAGCCTTCGGGGAAACATCTTGTTAGGCAAATAACGTGTTGTTTTACCCACCTCAAAGTCATAAATACTAAGTTTCCTTGTCAGGCTAAATGTGACCTCATCCTAAATGGTGTCGGAGCTTGGAGGAAACGTCCAAGGGTGTTGACAGAGTCACTCAGTGCGTGCTTCTCAGGGCTTTTGATTCCATCTTACGCACGACGCGCGCATTTTGCATGATTCCATCCTAAAGACGAGCAACTTGCTATGCTGCTCCTTTCTGTTCAGTTGTCTCACGTTTGTAAACAGCATCAAACTGCACGTGAAGACGTGGACATGACTGCTGGGAGTTCTCGTGTATCATGGTTCAAGTTAGAAGCAACGCTAAAGACCATCACTAGGAGCATGGATGCAGCGGTTTTAATGTATTCATGCAACGAAATACTATATAATACTATAATAATAATAATAGAGAAATAATAGATATATCCCATAAACCACATGCTGAACAACCGAGATCAGACCCCAAAGTGTCCAAGCACTTTGACTCTACTTGTAAGGATTCTAGAAAAGACTAATGCTACCCTCGTTTCTGAGTAGTGAATTGGTTGTGGTGGGTGGGTTGGCATTTAGATATTGGCATATTTGAGTGCTGTTATTCAGTTTATCATAATTAACCCACAGGTACCCAAGACGGATGTCAGTTCCACATGAAAAAGAAAACTACCCTCGCCTCACATTCCTCCAATTTTTAACACAGGATCAAGTTAAATTCAACATCTCATCTGAGTCTCGTCAGCTATGGTGACTCCTGTCTTGCCTAAACCATTGAAATCAGGACTGGGTGCAGTTGTGTGTGATCCATCCTGTGACAGAATGCCTCTCCACCTGTGGACGTGTGCAGCTAAAACACAAACCTCCTACTTGAGAAACGCAAGGGTAAGGCTGGATGGGGTAATACAACAGATGCCACCTTTCAAAGGAGGAGAGAATTAGAGGGAAAGAGGATTTTTTGACCCCATACAATTCTGAAGTATGGCATGACATAAATAAAAAGACAGGGTGGGCACTGGACAACAGTTAAGATGCTGCTTAAATGCTCATATCCTGTGACAGGTGGCTTGCTTCCAGTCCCGGCTTCTCCATGTTGGATCAGCATCCCACTCCGTGCACACTGGGAGGTGGTAGATGATGGCTCAGGAACATTGGCCTCACATAGAAGACTTGGACTGAGTTCTGGGACTCGTGCTTCGGTCTGGACCTATTGGACTGGGCAAGCATGGTCCTGTAATCTCACCTCTTGGTGTCCACCCTGCTGCCACTCACAGTGCTGGCTCATGCACACAGAGGCATGTGCGGTGATGTCCCACTGAAGCACCATTATCGTGGAGCAAACACGGGTTTTAAGACAAACACTAACTATATCAGACAGCTCAATTCTGGTGGAACACAGCAGTGTTTCTGAAGACTGAGGTGGAGTGCCCTTGGGGGGAAGTTGTGATCCAGCTCTGCATTTTCAGAGGTACCTATAAATGTATCTAAATGTGGGGAATTTCTGAGGAGCCTCTCACTAGGTCAGCTGTCTCTGGAACAAACCTGTCAGGCTCACAGCTGGATTTGCTTCCCACTGGCATTGTGGTTTTGGGAAAGTTACACACTTGCTCTAGGACTTGAGTTTCTTACTGCAATACAAGGAGAAACAATAATATCTGTATGTCATAAACCCAGGAAGTGAAGTAAATGCACTTAACATGCATAAAGTTCTTAATGGAGGCCAGCGTATAGTGAAAACTTCACAAAAGGTGTCCGTTTTTCTGCTGGGGGAAATTAACAGAGGGGATGTTGAGATGTGTGGGTTTTAAATTATGAGACTTTAGTCAATGTTATATTAGTGTAATTAGCTCTAGCAATTACATTGGTCTGTATTTTGTCATTAAAATGAAAAAAAAAAAGGAGTCATCCTACTTGAAAGGTAAAGAGGCTTATCTAGCTCAGTTTTTGGAGGCTCAAAGTTCAAGTTCAAGTGGCTCCATTGGTTCAACCTCTGGGCAGCACCCGACGGTGGATGGCATCCTAATGGGAGTGTGTATAAAGAGGATGATACAAGCAGACAGGAAGCCTGAGAGGGGAGCGAGGCCAAACCCAGCTTCCAGGCACAAACCTGAGTCCCATGGTGATTATCTCAATCCCCTCCAAAAGCATGGCCCTCATGACCCAAGGTCCTCCCGCTATGTCCCAACTCCCAAAACCACCACACTGAGGACTGTACTACCAACACAAGAAACTTGGGGGTGGAGGGAACAAATTCAACCACATTCAAACTGTAGCAATAGCCTTGGATGAGAAGAGAGGCAGTGTAGGAAAAGGAGTGCCCACATTTAAGCATTCTGACAGCCTTTCACATTTTCCCATGAGACCCAGTTGTGTGTTCAAGTTTTGAGCTTGCTACCTGAATTACTGGCTGGTGGAGCTAGACCAGCTGTTATGCCCCATTGTTGAACTGATGAGGCAAAACAAACAAACAAAAAAAGAGCACGATTTGTTTAAAATTCCAAGGTTCAGGATACTGCGTCAAAGTAGACAATGATACCAGAGGGAGCTTTGCTGGAAAGAAAATTGATTTCTGGCCAGCCATACTTCTGTGACATAGGAAACATATGTTTGAGAAATAACTTGAGTCCAAATGAAAAGATCTGTCCACTAAATTCACTTGCACCTAAGTGTCTAGCTCACGCTTTTCCTGGGCAGTGGGTGACCTGTGGAGTTATTGCTGAAGCATGTACCAGCACAAGATGTAGAACCTTGGAGCAACCCCAAGTGACCATGAACACTGTTTAGAGCTCTGGTTTTCTGCCTGTAACATCAGGAGGATTCATTTCCCATCTGGCACCTGTGGTCGGATGCACGGTAAGCGCTTTGTGAAGACAATCTGTCTTGAGATGCAAGAATAATCCACATACAAATACCCCAAAACTGATGTTATATAAACCAAGGCAACACAACATCACATGTTGCAGGGAGTATTTTCAGTCCTTCACAAAACACCTGCCTTGAGGCCCATGTGCAGGATGTAATAGTGGTGCAACACGCTGAGCCAGGGCCACCGCAGACCGCTGGCTGACTTCTTGCCTTGCCTTGTCCATTCACACAGTTTTTACCAACAAGGACTTTCAAATGAGAAAGCTAGAAAATGCAGCCAAAAACTGTGAATGAGTGTTTAGCTGAATTTATCTGTGACTCTAGCCCTGGGAAGCAACTGTCCAATCCGCTGGGGACCAGAAGGAAAGTGGTACCTCAGGATGATGCTGGCCTAGAGCCGATCGCATCGAATGTCCCAGCAGATGCCAGACCTGGCGGTGGACACCTGAGCTTCAGAGTCCCTGCCTTGTGCCAGATGCTATCCAGTAACCCTGGCAACGAGATGCCCCTCCACCCCCCGGAGATGATGTGGAGGAGGAAATTAACTCCTGGTTGACTGAGTTTACCCAAAGGTATCAGAGTTGGACTTCATTGAGCAATGCTGATTATTTTAGCAAGAATAGATTTTAAAAAAGGGCTCGAGATCAACTTCAAGTAAAAACAAAGGGTGCATAAGCTATCGGCTGCTTGAGTTTTGTAAATGGAGAGGCTGACTCTTGGAGAACTCAAGCTACATCCCAGGCCCCATGCCAAGTACTTTACACTGGATCCTTTAGTAACTATGACGGGATGGGACAGAGAGGATCATCACTTCATGGGTTTGGAAGAGCGGAACAAGTAGCTACTTGAAACGGAGCGATCGGTACATGAGGGAACTGGGTGGGTGGAGGCTTCTTAGTGACATTTCCCTTCTAGACTTCGAATGCCTGAAAGACAGAGATCAATCTCAAGCTTTCCTGTGTAGTCACTGTTTGATATGATGGAGAGAACGCATCATGTGTTTGAACCTGGTCTTTAAGCCTCACGCTTTGCCTACCCCCTCTCCAGAGTCTAGAAAGCAGACCTTGCCTTGGGTCAGGATTTGCAGCGAGCCAAGGTGAAGATGGAGAGAACAGATGGATGGTGCCTGGGAGGTGTCTCAGGAATTTAACAGTAAAATCTGGTAGATGGAGAAGTTAAACTGATTCAGAGGCGACCGGGCCTCCACAGAAGTCACAGGGACTTCTGACACTTGGCTAGCTCATCAGAAATGTTTAGGGATGTTCTGAATCACAGTGAGGGTGGCAAGTCTTGTACATACATTGGTGAGTCACCTAATTCGAGCACTCCCTGAGAGGTGGCACAAAGTCGATAGGGAGCTTCCTTTGGCCAAGGACAGACTCCAGGACGAGGTCAGCTGTGAATGCCAGTGCCCCCAGGAAGGAGAGCCATGAACCAGAGGGCACACTGCAGCCTGTGCCACAACTCACCTGCTGCTGCTACTGCAGTGTGAAGTTACAAGCTTGCCCTTTATGGGAGCAGCTCCTTCAGGACTCAGGTCGGTCTGTTTTTCCTGGAGAACCCTGCACAGCAAGATTAGCTGGGACAAACTACTGTGTCTTGCTGGTGTGGTCTTGGGATCGAGACCCATGATCTCCCTCCTCTGCAGCCCAGTCTCGGATTCTCCTCACCCTCAGCTGGAATCATTAGGTCTGGGCCTCTATGGTCCAGGGTGCTAGGTGAGCCAGACTCTCATCCCTGCTGTCCCCATGGCTGCTTTATCTCTCCACTTACTCTCAGTGTTGGACAAGACACCAGCAAATCGTGTGGCACAGAAGTGTTCCTGTGGACACAACGCCATGGCTCAGCCTTTGGCTGAATGTAACGTCACATCTTAGAGCACAGTTGTAGGCTGTCATCCGAGCTGATGTTTTGACATGTCTTTAACAGGTTGCTTCTTTGTACCATCAGTTCAGAAACATCATGACGGGGTACTATAGGGTTGGAGCAGTGAACCCGTGGTCATTTTCCCACTGTCAAACTTCTCTTTCTGGAAAGTGGGTCCTTGGGTCCTTAGGGTGTTATGCAGGGTCTGTGCTGGTGGATCACTCTCATTAGGGGTGGGTTCTGCGATTGGACGTCACGTGGGATGAGAGGACCCAGGTTTGACTCTTTGCTCAGCTTCTCATCCAGCTTCCTGCTAATGTGCATTGTAGGTGACAGCAATGGTGGCTCAAGTACCTGAGTCTTTGCCATTCCCGTTGCAAGCCTGGGTGAAGATCAGGCTCCTGGCTTTGGTCTGGCTCAGCTCTGGCTGCTGTGGGAGTTTGGAGAGAGTGAACCACGAGATGAACCTCTGTATTGTTCAAATCAAATACAAATAAATTAAATACAAAATGTTTTATTACAAGACATGAGCCTCTGCATAGCCTTACAGAAAGTTTGGCTGACAGGGGGTGTGTGGGAGATGGGAGAAACTTCTTTTCAGGGGAAACTGAGCCAGTATTCAGAGAGACCCTGTTCTTGGTCTCCGGGTCAGGGCCCTTCCCCAGAGCCCTGATAGCCTGATTGTGTAGTCCCAGGTCCAATTATCAGCTTGTTCAGCCCTCCAGCTGCAGGAGACATGGGTGAGTCTGTGCCAAGGAGGCAGTCTTCCTGGTGCAGGATAACTCCAAGGCTCTGCTTGTGTTTTCCCAGTGTGTTGATGACAACACTACAGTTCTTAGAACTTCTAGTCCTGCTGTGAGCATGTCCTGAGCCTTTCAGGACAGCCATCGCCACCAGCATCCCACCCCAGCTCATCATCTGAAAAGGCTGTCCAACTCAGTGCCAGACGGTGTGGTTTTTGCAGTCTGTTTTCTTGGCCCAGCTCTGTGTCAGCAGTCATGGGTGGTGGCCGGGATGGAGACATATGTGCAGAGCTGCATGGGTGCACTATGGGGGAATTGTCAAGAGCTGTGTACTGTAGCCACACTGAAGCCATTTTGAATGTAGAACTATGGGCCAGTGGAAAACCCCCGGTTGGCTAGATGCTTGGGAAAGAGGTTATGAAACTGATCATATGCCTAGTTTCAATTGTTTCTAGAAATTGTTGCAGAATGTGATTTATGCTGCACCTGCCGACATCCTGTTACTGGCTACCTACACTACTGTTGATATGGTGGTTACTATTGTTGATATGGTGGCTGCTCAAGAACAATCGGTCTTGAGACCCTAGCTTGCATCCCAGTTTCGCCTTTCCTTCCTGAGCCTTAGTTACTGAAGAATATAAAAATTCTCAGTTGAAATCAATAAAATGACAGCTTGATGAGACATACTGTCTTGCTGTCCATTCTTTGTGTCTCCTGTCCCCATTCTCTCCTAGGTTGGTTGCGGCCCCGTTGACTGTCCTGTTGGACGGGACTGGGAATCATGCAGGACCCTGAGTGTGGGAAATGGAATTAGCAGAGGGAGGAAATGAGCAGCCATGTGGTTGTAACAAAGGCCTTGGTCAATCGAGGGGGAACTGAGAAATGGGGCAGCTGGTCAGGTGTGGTCACTGAGACTGGCGCTGAACTCGGTGTCTTTATACCTGGGGTTTATTGGATGGGGGTGGGTTCACTGGGAAGGGAGCACAGGTTTGGATGTGGAAGCTTCTTTGGCTGGGGACGTTTTGGGGATTTATCCAGTTGTGAGTCGTGCTAAGTACCACTGTTGACCTGTAGGGGCAGGGAGGACCTGGGTCCTTAGGAGGAGATCGGAGCAGTTACCCAATATCCAGGAAGAAACACAGGATGGCGTCAGGCCTGCATGGCAACCGTAACCATCCACTAGCAAGAAGCAGCCTGCTCCCCATACATCCTGCTAGACCCCTTGTGCATGAGGGGAAAATGAGCAGAGTTTCAGGCATGGTCTGTATCTTGATTCAGGTGGGCTTCTTACAGGCAGGCTAGCCTGGAAGTGTGTTCTCACAGGACAGGCTGTGCAGGCTGTGTCTCTGCTTCTGATTGGGTGGAAGAGGGGTCATGTTCACTGGGTGTTTTTGCTGTGTGAACAGGCAGGTGTACATGGCACGAGGGAGAGCCCACGGTGGCGTTGTTCATGCTACCATCACCCAGCACCCAATCCTCCTTAAAAGTTCATGTTTCTTTTCCTCCCTTGCTGGAACTGCCAGTCGAAGCCTCTGTCCCAAGGGAATGCACATAACACGAGCCAGGCCTTTTATGCATTCAGGGGCATTGTGCAGAGATGGGAAAAGCTGGTGGAAGAACATCTATTTCAGACAGTGCCTGGGCTGAGGGTGAGGGGCACCTGGCATGTGGGCACTGGAGCTGCTGCCTCCACACCTGGTGGTCCTGTGACACCCACTCTTGGAGCTGTCTCCAAGTCCCCTAATTTCCTTGGACTCTAAGGTGCATGCTGTTATTGATACAACAGAGAGCATGCCCCATCCTGGCTCCTGACCACCTGCTCTCAACACATCCAGTTCCCCCACATCTCTGAAGCTGCATCATTTGTCTCCTGCCTCTGGTGGTTTGGAAGAAAGCATATTGCCAAAGGAGTGAAGGGAAGGAGTGAAGCAAGTGGGCAGATGGGGAGAAGGTGTCCATGGAGTAGGTTCTGTGTTGATGGTTGGGTGGTGTCAGTGTGGCTGCACACTGTTCCTCAGCTTCAGCCATGCTAAAAGCCATGCACCTGCGTTCACATCTAAGCTGACCCTGGGGACATTTTTACACTTGGTTTTGTGATGCAGAAGCATTCTGTGAGGATGGGCCACAGGTCAAAGTCTGGCCTGCATGGTCCCATTCATTAACAGCACACATGCCTGCTGCGAAACATTAAGTGTCCTGACCCAGTTAACATTAGAAAACCAATGAGAACTCAGTGTTTGAAGTGCTTCTGTTTCTACTGTGTCCTCAGAGACATTTGCTCACAAAGGGTGTATGTTTACTGACTGAATCGAGAAAAAAATGACCTACCATTTTTCTTGCTGCCCTGGCTTAGGAAAAGATCTCTGTCTTTGGCGAGTCTGTTGCTTGTTGTGTGCAATCCCTTGAGCACTGGGTCTTAGCAAGAATCTCCTTCCACTGTGCATTTCTCTTCACTCAAAGAGGAGATGATTAGCTGGTGATAGAACAGCTGTGGGACTGGGGAGGTCTTTAGTCTTTTATTCTAGCTGATTCCCCATCCTCAAGACCATTTGGCTATTTTAATTGGGTATTTAATGGCCAATACTCTCCGACACTGTCAAGACTTCTGTCTGAATACAAATACCTATAGGTGTTATTCCAATTTCTAGAAAGTTTTAGTCCAAGCTATGGAAGTCACATATTTGTATTATTAACAATTCATCTCTGGCATGCATCCATGCATCCGTTCACTGATCCAGTCCATCCATCACACACCCATTCATTCATCCACATGCCAATCCATTCTCCTACATATCCATCCATCCATCCATCTATCCATCCACCCATCCATCCATCCATCCATCCATCCATCCATCCATCCATCCATCCATCCATCTATCCATCCACCCATCCATCCATCCATCCATCTATCCATCCACCCATCCATCCATCCATCCATCCATCCATCCATCCATCCATCCATCCATCCATCCATGTACCAGGTATCTCTTCAGCATTTATCTATGGTTGATATAAATGATGGCCAGATGCTGAAGAGACAGTGAGAAAAAAAATTAAATAAACCCATGCTCTCATGGAGTACAAAGATTGTTCTGGCTGAGCCTGGCATGCTAGCCTAGCAGCCAAAGTCCTTGCCTTGCACATACCAGGATCCCATATGAGTGCTGGTTTGTATCCCAGCAGCCCTGCTTCTTATCCAGCTCTCTGCCAGTGGCCTGGCAAAGCAGTTGAGGATGGCCCAAAGCCTTGGGATCCTGCCCCCATGTGGGAGATCTGGAGGAGGCTCCTGGCTCCTGACTTTGGATCAGCTCAGCTCTGGCTGTTGCGGTTGCTTGGGGAGTGAATTGGTGGATGGAAGATGTTCCTCTCTGTACTCCTCTCTGTATATTTTCATTTCCAATAAAAATCAAAAAGATTGTTCTGGCTGATTTTAGCCCAAATTATGAGGGTAGAACTATGACTTCATTACATTCAAGAAGAAAATGTACATTCCATTTAGGATACCCATTCATAGGTTTTATAATTAGTACAACTTACAGGCTTCTTTGTTGTTTTCGAGTTTTAGGGAGCGCATTCGTTGAATTTTTGATGAGCTTACATGAGCTCACTGAGTAAAACCAAGTGTGACAGCGAGGGGACAGTGCCAAACCAGTGATGGGTCTGAAACGATTTGTATGCAATTCTCTCACTGCTTAGCACCCTGCAGTGCCATCTGGTGGTTATGATGAAGCAAAACATTACAACCTATTCTGATAATGGTCCCTGGGCCCAATTAGTTCAAAGTAAGGTAGATTTGAGAGTAAAGGTGGAGAGTACTGATAACTTGCTAGGACGGGAAACACAGAGGGAGGCCGTGGAACAACCAGAGCTATGCTAGAAGCAGGAGTAAGCACTGCATTGAATAATATGAGTCAATGCTTTTTATGCTTTAGTTCATAAAACCCACAAGCCATTCCCACCTCTATACAGGTGAGAGCATTTATTATCTCCTGTCTTCTGATGCATATGCGAGGTTATAGGGTTTACAGAGAAAGAGATAGGATGGCCAGCTAATTTTAGATACCAATCAACATCTTTCTTTGTCTTTGTCTTTTCTCTTCTCTTCTCTTCTCTTCTCTTCTCTTCTCTTCTCTTCTCTTCTCTTCTCTTCTCTTCTCTTCTCTTCTCTTCTCTTCCTCCCGTCCCCTCCCCTCCCCTCCCCTCCCCTCCCCTCCCCTCCCCTCTCCTCTCCTCTCCTCTCTTTTCCTTTCCTTTTCTTATCTTTCTTTTCCTTCAAGACGTAAGTGTGTCCATGGAAGGTGCCAGGAAACCTGAGGTCTTCATGTGGTGACATGTGGCATGGTTACCATGGCCAGGCTGGCATGGAACTCTGGGCCCTGTGTCAGAGGTGAAGGTGGGAGTGACACACACAGCTCAGAGGTGAGTGTGGGAGGAACCTGGGGGGTTCCTAAGCTATTCCCATGCTCCCTTCTCAACAGGGAGTCCCAGAGGAGGGGGTCCCCGGGGAGCCTTAGTGAGAGACAGACCCTGTGACTGAAGCATGGTGGACAGAGCAGCCACGAGTGGGAGGCCCATCTCTGGGGGCAGCCTCTGATTCTGAGCCTGAGTTACATTTGGAGGAGTTGTCACAGCCAAGGGCAATATGAGGAGTTGTGAGGTACAAATACAGGAGGGTTTTCTGTGTGGAATTCAAGGAAGGACCAATTTGAAGTAAGAACTGTCGCTTATAGCCGTGTGTCAGCATAAGGTCATGGATGTGGCAGGTGCACTGCGCTAACATGTACTGTTAATAAACTGCTAGAAGGAAGGGTATGTATATTCCCTGCAATTTTTCTGTTTCTGTAAAATAAAAGTTTACTTAACCTAATTCTAGCTCTCTAAAGCAGCCAACACTATTAGAAAGAAATCTTGTTATCAAGGGCTGATGGATTGGCCAGCAGGTGGCAGTAACTTAACCTGTTAGGACCAACACTGAAGCTTCATCTTTCATTACACAGGAGTTTTCCAAACTGGAGCTTCAATGAATGAAACGTCTTACAATCTTTATCATGAAGTTTCTGGATCCTGACTTGTGTCTTACTCAGCCCTGGCCATTCTCAGTCCTGGGCAGCCAGCCCTGAATGGCTCTGCTCGCAGGGGCCCTGGGGACAGACACGTAGCACTGTTCCCCACACACCATCCTGGGAAGCTACTAAACAGTTTTTCCCAACTGACTCAGCCTGCCAAGACCCCTGGGCAGCCCTGTCCGCCTCTCCGTGGCCCCAAGAAGCAGCTGAGCACACGGTGCTCCACCCACCCTGGGGCCAGCTGGACAGACCTCCCTGAGCAGGTCAGGCCCTAGCAGCCATGAAGTCAACCAGCAGGACATCCTGGCATAGCCCAACCCTTGTGTGACAGTGCAGAGGTGGTCTTGCCATCACATGACCTGTGATAATGGAAGGATACCTACGTCCTGCACCCTGACCTGGCAAAGAACTCGCCTCATCTAGGGCATTGTAATGCCTGCCCACTGTGTCCCACCAATGTCCCAGGATGTCAACAGCAGAGTGCCTCCCTGTAAAAACCTTCTGTAACATTGGTAGAGGCAGCGGACTCACCAGATGCATAACAACCAACATAGAGGCATAAAGACCATGAAAAATGAGGTAGCAGGACATTTCCAAAACAAAACAATAACTTTCTAGCAACAAAGAAATGAAACATCAAAGAACTGCCTGATAAAGAACTCAGTCATGGTTAGGGGGAAACTGGATGAGAACGTACAGACAATTCAACGGAAGTAGGAAGACCAGTTAAGATAAGAATGAGAAGTTTAACAAAGAGGTATAGACCCTAGTATTGATTCTAAATACTCTGGTGTACGGAATTAAGATTCCAGTTGAGGGACTCATAGAACTGAGCAGCCAGGAAAAAAATACTTCCATGCTCGAAGCCAGGCCGTTTAAAACAGGCTGGTTAGACATGACAAAAGGAAAGAAAACAAAGGGACACGATTAAACAAACAAAAATCTAAGTCGTGGGTATTCCAGAAGAAGGTATAAAAGGCACAGAATCCTCAATAAAATCTCTACAAGTCTTGGGAAAGTTGGGGACCAGAGCCAGGAACCTCCAAGGACCCCTGAGAGGGCTGACAAAAAAAACCACCCAATCATCATCAACATCACCATCATCCTCCTCTCCAAGGTCTAATGCAGTAAAACAAACAAACAAATGGCAAAAAGAGAATTCTAAAAATGGCAAGAGAAAAGCATCAAGACCCTTAGAAAGAAATCTTCATGAAGTTTATGGCAGACGTCTAAGCTGCAACTCTACAGGCCAGGAGAGAAAAAGAATGGAGTACCTACTAGGAATCCTGCAAGAAATCTGCCGGCAAGAACACTGCACCCAGATGTGCAGGAGAGCGCCCCACGATGCTCCAGGGCAGCCGGGACTGGCACTACCAAGTGGCTCTGCACCCAGCTGTGCAGGAGAGCACCCCGCGATGCTCCCGGTATGCCGGGACTGGCGCCACCAGGTGGCTCTGTGAGCAAGGCTGCAGGGAAGAGAAAGGAACATGAATGAATCTCAGCAGCAGGGGAGGAAAAATATCCTGATTCCCATCTTAGCTTGACTTTATTCTGGATGGGATTTCCTACATATCTAGCTTAAGGCCCCCATGTATAGATTAAGTGTATTTTCTTGTGTTCCTTAGGTTTTGTACATGAGGGGTCTATTGATCACTTAACATTTAGACTTTTGAGGATTCCCTACTTTCTGGAAAAAAAAAAGTAACACATTATTATGCTATTATTTTGTTCTTCAAATGTTCAGAAGAATTCACTGTTTAAATTAACACTGAATTTTAGCCAACTCAGTGGGTAGGGAGAGATTTGAAAGCAGATTTAATTTCTTAAATACAGAAGGTTTTTTGTTTTTAATGTCAGTTTTGTGAGTTTGTGCTTCCAAAAGAATATGTACATTTCCCTTAAGTTGCTGGAATTAGGATAAAATTGTTTAGCAACTTCAAAAACTAAAAATAGAGCTACCCTCTCTGTGTTCTAGCCATCCACTCTGGGCATACCTCCAATGTAAATGAAGTCAGTATGTTGAAGAATCGTGTTTCGTGCAGCAGTAAGTATAATAATCTGTAGGTAGAATTGATCTAGGGGGTGCATGGCTAAGGAAGATGTAGAGTGTATGTAAATATGAATATACATATTCCGCATTTTTCATACACACACAGAGGCACACACAGACATAATGTAAGCATCCAGGACAATCCTGGGACCCCATGGTGACCCCAGACATCCCAGAGCCAAACACAGATACATCCTGCAGGATCCTGCTCAGAGCTGGGGTCTAACAGCTGATCCCACAGAGGTTGAGCATAGAGAGTGGCTCCCAGAGGTGAAGGGAGGGTGAGGGACGGGCGGAGAGAAGTCAGGGCACAGGGGCACTGTTCCAGCGACAGAATGAACGGGGCGCACAGTAGAGGGGCTTCAGATAGCAAAAACTTAGGTGACAAACGCGTGTATCTAAAGTGGCTAGAAGGGAGGCTGTCTAGTGTCCTCACCCCAGAGCGACGGAAGTTCAAGTCACAGATAAGCTCATCACCATGCTTTGATGATCATTATACTCCATAAGCATGGAAAATTATGTGTCATTAAGAACAAAGCATTGTTTTAAAGGTAGTACAGTGCGTGAGGACAACGCAGAGTTTAGAAATCAGAGTTAGAGACACAACTCCTGGCTTGCTGATGGCGTGACTCTAGGCAAGGTAACGACATGTTAAGTGCCTCAGTTTTAGACTCTGTAGAGTGGATAGGGTAACAGGTGCCTCTTGACACTGATGGGCAGGTTAAATGAGGTTGTAAGTACAGCCTCTATGCAGTGATGAGCATAAGAATGCAACCTCCTGCCTAGGCAAGCCTGAAAACCCAAAGATTGGGCATCGGGAAGGGCAGCTGGGGCTCAAGACGCACTTACCCAGGGACTTGAACCCTCCTTTGCTGCCTTCCTAGGCCTCAAGCAGGGAGCTGGTTTGGAAGTGGAGTAGCTGGAGCATGAACTGGAGCCCATATGGGATGCCAGCACTGTGGGAAGAGAATTAGCCTGTTGAGCCACTGTACTCACTCCTCATTTAAAGCTTTTCAGTCTGTTGGGTCAAGCCCACCCGATGATCGAGGACTACTTGTTTGTCACATCACAGCCATCAAGACCAGATAACAGACTGGTGCAGACGCAGTTCAAACCATTGCACCTTGCTTATCCAGGAGGTGGGAGTCTGGGCACAATGTCTGAGGCCTCTGTTCCAGGCCCTTCTTACCACCGTGGTCCAGGTGTTAGTCACACCTGGGGGCCCCATGACGCACGCATCTGGGGGCAGTGCCACAGGGTCCTGGGCAGGCTGTGGTTCCTGGCTGGCTGAGTGGAGTCCGTTCTTGGTCTGGGTGCTCTGCCGTGTGGCCTCTCCCATCAAAGCACACCTGCTGAGAAAGTGGATGGAGAGTGTCTGCTTGCAGCGTGGGTGTTGGTGTCCCGTATGCCTGTGCAGGTGACATTCCCTGATGAAACACTTGCAGGGAGGGATTCACCCAAGAGCATGCCTCCCCGGAGGTGGACTTCCGAGCTACGGGCCTGCCTGCTACCAGGAACTTGACCTTGAGACGGGCTGTAGCAGGTAAGCGGCAATAACCTGGCTCTTCAGTTTGACCTCAAGCAGGTGTTGTAAAACTGCAGCTGAGTCAAAAACCAAAATGGTGCCTATTCCCTGAAGCAAACACACAATCCGATTTTGTTAAAAAAAAAAAGGAGATGAGAAGCAAGTGTTGAAGAGACTGGCTATGGACAGCATGAGTGAATGAAGCAGATTCCTTGGATGTAAAAGAACTTGGCTTCGCTGGATACAACAGCCGATCTTCATCTCAATGCTGATGGAAGAACATGGTGGCAACTTTTCCACCCACTCCTCTGTCCTGGGTACTTTGGTTGGGGGCAGTGTGGGGCTTGGCTTAAAGAGTGCATTTCTGCTTCTCCTGCGCGAGCTGCAGGCATGGGACAGAGTAACGCTAGACTCTGGGGGAGACTCCTTGAGCTGCTCAGCAATGAGAAGGTATGAGAGGAAACCCTGCTGAGGGTGGCTGAGGACAGGCGGGCAGGGTCTTTGTGGGTGGGTCCAGGGCTGGTCTGTCTTAGGTCTCTTTGTACAGTCACGTGAGTGACTGATCTCAGGTTTCCCTTGCAGAAGGAATCTCAAAAAATTTATGGGAAATGTGCCTTATGAAAAAACTAGGCATGGATTTCCCAATTGTTTTGCACCAAAATAAGCTTATCATTCTGTTGTTTCACAATTTAAAAAAAATGTGGTTATTAATTACATTCTGTGAAAGGCAGAGACAGAGGCCGGAGGAGCGGTCTTCCAGCCCCACGTCCCTTCTCGCAGCAGACGCCTGGCCAGCTGTAGGCAGGATCAGGAATTGAATGCAGGTGTCTCGTACTGGCGGTAGGCACAGGTTGCCTGAGCCGTCACTGCTGCCACCAACGGCCTTTCTAATTAGCAGGAAGCAGCTGGAATCAGGAGCCAGGCACTGACATGGGATGTGGGTGTCCCAAGTCACGTCTTGGCCACTGTGGCGATTGCTTCTTCGTAAAGTTTCTGAAGTGCTCTTGAATGCACTTGAACTGTTTGTGACGCCACCCCAATCCTGACGTCACCTGGAATACTGGCCTGGGAGAGAGCTGTCCTAAAGCATCTGTCTGCCCTCTAGTGGCGCAGGCAGAGGAGACAGGTGCTTTTATCCACCACAGGTGCCTGATTTATCTGTTGTCATATTCACTTTCCAAATAAAAAGAGATTTCACTTGCCCTGTAGCTTTTAAGTGCCTGGTCGATACAACCTTGAAATTTAAAGCTGCATCATTTGTATATGCGCCAGGATGTTTTGAGGTGTTTTAAATATTTTTTGGGAAATTGTAAAACAGAGCCAAATGCAGAAAATGGTACTGGTTTGAAAATTCTTGGTGTTCATGACTTCCGATGCTGCTAGAGTTGCTTCAGTGGGAGTCAACATTTTTCTTTTTCTGCTGTGGAAAATTAAGCTCGTTTGTTCCTCTAACAGTAGAGGAACCCCAGCGTGGTTTTATCATTTGAAGGCAACCAGGGCCTCTTTCTTCTCTGATGTGATTAAACCCAAAGGGGTGACAGTTGCAAAACATGAACCAAAACCCCAGCTTTTACACCATTGCCCAGTCTAGAAGCTTTGGCCAGATGAGGATTTTTCTCATGAGTGGCTCACACGTCACTCTTGGCAACAGGAGCAAGGCTGAAGCAAGGCTGGAACTCCATCAGGGTCTCCCGCAGGGGTGGCAGGGGTCCAAGTCCTTGGGTCTTCTGCTGCTGCCTCCCTAGAGGCCAAGCTGCGAGGGTGGGTGGCCCTGATGGTAGGAGCAGGTGGAGGTTGTGCATGACTCGCATGAACCTCCTGCCTTTCCTGCTGGGGGTGCTCGGTGTTTCCTGGGGCGGACTTGGTCGTTGATTAGCCCAGACTCCTTCAATTGCAGCGGGAGGTAGTTTTTTTTTTTTTTTCTTGTGGGAAATGACATCTGTTCCTATGATATCCTTGTGTTTTGTGCCTGCTGTGCTGCCAGCACCACTCTCCAAGAGCCTCCAGGACGATGGATTCATCCAACAGGAATGTGGGAACTTGTTCATTACTCCTGGTACTCATTCCCTTCCTTCCTTTTTTCCTTCTTTCCTTCCTTCCTTCCTTCCTTCCTTCCTTCCTTCCTTCCTTCCTTCCTTCCTTCCTTCCTTCCTTCCTTCCTTCTTTCCTTCTTCCTTCCTTCCTTCCTTCCTTCCTTCCTTCCTTCCTTCCTTCCTTCCTTCCTTCCACCTTTTCTTCCTTCCAGAAAGTACTTCCTTTTTTTTTTTTAAAGATATGGGGTGGGGTTATCAACTTTGTGCCCAAGCATCCCGCACCCACTAAAGTGATGCTATTCAGTATTCCTGAGTGTGAGCTGACACGACCTACATTAGACTCTGCGGGTAGAATGGTAGTGCTGCTCTGTCAGTCATTTTAAAGCGATGGATGTCTTGATGTGATCCTAAAGAAATGACCCTAAGGCGAGTTCTAGCATCAAACGCGAAGTGAATGTAAAGCAGCAGCCCCTTCAGGTCAGTAATGTGGAAGCAGGAGCAGTAGAACGCTCAGCAAGTGTGTGTATGTGGAGGCATTCTGGTTCATTCACAGCGATGTTACATGATTGTCATAATGTAACCCATTGTTACGAAGTCATTCAAACAACATGGGACAATGCTTACAGTGTTACACTAAGGTATAAAATTATATATGTAATGACATATCCTACATAATATACGTAAGTGTATGCGGTGGTTCAATTCATCCCTTTCTAATAGCTAAGATTTGGTCCTGTTTAATGTTAAATAATAAAAAAAAACCTTTCTAAAACATGTTTTTATTTCAAACATGAAGTTATGGAGAAGTAGAGGCAGAGAAAGAAGGAGAAAAGAGAGAGAGAATTTTCCACATTGGCCAGGCTGAGCCAGGCTGAGCCAGGCTGAGCCAGGCTGAGCCAGGCTGAGCCAGGAACCGGGCTCTGTTTAGGTCTCTCTTACAGGTGCAGGGGCCCAAGCTCTCAGGCCATCCTCCGACTCCTCAGGTGCAATAGCAGGCATTTGAGTGGAAGTGGAGCAGCTGGGACTCCAACCGGCACTCTGATGTAGCATGGCACTGTTACACACCACGAGTTAATTCTCCGTGCACAATGTGGGACCCCACAGTTCACTTAAATAAAATTACATGTAATACTTCCGTGAAGGTTAACACAGCACACACAGGTTCACAGACCCACAGAGAAGCACACATAAGGGAGCAGAAGGCTTTGTTAACTCAGTGGAGTGTCAGCATTGTGGGTTCTGCTTACGCATCTTTGTGTATTTTTCTGCATTGAGTGCATTTTCTGCATTGGTAGCACAGTCTTTTGTAAGTAAAACAATAACAAAGGTCAAGCCATCATTTGTGTTGCCAGCTAATCCTCCACCTGCAATGGCCGGGATCTCATATGGGCACAGGTTCACGTCTTGGCTGCTCCACTTCTGATCCAGCTCCCTGCTGATGGTCTAGGAAAGCAGTGGAGGATGGCCCAAGTTCTTGGGTTCTGCTCTGTATGCACGTGTGAGACCTGGAAGAAGCTCCTGGCTCCTAGCTTTGGATCTGTGCATCTCCAGCAGCCATCTGGGAATGAACCAGTGGGTGCAAGACATCTCTCCATCTCTGCTTTCTCTATGTCTCTTTCAAGTAAACATAAGCAAATATTTTAAAAGAGTACATCAGGACCCAAATACACTCTATCCTTAAAAGATGTTCCTGTGGTGCATGGTACTAGAGTTCTTGCCGTGATTAAGCCAGAGCTTCAGGAATATAGCTATGAATAAGGTTCTTATGCACTGTGTTTTGGTGGGCTTGTGTGACTAATGCAACAGCTCTCTGCTTTTGTTTGGTCCCATTTTCCAATATTTATTTCACTTAGTTGAAAGGCAGAGAGACACAGATACACACATCAAACATATATTCAGTATATGAAGAGAAAGAGAGAGAATCTTTCATTGGCTGTTTCATTCTCTAAATTGCCACAATAGCGGAAGTGAGGCTGGATGAAGGCAGGAATCAGGAATTCGGCCTGGTTCTTCCATGTGGGTGGCAGGGCCGCAAGTATTTGGACTGTCCTTTGTTGGCTCCCACGCACATTAACCATTGTTAATATGCATCAGAGGCCGAGCAGCTGCACCCAAACCCCTTGCAGGTATGAGAGATGCTGGTGTTGCAAGCGTGCCTCAAAGCTCTGCGCCACCATGTCTGCCCTGTTCACTTTGGTTTTCATTAACTCTAAGCACAGGGTCTTGAAGAAAGCAAAACCCTCCTTTTCTCTCTTCTACTCGGGTTCAACTACCAGCTTGTGAGTGAAACTGACAAAGATAGATAACAAGACAAAAGGCCTAGATGTTACTGTTCGAGTTTTTACATGCTTGGAGAGTAAGGAAGAACGGTCAGATACGAGGGTGTAGACACCATTTTCATAAGTGGTGGGAAGTTGAGAGAAATGAAGAGATGCTGGGACTTCTCAGGGTGAGAACTTGCTGGAAGGTAAATTCACAGGTGAAGGTAATGGGGAAATGGGGTGGTTGGCTAAGGCTTAGTTTGTGCAGATTCATCTTGGCACCATCTCCATTGGCATGGGTCGCTCTTCTCTGCAGGAGAGGTATGGGGTCTCCTTCTTGAGGGAAATGAGTGCCCTGAATTTCAGGAGGGGCTTTAGCCTTCAAGCCCATGTGGCCTGTCTTGTAGTAACATCATCTGATCTCTTTAGCCTTCGAGTTGAAGCTGTTTCTGAATGAACAAATGAGTAACACACCTTATTACTGAAAATCACGCCCCCTGTCTAAGCAGAAGGTACTTCCGTAGAGTGGTGATTCTCATCAGACCCTGGACTCATGTGCTCTTCCACAGTGTGCAAGCACAGGGGCCCGGGTGAGGCCCAGCATCCGATGATGTCACACTCTTGGAGTGCTGCCAGGGCTCCTGGAGTGTTCGTTGTGAGTCATCGTTAGTCCATGCTGGACACTGCCCGGCCACTCTGCAAACAGGGAAGACACCCCTGGAGCCTTCCAGACACTTCAGGAAGGCTGGAGCCACAGGCTGAGCCCTGGCACCCTCTCTGGGGGGACCGTGGGTCCCTCTTCCCAGCGTGGGAGCTCCGGTGCACAGCTACATGGCTGGCTCCTTGCTGTCCCTGTGCTGGGAACCACCAAAGCTGCCTGAAAATGTACTGTGTACAATCCCTGGGGTAGGGAATGGCCTTGACCGTGCATCTAAAGTGTTTGAGAGGGGCCAACGGGCTTCTTTAGGAAGACAAGTGTGTTTTCAGGAGGATGTGTCTGCCTGCTCCAGGATGAGGGGTCTCCAGCTTCAGTGTCCCCAGCTTTCCCTGCAGAATGGTGGTGTGTGTTGGGGTTTGGGGAGGCAGTTTTACTTCTGTTCCCCTGCAAGGAAGCAGACCTATTGTAATGAAGGACTGTGTTAGCTCATGGCTCAAGCATTCCAGCTGTTGATCGAAGTCACTTTCTGAGAACACGACAAGATCTATTGACTCTCTAACGTCTTAGGTTCGTCTTCATGCTGAAGTGACCAAGTTTGGGGTGTCAAGCTGAGGCCCACCTCAACCGGAAGGAGCAGTATTTCCTCCTTCTTCATGTCTTCTTCTTCAGGGTCTCCATAAAAGTGATCTATTTCCTGTTGGTGTGCAGTATGTGTGGATGCCCTGGATGCTGAGCTCCTGGACTGGACAGGAGAAAAATGGAATCAGGGAGACCGCTGATATGCTTAGCAAGACTGTGTAAAAGCAGATGGTTGACTGTGGGGCTGGTCATCAGGGCCTGGGTGTTAGGAAAGAGGTGCAGAAATGGGGCACTGGAGAGAAAATGGGAAGTGAATGACAGCCATATTGGATTTATTGGAAATGAAGTCCCAAGGGGGTGGCAAGCTCGTGTGCTGCGTGCGGCAGGGCCTGAGGATGGCTGTGTGTCCACATGTTGATGGAATGGATATGTGGCAGAGGCTCAGCTCTTAGCAGGCTGGACCTTTGAGAGTTTGAGGGTCTTGGGGCGTTCTGAGGAGGGGTTGCAGAGCATACAGGCTGACGTAGCTTTCTTATGGGCCTTCAGACTTAGTAGGGCGTCTCCATGGGGGCTAATGGGTTGGACAGGCAGGCAGAGGTGGGTCAGTACAAAGCACAGGTTTTAAGAACGCAAGGGGGTGGGTCTCTGAGGGGATGGTCTCTGTGTACCATTTGGGAGTTCCAATGGCTGCAGAACCAGAACGACTGCAAGCTTTGTGTCCTTGCTCCCATCACTTGGAAGCAAGAGTCCCCCGGGCTCTGAAGGTCTCTGAGGAACTAAGGGAGCAGCTGGAGGCTCCCAGCCCTCAGAGTTCTCAAGCCAATGACCCACAAGACCCTGTCCCTGGCTCCGGAAGCCTGTCCGGTCCAGGAACATCACTGTAGGATGTGGTTTTTTTTTTTTTCTCCAAAGGACTTGTTCCTGTACATGGCCATATTTCTGGCTAGGCGTGCACTGGGGACCAGGAGGAGCCAGGTGGGTCACTCAGGCTGACACATGGGCAGCTGCTGGAAAAGAGCAGAGGCTGGGAGGAACTGTGTTCCCTGGGGCTTGAGAAAGGCTGCGGGAGGAGAAGGG
Organism: Ochotona curzoniae; assembly: GCF_017591425.1. Classification (NCBI taxonomy): domain Eukaryota; kingdom Metazoa; phylum Chordata; class Mammalia; order Lagomorpha; family Ochotonidae; genus Ochotona; species Ochotona curzoniae. The sequence goes on from NW_024466313.1 coordinate 1,174,671, forward strand.
AGTACAGGCCCGGGGGCAGCAGGCACAGCATTCTTTAGCCCTGGACCTGCACTTCCTGTTTGCAGCTGGTTAATGATTAACGTGGGAATACGTCCCTTGGGGCGTGCCTGAGGCCCTGGCAGAGGTCACTTCTGGCCTTGTGACTTGACACAGCCATACAGCCCAGCCCCATACTTCTTGTTACCTAGAACGCCAGTTCTCAGGTTCTCAGACAGTCTGTGTCCACAGTGACTGAGAAGGCAGTGGGACGCAGAGCCCTGCTGAACGCTTGAAGAAGAGGAGGAGACAGGTTGGCCCTTGGGGGATTGGTGTCCCACCGGTTGGTTTTTCCTCCCTCAGCAGGTGGCTGCTGGGTTTTCCAGGGTGCAGTCTTGGCCTCCTGACTTCCTCCGAGTTAAACATTAAAGCGCAGGAGGTTCTGGGCACTCAGAAATTCCAGAGGATTTGTAACCAGCGGGCATCATTGGCACCGACAGCTGTGGCTGGGGGATGTATTGAATGCTGCGTGGGGATTCCAAAGCTGGAAATTTACAGGTGAGGTAAGCTATGCGCTGCATAGACCGGGGAGAGTCACTTCCCGCACGGACACAGGCTGCTGCTTGCAGTGCCCCCCAGAGGAACTGGGAATGGGGGTGTGCTCTCAGAGCGGGAGCGTGTGGTGGGCTGGGAGAAAGTTACCACCTTTCTCCGTCAAGTGTGGCTGACCCCGGTAAGTGTCCTGTGTGGAGTTTTTGACAGGCAATTCCTGTTGCCCTAGGAAGCCACTGTCCTTTGTTCTGTTGGCCTAGGTTTCTGGTTGATATCAACTTGGAAAGCAGGGGTTAATAAAGCAAGCCTATTCTCTTCCTTATTGGGTTTGATCAATGTTCCCATGGCTTTTGTTCCCATGGCCATGGAGGGCTGGGTGATGGCTCATCGTTACAACTGTGTGAGCTTCAGGTTGGAAGGCGACATCGCAAGTTTTCCACCGGAAGCAGGCAGTCCTCCGTAGTGGAATGAATGAATCGAATCTCAGGTCAGCAACACCTGGCTGTGTGGGAGATAGCAGCTGATCTGACTTCAGCGACACTTGTGGCCAGCTGCGTTCCAGCCACACAAACCATTCAAATATGTCCTCTCCTGGACCTGGACGTGTTCGTACTCCTGCCCCCTGCCCTCACAGCCATGCTGCCCCAGCCCTCAGCGGGCCCTCACTGCCTGCCAAGGATCCTAGTGTGTTCCTCTACTGCTGGAACGTGAATGCTGCTGGTGGCAGAGGGGATGCTCTCTGTATCACCAGGTGCACCCTTTGCAGTCCTGGATAAAGTGTGGCTGTCACCTGACAAGCGGGCTGCATCATCCCTCTGCTGTCCTCAGACCCCTGGGCAGGTGACTGGTGTCGAGCTGGGTTTGCTGAGCCCCCAGAAGCCAGCAAATGACCACATGTGGTTGCTCTGTATTCTGGGGTCTTGGAGACCCATCCTGGGAGCAGGTTGTATTGGCTTTCTGTCTGCCTCAGCTGCTGTGCTACTTGTTGTTGGGACGTTTGGCTTACAGACTTGCTGGGACCACCTTCCTTCATCTCCAGGGCCGGACCCCATGCTGGAGGAAAGAAGGACTCAGTAGTCACGGTGCAGTGTGTGGCTTTTCCTTTCTTTTCTTTTTCTGTTTTTTACATTTTATTATTATTATCATCATTTTATGATACCGTTCCATAGGTTCCTGGTATTTCCCTTATCCCAGCTCCAATTCATCCCCCGCCCCCCGCACCTAGTTCCTCTATATCATTACTATAGTATAGTTCTTCACACACAGTCATATGTCCATCATTGTGGGCATGGACAATGGCAGAGAGTCCAGCATCCTATTGTCAAGATGTAGTAAACAGTTTCATTGCAAGTCCATCTTTGTCTGGAAGTAGAAATGCATATTGCATTGTATCCTCACATCTGGATGTTAGTCTCCGTTTCACAGCTACTGTACATCCCCTCAAATGAAAAGTCGTGATACAAAATCATCAGCAAAAAGAAAAATAGAAATCTATAATGAAATGAAGTTAAATGACATGTTACTAGATATGACAGTCTCCATTACACAGCTACTATACATCCCCTTAAATGAAAAGTCACAAAACAGAATCAACATCAGGAAGAAAAAAGAAATTAACAACACCATGAAGTTAAATAACATGCTACTAAATGATTAATGTGCAGCTGAAGAAGCGAAAATCAAGAACCTTCTTGAAGAAAATGATGCTACTGTTTGATCTATGAATCATTGAATGATTTAATGAGAAGAAAGTGTTTTGAAGAAGTGAAAATAACCAAAAACATCAAAACTCATGCAACGGAGTTTCCGCTGGGTTTTGTTGGTGAAGTGTGTCTCTTCTAGACAATAAATAGATGGGTTTTGTTTTTTAAACCAGTCTACTAATCTATGATGTTTGATTGAGCTTAAGCCATTTACATACAGAGTTTAATATGTATGGGTGGTACTTTGGTCCTGTCATTTTAGGAATGGGTTGTTCATTGGTTTAGTCTTCTGGTGTTATTTTATGGGATGTTCTTTGCATTTGCCTTTGGTTTTGGTAGGCACTATTTCTCTTCTCTGTCAAGAGAACATCTTGAAGTATCATTTGTAGGGCAGGTTTGGAAGAGGCAAATTCTTTTAACTTTTCTTGACTGTGGAAGAACGTTATTTCATTTTCAAAGACAAAAGAAAGCTTTGCTGGATATGTTACTCTAGGCCGACAATTTTTTTCTTTTAGAATCTGGAATATGTCACTCCGTTCTCTTCTTGCCTGTAGAGTTTCCTGTGAGAGATCTCCTGTGAGTTTAATTGGCATTCCTTTATATGTCAGTTGATTTTTTTCACATGCACATTTAAGGATCATTTCCTTATGTTCGATTGAAGAGAGCTTGATAATCATGTGTCTTGGTGATGATCACTTTTGGTCATGCCTGCTGGGAGTTCTGTGCCCCTCCTGGATCTTGTTTCCCAATTCTTTCTCCAGATTAGGGAAATTTTCCCTTATTATTTCATTAAATACATTTGTAAAAGCAGTTTCTCTTTCTGCACCTTCTGGGACACTCATAACTCTTATATTTGGCCTCTTAGTAGTGTCTTTCAATTCTTGAATACTTTATTTGGCCTGATCCAGCTCTGCTTCCAGCTTTTTGTTTGCTTCCCCCTGATGACAGGAAATACCTTCCAGTTCTGACATTCTTTCTTCTGCTTGCTTCATTCTATTTTGGAGTCTCTCCACTGTACTTTTAATTTGCTCTACTGTGTTGTTAATTTCTGATATATCAGCCTTGATTTCCTTTATTGTTTCCTTAAATTCTTTGAACTCTTGTATGTGCTTCTCATTGTTGATTAGAAGCTTTAAAATGAGTTTTCTGAATTCTGTGTCCCCCATTTTCTTGATGTCTTCCTCAGTTAACTCTGAAGTTGGCATAGGGTTTTTCTCCTTTGCAGGGGAGTTTTCAGTAATATTCATTGTGCCTTTGTCTCTCTTTTTTTTTTTTTTTTTTTGCTCTTGGTCATTGTACTTCTGGTTAGCAGAGTCTTCTGCCTGGGGCAGGTTTCTAAGCTGTGTCACCCACAGGTATGTAGTTTGATTTTACTAGTTGCAGTTGGTACACAACTCTTTGCTTACAGTCAATTGTGCCACTCCCTCCAGCGAGTTCCAGGTCTGGGTTCTTATGTTAGATTTCCACAAACAACTCCGTAGCCCCAACTCCTGGCTCTCCACTGTCCACCTCCTGTGATACCGTGCTGAGGTTGCACCGTTATCTGTGCAAACTTTCTCCCACTTCTAGTTGGAGCAGGTCCCAGGATTAGGGAGACACCAGGTGTCCTATATAGCTAGGTTGTTGGTGGCGGTGATCTTGTTGGAACCTGTTGGACATTAGGTGCCACACAGACCTATTTTGACCGATATGATGCCACAGTCGGTATTATTTTCCTGCGGTACCAGTGCAATCCACAGAACTCAGTTAGTTCTCACAAGCTCAGCACATGCGCAGTTCACTGTTGTCCCCTGCAGTCCTAAAGCTTTTGCCACAGTGTCCAAAATGGTGCCTCACATACCACTACTAGAGTTCTTGATCTGCTGGCCGTCAGGTCTGAGGGATACCCAGACCTGTCTTGGGTGGAACCTGTGGAATGCCACGATACTGCAGTTCACTGAGTCAGAAATGAGTTCACTCCCAGCTCAGTGTATGCTCAGTCCTTTTCCTGCCTTTGCCTCTTAAGCAAAATGGCGCCCAGTTTGGCTCTAGGGGGCTGCCTGGGCTGTGAAATCCACCCTGTTCTCATACTGCCTGTCTGGGATCTGCTGCTCTCTCTGCTCTTGGTCAGATCAAACAAACCAGCAGGACTGACAGTTCTTTATGTGGGTTCACCTCCCAAGCTCCCAGTGAAAGTCCTTCCCACCTGGTTGCTGGTGGAGTTCTGATTGCTGTTAGCTGAATCTCGCTGGAGTATCAGTCACTGCAACACCACACCGTGTGCCCGCTGCTTCCCTGTGTCTGTCAGTCTCCAGGTGCCCCTCTGCTGTTGTTCTGTCCTTTACTATTTCCTGGAATGTGTCCTCTCTGCTTCATCCTAATTAAATGTTTTTCCGTCCGTTTAATAGTGTCCTTACCCTATTCCGCCATCTTGATTTTCCCGTGGCTTTGCTTTCCTAAGCCAGCAGAGCTGCACAGGCACTCTTGCCCTATGTGTCTCCTCATGGTCCCTGAGCTAAAGCCTGACACGCGTGTGGGTCTGCCCTGTTCTTCCCATGGCCTCGGACTTGTATCAGCAGCTCTGTGACTGCTCCTCATGCCTCTTGCAGTATCTAGGGCCTGGCAGAGAGGCCTAGAGGAACTACATCAGAGCATCCTGTGGTGGTGGTAGGGGCAGGGTGGGTTTGCCCTCAGGACTGTGGATTGCCCGTGAGGAAAGAAGCCAGCCCAGGTCCCTGTGCTAGACAGGAGGGCATGGCATGTAGGGGATTTAGGTCCCCATCCCTGGCTCTAAGGACACCAACTGAGGATCTTGCTGGATTGGCCTGTCCCAGGAGAGCAGCCAAAAGCAAAACTGCAGGGTTTGGAGCAGGAGTGAGAGGGTTGCGCAGAACAGGAGGCTGGTTGCTTAGCAACAAGCCCAGCCTGGCCTTCCCCCAGTTTTGCTCACCCCTCTGTCTGCCACAGGCCCCTCAGGGCTATTCTTCAGACGAGCTGGGCATGGCTCCACCCCTGGGCCTTTGACCCTGTCATTTCCACTGTCACCCAGTTCTTCGTACCACATTCATGACTGTGGCCTCAACTCAGATGTTTGGGGGCCTTGCTCTGGTCGTCTCACCGGAAGCAATGCCGGCTCTCCTCCCCCTCTCTGTTCTGTCTATGCCTCCTACAGGCCAAGGAGCCCTTGTCCACGGTGTGGACAATGGACACATGTGAGTATCCCATCATCTGTATCTGGGTTTGAGTGAGGTCATTTCGTTTGGTGACTCTCAAAGTTGGGGCTCTCCCCAAGCAGCTCTGGAGAGGGCTGTGAGGTTCCTTCCCAGCTCCCAGGCAAGGCTGCAGCCACATACGCTGAGAGCTTTCATGAGGTCAATGACCCAGGGTGTCTGGAGCAGGTAAGCAGAGTCGCAGGGAGGTGGGCACTATGGGTAACGCATAGTCTCTCTGTTCCCAGGTGAGCAGGAACATGCGGAGATGGAAGGATGCAGGAAGGGCGTCCTTGCCGTGCTGATCATCCTGACTGGACTGGCAGGTAGTGTCACTGGGATGCGCAGATGTTCATGGCTTGTGCAGCAGCTGCAAGAAGGCCTTCCCTAAGGGCGTCCCACTGGGTTCCCTTCCTGTGTAGCTCTTCTTTGGGATCCAGGCCCGCTGTGTCCACTCCTCTCCTGGTAGTGTCTCCAGTGCCTCTGATCTCTCTCTGCCTCCCTTTGGACTGTCACAGTTCCTGGGCGACTCCCTTTCCATTGCACCTGCTGCAGTGTCCCCTGCTCTGAGCTTTCATACTTTCAATTTCTATTTGATCCACAAGAAGGGACCAGCTTGGATGCCACCTCTTCCGTCTTGGCTCTTTGTACCTTCAGGCTGGGCACCCCAGCTCCCATGCACGTGATACTCGCCTACACATACAGCAACACACCTTTGTTTCCCCTAAGGGAATGGGGAACGTACTGGAATGGGCTCCAGGTGTCTGAGGCTGGGCATCTCCAAGTCTCTGCTCTGCAGGAGACGGAGTCTGGGGATTGTGGGGTCCTTGGGCGAATGGGAGTCCGTCCAGCAGCTGTGGCTTAACCAGATCCCATTTGGTTTCTGCTGCTTCAGGGCTGTCGCTTTTGTATTTCCATCTTGGTTATAAACCCTTCTCTGTCGCTCATTGCTGTGATCCGAAGGCATGGTGCTGGGGAACAGTGGGCATGCAGAGTGGCACTATGTCCTGAAGGCTGAAGACTGAGCATCTTGGGGTGGTCGGTGCTGTGACTGAGCTTTTCTAAGGATTTATTTGCTTATTTGAAAGGCAAAGTTTCAGAGGTGCTGGGGAGAGACAGAGAGAGAGAGAGAGAGAGAGAGAGAGAGAAACAGAGGGTGATCTTCCTCTTTCATTGTTGGTTTACTCTCGTAGTGGCTACAATAGCTGGGACTTGACTAAGCTGAAGTCTGTGGTCCAGAACTCCGTTCATTTCCTTAACATAGGAGGCAAGGGCCCAAGATCTTGGGTCAGCTTCCTTTTCAGATGCGTTATCAGGGAGCTGGATCTAAACCGGAGCAATCAGGACTCAAATTGAGGCTCCTGTGGGATGCTGGAAGCCCAGGCAACAACCTAACCTGCTGCCTGCAATGCCACTTCCTGCCTTGTGACCTCTGGATGCTGTGTTTGCATGTTATGTGTGTGAGTGTCAAGCCAGGATGTTGATATGTTCGGGGGCCTGGTGTGGTGGCACGAGGTGCAAGTGGGCAGCAGGAGCTCATGGGACTTGGAGGACTAGTCCCTGGCAGTGTGTTTGGTGCTTGGTGGGATGAGTCTGCATTTTAGGAATGGGATATTGGCTAATACTCTTCCAGAGGCTGGAAAGGCAGCTCAGTAACTCTGGGTCTAGTGTCTTTGTGACATTTTCCCCTGGAGAAGCTGAGCCTTCAGCACTGCATTGAGAGCAGGGTGGGGGAGCTGGAGAGCTCCCAGGAGGAAGAAGGTCTGTCCCTACGTTTGTGATGAACACAGATTAATAAATTCCTCATGGATGCTGAACCCCTCACGAAGTCTAGGGGCTGAAGCCATGATCATTTGTCCCCTGGGCTCTGAGTTGCCAAGGGCAACCTCCTGGTGAGCTTTTTTTCCTCTGTCCTCTCTCCCCCCTCCTAGCTCGTGCTACTGTGTGTCTTGTGGACCTTAACCATCTCAGGACGTGCTCATGGGCCACACATGGGCCACACAGGCGCAGGTCCTGGGATGCAGGCCTGAGTCTGACAGCATCATCCCACCAATGCAGACTGCAGGGTTCATTGGGAAAGCACCACTGCGAATGAGGCTCCAAAGATGCCTAGCTGCTCCGAGAGTCTGGGAGAGCATGGTTTAGTCAGAGCAGGTTTCTCTGCGAAGGCATCCTCCAGAGGGAGAGTGTTGCTGGCTCTGTGAAGTTACTGGGACCCCGAAGAGTTGGGGAGTAAAAGTTGAAACCAGTCCTGTGGCCACAGGGTGAAGATTGAAACAAGCTAAAGCTGGAGAGGAGGGTGATGTGGAATGAAGTCGAGTTAGCTGATTCTTATCACAAACAATGGAAATCTTTTAAAGATTTCTTTTGTTTATTCGAAAGGCAGAATTTCAGATAGAGAAGGAAAGGCAGAGAAACCTAGCATTCACTGATTTGCTCCCCAAGTGACCAAAGCCAGCAGCTAGGGACTCTACCTGGATCTCCCACACAGGGACCCAGGTACCTGGGCCATCTTCTGCTGCTTTCCATGGCACAGGAACAGGTAGCCTGGGTTGGAAGTGAAGCAGCTGGCTCATAGGAGAAGCTGGCGTCTCAGTCATCTGCTTAACCTGCATTGTTCTGGAAATCTCTTGAGCAGTCTGAGGCTTGGATGCGGAGGTGGGGTTGGTGAGGAGTAGCCAGTTGGATGTGTTTCGAGAGGGTCTGTCTGTAGCATGGAGAGAAGTTTGGGATGAGAGTGGTGGCATGGAGGGACCACCCCGGAATCTTCTCCCTTGCGTGTGTGCTGCTGTGTGTAGAAGCTGACGTGGGCCGTGATTTTACCCCCACTTCTCCTTTGGAGTTGTATCACCCAAGCAGTGGCCTCTACTTCCCTTCCTGCTTCTCATTGCAAAGTTTGTATCCGGTCTTGCATCCCAGCCACTACACATTGAAAGGGGCGAAGGGTGTTGAGAGAAGTGGGAGAAGAGGAGGCAGGAAAATGGGGTGGGGTGGTCAGCGTGGACCCTTGTGATACCCCTGCTCCCCAGAGAGCTGAGAAGAAGGCGCCGTGGATAAAGACGCTTGGATTTAGGGCCCCAGCACTGAAGCAGCTTGCAGGTGCACAGCCCTGGTACTGTCGTCAGCTTTGCGCAGCTGTTAGGATTAGAGCCACATAGCAGGAAGGGAGGAGGCCCAGACCCGGCTGCAGATGAGGGTCTGGGAGTCAGAGAGTGCTGGTGTGGGCGAGAAGATGCTGAGTGGACGGAGTGGACAAACTCTCCATGGACAGAGGAGGCATAGAGCTGGTGTGTGTGACAGCCATGGCTCATGGAGCTGGTGTGTGTGACAGCCATGGCTCATGGAGCTGGTGTGTGTGTGACAGCCATGGCTCATGGAGCTGGTGTGTGTGACAGCCATGGCTCATGGAGCTGGTGTGTGTGTGACAGCCATGGCTCATGGAGCTGGTGTGTGTGACAGCCATGGCTCATGGAGCTGGTGTGTGTGACAGCCATGGCTCATGGAAGCTGGGATGTTTGTGAGCTGGGGACTTTGCAATGTTCTGGGCTTGGTTTCCTTATTTGGTGTATAAGCTGAAAGAGAGAGAGAGATAAAGGGAAAGAGAATGTGAACAGAGAGCAGAGGGAAGAGGGAAGCTTTGGAATGTGGCAGTGATTGTGTGAGTAAAGGTCTTATTTACCAGCTGCTCCTGTTTGCTCTGTGTGGGGCCGGATTGCACACACCAGGGCCGATAAGACACAGCTGGGAGGAATGAGAGACACAAAGTTCAGAGTCACGGGGAGTCTCTGGGTGGGGCGTGTGCTGGACTACCATTGTCAGGGCGATTCAGTGCCACTGTTCAGTGTCAAGGATTCTTACCAGCCTGTGCCCTCCCTGTCTCCTGGCCCCTCCCCAGCTGCCCATACCCTATGCTTGCCTGGGGGTGCCTAAGGAGTGGCCACAGGGCGATACAGCCTCGGGCTCTGGCACAGGGTACGCAGGGAGCCGGGCAGTGCTGACTGTGCTGGATCTGCTGAGGGTGGGGCCATCCCATGCCAATGCCCTCAGCTGTCTGTCTCCCATGAGGCTTGATCCTCTCCTGGGGTGGAGACTGGCCATTCCTTCCCTTTACTTCTTTCCCTTAAAATCAGTTCTGGGTTCATGGGCGGGAAGAGTTGGCCTAGCAGCTGTGGCTTCCCTGGGAACTTGTTTGGATTTTCCCTCCTTGGGCATTTACTTAGTTTGAAAGGCAGAGTTACACACACACAGATAGAGGAGAGAGAGAAAAAAGACTGTCCATTTGTTGGCCCACTCCCCAACTGGCCTCACTTTCCAGGGCTGGGCCAGGTCTCCCAAGCGGGTCTCTTATGTGGGTGCAGGGGGAGGCATCCTCCACTGCTTTCCTGTGTGCTTTATCAGGGAGCTGGATCAAAAGTAGAGAGCCACTGGTCAAGCTGGTGCTCTGATAAGAAATGCCAGCCTTAACCCAGCCTTAACTCGCAGGCCATGGCTTAACCCAAAACACAATATATTCAATTTTTTAACAAAGACCCAGGGTTCTGGGCCTGAGAGACTGCCCTAGCCTGAGGACCCCAGGGGGAAACCCCAGTGAGTGTTCCCTCAGCAATTCCCTCCCTCCACTCCATCACGTCAGGCCATGAGGAAGGCCTGGCCCATCTATGCCCCATCACTGCGTGGGTCTCGCCCTTCCCTCACCTCTGCCTCTTGAGCCAAAGTTCCCTCCTCAGACTTGGCCCCTCACCTGGCTATGCATTTGTGTCATCCCTGTTCTGTGTGGCACTCTGCTGTCCCCCACATATTGTGTCCTCTTATGTACTCTGCCCTTGAGTGGGGTGAAGCTGGTGCACACACATGTGTGTTTGTGCATATGTGCTGATCTCTGTGTGGTACATATATGTGTATGTTTATGTATGTGTTAATACAGTAGCACACATGTATGCACGTTGCTGACATGGCGTATGCATGTTTACTCATGTATGCATGTGTGTGGACACGTGTGTTGATGTGTGTATTGCATGTGGGTATGTGTACATGCTGGCATGTGTTATATATGTACGTGTGTCTATCAGTGTGGGTTTCAGATACCTTTCGAGCTAGATTGTTTCAGAACCTGCCTTTCTACTTGATCTTACAAGATCACAAAGAAAGAGGGGAGCTGAAGTCACTTGGGCACACCTGCTGTGTATAGTGGCTAGCTGGTGACCGCATGGACCAGATGACACCAGAGGGATGCAGTAATGTCTGTGGTTGTATGGATGTATGGATGAAGGGCTGGTGGGAGACCGACAGAGAAGAAAGTGAGGTGTGTGGTTTGCCAGGAGGCTCGAAGCTGTAAATGCCGAGTGATGCTGAATGCAAAAGATCGTGAACTCAGGGTGGCCAAATCTGAGCAGGTCCTCACTCCCCATCGTGGCTTCAGATCCTGGGATGACATTGGTCACAGTGCCACCTTCTCCTACAGACCTTGGGAGAATCTGTCCCCTGCCTGTCCCCTGCCTGTCCCTGGGCTCCCTGGGCTTCCAGTGCTAACAGCATCCTTGGTGTTCTTTGGCGTGTAGCCACATAACTGCAGTCACTGCCTTGGCCGTTACATCACCTCCTTCTCTGTATGCTTCCATGCCTCAATCTCCCTGTGTCTTCCTTTGAGAGAGACATTTACAACTCATCCTCAGTGCAACTAAGCTCACACCCTGAGGCTTTAGGGGACGTGCACCTTGGGTAGGAGTCCTCAGCTCAGTACAGTGGTGGAGTGAGGCGGACAGGGTAAAAAAGAGGGCATGCTGGTGGCCTTGTGTCTGCCAGGAGTTCCTGATCTACTGGCTGAGCCATGGTGTGTGAGTCACTGGATTGGGCACTGGGTGGTCCCAGCTGGTCAAGGCAGGAAGATTAAGATCTGTGGTTGATTTATGTAGATGAATTCACTTACACAACCTGAACCACTGGTTGTCTTCTAGCTCCTGGATCCAGCTTTGAAATCATAGAGGGTCCCAAGAACCTCACAGTCTTACAGGGCTCAGAGGCCCGCTTCAACTGCACTGTCTCCCCGGGCTGGAGGCTCATCATGTGGGCGCTCAACAACACGGTGGTCCTGAGCCTTACGCCCTCCGAGCCCATCATCACCAGTGACCGCTTCACTTCCTCCAGCTACCAAGTGGATGGCAACTTCGTGTCAGAGATGGTTATCCACAACGTGCAGTTCAATGACTCTGGGCGCATCAGGTGCAGTCTGCAGAACAGCGAGGTGGATGCGACTGCCTTCCTCTCCGTGCAAGGTCTGTGGGCAGGGCCACAGGGAAGCAGAACATCTGCATCCCAGGGTTAAATGGTGGGCGGGGGGAAGGATGGTCCACGTGCAGTCCACACAGATGTACACTGATACGACTTATCACCTGCCTCTCTGCCCCATCCCCTGTTTCTCACACTCCTTCTCTTCCTTGTCCCCGTAGATGCTAGCTTCCAGCTGCCAACAGAATCAATCCCAACAGGCATTTATTGTTTTGCTCTCGGTTTTTCCTCCCTGTCTTTCTCCTCTCTTGTTTCTTCCCCTGTTTCCTTGCATCTTTGCTCCCCTTCCTCCAGCCTTGTTCCCCATGTGAAGGCTCGGGGATGGATCTTCCCCACTCTGTTACTCAACAGCCTTCCTGGAAACTCTGCTGGCTTCTCCAGTCTTGTCACTCCAGAGTTAACAACACTCGCTTTTTCTCTCATCTCTCATATACATTACTTATTTATTTATTTTTGCCCATGCTGTTTATCGACATCAAACCATGCTTTCCTATTTTCTTCTTCTTGGCTGAATTCTCCCAATCCTTTACTCTATCTCACCTCAATTCTGCTTAGTTAATATAGTCAGAATGTGTATTCATGCAATATGCAAAGTCTTTGAGAGAAAAGAAAATAGTAAATCAGATCTGTAACAATGAATAACTTGTCGTTTTAGAGGGATTTCTGAGGTGTTGAATATCATGGCACATGCTGAAAAACAGTAGAGGTGTTTTCTAAAATCTAGAATAGTCTAATCACAATTTAATCGCTTGATATTCCATAAAGGGTGTTGATACATGATTTGCAGGTGCCTTGGGACCAGTACAATTTCTGATTTCTACACCAAAAACTTTTTATATGAGAGGCCATATCTTTGAACTAATTCCTCATGTCCACCTGTTTACTTGAGGAATTCCCCAAGATTCTACCTATTTTCTTGTTACTATCAAATCAGATTTGATAGCACTGGTAGAGAAACATGCCTACTTATTTATCTTTCCATTTTTTAAAAGGATTTATTTATTTATTTTTATTACAAAGTCAGATATACAGAGAGGAGAGAGACAGAGAGGAAGATCTTCCGTCCGATGATTCACTCCCCAAATGACTGCAATGGCAGGTGTTGCACCTATCCGAAGCTGGGAACCAGGAACTTCTTCCAGGTCTCCCACACGGGTGCAGGGTCCCAAGGCTTTGGGCTGTCCTCGACTGCTTTCCCAGGCCACAGGCAGGGAGCTTGATGGGAAGTGAGGCTGCCAGGAATAGAACAGGCATCCATATGGGATTCTGGCATGTTCAAGGCAAGGACTTTAGCTGCTAGGCCATGCCGCTGGGCCCTCTCTTTCCATTTTTAAAAATAGCTTTCTATATTGGTGTTTTTAATTTTGTGTGATTTAACTAGGGGCACGATGATATTTTTGAAATAAGTGATTTTATGGAGTCACCCACAGCTATTAGATTTATCTGCATAAGACTCTCTTGATGACCATTTCTGGAACAAGGGAAAGAACACAGCACTAAGAATCAAAGAGATGAGTTCTCATGTCCCTGGTTTTCTGCTGAGAGATCCCCAAGGCGGTTTCGCTTCTTCATCTTCAGTGTGGGGAAGAAGCCTCCCACCTCCCACCCCCATGTTTGCTGTGTCAGATTCAGCTAACCAGGCATGGGGTATGGCAGCCGGAGTGGGCTAGTGGTCAGTGGTGCAAAATCAGGAACCTTGTTGCCCACGTTCAAGCCCCAAATGTTGTGAATCTAGACCTATGGTCTTAGGCCCTAGTTCCGTCACTGCTGGGGCTCGAAGAAGTGGCTCTGTGAAAACATCGAGCACAACAGCCGGCTCACAGCAATTCTGGTACAGCCCTTACTACCATTTACTGTCGCCCTGTAAAGCCCCTCGCTGTGTTAAGCAGCTGAGTGTGACTTCAGGAGGAACAGCTGGGATGCATTCCTGCCCTCTAGGACCTCCTAGCAAGTGCGGCTGCTCCAAGTTGTGCCAGTAGCAGGGGTGCAGCACACTGCCTGTGAAGTGTAATGGAAGAGAGGCAGTCCCAGATTCAGATTGGGAAGGGAGGTGAAATAGTTGACCAACATTTCCCAGATGACTCCAGGGAGAGAGTGTTGATGTTGAACATGGACCCGAGATGTCGGGAGATGGTCGTAGGAGATGAGGAAGGCACTCCTAGGCTGGGCAAACGCAGGACCAATGGCCTGGCTTGTTAAGCCTAGGCATACAGAGCACCCACTTAACCAGTCCACATAGTTTTACAGCATCTTCTGATGTGATCAAGCCCTAAGTTTGTCTTGGATTTTTATCTAAGAGTCACTAGTGCAGGTTCTGATTTTAACACCGATGGAAAAGTGAGTTTCTGAGAAAGTTAAAGACTTCTTTAAGGTCGTGTGGAAGAAACCCAGGGAGCCTGAAAGGAAATTGGTCATTGACCCTGGTGCCACATAGCTCAATGGTACTTTGTTCTCTGAATAACAAGGGAACAGGAACTTTGAGGGAGGAGGAAGCAGCCATGAATTCCTTTGTGATGGCTTCTTCCTCCTTATGATTAATAATAAGAAGAAAGAGAGCTGGCAAAATTCCTGACTGAGTCCTCCAAAATCTGTGTTATATTCCAGTCATTGTATGCAAATTGTTGGCTGAGTTCCTGGCTAAAGTTTGCAAAACTAATGGGGGAAAGTTGAGTCCCTGTTGTACAGAGAGGAAAAAAAATGTTTTCAAATTATTGTGTTTGTTAGTTTATTTGGAACTTAAAAAATGTATTTATGAATATGGAAGTCAGAGTTACATGGAGAGAAGAGACAGTGAGAGATCCTCCGTTGTCTGGTTCACTTCCCAAATGGCCAACATGGCTGGGGCTGGGCCAGGCTGAAACCAGGAGCCAGGAGCTTTTGTATTATAGATCTCTCATTCTAGTGGCTTAAGCACTTGTGCCATCTTCTGCTGCTTTTCCCAGCCCACACTGGATTGGAAATGGAGCAACCTGGATTTGAACTAACACCCAGATGGGATGCTGGTATGCAGCAGGTGGTCTTACCCATTATACCACAATGCTGGCCTCTGTCCACTTTTTAAAAAAAGATTTATTCATTTGGAATAGTAGCGAGAGAGAGAGAGAGTCTTACACACTCTGGTGCACTCCCCCACTCCCCAGATGGCCAGAACAGCTAGGTCTTCTGAGGCCAAAGCCTAAGAATTCCATCTGGGCTTGTCACATGTGTCACATGTCCGGGTACTTGGCCTTTCCCAGGTGTGTTGGAAGGGAGGTGGTTTGGAAGCAGAGTAGCCAAGAGTTGAACTGGAGCTTCAATATAGGATGTTGGCATTACAGGCAACGGCTCAACCTAATTTGCAAGAATATTAGTATATGTATTAGTACATTTACTGCCCAACCCATCAGTTACACATCAAACTTTGAATCTCTTGTGTGTTCAGGACCACAAGAACTTTAGTTCAAGGTCTTCTGTTACAACACAGTACCATTCCTCCAGACTCCATCCTCATGGGCCATGTCTCCACCAAACTCAACAAAACAGCAAAAGAAAGTCCCAAGGCAGAGTCCCCAGCCTTGAGGCAAACTTTGCCCCTGCCACACCCCTGCACATTTCTGCAGGTACAGTGGTTCTGAGCCAGCAGATATCTAAGCTGTTCCAAGGGAATGTGAGAGAATGGGACTATTGGAAACAGAGCAGTGCAGAGTATAGAGGTCTTGCAGTGCAATTTGGGGAGTCTGAGGTGGACCCTCAAGTTCTCTCAAGGTCATGGCTATTCTCATAACCTTGGAATGATGGTCGGTTTATTCATTCTCTTTCTCATGAGTGTAGGGCTGTGGGGAGGTTTCCATTGGACGTTGAGAAGCTGCCTTGCTCTGTGGGCCAACATTTCCAAATAGCCAAAGTATAATGCTATAGAATTTTGCAAGGCTAAAAATCCATAGGGCTGTGTGTTCTTAATGTGATGGAGAGTGTACAATGCTTGGTGTATTGGCACAGTCCCTGGCACAGATAATACTTCAGAAAGTTACTGTTCACGGAGTTTCAATGCAGTATCGAAGGTTATGCATGAATAGCCAACAGGATATCACTTAACTCCTCTGCGATTCCAACTACATTTCTGGGTGAAGTCATGTTTATTCACATCCTTCATGCAAATCAATATATTGCAACAAATTAAATGGAGAGACGTGAGAATACAGCCAGAGACTGGCAAGATCTGAAAGAGTTACTCTTCTGACTCAGTTTTGGGAAAGTTCCAAATATAATAATTTTTCAGATAAATTTTAATCTGTATCAACATATTCTGAGTTATTGTTACTTTGAAATGTTTCTTAAAAAATGAATATTTAGTGTTCTTGTCAAATTGGTTTAATACTGCCAGGTACAAACTACATCTTTGACAGGTCTTTGGAGTCCTGTATCATTTTAAAGAGGGAGGGGGTGCAGTGGCACCTTAGCATAGTGTGTTAAGTCTCTGCCTTCAGCATGGGCATCCCATGTAAGCACCAGTTCTAGTCCCTGCTGCTCCACTTCCCATCCAGCTCCCTGCTTGTGGCCTGGGAAAGCAGTGGAAGACGGCCCAAAGCCTTGGGACCCTGCACCTGCGTGGGAGACCCGGAAGAAGCTCCTGGCTCCTGGCATTGGATTGGCTCAGCTCTAGCCATCACAGTCATTTGGGGAGTGGGCCAGTAGACAGAAGACCTTTCTCTCTCTCTCTCTGTGTCTGTCTCTCTCTGTCTCTCCTTTTCTCTGTAAACCTGCCTTTCAAACAAAAATTGAAAAAAAAATTTAAAAGAGAAGACTACAGAGAGGGCTGAAACCCAGACAGCTTCGACTGCCGCTGGGTCAGACGAGCCTTTCAGGCGCGGAAAGCAGGTGTCCCTGATGAGGGCAGTTCTAGTTCAGATCCAGAGTTGACAACACATTCTTCTTTTTTAAATTCTTAACACAGTGTTCTTTCCATTGTGTTGGGCAGAGTCAGTTTTCAGCATGTTTTAATTTGAATTTCAGTGTCTACACATTTCCTGAAGGCTGTGTCTGTATCGGAGGGTCAGTCCTCAAGTTATTTTTAGTCATCTTGGCAAGAGCAGGCCTTATTTTTATATGAATTATACAGTGTGATCAGTGTGATGACGAAGTAGGGCAGTAGTCTTAATAGAATTTAATAATCACATGTTGGAGAAAGCTCTGAGTGTAACATTATTTGAAGTAGATATTTCTCTCGTTGCATTGGATTTGGTTTTTATTCAATTTGTAATAAAAAACCTATTTGGAGGCAATATCAAAGAAAGTGATGTGCTTAAAAATGGTGATGTGGGAGGTACGGTCATCTCTTGGAACGCTTCTCTCTTCTTCTTTAGCCATGGGAGACTTGTACATTCCCGGAGGTAGCCTGAGCGCCGTAGAGGACGAGCCTTGTAATGTCACTTGTCGCGCCACGGGCTGGACCCAGCTCCCTGTTATTTCCTGGGAGATCGGTGTCCCCGTGAGCCATTCCAGCTACTTTTCCACTCTGGAGCCTGGGGACTTTCCAAGCGCCGTGAGCATCCTGACTCTCACGCCACAGGGCAACGGCATGCTCACCTGTGTGGCTACCATGAGCAGTCTGCAGGTCAGCAAGTCTGTGACCGTGAACCTCACCGTGGTCCAGCCCCCTCTGGGTAAGTGAAGATCCCTGCGTCCAGCCTGGAAGGGTGATTCCGTTTGTGGTGTCTCGGGCAGTGCTCAGATGGGGCTGGGGCTTGGAACATTTCTGGTGTTTGGATTTCTAGTTGAGAAGTGGTCAATCTGTACCCAGTTTATAGACAGTTTAACTTGACTAGGTGGCATGGGTTGAGCTAGCTCTCCCAATAGGATGTTTACCAGGAGCTCCTTGGCATGCACAGAAGCTCAGCCATGTGCCTAAGGAGTTCATGGAGCCCCATAGAGCACACGATCTCTGAGTCAGCATGGACGAGTGGAGGGAGGAGGGAGGCTGGAGGTCTAGGTGGAAGCCCAGGAAGTGCTGGGTGGGGGGTCTTTTTCAGAGGATGCAAGCGTGCCAGGCAGAACTGGGCACAGAGGATAAGAACTTTTGGCTTGGTTCAGGAGAGGCAAAGCTACAACCCAAGCAGAATGAACAATAATAACAATAAAAAAGCAATGTCATACAGCCCTTGCAAGGAAACGGCACTGTTGTGAGGGCTCCTCAGAGATTCACCAAATGACTCTGCGGTAGCCCCACACATGGATGCCACAGGAGTGAGGTGACAAGGACAGTGCTGTTGGCTCAGGCCCATGTCTGTGGCAGGTCAGTGGGCACAGGCTGCCTGTGTCCGGGATCTGATCCTCACCACTTGGCCCAGAGTTGTGGAATTAGCCTGGGGCAGGCTATGAGGGCCTTCCAGGACTGCGGTGACACCACGCTGCAGGCTGGTGGCTTAGTTGCAGGAGTCACCTGCTCTGAGTTCTGGAGACCGAGTCTGTAGCAAGGCATCGGTGGGGGTGGCTGCACCACGGGGCTGTGAGCGAGACAGAGCCTACTGCATGCCTTTCCGCCTTGTTTCTGCAGCTGCTGGCTGTCGTGGTTGCTGCTTGGCTTGGAGCAGTGTCACCTGGTCTTTCCTTTTGCCCCCACCACCGCTTCTTGCTGTGTGCCTGTCTCCATCCAGATCTCTTTGCTGTCATGGAAAGACATCAGCCTCAGTGGACTGGGGAGAGCCACAGCCCTCCAGTATGGCGCTGTCTTAACTTGCTATACAAGTCGTCATTGAAAATTTCACAGAAATGCCTGTTAATGATATAAATGGCATGGATTTCTGAATTTCCTGCACCCAGAGCAACTTAGCCTTTAGTTCCATTGTCCATGAGCTTGTCAGAGAGCTCGTGTACCTGTAGCTGATCTATTTCCAGAGAATGAGATGCACTGAGGTATTGGGGGTGAGGACTTAACTATGGAAACTTTAGGGTGACATAGGGGTGTCTCGGAGAATCTAAGCCAGGGCGTTGCGAGCCTGAGGGCTTACAGTTCTGTACTTTACACTGCACAGAAGGGTCTGCATGCTGTGTCAGATGTCCTGGGACTGAGCAGGTAACAGAAATGTGTGTGTGAGTAGATGCGTGACTTAGAAAGAAGCTGGGGAGTCTTCGGCACAGAACAGGAGCAGCTCCCATGATGCCGGCTTGCTCCTTGTAGCCAAGAGCAATGTAGATCCAGCAACACCAGATTTTCCAGTTTTTCCACAGAGGCTGGAAATGGGAATTGTATGTAAATTTCCCTGGCTTATATTTAACTTTTTTAATGTTTAGAATTTTTTTGTATGTTTAAAATATTTATTTTGAAATTTAGAGTGACACACACACACACAGATTTTATGTCTGCTGCTTCACTTCCCCAATGGATGCGACAGTCAAGGCTGGGTCAGGTGGCAGCCAGGAGCCTGGATTCCATGCTGATCTCCCAAGTTGGGGGCAGGACTCAAGGACGAGAACGTTTGGCTGCTGCTCCTCATGTGCATTAGCAAGGAGATGGATCAGAAGCGCAGAGTGTCAGGGCCGGGATCCTACGCACTGATGTGGAGCATGGGTGTCCCAAGCAGCTCCTTAACCAGCTGGATCATATCACCTGCCACTCTCCCCCCGCACACCGCCACTAAATTTTAGATGCTGGCAGCTAACCAAGATGTTTTGTAAACCAACCAAAAATCCAAATGGGACTCACTTACCAATCCATGCTGGAGAGACTGAAAAAGGTCCCAACCCACTCAGCTGCAGGTGAGTGGTTGTGCAGCATCCCTTTGGTCTTCAAGAGAAATAACCAGCTGTGTGCTTTCCTAAATTCCAAGGGGGCAAAAGCCAACTATAAGGGTCTCACCTCTCCCTCCCCACCCCTCATCTAGAAGGTTCTGGAATAATAAAGAGGACCTCAATGGGGCTACTGTTTCCTCTGCTTGCTTCTCACGGACAGGTTTGGGTCTCTGTGCCTGCAGTGACCCGTGGACACCTGTTTCACGATCCTGAGTTCTGACTGTGGTGGAAACCAATGCTCTCACTCGGTCCTGCTTCGATTTTGAGTTAAAGCGAGTTTACTTATTGAATCCAATAGTATTTGGTTTATTCCCTACTAGGGGAGGCCAGCATTCAAACTTAGCAGCTTGCCTTTCCTTCTTTGCCTCATTATTCTGAATAATTAAAAACCTTTAGAAAAATTGCAACAACAGTTGTTCTTCACTAGTCATGTCGAAAGCTCGCACTTGGTCGTGCTTGCCTCTGTCTCATTCTCTCTGCTTTGAGCTCGCTGGATCAAGTGTGAGTTCAGTGGAGACTTCCTAAGACTCGACTTATATCTACTTCAGCCTATGTACCCTAAGAACAAGGCTGTTCTATATAACCCACAGAGGGTTGGGGATCAGAAGCTGTGCCTTTGACCCAACAATCCTGGTGCATCAATGCAGCCCATGTCCTGAGAAAGGCTGGTCACTGCCTGTGGCTGTCAGGTCTCTAAATGCCAGTCAGCTCCCCTGTGTTTGCTGATAGAAGCATGTTTGAAGGGTTTGGATTTGAGTGAACTGCACTGTGATTCAGATTGAACATGTTTGAGAAGGTAGAGATTACGTCGGGTAGCGTGAGGTTTCCTTCACCTCTGGTGATAAACACTTGGACACCTGGTTAAGGTGTTGTCTTCAACTCCTCCCTGTGCCTGAGTAAGTGATAATATCCATCCATGGGGCCTGGGGAATATCCCATTTCCTACAACCCTTCTCCTAATAGCTTTTGCATTCATTGATGTTGTGGCCTGAATCAGTGATTTTTGAGGATTGTCAAAGACTTGTTTCCTGAATCTACCATTCTTTCCAGATTCAGTAGCTGGCATTTCATTCTGTAAGGAAGAGACTTCCTTCTCCCTTCCTCTCCTCTCATCTCCCCTTCTCCCCTCTCTTTTTCCCTCCCCTTTCTTCTCTTTCTTCTCTTTCTTCTCCTCCCTCCCTCCCTCCCTCCCTCCCTTCCTTGCCTGCTTCCTTCCTTCCTTCCTCCTTCTCCCTCTTTCTCTCCCCTTTTCTCTCCCTCTCCCTCTCCCACTCTCTCATCCTCCTTTTCTCATGTTCTGGATTGTCCACTTCCTATTTAAAGTTCTATGGTGGATTCCTTTAGGTTCCATGCACGGTCACCCATGCTCGTCAGTCTGTTTCATGCTCAGCTTGGCCAAGATCTGGCAGGTGGTATTCCCTTCAGAGCTGGCTTTGGGTGTCCTTTGGGTCATACCCTTGAGCTCTTGGCCCAAGAAGATATTCCAAACTCATTTTGTCTATCCCTGTCCCAGCCAAGAAGTGGCATCCAGAAGTGATCTTGCAAAGTTTCTCCATGGAGGGAAGCAGGGGAAGGTACTTAACTCCCTAATCAGGTTTGACTAGACCCAGGGACTGACTGCAACCAGGGAGACAGGAGGCCTGGAGAGGCAAGCCCAGCAGGTGCAGCTGTCAGTCTAACTTTCTTAGGCTCATTTGGGAAAGGGCAATTTGCTTCTCAATTATTCATCAAGACCAGAGCAGCAGGCAGTCGCTTGCATGCTGTGTGCTTTGTGCAGGCTGGCTCAGCTGAGAGCCCCACTTCTTGGCTGGCCTGGTGGGCTGAGGAGCTGGTACCTGGGAGTGTAAGCTGGGAGGCCTGATTCTCAGAAAGCCCTCACTTAATGAGACTGACGCTGACAGAGCTGCTGCAGCAGACACAGGCCCCAGGAGTGGATTCCTGCAAGGGCAAGAAATATGTTTTAATTTCTGGAAAGTTCCTTTTGAGCCGTGGATTAAGGAATGAAATCATCAGCACAGGAGCCTAGCTGAGTTAGGGTATCAGCCCTGGGGGGTGCACATTGGTTTGTTGGCCAAAAGCTTCCTCAAAGAAACACAGGGAAAGGGCGAGTGCTTTTTTGCTCCTTGGCAAAAACAAGACAAAACAAAACAAAATAAAACAACAACAACAAAAAACAAAAATGAAGTTTTTTCTCTATCCCTGAACCAGACCCAACCTAGGCACTGCAGACATGCACCGATAAAGACAGTCAGGGGTCCTCTCTGCCCCAACTTGGGCCAGGCATCCTTGGTGCTGGCCCTGCCCTGCTGCCTTGTCTCTGCTCTGTCCTTCCTCATGTTGGACAAGGACCACGGTGTCGTCTGTTTCCAGGGCGCATGTGCGCACCTCACAGGTCTGGTGCCTCAGTGGCGTGGGCTCAAAGTGGAAGCAGTGACAGCCCTGGGGCCTTCATGCTGGCAGTGATGGGGACTTTCAGGGCAGGAGAGAGCTAGAACCATCTCCCAGAGATGCTCAGTCACAGAGGTCCCTGAGCAAGGCGCTCCCAGAGCTGCTGCTTCTTGCTGCTTCCTTTTCTTCTATCTATCTATCTATCTATCTATCTATCTATCTATCTATCTATCTATCATCTATCTTTCTATCTAGCTTGTATTTGTAAGAGATGGTGAGACAGTACAGAGAGAGACAGGGAGACATATTCTATCCACTGGTTGTCCTCCAACTGTATGCCACAAGCTGGGCCAGCCTGAAGCTGGGAACGCAGTCCGGGTCTCCCATGTTGGGTGGTGGAGACCCAACTGCTTGAGCCCTCCTGTAGCCTTTTATGCTGTGCAGCAGCAGGAAGCTGGAATTGGGGCGGATCTGGAATGCAAACCCCAGAACTCTGACATGGGCTGTGGATTGTCCTGTTGTGCCTAACAAGAGAGAGGGAGAGAGGGAGAGAGAGAAAGAGAGAGAGAGAGAATCTTCCATTTGCAGTTTCCCCTTACAAATGGCTGCAACAATGGCTGCCAGGCTAAAGCTTGGAGCCTAGAAGCAGGGGTCCCAGTGCTTGGATGCATTTACAGCTGGTTTGGAAGTGAAGCAGCCAGGACTCCAACTAGTGCCTATATGGGATGTCAGTGCTGCAGGTGGCAGTTTGAGCACTGTGCCAGCTCCTCCCTCATTATTTAATTGGTCTTCCTGGAGCCTGGAAATTCCTGTTTTAAAAAAACATGCCCTGTAATGGGCATTCAGAACTGGGGGCAAAGGGACTGGACATTCTTCAAGGTCCTGACTTTGATCCAGCTTTGGCAGCTGCCATTAACCATGCAGACATTGAGGGCCCAATCCCAGCTGCCCCATTCAGCAGCTGAGTGTCACTCAGTTTTCCCACAGTCAAACTGAGAGCATAATGATGTGTGCCACAGGCTGTGGCTGGAGTGAGGTGCAAGAGGTTAAAACATGTAAAGTGCATGGTAGAGAAGAGTGGATGACTGTGCCACTTATTTGTGGGTTCAGTGGTCTCCTGTGCTTTGCATGTGTTGGGGGTCACAGGCTGGGCTAACTGCAGTTGGTTCTAGAAGGTTCCATGCATGTACCCTTTTGAAGTGTGTGCGTCCCTATGAGAGCATCTGGGATTTACACTTTTCCTCTTTTTACTGGATGATGTCCAAGCCAAGGTTAGAGCACCACATAAAATCAGTGAGGTAGCACTAGGGAGCTTGTGATGGGGTGCAGGGACTCAGGGAGGAATATGAAGAGGATTGCACTTGGGGGGCGTCTGCCATAGTCACTGTGAGGCTCCAGGTGTGCCAGGAACCCATCCTCTACAGTGACTCTGCTGTTCATCTTGACCCATGCCCAGCCGTTGTTCCGGCAGGACACAGTGGGGAGCAGTGCCCCATGACAAGCTCCTGTTTATTTCCTAGAAGGTCAAGATTTGTCCTTTGCGGGAGGGCTTTTCACATTGGAGAGGAAATGTGGCTGGAGCAAGACGGGACCCCCAGGGTGGCCTTGGCGGGACTCCAGCGTGGCCTTGGCGGGACCCCGGGGGTGGCCTTGGCAGGACCCCGGGGATGGCCTTGGCGGGACCCCGGGGATGGCCTTGGCGGGACCCCGGGGTGGCCTTGGCGGGACCCCAGTGTGGCCTTGGCGGGATCCCTGGGATGGCCTTGGCGGGACCCCGGGGTGGCCTTGGCGGGACCCCAGTGTGGCCTTGGCGGGACCCCAGGGATGGCCTTGGCGGGACCCCAGGGTGGCCTTGGCGGGACCTCAGTGTGGCCTTGGCGGGACCCCGGGGATGGCCTTAGCTTTGGGCAGTGTCCTTTTCTCCCACGGTGTCTTTGCCATCGTGGTTTTCTGTTCACCATCACTGGTTTTGATTTCCATATATGATTATTTTTGGTCTACATAAAGACGCTCATTAAAAACAAATATGTGTCATACTAAAAAAAAATCCATGTTCGGATACTTGCATTCAAGCAGATAATGAATTTAAACATCATGATTAATATAAGAAATGCTCAGCTTCTTGACTCCCACGGCCAGGTGGAGGATCTGACCCCTGCCGGGCTGTGATTGTTGTGGAGAGAGAGCAGATGCCTGTGACAGCACTTGCCGTTGTGGGAGGAGTCTGGACAGTTCTTGCTGGACTTGGAGACAGTGAGTGGGTGGTACCACACTATCAACTGCTCTGGCCCTTGACTCTGTCGCCAGCCTCAGCGAGGTGGCGTGCCCCTTCCTGTCAACAGACACTCCCAGAGGACAAAGTCAGCTTGCTCACTCACTGTGTGCTAGATCGCAGAAAAGGTTGTTAAGTCAGGCCTGTTGACTGAAGGCGGGCAGGGGCATTTGAACACCCTGCCTCCCTCTTCAGGAGTGGGGGAGAATCGGCCACTAGTAGGGAATGTATGAGTGAATTAACAAGCATCTTACCATCTGCCAGTGAGAATTCCAGGCCAGAATTCTCAGGCCAGGTCTTTAAATATTTAACCCCCATGACTTCCTTACCAGGAAACCATGTCATGTTTGTAAACATCTATTGAACTGGAGGGGGCTGACAATGGCAATTCAGGGTGCATGCCTTGTACCTTCCAGACCTCTCAGAACACTTACACATGTCCCTTACATATCTCTGCAGTGTGGGGTGGCCCGCGTTGTGATCAGTGAGCAAGCCACAGGCCAAAGGCATGGTAGCGTGTCAACAGTGGCTGTGACATTTAACTGATTCCAGTGACAGGAAGTCCAAAGTTCTTGTCAGTCACAGACCTTCCAGACAGATCAGAGGAATCATTCATTCAGCTCTGGACTTAATCATTATACTGTTGTATCTGTGGGAGCATCCTGTAGCATGCAGGTTTCTCTGACTGGATACCAAGGATTCTTGAAATGTGGGCCACTCATCACCTGCTCTCTCACCTCTGGGGGAGCTGTAATAGAAACCCCGGATTTTGGTCATTGGAGCTGGGCTTTGAATCTGCAGGTGCAGCATGCATTCCTACGACGCTTGGTGTTCTGCTGTCGGGGGTACCAGGGATGAAGCTTGCAGTCTGGATGTGAAGGGACTGGCTTGCATTAGTGACCTACTTGGCTGGTGAGCTGTGGCATGGGAAGTGTACATATTATCCTGGATTGTTCCCTCTTCGCCTTTTTATAAGGAAATGTCTTCCCGTTCTGTATCTGTCCCAACTCTTCTCAGCAAGCTGAAGGTAGATGGCACGAGCAAAGTGGTCTGGTTTCCTGGAGTCCTGTGTGTCTGTCCTGGGTATCTTCATGGGGAGAAAGGTGAGGTCTGTGTCTGGTTCAGCATGGACTTCTCTTATCCAGGTGGAGTCTGAAGGCAGTCCAGCCGCATTCTTTCTGTCCGCCCATCCACGTGTCCGTCTGTCTGTCTGCCTGTTCATCTGCCCGCCCATCTGTCCATTTGTCTGCCCATCCCTCCAATCTTTCATTCATCCATCTGATGTTCAGAGTAGAGATCCCTGAATTTCCAGTGCTTATTTTCTGATGCCCCTGTGGCAAATCCTGCAGGGGGTCCTCACCTTCCTGGAGCCAGCAACCAGGTGACTGCACACATTTCCACTGACTCTGGCATGTGTATTTGAAGCTACAGCTGGCAGGTCACTTCGCTAAAAAAAAAAATCAACTAAAGAACCTCCAGGAGTTGTTTTTCCACTCTGACCTCAGTTCCAAACTGCCCAGAAGCCACTGGTTTCCATGCTCATCCTGTGTTCCTTCAGAGGCAGTCCACTGTTTTCATCTTTTCTTTTTTAAGTGATTTGTTTATTTAATTGAAAGGCAGAGTTACAGAGATAGGGAGAGACCGACAGATCTCTCTCCCTCTCCCTCTTTCTCCCTCTCTCATACACACACACACACACACACACACACACACACACACACACACACACACACACAGTGTCTCATCTGCTGGTTTACTCCCTAGATGGCCACAATAGCCTCGGCTGGACAGACAGAAGCCAGGATCCAGGAACATCATCTGGGTCTCCCACACTGGTGGCAGAGACCCTAGTGCTTGGGTCATCTTCTGCTGCTTTCCCAAGGCCATTAACAGGGAGTTGTACTGGAAGTGGAGCACCAGGAATTTGAATCAGCGCTCATACTGGATGCCAGCATTGCAGGTAGTGGCTTAACTCGCTACACTGCAACACTGGTCCCTGTTTTCATGTTCTCTAGTGACTCGCACCTGATGAAACAGCATGCATTTATGCTGGGATACCACCAAGTGCTCAGTGTTGAGTGACAGGCTTGTTGAATGGCAAACCAGTTGAGCAGATCAGCTTAGCTACAGCTTGGCTTCAGATTAGGGCACTTGAAATGCTTGGTGTGGGCTCTCTTGGGAACCGATGCAGTTATCACATGCTACTGGCTGGGGGCGCTGCCCAGCAGGGCTTTCTGTGAGGATGGAAATGACTCCTATCCTGCCATTTGAGCCCTGGAGATGTGGCTAGTGTAGTTGAGTGCTGGTTGCTTGACTGTGTGAATATAAATTAAACTTGAATTTGGAAATCACATGAAAGCAGCATTGAAGAGGTCTAAGACATGGCAGCAATAACTCAAAACGACTTGTTCCTTTTTCCTCCCCCCACTACCTCTAATTTCCTGCTTGCTCAGCCTCCCCTTATCTTTTATTTCTCTCCTGTCCCCATGATAAAATAGAAGAACAATGACAACGGTGGTCCTGCAGAGAGATGAAAAAGCAATTACAGGGTGGCAGATCCTGTGGTGGAGCAGGGGAGGGGCTTTCTGAAGACCACCCCCTGAGGTCCTTTGAAAGTGACCCTCCCATCAGTGGTCCTTCTTGTCTTCAGGTTCTGGGCTCTCAGTGAAGGCTACCAGGACGTGAGTTCCAAATGCCATTGTCCCAGTCCTTCTCCAATAGATGTCCCTGGGCCTAAGTAAAGGATATCGGAGCAGGACAGGCACTGCTTCAGCCTTGACGTCTTAATGTGTTTTCTGTGGCTGCAGTAAAGTATCCGAGGCAGCCTAATTTATAGGGAAAAGAGGTTCATTCAACTCCCAGCTTTTCAGGTATGAGGGTGTGATACCGGTTTCCCGTCTTCCCCCGGAAGCCACAGGGAGTCTGTGGATAATAGTGCAATGTCCTGGGATACCTTAGAACACATTAACCCTTTTTGAAGATTAATTTTTATTTATTTGAAAGGCAGGGTTATAGAGAGTGGAGGAAGAAGAGGAAGGGGGAGGGAGAGAGAGAGAGAGAGAGGATCTTCCATTTATTCTGTAAATACAAATAGTTGCAACAATCAGGACTGGGCCAAGCTGAAGCCAACAGCCCAGAATTTCTTCTAGGTCTCCCATGTGTTGCAGGGACCCATCTTTTGCTGCTTTCCCAGGTGCATTGGACCATCTTTTGCTGCTTTCCCAGGTGCATTAGCAAGGAGCTGGATCAGAACTGGAGCAGCCAAACCAGTGCCCATATGGGTGGCTGACAATGCAGATGGAAGCTGAGCTTCTATGCCATGCTAGCCCCTATGTTAATCCTTCCCAAGGGTGGTCCCCCAGTGACCTAACTGCCCTGGGAGGCCCGACATCTTAATGTGCTCTCCTGCTCCAGGATTCTGCTACTTGTTAACACTTCTACCTTGGGGACACAGCCTCTTGGGAGACAAGCCACATGCTCCCTAGACCACCAAGGGAGTCACCATCAGGTCAGCATTGGCTGCTTCTCAGGAGTGTCAGAGGTGTCAGGCACTGATTCTTGGTCTGAGTGACCAAGCACTCATTTATTGGTGGCCACAGTATTGCAACGGCTGATACTACAGAGTGCTGAGTAATGGAACATGCTGAAGGGAAGTTGGCCTGTAACGTCTGGTCATAGCAAGCCAAATAGTCAAAATATTATTGGGAAACACCTGCAATGTGTAGTTTAACTACAGACTGTGAAACACTAAAATATTTTCCCCCTTTCAACCTTATAGGCAGTATTGATAAGCCAAATACATCATTGCCTACCTGGGCCATAGTGCTACTTGCTGTGTCACTTTCATTACTTTTGATCCTGATCATTGTTCTGATTGTAATATTCTGCTGCTGTTGTGTCTCCGGAAGAGAAAAAAAAGGTAATTTTAAAAATATGAATTCGTATGTATTTCTGTATTTTTGATGCAAGCAGTTGAAGTAATGGCTCATCAAGTTTTGATGAGGTGAATGTTTGTAGGTGAATGTTGGTGTAGTGGTGGGAAGAGAACTGTGGGTTTGGGTTAGAAAATAGGGCCAGTAATGTGAATGACCACATAGGCCTTCTGAAGGAAAGTCTTGCGTGATATCCCAAGCTGTTGGAGAGCAGTTTAGGGTCAGGGATCAGGAGTGGGATGTGGGTCTTGCATTGGAGAAGGTCGTTTGTGACTTTAGAAGCCAAAGCAACCTTTGCACAGCAATAATCCAGGACATCCTGGCCCCAGATGCGTGCTCCTCTCTGCTTTTTTTTTGTTGTTGTTAAAAACAAACAAACAAACAAACAAAAAGTCTACTCCTATTTGTGTCTTTTCTATGGTTAAATGATTCCTCTTACGAATTTGATGTCAGGCTGCATGTCAGCGGACGTACTGTTTTTATTTTATGAACATTGACTGCTGTGAGCTTGGCTTGTGGGGTATCAGGGATGCACAGGCTGGGTCACACAGAGCAGCTCTCTTCCGGACTCTTGCATGTCAAACAAGTGGTCTAGCCTCAATGAGGCTAGTGGTCTACCCTTAACCAGGCTCACGAGTCACGCTTCAGCTCCTCCTTAGAATCGGTTTGTGATTGTGGGGCTTTTTGATGAAATAGCTCCAGAGAAGCAACATAGGAAAGTCTAAGGGTCCTGTTGACCCGATTCGATAAGGGCTTGCTTCCCCTGCAAATCGTCCCACGTGGTACAGCAGGCCTGCTCAAAAGAAACACACTGGGCTTTTATTAAGAGCTATTGAGGAGCTCCAGCTGTAAGAGAGAACATGGTAGTCTCTTCTCGTTCCTCTGGAGTGGCTGGGGAATTCCGCTTCCCGAGGGATTTTTGCCTGCTCCAGCCTAGTGTTGTCATTCCAAGCGGCAGATTCTCCTAAGTGAGTTCAAATTTACCAGCAGCAGTGCTGCAGTTGAGGTGTGTGTGGCATAGCTGCCACTGCATGGGCTCAGGGAGGTGAGGCAGAGGTCAGGTCAGACATGAGCATGATATGGGCTGTTCCAAAGAGCTATCCTTAGCTACCAGGACCCAGGACAGCGTGATGTTGGTGCTGAAGCCCCTGCTGTGTGAGGTTGGGGTGGCCTCTGTGCCCAGGGGAGCTTCTGGCAGAGTCTGGGTAAGGATCCTTTTGCTCAGGGGCCTGTGGGTGAGGTCCTGCCTTACAACCACTCCTCTTCATTTATTGATTTTTTAAAAAGATTTATTTTATTGTAAAGTCAGATATACAGAGAGGAGGAGAGACAGAGAGGAAGATCTTCTGTCTGATGATTTACTCCCAAGCAGATGTAATGGCTGGAGCTGAGCCAATCCGAAGCCAGGGGCCAGGAGGAAGTTTCTTCTGGGTCTCCCACACAGGTGTAGTGATCCAAAGCTTTGGGCCGTCCTCAACTGCTTTCCCAGGCCACAAGCAGGGAGCTAGATGGGGACAGAGCCGCCAGGATTAGAGCTGGCACCCATATGGGATCTCGGCCTGTGTGAGGCAAGGACTTTAGCCGCTGGACTGTAGTGCTAGGCATCATTTATTGATTTTTAAAGATTTCTTTACTATTCAAAAGGCCAAGTGACACACACACACACACACACACACACACACATCTCCCATGCCCCATTTCACTCCCCAAATGATCACAGCAACTTGGGTTGGGCCAGGTTAAAGCCAGGAGCCAGGGACTCCATCCTGTTCTCCCATCTAGGTGGCAGGAGCCTAAGAACTTGAGCCATCCAGTGCCTTCCCAGGTGCTTCCTCAGCCGGGAGCTGGATTGGGAACTGAATATCTGGGACTTTACATGGCAATGAAATGCCAATTCATGGTGGCCTGGTGAGAAGGCTAAGGGGGGATTGCAGGCCCCACAAGATGGCACAGGGGCATTTTCAGGGTCTTCTTTTACCAAATGGGACTCTGTCATGGCTTTTGGGTGGGCTGTGAGAATTTGAACGATTCGTGTGTTAGACATCTGTATTTTTGCCTTGCTTCCTTGTGGGTGGAAAGTCCACATAGGATGGACTTGTTTTTCAGTTTGTGAGTGATAAGATAAGGACTAAGAACATGGCTTGCCTGGTCCTCCAGGTGTGACCATCATGGAAATTACCCTGCACCTGAGCATAGATGTAGAGGTGCACCAGCTTCTCCAGCAGCAACATTTCAACTCTTAAAAAGTGCTGGGCATCAAAAACTATTTTCTGATGCTCTACTGGTAATGGAGGAGTCTTGGGGCTCAGCCTGCTTAACTGGGGACTCACTGAGGATAGCTGAAGGCCCCATTCAGCTTGGCCTGGGGCTGGAGGGAAGCTGTAGAGAAGCTGACCCTCACAGGCCGGACCCACACCCATTGCTGGAGAGTGTTGATCAGGGGACATCTTGTCGGCAGCCTCTCCTAGAGTTCAGCTAGGATTAGCCTGAGCTTCCAGTTGGGATGTCAAGGAACAGACGTGGCCAGAGCTGAAAGTCAGTGACACAATTAAGGAAATGGGATATATATATTTTTTCAGACATCAGGAAAACGATGTGTTCAGGGCCTGGATAAGAAGCCTAGTTGTAGGTCCTGGGAGGCCCAGCCAGATGCTGCTGTGAGCTGGGCCTGCAGCTTGCTGTTCTCATCTTCAAAGTCTAGCTTCCCTACAGTCCAGGAACACGCTGATGATGGACACTGGCAATTGTGTGTCCGCTGGTTTATGGGGAGGACACAGCTGCATGCATGGATGAGGCTGGTGCCTAGGAGCTGAAAGTGAATTCCAGAACTGCACACCGGCAGCATGCTCACAAAGCAGCATCCAGTCTGTGAAAATGTGCTGCACCAACTGCTGGGGTTATCAAAGCAGTCGGGCCATAGCTGTGTGCCGTGAGTACCGAGTGAACCGCAGTGGTTGCTGGTTCCACGCACTGCTTCATCATCTCACTCTTCAGATTCAGCAATCATAAAGTGCTGGCTGGATACCAAGTGTATCGTGAGGACCACAGACCATCCCAGCAGGGAACTTCATGCCCTTCCTTATACCTGGAAGCTGCTTGATGACTTACTGCAAGGCAATGTAATAATGCCATTGGATCACAAAGACTCCAGGGAGATCTATTAAGATCAGTGATGTTTTATTTTTAGCCCACATGCCTTAGTATCTTTGATTGTTCTAACCCTGAAATTGTCCCCCTGTTTTGTTTCATTGCAGAATCCAGCTATCAAAGTGAAATAAGGTAAGTTTAGAATCACGTTAGTTTTGGACACACATTGCAAAGCAAGCAATGCACTGTGAGTCGCTGGGATTTCCGTTGTCCCCTCTGAGAGGCACACGTGTTGAGCCTAACTTGCAGGACAGCACTGGCTGCAAGGGGAGCCAGATGGGCAGCTGCTGCCTGCATTTTGCTTGCTCCAGTTCACTATGGAGTCTGGTATTTGCCAAGTCATAAGATGGCGCTGTGCACCGAGCCTGTGGTACCTGTTGCTAGGAATAGCAGCAGAGGTCCTGGGAACATGTGGAACTGTGCCTACAGATGCATTAGGCAGTGTTTGGCACTGGCTTGCTCAACCCCACGGGCAGGGGAGAACCCAGTGATCACTCCCTCCCGGGTGGGCATAAATGGGTGCAGGCACTTGTAAGGCAACGGTGTCAAGTACTTGTAATGATGTATAACCAGCAGAGTGTGTGTCTGCGGTACTTACATAGTCACAAGTGCGGGAAGGGCTTTCTAGGCTGCTCTCCCAGACTTTTATTAGGTCTTGTAAACTTTTCATGGACTGAGATTCTTGCGGCTGCACACGCCGCTGTGGTTGGATGATATAACCAACAAGTGACCACCTGCTCTCACCCTGCCCCCTGAGGGCTGTACTTGGCAGTCCCCTCCAAGGGCTGCCTGAGCTCTCATCCCTCTGGGGCCTGAGTTGAACCAAAGACAGAGGTAGAGGAATGGACCATGACTGTGTGGGGCATTGGCTTGACTCAGATTGTCACCAACAATGGACCCGTATTCTGTGGACTGAGTCAGTAACTTTCATTTATGGTCCCTGGGCCAAAATAACCCACAGCTCTTCTGGGTCACAGGTGGATGGCAACCACAGCAGTGGGGTGGTGACCACAATAATGGTGACAATAAAATCTGTCTTGGTATGCTATGGAAACTGGTCTGAGGACTCCATCCACCACAGCTGCCCATGGTTATCTAAATCCTAGGATGCCTAAGGTGTGTACACTGCATGGACTCTACCCACAGCCTTCTGTATACTTCATTCATCTTCACATTTCTAGAGAGCAGAGGGCAGGAACTGCGGCCCAGGCGATCCTGCTGCAGCCCAGCCCTTCTCTCTGCATCTGGGCTGGGCTGCCAGAGACCTCAGGGGAGCAATGAGGGCAGCTTACTGGCTGGTCTTGTCCAGAAGCTGTTTCTTCTACCATGCCCATGTTGCCGATTCTGGTCCTCAGAGGACATCTCCTGCATCTCAATGCACACATATTTAGTGTTAGAAAATCAATGCAAGGTTATAGTGGAAAACAGTTGAACGCAAAGAAAGAGTGCCGGATTCACTCGCAGTTCTATGATCATTACTATGATCTATGATCGTCACAGTCCACACATCATTACTGCTACCTAAATGCATGTGTTCTCACATACACACATGTTCACAAATATTCCTGAAGTCTGGGGTGGGAATAAGTGTAGAAAAGTGTGCAAATTTTTGGTGTGTGGCTTGATGGATGTACATAAAACATGGATGGTCAGTGTGTGGTGCTAGAACATTCTTAGCTCCTCAGAAGTTTCCCTGGGGCTCCTGGCACATTGCTGCTTGCCACTACCCTCCCCTGGGAGCACTCCGGTGACGTCTCCCACAGGCCCAGAGTTCAGGCTCATGCATGCCTTCCTGAGCTGCCCACGTTGAGAGCTTCCTGCGTCCCTGTGGACAGCTTGTTTACATCTGCTCCCAAATGCCATTTATTTTTCCAGGTGCTTCAAAGGGGTCTGCACCTAGGTTCAGGTTGGGACTATTCTGAATACCACCGCTGTGCATGTTCACATGTGTGTCTTGTTCCCCAGCCAAATCCTGCCTCCCTTCTGTGCTCTGTTAGGCCGAGCAGTGACTATGTATGGTCAGCTCCAGACGAGACTGCCTCAGTTTCCCAAAGCAGGGGTGTTACTTCCTTAGTAGGGAGCCAGAGTTCCCAGTTTGTATTTTTAAAAAAATATTTTATTTACTTTTTACTGAAAGAGAGAGAATGAGATGTTCCATGTGCAACTTAAGTCCCCAAACAGCTGAATGGCCAGAGCTGGGCTAGTCTAAAGTTTGGAGCCAGCAGCCTCTTCAGGGTCTCCCATGTAGATGCAGGGTCCCAATGCCTAGGACTATCTTCTGTTGCTTTCCCAGCCCTTTAGCAAGGAGCTGGATTAGAAATGGAGTGGCTGGGACTCGAACCAGCACCCATGTGTGATGCCAGCACCTGTGCCGCTACACCCGTCCCCATTGGTGCTTTTATAAATACCTTATGAGTGAATGTCATTCTAACCTACTTTTGGCACAGAGCCTTGCTTATTTCCCAAGAATGAATTCTTAGAAATTGTGTGTGTATTTTTAATCCCTTGTCTATCCATATCCCCTGGAAACTTGCACCAGTTCTTGCTTTATTTCAGGGCTTAGCTTGACTTGGCTTGAAGGGTATTTTCAGTTTTGCCAGCCGTATGGTCTTGGTCGCCATGTCTCAACTCTGCTGTTACAGCATGGAAACACTCAAAGGGAATCTGTGAGCATACAGGTGTGGCTGTGGGTCAATAAAAGTTTATTTAATAAAAACAGGTGCTGGGCATGATCGGGTCTGGGGGACATAGTTGGACCCCTTCTTTATGGGGTCAGTGTTTTCTGAGTCAATGGTTTCTGAGAGGCCAGTGCTCTTGGGATGGTTTGAGTTTCCTTTCTCCCTGTATTGGGACTATTGGCCACCACACCTGTTCCTCAGAAGCCGCTGACTGAGATGTGGCCTTCCTGTAGGAAGTTTAGCCTGTACAAACATGAATGGGGTACTGGTTGCCAATTAACATTTGGCTTTCTGAAACTGTCCACTTCTAGGAAATCTGCACAGGTCAAGACAACAAACCAAGAAACTTTTGAGACAAAATTAAAAAGTGGGAATGAAAACCGTGGATACAGTTCTGACGAACCAAGGGCTGCTGGTGAGTGGACTGGCGGGGTGGCGGAGAGGCCTGGCGAGACAGGTTGGGGGAAAGGCTAGCTGGGCAGGTATGGGTCAGTTCACAAGGTGGAGTGAGCCCCTGCGGTCCCTGCTTCTTCGAACACTTAAAACAAGAGAATCAAGAACTAGGAGTATTGTGATAAAAAAGGAAAAGGTCTATCTATCTAAAGTGTAAGGTAAAATGCAGTGGAAACCTCATAGTTATGCAAACATAGTTCTCTGTGTTTCTTTCCCCGTGTTCTTTACTTTCTTTGAAGACTTTCGAACCCCCTGGAGAGAGCTTCCTTCCAGTTTCAGCCAGAGGCCAGTGAATCTGCAGTTCAGTGGGAGGCCTCGTGATACTGGGACCTCTTTTGAAAGTCTCCCTGTAGACTCATCTTCCTTCAGAGTTGGATGGAGTAGGGGGAATCTGAAGCTATCCCAGCAGTCTAGGTTGTGAGGTTGCTGAGAGGGGAAAGGCTGAATCCGTTAGTCTTGGGGCAACGTGAACAGCTTGAACAGGGTGGCTGGCAGCACACATGGCCCGATGGTGGGTAGCCGGTGATCCCGGCCTGGAGAGCCTGCTGCCCGTTGTTCCTCTCTGAGATGGGGAATCTGTCCTCAATGGTCCCAGTCTTTTGATGCGATCACAGGGACCTCCCACGTGTGTTTTAAATCATGTGCTTCAGGTTGTAGAGGATCCCACAAAGCCTGTCTGCTTCCCCGTGGCAAGGCGCAGAGTCCGGGAGTGAGTGTTCGCTGTTAGTGTCTTGACCAACATGATGGCTTGGAGCTTGAGCTCTGCTTTGTGTGTGGGGGCTGCCTGTGGATTCATCTCGTCCCTGTGAGACTGGGGTGTGCAGAGAGAGACTGACATTAAGTCAGTCTTTCATACTTTAATATCACTAAAAAAATTTCCAAATTATATAATGTTAAGGAAACAACAAAAGAGAAAAGAAAGAAAGAAAAGAGAAAGCAAGGAAGAAAGAAAGAAAGAAAGAAAGAAAAAATCCTCCCATCTATGATTCAGGTTTATTTGGAACCAGGAGTAAGCCCAGAAGCCAGGGATCTTGTGCTGTTTCTGTTTCTTCTCACTCTGTGTTCGTTCTTCTGTTGCAGAAGCTGCCTCAGTCCCTCCCAGATCCAGAGAACTCGGGGTACTGGAGCAGCAGAATCGTGCCCATGCTTATCAGGTGATGTAGGATTCTTCCCCACTCCCTCCTCTTCTCTCCCGCCCCTTGATCCTACTTGGAGGGAGGTGATAGCATGACGGTACGCATTGCACGTTAGTGGGCATATCACTAACTCTCTCAATCTCCATATCCATTGGTCAGCCTGGAGACCAAGGGCTGAGGCCCGCTCTGTTGCTCTTTGTGAACCACTCCAGGTGCTGTCTGGGGAGAATGGGCTTCATCTGGGATGTATCTCTGCTGGAAGTATGAGCCAGCCCGATGATGGGCAATGTGGAAACTTCACCTTCTGTGCTCGTGGAGCCAAGTTCTCCCAGGACCGGGGTCTGCTTTGCTCTCTTGGATGGCTAGACCCTCATGCTACCTGTCCACACTGGGACCCACGGGGACTCTGGCCTCTGACATATTTGCAAATACAACTTCAAATGAGAAGCGCTGTGTGTTTTCTGTGTCCCCAGGGAGCAAAGAAGCTCTCCCCTGGTGGTTTTTGGAGAAGCCACCCTGGGCCAGATGCTATGTGCAGGAGTGGCTGTTCCTCTGAGGCCATGGAGCCATGTGCACCTCTCTTGGTCTGAGTGTTTGCTGGAGTTTCCAGGAAGTCTCAGGCTGTCTTATTCCCCTTGAGGCTGGGCTCCACCGAATGCAGCCATCTTGCCAGTGATGCCTTTGGGGCATTCAGGGAGGTAGTGAGCCCTGGATGATTCCCAGCTGTGCACTGGGAGAACACCAGTGATATTGTTAGTGGCAGCACAGGTTGCCAGGCAGGAAGCCACATATGGGCACATGGCACAAGGGAAGATGGGCTGATGACAAGTTGACAGCTCCCAGGTGAGCTCTAGCTCCTTCCTGAGCAGCAGGGAAAGGGGGCGAGAAATTTCCTGCTAGTAAGGTTGCTTTCTCGGGCCCATGTATTTCCAGTGCATTTAATCTGGAGCCGGGAGTGTTGACTTGAAAAAACTCAAAAAGCTGGACAGGTATTCATTAGAAGAGGACCAGATTCCACACCAACAGGTGATGGGTGAAAGGAGCAGCTGTCAGGCTTCAAAAGGTGAAGCCTGCATGTCTGGGCCAGGGTGGAGATTTCAGGTGACGAAGGGGTGCAGCCAGCCAAGCACGGGCAATCCCATGTCACGCTGAAGGTATCCAGGACTTCTGCAGGCCTGCTGTGGTCTTTCTTTGCAACTCTGTTTTCAAGGGTTTGGGTCTGAGGTGATGGGGAGGAGACTCCATAGCGTCCTGTTGGAGAGTTCCCTTGGAAAGTTACTCAGTGTAACCAAAGGACGAGGGGCACGCTGGGTACGTCTGGAGACAGGAGTGAGAACAATGCTTTGGGGTTCTGGGCGATGCTTCTTGAAGCTTAAAGTGCTGTTTTGAAAATACACAAAGAGAGACCTGTAAGAGGCTTCTGCCGCTGAAACAATCTCTCCATGGAGGAAGCACGATGACCATGCAGGTAACGACCCCCAGACATTGGTACTTCCCAAAGGTTTTTGAGGCTCCAGGTGGAGCTGTGCATTTCAACAGAGAGCAGCAAGCTCTGTAATAAGGGTTTTTGCTTGGGCTAGGAACTGGCCAGCAATTATTAATGTGCCAGCTTGCTAGCTATAGTGGTGAGCTTCTGAATGAGCATGCTTCTGCAGAGGTCAGCGTATGATCATGAACAAAGCATGTCTTTGTAGTTCTAGGCCCAGTCTTTAGTTCCATCTGGGTTGACCAGTTGGACCACTTGGCTGCAAGGTCTCACCCATTGACTGTGTTCCCAGGAAATGGTGAGAGAAGGGAGTGAGCAGGATGGAACATGAGCACCCTCTTGTGTGTTTTATGATTCAAAATGTATATGGTCAGCTGGCCATTTGTGAGCTGCCAGTGTGACCAAGTCTCAGTTTGCAGAAGGAGGTCAAGCTAACCCATGCATACTGGTACCATCTAAGAGCTCCTGGAACCCAGACTTTGCAACCCCACCTGGTACATTATTGTGAGTTCTTGCTGTGCTACCCAACAAGGCCCATCCTTAGGCCTCATTGGGCCAGTGGGAGGACTATGTCACCTACAACCTCATTTCAAACCCTCCATCCTGCCCTGAGCCCACTCCGTAACAGCCCCGGGGAGAGGCAGTGGAGGAGAGCTGCCTCTGACCTGTTCTGAGCTTGCTCTCATCTGTCCTGTCATCCTCCCTCTGCCCATTTTAGTGTGATTCTAATTTGCCACAGGGCCCCATTCTTGGGCTGGGAGCTGGCATTGCATGCCTACCTCTCAGGCCCAGAGCTGGCGTCTGGTAGGACTCCTGACCCAGCAACCAGCTTGCTGGAGTTCAGGGCTGTTGACCACAGACTGCACTGTTCTTGCTATGCTCAGGCCATAAAGCCTGTGGATTAAACCAGGAGATTCCCCAGCTGCAAGTTGGCCTGCAGCAAATGCTCTTCCCGTTTTGCTTGCTGTGGGGCTGGTTGAGTCAGATGGATGGCCTCTCCACAGAGACACAGCGGGGCACAGCAATTAACACCCAGACCGTGTGCTAATTCATCTTGGAGCAGGCTTTGTGCTAATGTGTCTTGGATTGCAGGATGATTCTGGTTTTGTAGAAAGCGCAGTATCCGTTGTCCCCATCTGCTTGCTCTGAGCTCCTGCCTGCTGCCTGTGTGCCCGAGGCATTCCTGAAGGTCACGTTTACTGCAAGACTGTAGCGGGCTAGCCCAGCATTCCCAGGAGCTCAGAAAGCAGTGATTCCTGCAAGTGGAGAATGGCAGCAGTGCCTCGTGTCATTACACTGCCCGGCAGAGTGTGATGACAAGTGTGTACTCACGTCTAGATACAATGCCTTTGTTGCGAGCTGAATTCACGTCAAGCAGGACAGGCGTGGATACGTATCATAACCTAGACATGATCTTGACTCTCAGGTCACTGGCAGAAGTGAAATAATTCCATGTCAAGTTGCCATTTCCCTCCTTTATGATCTGGGGGCTTTGGTTTCCTTCAAGAACATTCTACTTTCTAATTTGTTTGAAATGTGGAGTTACAGAGAGAGGAAGAGAGACACAAGGAGAGACGTAGCCATCTTCTTGTTCATTCTCCAAATGGTAACAATGGGCAGGGCTGGGCCAAGCAGAAGCCGGAAGCTGAGCACTTCTGAGTCTCCTATATGGATGCAGGAGCTTGGGGTATCTTCTGTGGCTTTCCCAGGTGCACCAATAAGGAGCTGGATTGGAAGTGGAGCAGTCGGGATTTGAACTGATGCCCACGTGGGATGTTGCTGTCACAGGCAGAGGCTTAACGTGCTATGCCACAATGCCAGCCCTGGGTGGCCCCCATTTTAATATGGTCCAGGTTTGCAGAAATAACCCTGAGGCCTTTGTCCCCATCTCTGGATCTCCAGGATTAGGACTGGGGCAGAATCTGAGCATTTCAGCACTTTGAAATGAACATGTGCAGTTCTGATGTGTCTTTAGTTGTGACAATTATTGGATGCCCTTAGCAAGATTATAGCAAGATGGAAATGGGGGGTTGCAGCAGTGAAAACAAGCAACTCACCAAACACTGAGCCACCTCCTGCATCATTTCACTGTGCCCTACACATGTGTAACATCTATGATTTGCTCCATGTGCCCAGGCATTCATGGTGAGCTGTGCTTCACTGCTCTGGGAACGGGTGTGCTGGGCCCTTCAGTAGCATTGCTGGTGTTTGCTCTCTTGACACACCTGCCTACAACTCGGTGGGCTCCCTGCGAGGAAAGCAGGATCCAGGCTTGGAGGGCCAGAGGGCCGCAAAAGTCCACCTGACATGGCCAGAAGCCTCAAGGCTGCTGGCTGGGGTGTGTCATGTCAGTACCTGACACTGGGTTGTATGCAGTCCCTTCCCTTGCTCACTGCAGCTTCAGTGCCCCCACCCCCAACGTTATCCCGAACCCACAAAGATCGGAGCAGTCCTTACCCCTACAAGTACCTGGTGGAATTAGGGGTGGGCAGGTGTGTTTCTGAACCCCAGGTCGTGGTCCCCCTGAAGAATGTGAGCTTCCTGTGTGGCTGTGCCAAGCATGCACACCTAGCTATTTCTGCAACTCTTTTGGCTGGGCAGTGGTTGCGCTACCAGGGGTGCACTGGAAACCTATTCAACCCGGCCGGGCTGCTTCCATTTTCTGATTCAGAATTTCTGAGAGATAGGACCAAAGGGCTGCTGATTTTCAGCCCTGTTCCCCAGGTGATCTGCTTTGTATCTGTGTGGCTCAGTATGAAAGCCCAACAGATGGGACAGGGCTCTCTGAGTTGCCAGCAGTGCCTTACAGGTGCACCTCACATGCCTGTAGCTCTGAGCTTGCCACAAAGCAGATCTGAGATGCTTATGGTGATGCTGGATGTCAAATGCAAGTTCTTATCACCTAAGGTTCCCCTGTGCTTGGAACAGCACAATGGAGCTGCATCCCATATGGTTTAAATGTGTTCTAAGCTACATTGCATTCAGTAGCAATGAAAGCAATAGGATTTCAAGCGACAAGAGACACAAGACCAGGCATGATGTTACAGGAAGAACCAGCAGGAAAGAAATAGACATTGATGCTCAAAACTGACACTTGAGGATACTTCAAACTATTTGTAGAAAAATGGATTTAAGTGATTCTATTTTTGTGCGTTTTTGAAATCCATGGATAGTTGTTCTATTTATGTATTTCTGTGAATTTTGGAAGAACCCTTGTTTGCTCACATTTAAAACTGTTTCAGCAAAGTAAACTTATTTTTTTAAGAAGATTGATTTTTATTTCTACTCAAAACAGTTACAGAGAGAAGGAAAGACAGAGAGAGGAGAGATCTTCCATCTGCTGGTTCACTCCCCAAATGGCTACAATGGCTGGAGCTGGGCCAGTGTGAAGCCAGGAGCCAGGAACTTTTTTGGTCTCTCACATGGATGCAGAGTCCCAAGGACTTGGGCCATCCTCTGTTGCTTTTCCAGCCCACAAGCAGGGATCTGGATGCGAAGTGCAGCTCTGGCACTTGAGTCAGTGCCCTTAGCGTATGCCAGTGACACAGGCGGAAGTCTGGTCTACTCCAGCTTAAGGTTTTGTTTGCTTTGTTTGCTTTGAGAGGCAAGGACACAGAGAAGCGAAGGGAGACAGACAGATCTTTGTGGTGATTTATTCCCCAAACGTCTGCAATTGCCAAGGCTGGACCATGCCGCAGCTGGTAGCTAAGAACTCAATCCAGGGGCCTAACCACTTGTGCCATCATCTATGCTTCCCAAGGTCTGCATGCATAGGAAGCTGCAATTAGGAGCCGGAGCTAGAGCCAAGGCCAGAGGGTGAACTCAGTACTCCAACATGGTCTGCCAGTATCTACATCACAATATCATGGACTTATCATCAATCTCGTTTTAAAAAGTTACTTTATTTATTGTTATTGCAAAGTAGATTTACAGAGAGATGGAGAGACAGAGAGAAAGATCTTCCCTCTGCTGTTTCTCTCCACAACAATCTGAGCTGAGCTGACCCAAAGCCAGGAGCCAAAAGTTTCCTCCTGGTTTCCCAAACAGCTGCAGCCTCCCACGGCCTTTGGCCTTCCTCCAATGCTACCACAATCAGGGAGCTGGATGGGAAGTGAAGCAGCCAGGACATGAACTGGTGCTCATATGGGATGCCAATGCAGGAGTACCAGCTAGCTGAGCCTTTGCACTGTCTCCTAATCCCATTTTTTCTAAAGTAACCTCCTATATATCAACCACAGCAGTTCTTTTTCTTTTGATCAATCACTGTATTATTGCTATCATTACTAACTTTACAGTTGGGGAGTGTTAATTCAGGTGTAACTACTGCTGAAACATATTAAGACCCAAAAACTAAATAAAATTAGAAACTTATATTAAAATTATAATTAATGGAAAAGGCAAGTTCCTTTCATTTGTCTATGTAACCTTAGACTTTGCAAGCATGTTACATCTTGGATATTTAAAATAAATAGCCCGCTTTCCTTTCTCGCCGTGTCGCAACCCAATGCCAGGCGTTCATTCTCGTTGTTATAGGAATTCAGTCCCTTTTCTGTTTGTTTAGACGGGTGAGTAAAAGAATAATCCGAGAATTGGGTAGAGCTTTGCTTCAACTGTCATCACTCCTGTGTGGAGAACCAGAAAGAAACTCTTGATCAGTTTAGAAAACAGCAATATGTTTATGAACTGCGAGGCACCATGCAGCCCAGCAGCGAGAACAAAAGGAGGCAATGCCCTCAATCTCACACATATTCACAGCAAAAGGCACCTGTTCCTGTGAAGCTTTGTTGGAACAGGAGCATGGGTGACCTGGCTTACCTTGTGCTGCTGGCAGTCAATATGTAGAAACCACACCAAGAGTACCTCCAGCCTCAAGACGCACCAACGTTCCATAGCAATGCAAATAAGTTACTGTGCTCAGTTACACGATTCAATATGCTAAATGCAGGTTCTCTAC
Source organism: Ochotona curzoniae (assembly GCF_017591425.1). Classification (NCBI taxonomy): domain Eukaryota; kingdom Metazoa; phylum Chordata; class Mammalia; order Lagomorpha; family Ochotonidae; genus Ochotona; species Ochotona curzoniae. Next base: position 1,216,588 of record NW_024466313.1, read on the forward strand.
CCTGAAATTGGAGCTGGCATTCTTGGACCAACGGTGAGAACTGGCAACGTGCGTTTCAGTAGGCTATTCATCAGACAGATGTTGGCTGTGCTAGGAGGCTCAATGGTTGTGTTGGCAATCCTTGTTCTCAATGGTCATGTCAGAACCGTGCTCTCCCTTGGAGGCAGCCAGCTCATGTACCGCCAAGGCAGACAGATGGATGGCCTATTTCAAGTCAGCTCTTTAATTTTACCCCTTTCCTTTAAAAGGAGTGTGTGTTGTTTAAAGGATAGCAGCTTTCAAAAAAATCTGTATATAACAGCTAGAACTTCCATAAGAAAAAATGCGAAGTGAAACAGTGAAGCTGTGTAGCAACTGTCATTCATAAAAACAAGGCACAAATTCTTCAGATCGTATTTACTCGTTGGCTCCTGGACTTGGGAGAGCATCTGGGGAGGGAGGAGGTGACTGAACGCAAGTAAAAGAAAGCCAAAGTTTAACCTGTCTGCTCCTGTCTGCACTCGAATTTTGTTGTATCTGGTAATGGCATTCCCTTTCAGCTGCATGCTTTATAGCAATCATCTCTGACCCACCCATCCTTTCCCCTTTGTTACCTAGGACCAGGACCTGCACTGGCCCAGCCACTCCGCAAGTGGGCCCCGGGTTTCCGTCAACGTTGCCAGTCCCCGGAAAGTCAGAAACGTGACCATGGTGTAGGGAAGCCTTCCTTTGGACCTCACTTTGCCCTTGGCCGACGGCTGCAGAGCCATGTCCTGCTTCATATTCATCCCAAGCCTATCTGCACTGGGTCAGGGTGGCCTGGAAGTGGGACCCTGGAGCCACTGGACCGGACCCTGTGCCCTGAGAGGAAGAAATGACTTTCCCAGCTTCTGAAGCAGAATTTGACTTTTCACTGTTGAACTCTCAGTGAATTCCATGAGATTACCAAGAAAAAAAACCTGCCGATTCATCCCATGCTGCTTCTAACACTCCGGCCTGCAAATCCAGTGAACGGTGAACTCTACTTTACCACATCATTTACAATGCTTTTGTAATCCTCAATCCATATCATCTTTAGCCCATATTCAGATTTATTTATATGTGTATCACATGTTATCAGTGAATTAAGAGGACAGCAATTAGTATCAATTAGAAATCTAACATTGGTAGGTCGCAGTGAGTTAAAATTAAGAACAAATTCCTATGCTCATGAATAACCCACAATTGTATTTTTATTGATTTTTCAGCCAATTCCTTATAGGGCTGTTCTCATCTCGTCATCTGAATTAAATGCAGAGGGTGCTTGTGAGGGATGGATCTTATTCCATAGACAAGAAAAGAACTGGAAGTGGACCCCTTGGTCTTTAATAAACAAAACAGAAACACCAAATGCTTGCAGTGCCTTTCTTAACCATGTGCCATGTAGGTGGTGGTCTAAAGAATTCCACGCGTCGGGATCATGTGTTCTCCAGAAAGGGAAACATGGAAACTTCCACAATGCGCAATCCCTCTCCTTCCCTTCTTTCCCGTGACTCTTGTCCATTTGCCTCATTTAAAATCAACATCAGAATATTTTCTTGGAACACAATTGCTGCCTTTTCCAGACATTTCTCTCTTGGCATGAAGATATAGCCTGTGTTTCCAGCCCCACGCACCCTGCCCCTTCCGAAGAGACTTACAGACTCGTGACTGACTCTGAACTTGTTAGCATAGATTTCTAGCTGGTTTGTACGTAGTGCCTGCTCTGAGCATCCCATACTAAATCATGCTGTCACCAAAGCAGAATTTGGCCTTTTACAGTATGTCAAGATTTCAGCGACTTTCTTACAAAGGAACAGATGTAACTCTGTCATGATGATCTTTCTCTTTACCCAGCATTCTTGCCTATTAATCTGGTGAATAGTGGACTGTCCTTTGACACCATGAAGAATAAAATACTTTCACGATCTTAAATCAGCCCCAGCTTGGCCCTCTTCCTACAAACCAACAGACAAGGCAGAAGTTACTTTACGGCACAATGTGAGCTGCGATGGCTATCTGTTCTCAGTGACCAGAACCCATGTGATAGCCATTCTGATTGCTTGGTGCCCACACAGTAAAAGTTCAGATTGGATGGGGTTCATATATTACTGATTGCCAAGTATTTTGAATATCACAATTGTGATAAAAATAAAACCCACTGTGGATTAAAAAATGCCTTCTCCCCTAGGGCTTCTCTTCTAGGGCTTCTCATGTCCCTAACAGGATAAATTTGCTTACTCTTTTCTTGAAAATAGAAATGAAATGCAAAAAATCCAGAAACACCTTGAATACTGCTGTAGCACTTTGCTGAGAGTCTTTTCTGTAGGAAAATTGCCAATTCAACTGCTCAAGCAGATTCTTGCTTATCCTGTTCGTTTCTGTTACCCTCCCGGCCAGTGGGACTCTCTCCACCACAACCGTGCTTAAGTCAATGCAAAGATGAGAATGCTTGGGGTGAACATCCTGTTCTTCTCCTTAAGCCACTACAGAATCCAGATCTCAAGACAAGGAAAATGACATGTGGCTTATGTCTTTCCTTCTAGGAACCCGTGTGTTACAAGGATCCCATCAATACTGACACCAAGCAGGTCAAGATTGAGGAAGGCAGTGTGTGGACCACAGTGGGATGTGGCTATCCGCCTGCTCTGAGAATCGTTTATCACAATTTTAGCAGTCGAGGGGGTTGCACAGGGACCATAATTGAATTTGAAGTTTTAAACTCTGGGGACCAATGCTAAAGGATTTTTCACAGAAATTTCTGCAGCTTAATATAAGCTTATTGAATAACTCTCCAAGTATTTTTATTTTTCATTTATCAGATGGTGGAAACTTTTTCCATATCACTAACACACAACTTCTTATTGTGTCTCGCTCCAGGGAGGAAAGATTTTTCAAAGAAAATCCATGGCCAGTTTCATTTCATGAGCGATGATTTGTTATCTGAACAGAACTCTCTGGAACTGCACCATAGAAACACAGGACTGTTTAAGCTGTTGAAGCTAAATTCGTTTTTCTTCATTGCACAGCTACATCTCCAGTGCACAGTCTCCGGGTGTGACCAGCGGCTGCTGCGCTGGACATTGTGCATTTCCATTGTTGCAGCAGGTCCCATTGGAAACAGCTGTTCAGAAATGACCTTGATGTGTCTGGAATGGGCTTGTTCACACAAACTCCATTTTCTTCAGTGTTATCTCTATGCATTCAGCCACTTTCTATTTAGGAATCCTGCAAACCCCAGGGCAGCTCTGAAGTGAAAATGGTGTTTTGCTGAGGTGGCGAAGCCTACTCTCACTTCTGCAATGTGGAAGCCTTGCTGAGATGGGTTGTGGGGGAGGCGCCAGAGGAGTCCATCGCAACAAAAGGCCTCAGTCTCAAGGTTTTTCAAGGTGACTGCTGCTCCCTGCACATGAGTGTCCAGCAAGGTTGCACATTTACGAAAACAAGTAATTCTCAAAATCATGTATCGTAAAATCTCAGGAAAATTACACTTGCCTGTTCCTCCCAGGGGTCTTTGATGATGCTCAAATTTCCAGCTAGCCCCACAGAGCCAGAAATCTTCCGTGGATTTCTCAGGCCTAAGACTCAACAGTAACATGGGAACCTGGAGAATTCTCGGGGAGTGCAGGCTCAAGGTGGAAGGTGGACGTCGGTGACCTCATCTTGGAAAATGGCTAGGGTGTCGCTATTGGGCTCAGGTGGGGAAATGAGAAAGATTTGTACCTGCTACCCAATCCGTTCCCTCTCCAGCTCCAGTATGCACTTGACCACAACCAGGCAGAAGGCGAAAGTGCCCTGGGGAGGCTGAGCTGGGTGGAGAATGGATGTGAAGAGGCAATTAGAGCATTCAGGAAGCTGAGCTCAAGGATTGGGAATGTGTGTATGTGAAATGAGATGGAAAGATCCTCTGCCTGCTGGGATCGCATTGCTCTTTCTGAAAGCCAGGGGCCACTTGCTCAATGAAGGCATCCCTGGCAGAGAATCCTGAGTTCTCTGCTGCTCTTGAGTGGCCGAGGATCTTGGTGCCCAGCTCCACATCTCTAGGGCAAGGGGCCCGGATAGAAGACTCCTGGAGTCCCTTCTGGCACTTTGTTTTGTGGGGATGTTCACACGCAGTTGAATCTTTTATGGTCCAGTTGTCAGAACCTTGCTGGATCTGAGTGCTGTACAGCCCTCATCCCTGTAGCCCTGGGTAAGGCACTGGGTTCCTGCAGATGGTGAATATCCAATTCTCACCCAGTAGGAGCTGTGAATCACGCCAAGCATACTGCTGGTTTCCAGGGAGCCTTCATGGGCAGCTTGGGCAGCAGGAGCTCTGCCCTTGTAGCTGTCACCTTGCCAACAAGTGGTTTGTGACACCAAGGGGGTGTTGATCCCACTGGGCCTAAGGGGCAGACATGCAGAAATGAGTGCCCAGCCCATGGCTTCAGACTACTTTTTGTACCCTGCCTGGGAGTCACACTGGGTTGACACAGTGGAAAATTGATAAGATCTTCATTGAGTCTGTGGGGAAGCCCAGCACTGAGCATATTGATTCCATTTCTCTTCAGAAGTCCGAGAATGTGCAATATTTCACAGAGTAACTCAATTTGGGAACAGTGGGTAATGCTATGCTTCAATTTCATGGATAAGCAAGTCTGAGGTCGTTCCAATAATAGCAAATTATTGTTTAAATCAAAAACTAATTTTAAAAATTACAGTTGATCTCGTCTTTTGTTGTTGTTGTTTCACAGAAAGGGAAGATTGAGCTGGATTAGGTGAAATGCAGGCAGCCTGGAGGCTTCTGGTACAGTGGGAGTAGGGGGTGAGTCTGTGTGTGTGGGTGGGTGCAATGTGTGCATGGGCACAGGTGAGCTGGATGAGTTCATGGGGATGTGACATGGATGCATGTGGTGTTCATGTATTTCCTATGTGCAAGCATGCATCCTTGTAGATGTGTTTCTATGGTATGTGTGCGATATATTGTGCATTTGTGTGTATGTGGCGTGTCTGTATGCTTACATACTACGTGTGTGAATTTGTACACGATGTGTAATTGTGTGTATGTGGTATGCATACATGCTTATGTGAATGTGTGTGTATATAAACAGTAGAAGAAGGAGAGGAGACACATTTGTTTCCTTCTTTTTAAGATTTGTTTGTAAGTCAGTTACTGAGAGACGGAGACACAGGGAGAGAGGGCGAGAACTTCCACCCACTGCTATGAAATCATTTGTACTGATCCAAAAATAGGCAGGAAAACTTCCATAGAGCATTTTTATGTCATGTGAGTCAGCAAATACTGTGAGTGAAAGTTATATGAAAATTGAAAATGAATAACTGAGGAGAGATTTCCTGCAGTTGGGTGATTCGACTTCTAAGAAAAACACCAAGACATACGATACAGGACTGGGACACACAGGACACAGGACTGGGACACACAGGACACAGGACTGGGGCAACTGAGCACCAAATTGCTTAGAAATGATGCTTTGTTGTCTCTGAAGAGTAAAAGCCAATCCAAAAGGATTTACAATCAGGATGGAGGTGTGGTGTAGTAGGCAATGCTGCCAGCAGCAACGTTGGTATCCCATATGGGCACCAGTTTAAGTCCTGGTTCCTCTGCCTCTGATCTGGCTCCTTGCCAATGGTCCAGGAAAGCAACATGAAACAGGAATAAAGGAATAAGGAAATTGATGCAGAGGAAAGGAGAAACCGGAAAGAGGCGTCTGCCATTCCAGTATAGCATCCCAAGCCAGCTGGCGTGGCAGTAATGCACAGGAATGCCCAGCTCCTGCAAGGAGTGGGGGATGCCTCTCCTTACTCGTCTGCTCTCATTCCCGTTGACTCAAACATGAACATAATGAGAAGCTCTTGGAGCACAACGGGGAGAAGACTCCAGGAGCTGTGCAAGATGGAGTTTTCAGGATGCAAGGTGAGATCAAGTTCGCTGTGCTTCGTTCCCATGGCTGCAGAGCTGCGGCTTGGCTCTAGAGGCCTCTGCTTAAGGGAGATCCCCCTCCACTTTTCCTTCTTGACTCCACACTCAAACATGCACAGATCGGGGAGAAGCACCAGCATTGAACAAACCCACACTCTGGATGCTCCAACTTTTGTCTCCAAGGGCTGAGTGCTGTCATCCTTTCAGCTTTGTCAGAAAAACTGTACAGTACTTGCAGCTGCTTCTGGATTTTGATAAGAAAACAATTTTATGAAGAATCCTGGAGAATTTAATGAGCTTTCCTTTGCTGTCAGCAATATGCAAGTGGCTGTTCTCTCACAGATGCACAGATCTAAAACCAAAGTGTGCAATGTGTTTTAAAGCCATTTAACTCTTCAGGGGAAATATAACCAGCTGCAGAAGTGAAATGTCAACTCAGGAATTCTTCCAGTGAATGCACAACCCTAAGCTTTGAAGAGCACGTGCTGAGAGCAATGGCCACAGTTGATCATGTTTAACACCAACCTACTCTTGATGTTTGTTCCTGTGATTGAAAGAAACATAATGAAAGGCATCTCAGTGTGATGCTACATAAAATGAAGTTGTGATTTATGCTTTCTTAAAAGCATAAAATGAAGGAGAAGGCATTGTGGTTCTGCAGGCTACAACAACCCCTGGGACACTGGCAGCCCATGTCAGAACACTGGCTGGAGTCCCTAGTGCTCTGCTTCTGATCCAACTCCCTACTAATATGCTTGAGAGAGCATCAGCAGATGTCACTTTTATGAGAGACCTGGATGGAGTCTTGGCTCCTGGCTGCCACCTGGCCCAGCTCTTACCATTGTAGATATTTGAGGAATCAGCCAACAGATATAAGATCTCTCGCTTGCTCTACCCCATTGCCTTTCTCTTTCTCCTTTCTCCATACTTCTGATGCTCTACCTTTCAACTGATTAAATACCTAAATCAATATTAACACAGAGCAGATTACTAAGTTGTGGGACTAAAATACTGTAGTCTCAGTGAGACATAAATGAAAGCTATTGAAAACAGGCTGTCAGCATCCCCACCAAGTAGCAATATAGCTAGTTTGGTTATGATGGCAAATGTTTGCTTTGGGAAGGAAACCTGGGAAATTTTGTTGTTGTTTTCCCACAATTGTGAGTCCTTTGGGAGAAAAGAATTTCAAGAGCTGCATATTTTTAGGAAGAGAATACAATGAGAGGGGATTGGGACTGGGTATCTTGGCACCCTAATGACGAATTAGAGATGGAATTGTGGCCAACACAACGCTGGAAGAATACACAGACTGACCTCGTGAAGATTGGCTGACACAGTAGGGATGCATAGCAATAATGAATGAAAGCATGAAGAGACACAGTGTGTGAAGTGAGTACGCTGTGGATGAGTCAGGAACAGGATTGCTCGATGATCAGGGTTGGACAGATAGGTCTAAGTGGGGAACACTGAGGATCTACATCCCACTTCAAGATGGGTCCTGAGTAATTCACAAATACCCCTGGGAATCTCCTGAGCAAGTGGCTTTGAATGTGCAGGTGCCCTTCTGAGCCCTTTGGCAGTAACTACCTTCCACTAAAGAACTGGGTTTCAGCTTCCATTTTCTCATGGTAAAAGCCCGTCTGGTTTTTTACCACTGAGCAGGGTCTGCACGGAAATGAATCTTTACTAAGTCTCCTTAGTGAAGCTGTGTGCACACCTAGTGATTTCCTCAGGGATGGCTGCATGTCAGTGATTCATGGTGACATCTAAGGGTGAGGGGTACACAGGGCAGTGAACCCCCCTGACTTCCTCTCCCAAAGTCCTCCCCTCTATCACCCACTTCCAACTCTAAGCCCATTGGGAAGATCATTGTTCTGCCCAGTTTGGTCCTCATCATGATGCCAACTGCCACAGTCTGTTTCCATGGTGACTCGTGCCTCACTAGGGTCTTTACTCTTTTACTGGGACTCAATCCCTGACACCTTTCATATCATCCAGCAGTTGTTGGCTGCATGCTTGGGAATTCAGGCTGAAATCTCCTCTGCTCCTCCGTGCTCTTCTCAGAAAGTTCCCTCCATGCTGTGCCTCACATCTGCACTCTGTTCAGGAGGCTGTGCTCCTCTCATTCCGCTTCAGTGGGGGCCGCTTCTGTGGTCCCCAAGGAGTGCAGAGCTAGACAGGGCAATGGGATCTTTTCTGCTAGTCATGAACTCTCTCTGCTCACTTCCTTCCTTCTCTACTTAAGAACTCTGGTTGTAGGGCTGGCATGGTAGCGTAGTGTGCTAGTTCTATTCCTGCTGGTGCTGACATTCCATACCACCATCAGTTTGTGTCCCAGTTGCTCCACTTCAAATCCAGCTCTTTGTGTCCTGAGAAGGCAGTGGTGGATGTACCAAGTCCTTGGGACCTTGCACCCATGTGGTAGATCCAGAAAGGGCTCCCGACTCTTGGCTTCAGTTCATCTCAGTTCCAACCTCTGAGAGTTTTTGAGGAGTGAATCAGCAGATGGAAGAATTTTTTCTCTGTCTTTCCTTCTCTCTATAAAATTTATCTTTTAGATAAAAAGAGATAAATCTTTAAAAAAAAATCTTCCGATATTTTGAGATGACTTCCTTCACTCTATGTGTCGATCTGATTTTTCCAATGAAACAGAGCCAATAACAAATTTCATCTATCTGTATCCAATGATAATTTTCAATCATTCATGTATTGCATCATCTGGATATCTGCCACCATCTATTTGCTCTGTCAGCTACATATCAGCTACATATCAAGAGATTCATTTTACAGGGACTTGGTGCAATGGCTCAATTAGCTAATCCTTCCTCTACAAGGACTGGGCAATGGGTACCAGTTGGTGTTCTGGCTGCTGTACTTCTGATCCAGCTCCCTGCTTGTGGAGCCTGGGAAAGCAGAGGAGGATCACTCAAGGTCTTGGGATGTTACACTCCTACGGGAGACTTGAAAGAAGCTCCCGGCTCCTGACTTTGGACCCACTCAGCTCAGGCCATTGTGGCCATCTGGGGAGTGGACGAAAGATCTTTCTGTCCTTTCTTTTTATCTGCCTTTCCAATAACAATAGATACATTTAAAAAAAGAGATTTATTATATGGAATTGGCTGTGGAAATTGTGGAGACTGAGATGTTTAAGATTTGCAATTAACAAGCTGAAGATTTGGACATTTTGTGGTGCAATTTGAGCTCATGTTGGAAGACTTGAGCCCTGGGCTTGCTTCAAAAGTTTGTGTCTGTTTCACATGAATGCAATCATTTGTGTACACTGAGTATCCCTTGTCTGAAATGCTCGGACCAAATACATTGCAAATTTCAGTTTCTTCTTGTATTTTGGAATATTTGCATATGTATAATAAGATATATTCAGGATGAGAACTTAGTCTAAACACAAAGCACATTTATTTTTTTATACTTACCTCAGACACATAGACTGAATGTAATATTATACAATATTTTTAATGTGCCTATGCTTTACGAAATTTTAACACTTATTTTTATTAGACAGAAAGAGAGAGAAAAATGGTGAAAGTTCTTTCACATGATGATTAATTCCCAATTGTCCAATAGCCAGGAATGGGCCTGGCCAACGTCAGGAGCACAGAATTTGATCTGGGTCTCCCACATGGATGGCAGGGACTCAAGTACTTGAGCCACCATCTGCTGCCTCCCTGGGTGCACACGAGCAGGAAGTTAAAACAGAAGTTGACAAGCTAGGGTTCAAGCCAGGAAATTCCCTCTGGTATGTGGGCACCAAGCAGTGATTCAGCCTTGGTGCCAAGCAAGGATCTACTCCTCTGCCTGAATTATGACTGCAACCCACCACGAAACACCGGGCATGAAGTTTTCCACTTATGCTTCCTCTGGGTCTCCCATGGTTCAGACACGTGGCCCATTTTCCACTGTTTGATTCTCAGACACATTATCAAGGAACAAGATTGCAGCAGTGAGTACATGAATCGGTGTCCATATGTGATGTCAGTATTAGAGTTGCTGGCTTTCCTGCTATGCCATAATGTTTCATACTTATATTTAGAATTTATTCTGGTTCTTCCACTTCTAGTTCTACTTTGGGAACACTAATTTGTCAATCTTCTTTCTTTTTCCACTGCTCTTTACCCTGTCATGTCTACTCAGTTCTGGATCATTCCTGGTAGTGAGCAAGCTGTCCTGTCTCCCGTACCAAACCTCTGTAGGGGTTCTTACCGACCTCCACTTGCCAACCTGATTTGCTGATCTCTGTAGCCAAATAGTCTCAAAAGAGTTGCTCCAAACCACAAGTTTCCACTTTCTCACTTCCCGTGTTCTCTTCCTTCCGTTCAATCAAGCTTTCATCGCTGCACTGAAATCACTCATCAAGGTCGCCAGAAACCTCCATCTCACAAGTGTTATTAAAGTGTTTATGAGACAGAAAGGAAGAGAGGGATTACAAATGTTGTTCCACTCCCTGAGTGATTGCTAAACCCCAAACTGGCAACTCAATCCCACTGTGCCTTGTGGGTGACAGGATTCAAACAATCTCATCTCAGTGTCTGCATTGACAGTGAACTGGAATCAAGAACCTGAACTGAAAATTGAATCCGAGTACTCCAATGTGGGGCACATGATTTTTAACTGTGAGGTTGACTAGGGACTATAAAGATGCCATCAACATCACAGACCTTGAGTTGTAAGGCCGGGTGGACCCAGTCCAACCACATGGGCCCTTCAATGTGGAAGAGGACAGAAAGTTGGAACAGAGAGATACAAGAAGGCCTGAGCTTCTGATGATACTTTTGAAAACACAGGAAGAGGCCATTAGCCAAGGAACATACCTGCAAACAACTCTCAGTTGACAAACAGTGAGAAGCCGAGTCCTTGGCCCTGCAACTACAGTGTTGACATGAATGGGAGTGGGATCTCCCTAGAACCTCCAGGAAGGAAAGCAATCCGGTCAACACTGACACACAGGACTGTAATACAACAGATACGTTTTATCTCCTTTCCTTAAGGATTTGTTAATTTATTTTGAAAGTTAGAGTTTAGAGAGAAAAATTGATCTTCCATCTCCTGGTTTACTCCCCAGATAGCTGCAACAGCCAGTGCTGGGCCAAGTTCAGCCCAGGGATTAACTTGCATGTACTGGGACCCAAAAACATAAGCCTTCTTCTGTTTCTTTTCTCAGGTCATTAACAGGGGCTTGACTCGAAGAACAGCAACTGTGACATGAATCAGAGACCATTTAGGAGTTTCCTGGGCAACAGAAACAGGGAGATCCTCTCTTGTGTTCTGCCAAGGTAAGGGCTATCTCCACTGGCCACTGCCCTCTCCAGCCTGAAGCTGGGATTCAGACAAACCTAATATTGTTGCTTATGCCTGTCAGAAGCTTCTTTGCAAATTTGATATTTAGGGCTGCCAGAAGTTTCTTTGTGAATTTGCTATTTAGTCTGGGAGGTAGTGCTTGGCTTCTGGTGAGGCAACCAGGTGATCCAGTATAGGTGACTCTGCCCTTGTCCCCTCCCACTCTCCCTCTCCCTGGGCAGGGCCATAAATGGCTGCGGTCACAAGCCTTTCCTTCTGTTGTGGGTTCTTGTCCCTTGTTGGCCAAGGTCAGAGCCTCAGGAATATCAGGAAGGGCACTTGGGCATCTAGCACTGCTTTTGTTCATGCTGTCCTCTAGCTAGTATTGGCTGCCATTGTGGGGTGGTGTTGGTGCCCAAATTCCATTCGTAAAGTGGAAGCAGTTGTCCATAGGGAAAAGCATCTGGGTATCATAGTGCCAGCTCATCTCCTGCCTTCATTTACCCAGCTGGATCCTCTCAGAGACAACAGGAGACGAGGAAACCTGCTGGACAGAGGATAGTGACTTGCTGCAAAAGCAAGAATTAGAGGCACCAGAGTCAGAGACTTGGAGCATGGAAAGTAAAGCTATCCACTGCAGCTGAGCAGACAGTCCTGGCAGACTGATGAGTGAAGCCGTGGCTTTGGAGGACAGAGGTGAAAAGAGGAAAGAAAATCCAATGTGTGGATGTACCCTTGTCCACCATCCACAGGAGTCTGAGAGGAGGAGACAGAGGGCAGGGAGAAGATGCTCAAACAGTAGGGGCGGCTGAGGGAGGCCCCGGACTGGAAACCACTGTGTGCCCTGGAGGGGAATATACAAGGTCCTGTTAGCAGGTGACTTGCAATAACATCACACACAGATAGCAAGGAAATACTATGAAGGGTAGGGAGGAAGGGGTGGGGGAGATAAATAAGAGATGGAATATATCTACCAAGAAACAAATCAGACATCATCAGATGAACAAAAACTTGGATGCAAATGTTACCCATCAGCACCTGCTTTTACTGCTACAACAAAATGTCTGAAGCTGAGTGTCTTATAAAGAAAAGAGGTTTGGGGTCAACGTGTAATTGGTCTAGCTGCCCCTTGCAATACTGGTGTACCATTCTGGACTTCTGTTTGATTACTGGATTTCCTTTCTGATATGTTTATAATCTATATTCCTGCTACTCTGCCCAGGTCCTTGAGCCCCTACTACCCATGTGGCACACCAGGATGGAGTTTGGGCCTGGACTAGCCTTGGCTTCTGTGGCCAATTGGGGAGTGAGTTAGTGGGTGGGAGGTATCTCTTCTCTCTATCACTGTTTCAAATAAATAAATAGATGAACAAATAAATCATAAAAAAGAGAAGAGCTTTTCTAGGTTGCAGTTGTGGTGGGGACCTTGTGGCTACAGCTCAGCAAAGTGGGCAGCAAAGAGGTAAGAGTGCATGAGGGGAGGTCCCAGGGTGGGTGAGACAGCCAGAGATCCAGGGTGCAGATCATTCTCCCGGGTCTGCTTTTGTGAGAATGTTCAGGGTCTTGAGAGAGCGATGTGGCCCCTTCTAGGAGTGAACTCTCCAAAGACCTAATTACTGTCCGCTAGACCCTGTCTATAGAAGATTCCACCACCTTGCCACAGCCCACTGGGACCAAGCTTCCAGGATACAAGCTGTAGGGGTCACGTTCACACCACATCCAAATCACAGCACAACTCTGAAACATTTGGAATAACTAGGGAGAGGTGGATGACACAGAGCTGACCACTGATACAGGTGTAAATGATAAATGTGTGTCCTATCGGCTTAGGAAAGAGTGGCAGAACTATAAAAAACCTGAAGGGAAGCCCTGGAGGATCAGCCTGGGAGGGGGCAGAGGAGCACTGCGGGGGAGGGCCAGGGGCATTTTGACAGAAAATCTTTAGATTTATGTGATCACCTGAGTCTCCTTAAGCATATAAATAGGAACCCTGAGTCTGAAGGAAAGACAAATCCACGTGACCGATCCTAAAGATAGATAAGGGAACATAGAGCTAAACAGAAATGTCAATAAGAACCGTACAATGGATGCCAGGCATGCTGTTGGGGCACAGGGTTACAACCACTGTCTTCAGATCTGCAAATTCTCTGGTGGGGTTGAAAAAGCAGGCGAGGCCAGCTTGTCTCTAAATTTCTCTGGGTGGAGAAGGTCTTTCTCATGGTGTTCTGGGGAAGAACAGAAGGGGAGGGGCAGCCACGGGTGACTTCACAGAAAGGTGGCTCACAGGGGTCCTGGGCAAAGGCAGTGAGAAGGAGAGTTTATTTTGGTGCACAGCACTGTTGAAATTGTGCATCATCTTCCCAGGAGACACATCGTTCCTGTGGAAGGCCCCTGTGGACTCGACACAGATGACAAAGTCGCACAAACACCAGATGTTAGGTGTACGTCTTCGCTGAAGCAGTCTTGATGAAATTACAAAAAATATGCAAGTATAACTAAGTGAAATCAGCAACCAGTATAACTGAATCTGAATCAGATTAAACTAATCTGACGACCAGCTTATGTAAAAGCAGGGCTCAGGAGCACATGTTCAGTGCATCACAGGAATGCAATCAGCCAAGCCCCGGCTGCAGAAAGCTTGCAAGACAAATGACAAATCACAAGAAGCAGAGATGCAGGTGACACAGCAGCTGATCTCAATGCAGGAACCACATTAAGAACTGCTGTTGCACTTTCGAGGATGATCGTGACCCCATCTTTTAGATGCCAAAGAAACCCCACCCTTCAGGGCTCTGTGTTGAAATAATTACAGATGATGTGATGGCTCGACTTTGCTTCCAAATAGTCAGAGGTGGGCTGGGCTTGGGGAGAGAGGAAGGGATGCAGCTGAAGCAGGTGGGGCAGTCCACTGGTGACAGCTGCGGTGGGCACGGGGATTGGGGGTTCTTCAAGCTCCTCTCTGTGCTTGGGTCTTCATGTGGCGTATTTCTGTAATAATCACACACAAAACATGGTTTTCAGCAGAGCTGCAGTTTGTGGTTTGGTGAACATGGGGGTTTTGGTTTTGCCGCCTGGGGATGGATAACGACGGGAGGGTGCTAATTGCCACTGACACGTGCCATCGGACAGGTTAAAGGAGCGACATGTTTGACCACAACTTTTAGAAAGTGTGCAAAGGGTGTGTTCTTAGACCAGTAAGAATACCACCAAAATTTGAAGAGAAAGAAAGACATCAATGTCTAGTAATGTACTAGAATGTGCTAACAGGACACAAAAATAATTTGAAAAAGATGAAATTCAGAACAAAGAGCATGGGACAAGCAATATGTAATGAAGGGAAGTTGCAGTTCACATTTAGTATTAAGCTAGATAATTTCAAAACATATAAACCATGCAAACATTTCGATTACAACTCCCAGAAGCACACAGATTAAATGAAAATGCAACATCGGCATGTGGAGAATTAGAGGAATGTAATCCTTCCACTTTCATTTCTTTAATTCAGATTATATTTAACACAGTGATGTTGAGGCTTATGAGACAATAAGAAGCAGATGATTCATTAATGTGTCTGAAGCACGGAAATCCCAAGGAGGTCAAATCCATCACCTCCATTGAGCAAGACAAGACGGTGAACAAAGAACAGCAATTAAAGTAAAAGCCCAGCCCCCTGGAGAAGTGCAAGCTTTGCGCACTGATAGAATGAAATAATAAGCAGCATTTAAAATGCTGACCCGGAGCAGTGCATGTGTGTCCACTTGATACATGTCAAAAGCCATGACACTGAGATTCCTTTTTGAAGGGGATGGCACAAGGATGCCTGGTTAAACACCACGAGCCTCACTTGTGGTTGAGAGAACAACTCTGCAGGTTCAAGATCCCCCACTTCAGCACGGTGGCTCCGTCTGAAGACAGAGAAGACCACCGACTCTGGAGATGACTTTAGAGGACGTCAATTTATGTTTTCATCAAAGAGAAAGAAAATGAAAAAGTTCTGGGCAAAGTAAGTCAAATGTCAAGATTTAATAAAATGAGAGCGTGAGCATACAAATGTTAATTGTACCCTCCACACTTTTCTGTATTCTCTAAATATACTTTTAAAGGAACTGAGGGAAGTGACTATCCATGAGCAGATCTCTGGAGGTGGTGGAGATGTTCTGAAGTTGGAGGTGATGACGCACAGCTCTGTGGTCCACTAGAAATGAGTGAGTTCTCAGCATGAAAGACATCATGGAAGCCATGAAAGACAAGAATGGTTAAGGGACCCTGAGAGCTCCAGTAGCTCCAGGTGCAGCTAAGACTGGACCAAGCACGGCTAGCTTGGCCTCTGTCTCAGAATAAGACAATAGCAGAGGCCGAGTCTGAGGGGAGACTTGTGGCAGGTTTGCCTAGTCTTTGCGCGCACACCTCCTGGCTTTGACTCAGGGCGCCTGGACCACTCCACGTAAGTAGGACAGTAGGCTAGGCTAAGCCAGTGGAGGGGGAAGCTTGAAGAACCAAATGAAGGCGACAGTTGGGGAATGCTTATTTCATCTTTTCTCCCCAGGTTTTGCAGCAGCAGCAGCAGCAAACCCCTCGCCCAAGTTTGGGCTGCCCAGATGGCAGCAGTAGAGGCAGTTTCAGCAGCAGAAGCAATTGAAAGAGTCACTGGGCCAAAGAAGTGGATCCAGTTATGAGAGACAATGCAAGGAAACTATAACCCCCTCTTTCCCACCAGAGGACCGGAAAGGGGGTCCTTGGGGGTAGAGTGCCGGAGAATTCAGGAAGGAGCCCCAAAGAGGGATTCCAGATAACTCTGTGTTAAGTTCCAGACTCAGCCCTGGGTATGTACAGATTGAACCAAGGGCAAGACCATGGCCAAGGTTGCAGGCTGCAGCCAGGGAGCTAGAAGTGTGAGGTGGATTACAACACACAGCAAGAACCAAAAACTAGATTTCAATGAAATCCACCGCCCCCAGGAGGTAGGATTTGGACTCATCTGCCCTGAACTGCACTGACAGCCAACAGAAACAGAAAGATGAATGTTGCCCAGAGGATTCTGATAGGGCCTGAGATATTACTAAATAATGTTTAAAATGACCAGGACAAAACATAGCTTATTATTTAAAAAACTCTTTCTAAACAGAAAATAGAAATCAGATATATTTATGAAGTCCTATGTGATGTCTTGTTGCAAATATACATCATGTCACAACCAATTATGATAAGCACACATCTATTTCCTCAAACATTTAATATTTCTTTTTGGTGGAAAATCCAAAATCCCAAGTGAAGAAATAGCTGAAGGAAATGAACAGATATTTTTCAAAAGAACAAATTCAGTTGGCTAATAGATATGAAAAAATGCTCAGGCTCCTTATTTGTCAGGGAAATGCAAATGAAAACCACATTGAGGTTCCACCTAACTCCAGTGAGACTGGCCTACATTCAGAACCCTACTAACACCACCTGCTGGCGTGGATGTGGGAAGAAAGGTACCCTCCTTCACTGCTGGTGGGAGTGCAGGCTAGTACAACCACTGTGGAAGTCAGTATAAAGAGTGCTAAGGGAACTGAAAATTGACCTGCCATATGACCCAGCTTTCCTACTTTTGGGAATATAGCCAAAGAAAATGAAATCTGCATATGAGAAAGGGATCTGCAGTCTTGTATTTATAGCAGCACAATCTACAATAGCAAAGACACGGAAACAACCCACATGCCCATTAAAAGAGGAGTGGTTAAAGAAACTGCAGCACATCTACTCCATGGGTTACTACCAACTAGAGATTATTATGCTCAAGGAAATTAGTCAATCTCAAAAGGAAAAATATCACATATTCTCTCTGATATAAGATAACTTTCATGAAAAATGCAAAATCAATAGCCCTTTAAATGTTGCTTTTGCTACATCTTAGGGGATTCGATATTTTAAAAATCTTTGTTCATTCAAAAAAAGGCTATTGTTTTTCTTATTAATTTCCTCATAGGTCACACAATAGCCTTGTTTGCTTCAGGAAGGTCTTTAATTTTCCTTTTCATTCCTTCAGTGACACACTGGTCATTTGGTAACATGTTATTTAACTTCATGTTGGTGTGAATTTTCTGCCTTTCTCTCTGTTGTTGATTTTGTTTTATGGTTTTTCATTTAAGGGGATGTACAGTAACTGTGCAGTGGAGACTATCACACCCAGATGTGAAGACACAATAATACAATGTGCATCTCTACTTCCGGGTCAAAGGTGAACTCTCAAAGAAACATCTGGACAATAGGATGCTGGACTCTCTGCCATTGTCCATGCCTACACTATCAGGGCACACTTAAATAGCAGAATGATGGACTTAAGACTGATAGTGAAGAACCCACTGTTGTAATGATATGGGGGAAAATCAGTGAGGGTGGGGATTAAGGGACAGGGGAAGGGAAATCACAGAATAATAAATAAAATAATTAATTTTAAAATGAAAATAGAAGCTATACAGAACATTTTCAAATTGCTGAGAACCAAGGATGAAGTCTTTCATGAAAGCATTGGTAATAATGATGCGTTGCATGCAGAGGAAGACTCAGTTAAGCTGTCCATATCTTTTTCAGAAATTAGAGTGGCCACCAGATACTACAACAGCATTTAGAGGTGCTCAAAGAGAACTGTCCATCCTGAATTCTACACGCGCCAAAACTGCTCCTGCAGGTGAAAGGATGGTAAAGACATTGTCAGCAGAAGGAAAGCTGAGCCTCCAGCAGATATGATGGCAGGCATATGACGCCAGAGTGAATATCAGGACAAATGCAACAGACCACTTTAAAGTTCTTTAAATACGTTGAACAGAAGTTACCACATGGCCTAGTGTGTGTGTATGTACACAGATATAAAATGTGTGACAACTGCAGCATAAACAGAGTGAGTAATAAAGGAGCCTTTATGGTTATAAGAGCTAAAGATAAATTTTAAGTCAAGTAGGAGATGTTTTAGGGATTGATTACTCATCCGCCTTGTGTGGAGGAATTTATCTTTTCTCTCAAGCTGAGTGATCCCTCATTGCTTTTACTACTTCGCAACACAGAAAAACTGGTGTCAATCATGGTTCCATAGTCAAGTATTGCTGCTCTTAAGCAAATACTCTCATTGCAGTGCAAGATTTTCAACTCATTTAATTGCATTTCTTTAACACTTTTAATTAATATACAGGTAACAGATTTCATGTATTTCACAGACACAGTTCCAAGAAGTTAAACATACTTGCCTCTTACTCAGTCCACTCCTTTTTAATGTATTTTTACTATAATATTTTTGCATTTCATATACACAATTTCAAGAGCATAATGAAATTTCCCATCATGTCCTCCGTAACTCCCACAATTTCTCCTTTCCTGATTTTTCTACAATGACATACTTTCAATTTACTTTATAATTACAAGCTTAACTCTCTACTACAGAAAGAATTCAGCAAGTACTAAGTAGAAATGCAACTGTCCCTCAAGAACCAAGACAAGGGTTATAGAGCACATTCTCTGCAGCAAGCATTCCTGGGGCTTATGGGACCACAACGAATGAGAAATGGCTTCTGTGGCTGCAGTACTTGTGGATGAGTAAGTGAAGAGAGTGTGGTAGGGACTGTATGTCATGGGAGAGCACAGGATCCACTCAGGGGAGTGCCTTAGATCATGAGTGCCTTGACTTTAGTGTGAGTCAGACGACACAGAAGAATAGTGTCTGTTCTCATAAAGCAAAGGCCATCTACAGCGTCTCCAACCCAAAGTCGCACCTCTGCTTGCAGACCCTCCACACATAGATTTTCCCCCATGGAGTAACAGAAACTAATCAACATTTTCTCATGTGCCTGCGGTATTCTCAATGCTGGCAAAATCAGAGTCAGAAAATCTCCCCCTCCCCTTCTTCTTGTCCATCTCTCAGTAGCATCTGCCTCCAAGGATGTCATGGACAACAGTATGACAGATGACATTCAATTTAAGATACCATTAAATGATAGTGGCTTTTTCCTATTCATCCCAGTAGTGGGTGCTCAACCCCTGGATGTGGGAGGACATTGCTAATCAGTGGGCACTGGAGCCAAAGTTTAAGCACACTGCCATGTTGTTTGCTGAAGGTCTCTAGGAAATTTCCGGATCTCAGTGTCTGCTGCTTGGAGGAGAGGACGGTTGAGATTTACAGGAAATGAAATCGTAGTGTTCTCTGGGCAGAGATCCTGGTGAGACAGGATTACTATTTGTGAGCTTTCCATCCATCCTTTCCACAAATACTTGCTTTTCTGCACGATGAGTGGCAGGTGTTGGGTACCTATGGGTCGTCAAGCATGATCCTCTCTTCCACAGAATGTCAATCTGTCAATTTCAGGGATATACCATGGGCCAAAGGCTCCCTAGCCATCGACTGACAGCAGGAAAGAGGGAGCAGGAAGGAGGTGGCTTAGATGGGGTCAGGGACGAGAGGTGGGGAGATGGGCAGAGCTATGCATTGGCTCACCTGGCCTGCTGTCCTGTAAGGTGCTCTGCTGTGACATGAGTCCCCTATGGGAAAGCTGCACGCTGCTCCTGCTCTGTGAGAGGGCCTGGTTCTAACAGGGACTTGCTCCTGTCCGTGAGCATGTGGTGTGTGATCTAACTCATCACAGAGTAAAGAGGGTGTGCAAACCCCCCGTCCTCTACAGGTCAGTGCTGTTGGGACGTCTACTACCTGGGCAGGGTGTCACCCAGGGAAGACACTGATGACAGAGCCACTGGTGCCCTGGCGCTCTTTCGATGGCCATTAACATTTTAGCTTCTGAGATTTTTGGCCCTAAAGAGGCCATAAACTCACTACATGAGGCAGCCCAGAATTGAGATGGATAGTTGGACCCAAAGAAGTGTCCTGTTTCATAGTTACAGAAATTAGCACAGCTTCCAGTCATCAAAATGCACACTCGGAGGGTTCATTGTCTTTAACTTTCTTCTGCCTAGGTTTATGAATGGTCCAGCTCAATCTGAACTCTCAGCTTCAATTTTTATGAATTCTATAAAAATAATGAGTTACTTCCCTTTAAAAACTTTCATCTTTAATATCTTCTTCCATGTGTAAAATGATGACTCTTATTGCAAATTCTGGTAAGAGCTTGGAATTCTTATTTTGCAAGATCCAACTTCCTTTGTTGAGTGCCTTGCTCTTTTAAACACTTTGTCTTTGCCAGAAAGAGAACTTGAACCCTAAAACTCAACCATAAGAAAAGTTAGAATGTGTCCTTTCTGTATCAACACACGCACAAGTATCCTGGCCTTTTCTCCAATAGGGAAAAGGGACTAGCCTGTGTCCTCTGTATCAATAAGGACAGATAAGAAACAAAATGCTTGGATATTTACTTGCTAATAATTCTTCCATCGGAGTGCAAGAACACTGACCATTGATTCGGAAGAAGTCTCTGATCTGTTGGTTTTCCACTCAGCTTATGCAGTCAGGCCTGCTGCTCTCCGCTTCCCTCCCCTGCTTATAGCGATACCCGACCCCACCCACAGCTGGCTCTGGACACTGTGTCCTCAGTGCTCTGCTCAGGACCATTGGGGGCTGCAGATTTGCATATATGGTGTGATGGTGGTGCGGTTACCAATGCTTTACCAAAAGAGCACAATTTTCATGAACTCTGTGGTTTCAGTCTGTCAGCTTGCCATTTGTGTTTTAATGACACTCCCACATTTAAAATTAAGGAGTATCTTTCTTCCTTCTTAAACCTTCGAGCGGCATTAATGCCCTAAGACACAGTATGAAGCACGTGTCCCCTCAGTGTGCCCGAATATGGAGGTCCTCGGCCTAGAGACCAGCAAGTACGGTGTCAAGGGCAAAGACATAAAACACAGGGTTATAGAGGGCATGAAGGAGGAAGCGGAGCCTGACCTTGTCCAGGATTCTAGTCAGCTGTCAGCCTGGTTATGGCACAGTGCTGGTCCCAGCTCCCCCAAACAGCTCTGCACACCAGCAGGTGGGAATAAAGACCTGAAGTAGGAGACCATGTAAGCCTCACTGAGTAGGACACCTGCCTGGGGCTTTAGGGTGTGTCTGCTTCCCACCACAAGACAGCAAATGCAGCTGACTGAATCTCCTCCCACCTCTCCAAATGCCATCTTCTTCCTGAAGTCTCCTATACTGCTTCAGATATGGACACACTGTTCTCCTAACTCAAATCTTTAGGACAAAAGCAAAACAAGACAAAATCGAAGGGAGAGAGGGGACCAGATGGGAAACGAAGGGATGAGGAAGTCCTTGTGTGCAGTCGTGGCTGCCCGAGTCAGGTGAGAAGCACGGATGTAGAGTTGTTGGGTACACCATGGTCTCACAGCCTCGGAGTATCTTTCACAAGCTCATGTATTAATCACAAGGGGAGATGTTCCCTCCTGATGAGAGTTCTGACGACACTGGGCACGGCCATCCATCAACACCACCGTCATGGGAGAAGCTGACATCATGGGACACCTGCTCTGATAAAGGGGAAAGGCACAGCATCAAATATTTAGCATCTTGTGTTTAACCTGGATCTCACAATGAGGAGGTAGAGTATTTACCATGAGTCTAACAATGGGAGACATAAACAGACTCAGAGAACGGGCTCTGAGACATCTTAAGGGACCACTGACTGGGCCTTTTTTTACAAAGTAAGTTACAACACAAACGCAAACCAACCAGCAAAAACACTGGGCACTCCAAGGTCAAAGGAAACCAAAGAGGCCCACTGGCCAAAGGCAGTGCATGGTCCTTGTTATGCGGTCTTGGGTAGTTGAGATATTTGGATGGACATTACGTATTGTATAGTATTTTTATTATCCTTGTTAGAGTCTTTATGATAATAACATTCAAGTTACATTGGAGAGTGTCCTTTTTCTTAGAACATACATGTGGGATGAAGAACGCTTTAGTTTATTTTCAAAAGATTTAGTAAGAGAGAGAAGGAGAGAAAAATGGGGTAGGGAAGAAGAGACTGGGAAAGAAGTGTGGGAGAATGCCAGTGAATGGCTTGAGGAGAGCGTTCATAGGTGTTCACGGACATCTTGACTTTATGAATGTGTGACATTATCCAGTTATTTTCCAGGAGATAACCCACAGAGCAACCTACTTGAGTCAGGTGAAACCCTTGCTTGGTGACTCTGAGCTTGTCCTGCAGGTGTGGCTCTTTTCGTGGGACACTGGTACTTCTGGGCGGAGGTCCTGTCACCTGTGTCTGGTGACTGTCCCCAGAGGCTGGTGGGTGGTTCTGTGTCTACAATACACGTATCTGGGTGCTGGGCAAGTATTAGCCCCTTGGATGCTGAATGATGACAGAGCCTTCGTCCTTCCAGGGGCAAGACAGTATGTCACTCCCAACGCTCAGGATCTTGTGGGTTGTAGTTCATGTCCAGGAGGCTTGGTCCTTCCCACCACAATCGCCTTGCTCCCACAATAAGGTTGAGAGGTGGGTCCTGGGAAAGCAGTTAGGGCACTGGAAGCCCTGGCCAC
Organism: Ochotona curzoniae; assembly: GCF_017591425.1. Lineage (NCBI taxonomy): Eukaryota > Metazoa > Chordata > Mammalia > Lagomorpha > Ochotonidae > Ochotona > Ochotona curzoniae. The sequence continues at coordinate 1,239,252 of NW_024466313.1, forward strand.
AGGAAGGATTAGCTCCTGTCCCATAGGCATGGGCTAGGTTTTGTAGAACGTGATTGGCTACCTAGAGCACTTGCTATAATGGCAAGTTTAGCCTTCCCTGCTGGCTCGGTCACTTCCTGTTTTGCCACGTGACCTCTCTATCTTCCTCGTTCTCTCTGCGCGACACAGTCGGCTGCCCTCAGTAGGAGTCAGTGCAGGTCTGTGCTCTAGAAACCTCTAGATCTATGTTCCCCGGGTTTCTCTGGTTACAGCCCCACAACCCAGACTAAGACGGGAGTTCTTGCAGCTTGTGAGGGCCACAGGCTAGAACTCCAGATGTCTTGGCTTTGATGGCCTGGCCTCCATGTTCCTGAGACTGTGGGAGAGTTTCCCTTGGGTGTTTTATGTGAAGGCACAGTCAGTGGAGAGCGCGGCCATCTCGGGCTGTCATAACCTGGGAGTTGTGGTGCCCAGAGCTTCAGGGGAGGCAGTGGCATGCAGTTCCTGCTCTCACTTCCATCAGCTAGGGGCTGGGTGATGACAGGGTGGGCTTAGAGGCTTCACATCTGATTTGGGGGGCTTTCACTACCTTTGCTGAGTGTGTCACAGATTGTTCATTTCTGATACCATTCTGGAGGGTTGGTGAAGGGTGAAGATTTTCACCTGCGGGTCATGGTGATTCGGGAAAGAGCAGAGTGGGATGGGAAGAAGGGAGGCTGTGACTTTGTCCAACTGGGACCTTCTTTTCTCATAGCAGGGGTGAGTTATGGGTCTCTGAGAGGAAGCAGGCCCACGTGGAATCCCTTAACCGAGCCTGTGCTCCTCCTAGGTGTTGTCTCAAGGGCCCAAAGACACTGCACTTGCACCTGCCTTGGGAGTGTCTGCGCCTGTCTTAGGAGGGTTGGGTTTTAAGATGTATCTTATTTATTTGAAAAGCAAAGATAGGGTCAGAGAGAGAGAGAGGGAAAGAGAAATCTTCCACTCACTAGTTTACTTCTGGCAATGGCCAGAACTGGGCCACGCTGGAGCCAAGAACTTCTTCTGGGTCTCCCACAAAAGGCTCGGGGACCCAAGGGCTTGTGTCATCTTCTGCTTCTTTTCCAGGTGCTTTATCTGGGATCTGGAGTGGAACTGGAGCATCTAAGACCCGAACCTGCACCTGTAAGGGGTACTAGTGATGCAGGCAGCAGCTTGCTCAGCTTCACCACAATGGCAACTCCCATAATATCTTTCTGATATTATGGCCTTTGGGCTGGGCTGAAGGTCAGCGGATATTCCCACTGCCACAGAGGTTCCTGGACGCAGCTGTAGATGCTGCTCCCAGGGGTAAGTATGGGAGCTGACCCCCCACTTGCCCTGTAGTACTGTTCTCAGCCAGCGGCACAACTGACTACCTTTCCAGCTCAGCAGGCAAGTGGACCCATTTTGGCCAGGTGAGCACTGCCTCTTGGAGACAACAGAGATACATGTGTGACACAGCCTTCACATTGCCCTTTGAAAAGCAGCAAGCAAGCCCTGGCATCTTAGTGCCCAGGAGCTCCTGGCGTCTTCCCAGCTTGGCTTCCATTACAGGTGCACCCTTGCTGGCTGTCAATGGCTTGCTCTCTGCCTTGCAGCTCAGAGCATGAGGCTCTCATGAGATTATTTTACCTCCACACCTTTCCCAAGACTGAAGCAGAGGCGCAGCCAAGTCATGCAACTACAGCATAGGAAGGAGCTGAATTAGTAACCCCACGGCCCACACTAAATCCCGGGTACCACTCTTTATTGTTCCTTCCCATTTTTGACTTTTTGAGTCTACTGTAGGTCCTGGAGAGATCCTTCCTTTTTTTCCCTCCCTCCTTGCCTGGAACAGTGGAGGAAGGGCAGGTCAGTGTCATACACAAGGCACACTGCTATCTGTCCCATCCTGGATCCCCTGGCTCCTCACGATTGGCTTCCTTCAGTATTTTAGCTTTATTCTAACTTTTTGAACAGGAAGCGCATTTGCATCATTCAACATTCCCACCCTATCTGAGTGTCCATAGAGATGACTCAGGACCATTTCTGATGTTTTCTGCTCCTCTTCCTCAGTGCCTAATGCCCACCCTCTTCTGCACAGGAAGCTGTTGGGTGTGGAGCACCATGCATGTCCCAGTTTCTGTGTGTTGTTTAGCGCAGGGAGAAACCAGCACGGGATGAGGCAGATCCTGGGGAGGAGAGAGCCCGAGGGGTGGTAGAACTCCCCTCAACTCTGTCACTGCCACGCCACAGGTAGAAGCAGCTGTGTTCCTGCAAGTCTGTCTGTGGGTCCTCTGAGGAGGCCTCCTTGGGATCGCCTGCCCCTGGACTGAGGCAGGGGTGAGGCTGGGAGGAGAAAGGGGTGGAGTCAGCTTCTGGAAGTGGTCAGCTCCTGGTGCTGAATTTCCTGCAGTGTTCTCTCCTGCCCACAACTGGGCATACCATCTTTCCCCTCTCTCCCTCCTTTTCCTGCCTCTCCTTCTCCCTCCCTCTCTCCTTTCTTTGTGCCAGTAGCACAGCGCTCCAAGTTATGGATTAGCCATAGTTTGCTTACTAAGGTTTCTGATGATGGTCACATTCCTTCCCACCAAAGGAAACAAAAGTCTCACAGGGAATTCTCCTACTGGTTGGCTTTGTATTGGCTGCTTGGGAACTAGAGAGAGACTTCCTTAGCTCATAGCTTTGGGGGCTCTTAGCTCAAAATGCTCTGGCTTTGGTGAGGAGTCCAGGGGAGACAGTGGATGGAGAGGCAGGTGCAGAGAAAGGACCACAGAGTGAGGAAGCAGAGAAAATGAAGGGGGCGCACGTTCAGATATTTACCGCAGACCTCTTGGAGTGGGTGTTGTGCCTGGAATGTCTGCAGTGCACAATGGGGTATCTGGGTTTAACATCTGCCTTGGGTTCCTGATTCCAGCTCTCTGTAGGTACACATCCTGGGCCTGGGTGTGGAGGATGTGGAGTTGTGATGGCTCAAGTGGTTGGGTTCAGGCCATGGGATAGGCCTACTGAGGTTGGGTTCTGGACATGGGATAGGTCAATCTAGGTTGACCAAGTTCCAGGCCCCAGAGTTTGTCTCTTTCCTGGACCTCTCCATGTCCTGAAACGGTGGCCATTTGGAGAGCGAATGACCGAATGAGGGTACCCCGTCTCTCTCTCTGTCTCATGTGAGTTTCAAGAGAAACAGCTGAAGCTTATAGCATAGGGCCTGCCATGAAGTGATGTTCTAGAATGTGATGCTGTTGCCTATCTGCTTGTTTTTGGGACAGTGTTTTTTCTGTTTCTCACCCAGAAAGTGCTTCCACATTGTGTTTACAGGCGGACTCGGATCAGGGGTGGAAGACACATGATTAAATAAGCTGAGGATGAGTCCAAGATCCTATGAGGTCAGTGTTTGCTGTCCTGGTCTGCTGAACTCTGGGAGCGTGGGGCTCAGTTAGCAGGGAGAATGGCACCTGAGCCAACAGATGTTGTGGGATACTGTGGGGGTGAGGTCTGTAACCCAGGGGAAGCGCCAGCCTGGCAGAGAGGAGGCTATGGTGAGACAATGGTGATTCTATCCTGACAGGGTCTCTGTGTCCACAAAGGGGCTGGCCTTTCTGGGCGTGCCTTTTCTCTCCTTTAGGGAAAGGCCACTTTGAGGACAGTGAGTTGTCTTTTGTCTTTGCAAAAAGTTTCCCCTGGGCCTTGTGAGGTTTGTGCCCCAGGGAGCCCTCTTGGGGAGCCCTCTCAGGGAGCCTTTTCAGCCCTGGGACCCTGTAGGTCAGTGAAAGAGCTGACACTGTTACAACAAAAGGATTCTTCTTCTTATTATTATTTTTAATAATTATGTTTGGCTCCCTTGGAGCCACGTTTTAATTTATTCATGGGCTGATGACCTCACAGCATGTGGCCCATCTGGCGAAGCTATCTTAAAGCAGTATTTAATCGGAGGCACTTACAGCCCTTTGATCCTGCTCTACTTTCCGTTTGCGGGGGCTGAATAATTCAAGTGAGGGTTGCCAGTTGAATTTTCCTTGTGAGGGGAAGAGGGAAAGGAAATGACGGTTTTGGAAGACAGTGGCAGACTGGCTCTGAACCACAATCTAGAAATCAGCCCACAGAGCAGCAGAAAAGCCATACGATTACATAAGGTGTCAGTTAAAGGGAAACCGGGTGTGGCTTGCTGAGTCCAGATGTTGGCAGCAGGGGAGCTGAGCGTGGGCTATGTGGGAATCCTTTGTACTGTTTTATAATTGTTGGTGCTATGAAATTGAAACTACTGTAAAATGAAAACATTATTATAAATAAAGCTATCACCCTCCACTGTGAGGTATATAAGGTCGTGATGAGAAGTCTCCCCTTTTATTTTCATTTCTGGGCACGCTTTTTTCTAGAAACATGCTTTTCGTGGTGCATGGTGGGGAATTTTACTCTAGTTTTATTTTTAATCGATAGAACATTTGGATCTATTGATGGGGTACGATATGACAGCACAATAAATACAAGGTTTATTGATCAAAAATGGGTACTTAGCATTCCCTCAACTAGACCTATATCGTATTGTGATTTAGAGACCTCTTGACTCTAGTAGCTATTTTTGAAACATATCATATCTATTCATCATACTCTATGCTATATATAATAAACTGCTGTAGACTGTTGTTGCCCAGTGTTTTCAATCGATCTGTGCTTCTGTACCCATTGTCCAACCTCCATCTTCCTTTGCCCGCCCTCAGCCGCCCAAATCCAGTGTTCTCTACTCAGTATCTGTGAATCTACATTTTGCATCCACGGATGAGCATGCCATTTATCTTTGTGTGCCATGCTCATCGACTCAGCACAGCATTTGCAGTACCACCTGTGTTGTTACAATAACAAGGTGCCCTTCTTCCCAAATGCTGATAAAATACATCATGACCAGGACTGGGTTGCAAGAGCAGGGGCCACTACAGTGAGAAAGCCCGTGGAAGCTGGGAGCACACGACAGAAGGGGTCTTGTCAGGGCCCACTCTTTCTTCTTTTTTTGGCAAGATTTGGGTTATTGAAGCCCAGAGTCCTGACAAATGGGGTTGCTGTGGCTGCCCTTGCAGCCACAGACTAATGTGTATGGATGCCTTTCCCCCCTTATCATTAATAGGTAGCAGCCAGGACAAGGTGCTCAGGAGAACCCTGGTGCCCACCCAGGCAGTTCACACTCTCTTTGTGTTGCTGACCTGTGAGTGTTTAGAACTGGAGGTGGTAATAAGGATAGAGCATGGCATCTATGCACATGATAGGTTGGGACTTGGGGAGGCTACAACATAGCTGGTTTATGTGAAATTCAATGTCAGGCTGAAAGAGTTAAAAATGAATCCCACAGCCAAGTCACCCGTGCCTCCTTGAGTCCCTCTGTGCCTGCCTCCTGGGTTTAGGGGAGAAGAAGGCTTTGTGTTGTCTTGCTGGGGATGACTAATGTACCAGCACCAACTGTTCTTTTCTGGTGCCTTCCACTAGCCGCAGGAAGCTGGGCCACCAGGCTCTGCGGGTCCAAGGAGGTGGCACCTCCTTTGCACTTGTTCTAGTGATAGCCAGCCACCTCTTTCTGAGCCTTCACAGAGAGTATGTAATGAAAATGTCCCCAAAGAATACTTTCTTCCCACATGGCTTGTATCTTCCCTAATGGAGCGTGCTGCAAGCTATCCGTGGCTGGAGAATGGAAATACAGCAACCTAAGGTAAAGCTAATCTTTAAAGTTTCCACAGCACAAGTTAAATTTGCACCTGTGTAGGGTTCCTCCTGGCCATTCCCCGAGCTCTTGCTACGTGCATGGCAGTGAAAGTTCCAGCTATTTTGACTCATGTGGCACTGAAGGTACCAAAATGCTTGACCTACAAAAGCAGACATATCTTATATTTTAGTCTAACCCCTGATTTTGCCTGTCAGCCTGACCAACAATGGTAGAGAGGGACTCTGTCAAGAACCAAGACGTTTATTTGGGAATAGCCAAGCATTGTGACGGGAGCATCATGGTGGGAGCACATGTGAGATGAGATCACAGGATGAGACAGGAAGACTCAGGGACCAGACCTGCTCCTGCATAGCAGCTCGTGCTCAGGGAGGTTCCAGAACATTCAGAGGGCAGTGGCCCCAAGTAATGTAACCACCCTCCACTAGGTGCTGCCTCTTAAAGACCACTGCTCATCGTTGCTAGGCTGCCAGGACAAGAATCTTTTGGGGACAACCCACCTGCAGAGTTAGCACCTGTCCTGTGCTTCCTTGTAATGCCTTCTTCCTGGTGTGTGCCGACTGTAAGTGTCCGCTGCTGTCTGAATCTGGAAAGCCCTGCCTTTGCTCCCCGGTGACAGCAACGCGGACCCTCCTTCAGAGGACAATACAAATCAGTGTCACCGTGGACGTGCCCCTCTTTACTTGACTCTACAAGAGATGAACCTTTTCAGAGCAGGGTTAGTTACCTTTCATTGTTCCATGTGATTTTTCCTGTAATTAAAAAGGCAAATTGCCTGTGAAACTGAAAGCTATTATTAATTTAAATGACTTCAACATGAAAATTTCATGATTTTCAAGCTTAGCTTTTTTTTTTTTTTTGGTGATCCTTCTTTGAAATGGATCTTGTAATTTGTCCTGAAATGTAACCAGAGTTCATCTAGTCATTGTGTAGCTGATTTCCATAGCATGAAAATGCCAGATAATTCTACGGCAGCTGGAAGCAAGAGCATGGATGTTTTCTGTTACACATGAGTGTTTTTCAGCTTGTTTATTTTGTGGAGGGTAGAAGCAGCTACTTTCATTATAGTCAGACCATCATTGTGTCAGCAGTCCAGCTTAATTATCCTCAAGGTGTCATCGTGATGAAAGCCACTGAACTCCTGAGAAATGATTTCAGTGCCAACGAAGAGAATTATACAGGGGAAAAACATCCATCCTCCAACGCTGAGCAGCATCGTGACAGCAGCGCTCATCCGTGCTGCTCTCCTTTGATCATGATGAGCATTCGAGCCCACCATTATGAAAAAAATAATTCACTTAAGTTATGAGAAAAAAATCTGTGTCTATTACATAATGACAACCAGGTTCTTAACTCATCAGATACAAAAATTCTCAGAGGTATGAACAATTTCTCAAGCTTTTTCTTCCTTCCCTTCTTCCTTTCTTTTTGCTTTCTATTTTTACCTCCCTCCTTCCTTCCTCACCTCCCTCCTTCCTTCCTTACCTCTCTCATTCCTTACCTTCCTTTCTTTCTCTCTCTCCCTTCCTCCCTTCCTTTCTTCCTTCCTCCCTTCCTTCCTTCTTTCTTTCTTTCTTTCTTTCTTTCTTTCTTTCTTTCTTTCTTTCCTTCTTTCTTTCTTTCCTTTCTTTCTTTCTTTCTTTCTTTCTTTCTTTCTTTCTTTCTTTCTTTCTTTCTTTCTTTCTTTTCTTTCTTTCTTTCTTTCTTTCTTTCTTTCTTTCTTTCTTTCTTTTCTTTCTTTCTTTTCTTTCTTTCTTTCTTTCTTTCTTTCCTTCTTTCTTTCTTTCCTTTCTTTCTTTCTTTCTTTCTTTCTTTCTTTCTTTCTTTCTTTCTTTCTTTCTTTCTTTCTTTCTTTTCTTTCTTTCTTTTCTTTCTTTCTTTCTTTCTTTCTTTCTTTCTTTCTTTCTTTCTTTCTTTCTTTCTTTCTTTCTTTCTTTCTTTCTTTCTTTCTTTCTTTCTTTCTTTCCTCCTTCCTTCCTTTCTTTCTTTCTTCCTTTTTTCTTTCTTTGCCAGGGTTGTCTTTTGCAGTGCATCATCCACCTTCCAGATACTTTAGAATGTTCTGGTGCTATAAAGCAGCTTCTGTGGAGGCTCCACACTTACTCCACGATTCAGTTTCAATACTTCGTGTCTAAATCTACTTTATTCACTTATTTGTCCTTATCTCTGGGAGCTTTGAGAAGGGTCTCTTCAGTAGAGTTCTCTTTCTTGTGATCCAAGACCTCATTAATCACTGTGTGTGTGTGTGTGTGTGTGTGAGAGAGAGAGAGACAGAGAGAGACAGAGAGAGAGAGACAGAGAAACAGATGTGTGGGAAGGTTGTTTATACATACATACACGGACGGCCTGTGAGCCCCTACTACTTCAACAGCTGTTGTATGAGTCCTCACCCTTCACTCCTGAGCTGTGGGACTTGGGTGGTATGTATGGTAGAGCAATGGGTAGTGTATCTGTTAGGACAATGGCTGCCATGGTGTCCACATTAACACTTTTGGCAACTACAAATATGGTAACTGACATGAAGAGGAAAAACTTGGTGGATGGATTAAGTTCAGGAAGCTTTCCTGGCTTATCCAGGTGGGCTCAATGTCCTCATGGGAGTCCTCGAAACAGGAGAGGGATCAAGAGAGTGAGAGGTGGAGATGAGACATGGAAGCAGAGGCTGTGATGACTTAGAGCACAAGCCAAGGAGTAGGAGTTGGAAAGACTAGGACATGCGTTCCATCTTGAATCGTCAGAGGCATGCAGTCCTGCCCAACTGCTGCAGACCTCTCATCCCCAGGACCATTGATAATGGATATGTGCTGCATTCAGAGGCTGAGTTTCAGGTAATTTGTTACAGTAGCTATGGGGAACTAACACAGCTTTAAGAAAGTTCACTGATCCTCCATCTTTTCATATTTAAAAGGGATCTGTTGATGCCTAGATTCTGGTGGGATTGAATTCCATAAGGCATGTAAACACACGCTAGAAACTAAAACAAGACCATGAGCAAGCAAAACCACCAGTCTGATCTTTTTGTGATGCCAGGGAACCAGAGAGTTGGGATGAATGGGGATGGAGAGACCAACAGTGCTGTTGAATCCTCATGGGAACACATAGCCCCTCTGCCTAGCCATGGATGTAGACAGGAAATGCACCCACCTTCCAAAAAATAAAATCTATAGCCCCAGGACTGATGGTGGAAGATCCAAGCCTCATTTCCTTTCTTGGTGGAAAAGGTGCCAACTTCCTGTGAGTTCTCTGGTCCAACCCCAGCTGTCCATGCTGGTCTCTTGGCACACTTCTCTCCTTTGCCACTTGTAGATGAATAATCCTTTACTACTATCTCCATCATTTTGACAGGGAATTAATGCCAACAAATTGCTAAAAAGATGACCAATGTCACAATAGGAATCCACCCAGAGCACTAGGAGGGAACAACGGGTTTCGGGAGTTGCTGCTTGCTGCTGGGGCTTACTGGATGTATGCTGTTCCCCAAGGGACTTGACTGTGTCCATCCTGGCTGCTGACCCATGAGGAAGACAGGCATCCCAGGAGTCAGAGACTTGGGACCTCAAAGAGCTTTTTCAGACAAACAAGCAAACAAACAAATAAACAAACAGTCCTACTCAATTGCTGTGCTTTTTAGTACCTTTCCCGTAGCATGCCCCAGCTTTTAATGAATGCTTTGACCGAGAGAAGTTGAGTTTCCAATGGGTCTGACTCCCTGTAGTTGTAGTTATCACAGGGAAGTCTTTGCTTCCCACTTTAACTAGAGCTAGTTCGTTCTTTCTTTCTTTCTTTCTTTCTTTCTTTCTTTCTTTCTTTCTTTCTTTCTTTCTTTCTTTCTTTCTTTCTTTCTTTCTTTCTTTCTTTCTTTCTTTCTTTCTTTCTTTCTTTCTCTCTCTCCTTCCTTCCTTCTTCCTTCCTTCCTTCCTTCGTTCCTTCCTTCCTTCCTTCCTTCCTTCCTTCCTTCCTTCCTTCCTTCCCCCCTTCTTCTTCTTCTTTTTTTTTCTTTTGATGGGTTAGTGAAGAAGACAGAATACTTCCTTCAGTTTCCAGCTCTCTCACAATGAACTGGAGTGGAACATATGGATGCTACTTGCCTCTTTCAACAAATGCCATTCCTTGGCACCTCATCACTCCAGACTCTCACTCCTTTGGAAGCTTCAGCTGGGAGTAAGGTGGGCACATCTTTGCCCTGTTGTGAAGAAACAGGGCAAAGCAGCCAGGCAGTAGTCATTTCCTTGTTCCCTATGCTTCTGGCTTCAGACTGAGAGATCTTTTCTTATCTGCTTGGGAATAGTCCCTGTTTCTTCTGACTTCCTGGCTGGGTGGCACCAGAACTTTCCTAGCACAATAAGAGAGCCACATCAGGCACTCACTTGGAAAGATGCAATGGCCAGCCAGGGGCCACACTCATCCCTGGCAGATGTCCCTGAGCCAGCTTTCAAGCAGTCAGGGCTGGTGTTTGCGGAGAACTTGCTGGTTAGCCTGCACGTTGACCCCACCTTCTTCCTGTATGAATTCTTCATGCCTAATAGGCCTGTCTAGAATCTTCCCTACCCCACCTTGTAAGGCAATGAGCTCTCCTGTCTTAGAGAGTCTGAGTCGACAGCTTCCACCTAACTCCTCCTCTTTGGAGCATGATTAATTTCCTCATCACTTGAGGCCATTCCCATGACTCAGCTCTGGCCTTCTTTCCTCTCCTGCTCTCAATGACTCTTGTAGTGACCAGGTGAGGACTCTCACCCTGGCCTTTCCCTTTCTGTGTCATGTTCCCATTCTCCTGCCAACCTTCTATTATCCTATGCAAATTTTACATAGAATGAAAGCCACTGACCTTTCACCAAACTTCCCTCTATCTCGAGTGCTGGACCTCTTTCTTTATCCCAGATTGGAGTTTCTTATGTTTCTGGCCCACTTCTGCAACAGTGCCAATTCTGCATGATCTGCATGGTCCAACAAGACTAGTGGGTGCATGCACCTTGAAAAATTCCATGTGTTGCTATTTCGGGGACATTTGTTAGTGGGTTAGTTGGAGCCTGCTCTCACTTTACTTGGTAAGGGTGGTTCTGTGGGTTACATTCTGGCCTTTAGCATCCTCAGGCCAGTAGAAGACCACCGGATGGCATGTGGTTACCCAAAAAATTTGTAGGCAGTATTCATAGCACTTGGTTAGAAAGACCATTCTTTGGAAGAGGAGCGATGACTTTTTATGGTTAATTTCTCAACATGATGAAAATAGCTTCACCTTTTGGGATCCAAATATATGATGACATTTATGCATTTTAAAGCTTCATGCTCCACACTCGCACTGTAGTTGAAACATCTCATTTATGAGGCTAATAATTCTGTCGTTGTTCTGGTGAGAACACTGCCTCAAGTTTGCACTGTAATTCCTCACCTTTTGGCTCTGAATTAGGGTATTAAATTTTTCTAACGACTTTTCATCCCCAGAATTTAATTGACTGAGAATCTCATTATGATTAGGTTTTTGGAATTATTTAAAGGGAGCATTCATACTGAAGAGAATAAACTTGCCATCTTTTATGCTCGTACTGTAGAATCTTGGAATAACCACCATGGTAACGATGGTTTCTGGGCATCTCTTCAAGTAAAAGCAAAATGATATCCACAGCCGTCCACTGACACATGCTTTATACCTGGTGTGTGATAGTTAGTTTTTCCTTTGTGATTCATTTCATTTCCTTGAAATTTGGGTACAGAAGGAGATGCCCTGTAAGTATGTTGTAGTTTGTGTCTGCTCATTGTCTCCGCCCTCCATCACACACACACACACACACACAGACACACACACACTCCAAATGATATAGGGAAAGGACTCTATTATTAAGCATGAAAGAACCATAGTTTCCCCAATATTAACATGTGCAAGAAGAAAAAAAAAAGATGATGAGACTTTTAAGTGTTTTTCCAGAGGAATACAATTTGATTATCTGAATTGTGGGAGTTGGAGCTAAATTGTGCTGAACCACCTGTGACACTGTTATTTTTCACTGTCAGACCACGAGTGTTTCATGGAAATGTGGTCTGAGATTTGACTCTGATTTCTTCTCCCATGACCCACGTCTCTTCTTCTTAGGTGATTTTGTGCCTGCAGGCTGACCCTACCTATAAATCAATCCCATGACCTCCTCTATAGGATGTTTCTCTTGATACCAATGAGCCCACTCTTGGTTGTCTGTTCTGTGCAGGTCAATTCCAAGTATTTTTGATTGATACAGCTCATCTCTAAAACAAGCCTGGCACGTTCAAGTCCTGGCCCTGTCTTCAGTTTGAGCTTTCTGTTACTGTGCACACTGGCTTACATAGTTGGGTTTCTGAAAGCCACATGAGACCTGGATTGATATCTGGGTTCCTTGCTTTGGCCTGCTCAAACCCAGGCTGATGATGGCATTTGAGTAGTGGGTCAGTGTCTTCCTGCCTTTCAAATAAGTATTTTAAAGCAAATCTCTTCAATATGGTGTAACTAGACAGGTAAAGTTTAGGCAAACCAGAATTTCTCTTTTGTACCCCTAGAATGGAATATTTGATATATCTGGGACAAAGGTACATGCCAAGACCCCACCCTGGTTGTACATTCAATTGGGGTGCCATCTCCTTCCTTATAAAAAGGGATGGAAGACAGGAGAGAGCTGTGTTTTCCCACAGGCCCCATTTGGAGGTTCTGTTCTGGTCTCCTGTCTCTCTCGGGTGTCCACCGGTGTGGACAGACCTCTCCAGCTCTCACCTGGCGGCACAGTTTTCAGATTTGCTCTTTCTCTCTTGTTTATGACCGACTCGTTGGCCCACTCCTGTTGGGCGTGTCTCCGTGTGAGGTTCCCACGTTTGCTTGTGAATGTGTGTTTATTCCCTCACAGTTAAAGAAATGTTCTCTTATTTGCCAACAATACCAGTCCCTGCTTAATGTTTTTACCTCGGTGGGAGGCAAGACCCTGGAGTGGAAATCAGCCTGTTCATTTGCCTGCATCATTCTTAGACAGTAACTGGGACTTTGGCAAATTACTGGCTTCCCTGAGCCACGGTGTTCTTTTTTTTTTTTTTTCTGTGAAAATGAGGTTAAAAATGACCTAACTCATTAGGTTTTGTGAGCATTGTACACAGTAAAACAAGAGCTATACATGCAGGCTCAGCAGGCGGCAGGACCATACCAGATTTTTCATAGAACTTAAAGTGAAGGTTAATGTTGAAGCATGCAGTTGCTGATCGGTTGAGCAAAAGAGTGACAGAGAACTCTAAGTTGAGAGAGAGGGAGAGTGAGAGAGAGAAAGAACAGTTTCAGGAAGCAGCTTCCATGTCTTGGAGCAGGGTGACAAGCAGAAAAATGGGAAATATTATAGCATGAAAGCTGAAGGGAAAGAATTCAGGGAGCTAAACTTGTGAGTGTGGGGATGAGCTGGAGCTCCCTGCTGCAGGTGTCTCTAGGGGGAGCATGGTGAGGCTAGTTGTGAAAATGTGTGACAAAAACATACACATATTAGGTCCAGTAATGGGAGAAATTGCACTGCGAGCATGAAGAATGCTACAGCTAACAGCCACAAAAGTCGGAAGATGACAGGAGGCAGCAAACAACAAGCAGGAAGAAACAGGGAGAAGATGAAGGAGTTTGCCTCTCCTTCCTCCCCAAAGCTTGCAGAATCCATGCTGAATCCCCTCTTAGCAGGACCTTGAGGGAGGGCCTGAGCAAACAGAATTTGAGATCCAAGTTCACAGAGATATGGGAGTTCTACTAAGCCTGTTGTCTCTTCCATATGTTTCTTTTAAGCTAACGAATCTTATTTTTTGTGTCTTGTTTTACATGTCTTATTGTGTTTAAATGTTCGACCTCACGAGTTTCATATTTTTTTCCCTGCTTGATTCCATCATGTTGCTTTAACTAGGGATGGGGAAACATTTGGAGATTTATAGTAACATTTAGGGATCACACAAAATTATCAACTTAAAAACTGATCTGCTGTAGGTTTATTGAATTTCAATCCCGCCTGTGATGTCCTTGGAAGTGCCAGACAAATGATTCCACATGTCCCAAACACCTGCAGGCCAGATGTTCCCCACCCCTGCAGGGGTGTTGGGTTATTTTCCTCACAGGCATTTAAGTAATCCATGGAACCAATTAACCATGCTAAGGTTTTTCTCTTAGATTTTGTGTTGAAAGGTCAAGAACAGCTTTTATTCTGGAGCTAACTGAACTGTGTAGTGAAGGTGTGTGGCTTCCCCACCCAGTGCCCGCGTGTGAAGAGGCTGATGCACTTCAGGGCATGGGAATAGCAGTGGTTTCCAATTGGATTGGAACTCTGCATAATATCCATAGGGTTTCCCCTTAGCCTTGGAAGGCTTCCTTCACTTTGGTTTCTGGGAGTTTTTTTGCATACATAATCACCCAGTTGAGGACTCAACAATCTTCTGTGTATTTCAACACCTTTTTCCTTGGTACTATTCAGTTTTGAAAATGTCTGTCCAGGCTCAGCACGACAGTGTAGTGGTTAAAGTCCTCACCTTACACACACCAAGATCCCGGGTTCCGGTTCTCATCCTGGCAGCCCTGCTTCCCATCCAGCTCCCTGCTTGTGGCCTGGAAAAGCAGTTTAGGATGGCCCAAAACCTTGGGACCCTGCACCCACATGGGAGACCCAAAGAGCTCCTGGTTCCTGGCTTCGGATTGGCTCAGCTCCAGTCAATGTGGCCGCTTGGGGAGTGAACCATCCGATAGAAGATCTTCCTCTCTGTCTCTCCTCCTCTCTGTATATTTGCCTTTCCAATAAAAATAAATAAATCTATAAAAGAAAATGTCTGTCCCCCAGGTTCCCCAAGGTAAAGGCGTTATCTTCACTGTGTTTTTCTAGACATACATGGAAGCCCTCTGTTAGACCTCTACTGAGATGATGTGGCTCAGTGGGTATCCAAGGATCTGATACTTTCAGCTTGCAATCAAGAACTGACTCCCTGAGGGCTGGATTCATATCAAACCTCACACCTTCTGACCCTCCATCCCCTTATGGTGAGGGAAGGAGATTGGTGTCAGATCAGTGACTCCACATCATGTGCCTGCGGCTATGCTGCTCTCCTGTAATGGGGATTCCACATCTGAACCAGTGGAAGCACTTGGGGCTGCTGTTCAGTTGAATTTGGATTATTCTATGGGCATCCTCCCCTCCAGCATCCTGCTATCTGCCATTCCGCTGGAATGGGAGTATTATTTGTTTATTTCAGTTGAATTGGGGATGGTTTCAGAGCCTCTACTAGACTTTCCCTTGTCTGATAGCTCTTACACCACAGGCTTTGGATCCTGTGTAGAAGTTCTGCCCACTGCCTAGCATGTCTATTTCCACTAGGCCTTCTATTTGTGTTCAGTCTTTGCCAAAATCATTTTCATGGTTAGCCCTGATGTAATAGGGACGTTGGTGTTTTGAATCCTTAGTTCCCACTTGGACTCTGTAGTCAAGAATGTTTCAGATGTTTAGTTGTTCTCCACTCTTGATGTCCGATTGCTCAAGTAGATGACAATGAGTCCCTTTGAGGAATAACTGGGAAAATGAGTGCTGCCTGCAGTATCCTTGAGGTTGGTTGGCCCTTTCTCCCAGGTACCTGTACTCTCTTTCCGTTAATTGCTGGCTGCAATCTAGACACTGGGCAAGGGGTTGGTCTTCACACTTTCTTGGGATGGCTAGTTTCTCCTGTTGATTTACATAGATGTTTTAAATAGATTTATTTATTTGGGTCATAGTTTTCAACCTTGGCACTATTACCATTTTGTACCAGGTAGTTTTTGTTGTGGGGTATAGTCTTGGCTATAGTAGGATATTTACCAATATCCTGGTCTCTATGTGTAACATGGCAAGAAGACACCCAATCTTTCTAGGTTGTGACAACCGAAAATGTCTCCAGGCATTGCCAGGACTTCGGGGGAGTAGATGTAGTAACCAGAGTGCTCCATCTTTGAAACCGGTGGTGTGCTATTCTCGTTGGCTGCTTGTCTATCTTGCTTCCCTGGACCCTGTTTTTTTTTTTTAAGATTTATTAACATAGGGCAACATGAGTCAAGCCTGCTGGCAGTCGTCAGACCTTTGCTTCCATTGTAATTACTGTACCTGATTTGCTCTTGATGGGTGGATGTCGCCACCCGGCTTGTGCTATTTCTGATTCCTACCGTCCTTTGTAGCTCTTGGGTCTGGCTCTGTCATGGAGTCCCCTACGACCACTCCTGGGCTCTGGATGATGGGCATCATTCAGATACTTAGGAGTGCTGGTGCCCCTTGCCTCAGCAGTTTCCCTATTGCTCTGCTTTCCCTTGACTTGCATGGTGCATTAGTCTGTTTTGTGTCCCCTCTTCCCCCATGAAATTACTGAGGCAGCACATTATATAGAAGAGAGATTAACTTAGCTCGTGGTTTTGGAGGTTTGAATTCCAAGGTCAAACAGGTCCCATTGACTTAGTCTCTGGTGAGGCTCTGGTAGATGGCATTACAATAAAAGGAGACCACATCATGAAATGGGAAACCTGAGAGAGTCTGGGGTCCTGCAGCCCCTTCCAAGGGTATGACTTCCAACTGATGGAAGAATCTTCCAGCAAGCCTGATGTCTTGAAACTTGTACCTCCAACATTGAGACCAAGTCCCAGTACATGAACTCTCAGGGGACAAACTCTGTATATCCTTGATTTTCTCATCAACAGTACCTGGTTTTATTGTCTGCATACCTAACCTGTGTGCATGTGTGTCTAGGGATGTGTTCCTTCTGCAGGTGTATGCCCCACTTCACCACTATACCTGACTGCATTCAGAAGCCTCCACCTGCAGCCTCTGGAGTGTCCACACAGCCATATAGTTGGCAGATGCCCAGCTCCAAACCCAGAATGAGGTCTGCCATCCCCTGCTGCTCTGGGTATGACTGTGCCAGGTATGAATTGGGATGCAGGGCTTTATGGGGGAATGCCTTATAACCACACTCACATGGCAGTGAAAGGTGGCAGAATGGCACATTGGGAGAATTTAGGCTGAGCACATGCCTCAGCTGGTCCCACAGGCAGCTGGAGAGCTGGGGTGAACAACCAGCAGTTACTGTCACTGGAGCAAGAAAGTCAGGCCTTCGTGGGAGGGTGACTGCCCTACTGTGTGGCATGGTTATTTTGGGCAAGGTAGCTCAGCTAGGCAGAGAGTAATCACTGAGCGACTATAGTGAGAGTTCAGATTACCACCCACACCCAGCAGCAAAGGACGAGTGCTTCAGATCTGACAGGTGTGTTTGGGTGATGCAATTACATGTCCACAACAGGAGCCAGCCTAAGCTACAGGCCACGTGTCTTGGCCAGCTCAGGTTGGAGGCACACAGGTGTTTTGTCATAGTTTTGGAGGCTGGAGGATGTAAGCTGGAGACCAAGGTACGGGCAGAGCTGGCTACTTCAGAAATCTCCTCTATGGCTTAACAAAGCGTCTCCTCCCTTTCTCCTCCAAGGTCGTCCCTCAGTGTGTATTCACATCCTCACCTCTTTTTAAAAAGGAACAGGTGGGCCCGTTGGGGTGGTGTAGGAGGCTAAGCCTTTATCTGGGGTGCAGGCATCCCATGTGGGAGCTGGTTTGTGTCCTGGCTGCTCCACATCCCATCTTGCTCCCAGCTTGTGGCCTGGAAAAGCAGAAGGGGATGCCCCAAGGCCTTGGAATCCCGCACCCACATGGGAGACCCAGAAGAAACTGGTTCCTGGCTTCAGACTGCTCCAGCAAGGGTGGTCATTTGGGGAGTGAATGGAAGATTCTCTCTCTGTCCCTCTCTCTGACTCTCTTCATCTCTGTAACTCTATCTTTCTGATGAAAAATTAATAAATCTTTACAAAAAAAAAAAAGAAAGAAAAAAGAAAGTAAGGCATGGGCAGGTGCATTGCAGGCTCTGCCCTTGTGACCTCAATAGAACTTAATGATCACTTTAAGGGCCACATCTCTGAGCCCAATCAGACTGGGATTAGGGCTTCAAAATAAGAATTCTGGGTGAACACAATTTAGTACACAGGCCCAGGCTGGCTCTGTGGGAAGAATCATTGATCTGTGCTTTTGGGAATGATGGTTGGAGAGTGAATGGGGACAGTTCATCTGTGTCAAAAGCAGGACAGGAAAATAATGGCTCCACAGAGCCCAGTTCTGGGAGCTACCGGGCTGCTGGGAGATGGGAGGAGCTCTCAGCAGCCCTCAAGGCAGCCTGCAGTGCCAGGCAGTGGCTCTCTGAATGCGAACACTCACTGACCTTTTCATTACGGAGCTGGGCTGCCAGGGTGACAGGCGTGCCCTGTGAGCAGAGCAGACTGCCCAGCACAGAACAGACCTGGACAGTTAATTGGGCTGCAGGTTAGAAAATGATCTTTTCATCCATAAACACGGAGTTATTTCAGCCTTAAAAGTAACATCAACTTTGGGTAAGAGAAAAGCATGTAAATTGAAAGCGAGACCCATGGTGGGTGGATTAATCCATTAGAGAACTAGAACTAGAACTAGAACTAGAAAAGACGAATTTACATGACCAAGCTGCCCAAGAGGAGGCAGACATGAAGAGGCAGCCCAGAGGGGCAGGTGGGAGCAAGTGTGTGTGGGAGCTCAAGGCATAGGAAACTGGAAACTGGACGGCTGACATGCACACCTCCATTACACAGAGCAGCTGCTCGCGGTGACCAAAACGTGTGTACAAAGGCATGATGAAGACAGGTACAGAAGAGCTGCGCTGTTGGGAATTGCCACAACTTGGGAAAGCTACAAACTAACAATAGTTTTATTTGTTCAATATTTATATTTGTTGAATCATCTATGTTTAGATAAATTTTGCTGTAGGGTTAATATTTTAGAATGGGTCCTATGAAATGACTTAAAAACCAAGTTCTCAGCCTGCAAGAGCCAGGATCCCACATGGGTGCTGGTTTGTGTTCCAGCTGTTCCACTTCTGATCCATCTCCCTGCTTACAGTCCAAAACAAGCAGCAAAGGATTTCCCAAAGCCTTGGGATCCTGCACTCATGTGGGAGGATTGCAAGAAGTTCCTCATTCCTGAATTTGACCAGTTCAGCTCCAGCCATTTGGGGAGTGAACCAGCGGATGGAAAATCTTTTTCCCTGTCTCTCCTTCTCTCCATAAATCTGAATTTTTGGAAAACTGGATTAACATTTGACAAGATAATTTGGAAACATTCTTTCTCCTTGCGTGTAAAGCACGTACCTTCACATTGGCTCTGGGAACTGAATCTAAAAAAAGAGGAGCTTTCGTACGCCCTCCAGTACCATGCATGCTTGATGTCTGCCAGAACGCCGATTTCTGCAGAAGGAGTTAAGATGCTCCTCTGGTACGGAGCATGAGGTATGGAGGAGTGGCTAAGGCAGATGGCCCAGCCCGCTTCTCACCCTGGCAGGAAAGGCAAAACCTGCTACTGATAGACATTCCCATTTATTTATTTATTTTTACTGAAAAGGCAGATTTTACAGAGAAGGATAGAGAGAGAGAATATTTCATCTACTGGTTTATTGCCCAAACGGCAACAGAGGCCTGAGTTGAGCTGATTCAAAGCCAGGAGCCAGGATCTTCTTCTGTATCTCCCACATGGTACGGGGTCCCAAGGACTTAGCCATGCTTTGCTGCTTTTCCAAGCCCTTAGCAGGGAGCTGGATGGGAAGTGGAGCAGCCAGGACATGTACTGGTGCCCACGTGGGATGCCAGTGCTAAAGAGTGTTAGATTGGCATGCTGTGCTGCTGTGCTGGCCCTGCAGGTGCAATCATGAGAGCTCAGTGATGTTCCCCTCTTCCTCCCGTTATCTTTCTTCCTTCTCTCTTTTTTCTCTAACTTTTAAAATAACGTATTTTAGATTTATATTACAGTAAAAGGCTTATTAACTTCACCAAATATGAACTTTAACAAGCAATAAGTAAAAATAGTGTGAATACAGACAATGGCCATAAGCAATAATCAACCAGAAAAATGATCATTGCGGGCCCAGATGCAGTAGCCTAGTGCCTAAAGTCCCTGCCTTGCATGCACTGGGATCCCATATGGGCTTTGATTCATGTCCAGACAGCCCTGCTTCCCATCCAGCTCCCTGCTTGTGGCCTGGGAGGGCAGTTGAGGATGGCCCGAAGCCTGGGGATCCTGCACCTGTGTGGGAGACCTGGGAGAGGCTCCTGGCTCCTAGTTTGGATTGGCACAATTCTGGCCATTACAGCCACTTGGGGGGGGTGAATCTGTGGATGGAAGATCTTCTCTGTCTCTCCTCCTCTCTGTATATCTGACTTTGCAATAGAAAAATCTTAAAAAAAATTATGTCACCCATTTACAGTAATTTATGAAATAATTATGGATGTTCAGAACTGGGATATTATAACATTCTTAGCCATTGGCTTGACAAATGTATAGAACAAAGTTTCACTAAGCTATGTGTGTAGTGATATTATTACAGACATTTCTTTTTAATTTTTAGCTTCCATGTATGAGGGAGAACAGGCACTATTTGTCTTTCTGGGTCTGGCTTCTTTCACAATGAAATGGGCTCTCTTTAAAGGCTCCCATATCCTTAACTGATCCATGAACAATCCCAAAGATTGCCTGAGCATCCATCTCTGCCCCGTCCCATAGGATCAGATCTCTGGGAGGCTGAACATAACCCTTTCCTAGTGAATAAGGCGCAAAGACCACCAGTCACAGCCATGCAGGTCTGCCTTCGAGCTCTACAGGGACAGCATCTAACATGTGAGCTTATAGCTCTAACACTCCTCCAGTTCCTTCAAGATGCAGCTCCAGCTCCCTGTATCTTTATAGATATATTATGCTGCCAAAGGTAAGGTTTGGCTATATATCTGTTTTCAGTGGGGGGATGGGCTTCCCTCAGGTCAGAGAAAATGACTCCTTTGGTCCAGAATTTGTCTTAAGTAGTTGGTTCATGCTGCATCTGCTGTGCAAAATGCAGTGCTTGGCTGACCTGAGTAGCCATGTGATGGGGCTGCAGCCTTTCTGCGTGCAAATATGTATGCCCTTCACACCTCTGGGCCCTGTTTCCATTGAGCCAACTGATTATGTATTACAATATTTTTAGATCAAAGATTTAATTTATTTAAAAGGTAGAATATCAAAGAAAAAAGGAGTGACAAGGAGACCTTCCATCAGCTGATTCACTCCAAAATGGCCTCCATGAGAGGAGCTGGGCCAGACCAAACGTGGGCACCCAGGGCACCATGCAGGGCTCCCGCATGGCTGGTAGGCATCCAGGCACTCGGGCCATCCTTTGCTGCCTTCCCAGGTGCACTAACAAGGAGGTAGCTGGGAATCAGAGCTCCCATGTGGGATGCTGGCACTGTAGGTGGCAGCGTAGCTTGCTGGCTTGTAAGATATCAGCTGCCCGACTTTCTTTCTTGTTATTTCCCTCACAACACTGTATAATGGCTACTTGTATAGCTTTCGTAGTATCAGTATTGTACGCACACTAGTGACTTAAGCTATACAGGAGGATGTGCACAGGTTCTGTGCAACTAGAAATCCATGTTTCACGAGAGGCCTGAGCTTCCACAGAGTTTGGTATCCATGGAGGGAAGGCTAGACACGATTGGCTGATTGGGTATGAAAGTAAACAAGGACCCAGCAGGTCCTCAAAGGAGACAGGAGGAGGGGAGTTGGAGGGAGACCAGAGGAGGAGGAAGCCTGGGAAATTCGGAATGGGCCAGTGAATGAGGGATGTGTGCACGCTTGTGCGTGTGTGTGAGTGATACAACTGCTTCAGACAGCACTTCTCTACTTTGTATATCAGAATGAAGGGAAAATCCAAGCACCCTGTTACTCTCCTGGTCCCTGTGGATTCTGCGAAGGGACCAACAGGTGGAGGGTCTTGCTGTGGCTGCATGACCTTGAGACAACTGTGGTCTCCAGACCCATCTGCAGGGAGGTGAAGGAGCTGTGCTTGTGCGCAAACATCACGGTGGGTGGGCTTGCAGCAATCACATGTGCAAAAGCGTGGGGTGCCTACCCAGCTCTGCCTGTGTCACCCAGCAGCACCAACGTCCTGCGACAGCTTGGCTCTCTCTGTGCCCATACTTATTCTGCATGCCCTAAAACAGTCACAACTCCATGCTCATGAACAGGAGACCTCTTGGGGAAACAAATAGTGTTAAATGCACACCAGAAGGCAGATGCAGGTGGGACCCCTGGCTAGCTTGCTCCTGTTGGCTTTCTGGAACCGCCCCCCACCCCCCCAAGTGCTCGTTCACTGGTCTTCCTTTGCTGTGGTCAGAAGTGTCAGCTCCTGGCCCAGGCATGGGGGGCTGCCTCTGAGTGTCTTTCCTTAGCTCTCAGGTGTCTGTCCTTCCCCTATATGCTCACACAGGCCTTCCCTCCTATGTGACAGTGTCACAGCACCCCTTATAAGGACACGCACCAGTCAGACTGGGTCAGCACTCACCCAAATGACTTCATTGTGACCCAGTTTCTTCTGAGAAGGCTTTCTGCAAGCTCTCATACCATCCTATCCTCAGGTATTAGGGTTAGACCCCCAGCAGGTGAGTCTCAGAAGACACAATCCAGTCCACAGCATCACTGGCCTCTTTCTCCAGAGTCTCTGTGGCCCCTGGTGTGTCCTTGATGGTGATCCAGTCTACTCAGCAAGGCAACAGCCTTGACCCAGCACCCCTGCACCCCTGCACCCCTGCACCCCTGCACCCCAGCACCAGCTCAGGCAGCTGTCTACTGCTTCCCACACCCCAGGCTTCTGCAAAGATGTGTGAGTCATTGACTGGGGGATTGGATCTAGATTGGGTCTATCACAGGGCCAGGTCAGCAGAACAAAGCTGGTTCTTTCCAACATGTTGCTGACACTCTCACCCCCTCCCGAAGCCAACGGGGGGCTTGCTGCAACGCCCCAGTAAGACATGTCTCCTCTGGGTTCCTCCTAGATAAGTGAGCTCTAACCTCTGGTCTATCGGACAGCTCAGATGACACTGTGCTCCAGTTCTTGACCCATGACCTGCCCCTCCACTCTCTTACTTGTACCTACCTGGGGAACCCCGAGGGATCCCTGCCTGGAGCTTTCATTATAAAAGGGGCATACAGGGAGAGGGGAGGGAGAGACTAAGCAAGATCTTCTCTCTGGGTTTACATGTGATTTGTCTGTGGCTGCTCTTCCACGGACAATGGGGCTGATCTCAATAAATTAATTTACTCTAAGCCAATGCTGCTTACACCCAGCCTGGCATGCCTGCGAGGTAAACCCATCCGCTGCAGTAGTGCAGAATTTGCTAACACGGTGCCTACTTCCTAATGTGGTGTTGCATATCTTCCACCCCCCTTTTTTCAAAAGATTTTTTCATGTATCTGCCAGAGTTAGAGAGAGGGAGAGCGCTCCCATGCACTAATTCACTTCCTTGGATGACAGCAATGGCCATGGCAGAGCCATATTGAGACCAAGAGTTTCTTTTAAAATTTATTTTTATTGGAATGACAGATCAGAATTATAGAGCAAAGGAGAGACAGAGAGAAAGACCTTGCATTCACTGGTTCACTCCCCAAATGGCTGCAATGACCACGGCTGAGTCCATTTGAAGCCAGGAGCCAGGAGATTCTTGCGGGTCTCCCATGCAGGTGCAAGGTCCCAGGGATATATATATATATATCATTGCCTTCCCAGGTCACAAGCAGGGAGCTGGATGGGAAAAGGAGCAGCTGGGACATGAACTGGTGCCCATGTAGGATCCCAGTGTTTGCAAGGTGGGGATTTAGCCATTGAGCTGTTGCACTGCACCCAAACCAAGGGTTTATTTGGTGTCTCCCATGTGGATGCCAGGGGCCCAAGTTCTTTTGCCATGTTGCAGTGCCTTTCCTAGGCCATTAGTGGGAGCTGGATTGGAAGTGGTGCCCATATGGGATGTGTGTGTCGTTTTGCCAGCTACACAACAATATTAACTCCAGAATTGTACATCTCATGTAGTTTATTGAGTACCTTAAGAAAGTGAGAAACAGAGTGGTCACGTGGGCATGGTATAGCTTCTACTGAATTTGTGTGGGTTTTACACCATTTGTAAGGTTGAAAATTTGTACTCACACATACAAATACACACATAAACCACACAGATGTGTATTTGCATGCATTGTGCGTTACATACAAATGGAGATAAAGCTGGTTTCTTTCACCAGGTGCAGTGAGTTCCAACAAATGGGCCAAGCTTCCCATCGAGTGGGACTTGTCAGTCTTTGCAGCTCACCTGGCCTGTGGCTCTGAGCTGGGCAGCACGACTTCTTGAGTCATGAGAACTCAGTCTTACCGCCGAATGTTCCCTTGGCCCAAGCCCACAAGCAGACCTTGCCAGGCTCCTGGCCTTGGCTCTACAGTCACCTGGGCTTGCTGGTGCCCATCTTGGGACAAGAGGAAAAGGTGGCTGTAATGGTGCAGGTGGCAGCATGAGGCAAGCAGTCCAGGGCGAGGACACAGTGGCAGTGAACTGCCCAGATGAGAAGACCGATGGAGGTGGGGAGAGTTGCACTGGCAAGGTGTCAGCCACACATGAACCCCCAGGACTGGCTGGGTAGTCAGGCGCAAGTGTTTGTAGAGTCAGTCGGGCGCAAGTGTTTGTAGAGTTGGCAAGATGTCTTTCTAGCATGGCCGAGGGTCTGTTGATGTCAGAGTCCCATAATTTTGGGACTGTGTAAAAAAGATTGCACCTCTTTCCAGGAAGGCTGAACAGGCTGAAGAAAGGGGGACCATACGCAGAGCCCACAGTCTTGCTTGACTGTCCCTTCCCTAGTCTGTGAGTCTGCTCCCAGCACTGCCTCTGTCTGCTCTGTGCTACTATTGGGCGGCCCCTGAGCCTGAGTGACGATGGAGACTCTGGAGCCATGGCGGCTCATGGCTGGGAGCCCACACCTGGTGACACCTTCTTTGTAGATTTACCGTGCGCTGGAGAAAGGCATGAGAATGGGTGCAGGTGGAGAGCTGAAATCAACCCCTTTTCAGGAACCCCCTCCTGGGATCACAGCTCCAGGCTGCTCTTTGGGGGCCGAGCCCTCGCCCCTGGAAGGTCTCGCTCTCCTATGTGTTGAGCCATTTCGGATGCATAGACATCCTAGCAGCCGCCCGTAAGTACAGCCGGTGGCGTGACCGAGCCTTGAGACTTCCACAAGCCCTGCCTCTGCCCACACCCTTCCAGCCAGGTGCAGGCAGGCTGCCGCGGAGTGATAAAGGGGCAGAAATAGT
Source organism: Ochotona curzoniae (assembly GCF_017591425.1). Lineage (NCBI taxonomy): Eukaryota > Metazoa > Chordata > Mammalia > Lagomorpha > Ochotonidae > Ochotona > Ochotona curzoniae. The sequence goes on from NW_024466313.1 coordinate 1,264,132, forward strand.
AAATCCTAAAGACCCAGTTTGGGAAATGGAGCTGTAAGAAAACCAAGAGGGACCCTCGCCTGGCAGTGCTGCTTCAGACATTCACTTCCTCAGAAAAAACGCAGCTCCTTGGGCTTGCATTTGCAACGGAAGTGGGCAGGGGATCACCCCTCTGGCCCTCCAGGAAAGGAACAATGTCATTTTCCTGATGCCGTGTCTGTCTCCATCTAAGTGAATGCTCTAGCAGGTTGAATCTGGAGCAGTGACCCGGCCCGCCGTTCCTCGCTGGTCCACTAGGTGGCCCTTGGCACTCTCGGATGTCTGCGGAGCGAGCAGACAGGTGAACGAATCTCATTGGCTCTCAGCGGGCGTGATGCCACCGGGCAGCTCTTTTTAAGAGAAAAACCCAGGAGCGGGTGGAACAGCGACCCCTGAGCAGTGCGGTCCGAGCGAGCCCAGCAGAACCGAGCTGCAGGATCCCAGCTGCTGACTTGACAGTCGACATGAGTGAGGTGAGTGGGGCCTCCACGGGCCGAGAGAGAGGGCTTCCCCCGGGCTGCAGTGCAGGGTCAGTCTTGGAGATCCAGAAAGGGTTTCCCAGAGAGGCTGAGAATAAATGAGTCTTGCGGCTCTCGGCTTTGCGGGTGAGGATGCTCTGGACCTCTTGGCTGGAAGGACAAGTGCAGAGGCTGGTGAAGTCTGCAACTTTGTGAGTTAGCCCTGGGCAGAGAAAGGCCTCGGTGGCTTGTGTGGGGTTGGTGGCTTTGGAAAGAGCTCAGGAGAGAAAGCCAGTGGTGACCAGTTTTGCCAGGGCAAGTGCCTATCAGAGTGTGGGTGGAGAGGCAGGGGGTGGGCAAGTGACCTGCAGGACTCACTTCTGTAGTTGCTCGGGGCTGTGGAACACACACACACACACACACACACACACACACACACACACACACACGCTGTATGGGCCAGAAGAACATGCATGTGGGTCTGTAGCCCGACTGTGGAGGAGGCTCCTGCAACGGGGCCGAACTGGAGTTCTGAACCAAAAGCGCCTTCTCTGAATACGTTTGGTGGGGGCAAGCTGACAGCTCATGGGTTAAAAAAACAAAACTAAAACATAAACTCACTCCTTTCACACGAGGTGGATTTGGCCATGTGCAACACGTCTCTCACTTGGCTCTTTCATCGAGCCAAGTCCGTTTTCCTTTCTGTGGGATGACACTTAAACAATGACTTTCCGAGATTTTTTCATCTTCTTGCTCTTGTGTGTGTTTATGTATGTGTGTGTTTAACAGATGGGTAATCTTTTTTTGGAAGTCTGGGGTAAAATTAACAACTTCAGAAACAAAACGCTTTCTCCTGGCTCTTCTCTCTCCTGGCAATGGGTGACTTTTGATATAACATGACAGGCAGAAGGGCAAAGCATTAGAAAATTCAGCAACAGGGCTTGGAAAGGATCTAAGGGCTTGAGACCAAGGACAGGGCGGAGTATGGGGTTCAAGGTGTGGTCCCCCAAGCACACCGCCAGCAGTCACTGGTCTGGGCGCCCAGCACGGCTTTCTCATCCTATTCTTGATCCTTGTAGGAATCCTATTGTAATCCCTCCCATGGACAGATGAAGGAATTGGGGCTCCGAGGAGGGAACTTTAGGGTTCAGGGTCAGCAGCAGTGGGCGGCCGAGCCTGAACTCTGTTGCTGAGTTCACTGCCACCGGTAGATTATGGTGTCTAAATGCACTTGGGACTCTGAGCATCTGGGTCTTAGGAAGGGGGCAGTGAGGCAGACAGTGCAGTGAGGATGAGGCCACCATTTCCCGCACTCCTGGGAGAGGGGCTTCCTGCTGGGGTTACACAGAGAGATCTCGGAACTTGGCGAGCTCCCCATAAGAAGGCGATGGCGTGTAGAGCTGCTTTCTTCCCTTTCCCATGTGCCAAGGCGTAGGGACCATCCTGGCGCGGGTGCCTTCACTGGTGTCCAGCAGTGACCCAGGGCGTTGCTTCAGCCACCCAGGGTGCTCAGCAGGCTCACTTGCCTGTGTTGGGGGTCTCCCTGAGGGCAGCCACCTCCCAGAGTTCAGCCCAGGATTAGGGCTCCCACCCCATCCATCTTCCTTGTTCCTGCAGAGCCTGTAATTAGGACAGCCCTGCTCCCTCTCTGCCAGGTCCACCCAGGCTGCTCCTTGCAGGACTTCCCAGGGCAGGGAGCATCTCAAGGGTGGGTGAAAGCCCAGGAAGGCAGTCCTGCTCCTGGGCTCACAACACCCCTCCCACCTCACCTCACATCACAGGCCCCTTTTCTGCGACAACAGCGTGGTGGCCTCTCCTGGCTGGTCTCCAAGTTCCTGGGTGAGCAAGAATGTGTTCCTTTGATGAAAACTCAAATCTGCTTAAATCCTTTATTAAAGTGAAACAGAGGTGCCTTTCTAGGGGAGAGCGCAGGTGTACCCTCCCTCCCTCCTAAAAAAAGCTCTCAGTAGGTGGGGGCAATTAAGTGAGCTTTGCACTTCCAGTAACTCCTCAGCAGGACAGCCAGGGCTGATTGCCTGGGGAACATAGCAGCAATAGGTTTTGTAGTAGTTCGGAATTCAGTCGGGTCTAAAAGCTAATTCCTGCTTCAGCCAAGGGCTCAGGACTCCTGGGTCATCCTGCCTTGGGGTGGACTCTGCTTCTGGGTCTTCTAATCTTTGTGGGTCAGAAGAACAGCAGGCTTGAACTGGTAACTGCACAAGGCACTGTCTTCTTTGGGAGAAATGACAGGATGAAAAGATCAACTCGAGTAGAGTGAGGAAAGTCAAGTCCAAATGTAGGGCACTGTGAGCGCCTGGAGGTGGGTGTGCGGGGGTGTGGAATCTACATCTCAGTGTGAAAGTGTGTCAGGTGTGCCTGGAGCGATCCACAAGATGAACCGGAGGACAACTCAGCAGGTCTTGAGAATCTCAGCTGGCTCAGAGACCCAAGCACATAGGCCCAGGCTGACAAAGCGCATCCTCGCCTCTTTCTTTGAACTTGCTATGTGTGCGCACATACACGCATACACACATCTCAGGAGCCACTTAATCTGCTCCAGGTTGTCACTGAGGTGTCTGTCATTGAGTGGCTTTCCAAGCTGCCCATTGGAGCAAGACGATATGGCACAAAAGGCACATTCAGGAAAGGGGGATTGATGTGAGGCAAACACTCCCTTTGCCCTGCTTGGAAAGTGGGTGGGGGTGGGTGGGGGCCATGCCCACTTGCATAATGCCCTAATGGACATCTGTCAGACCTGAGGTCCCTCTGGGAGAAGCCACCCCTTGCCAAGTCTCACTGTTTTGGGGGTCCCCTCTTGCTTTGACCACCTCAGTGTCACAATTGTGGTCCACGAACCCTAGTGTTGGCCACAGTGACATGACTGTGTCTGTGGCAGCTGAAGGTGTGGCTTGCACAACATGGAGGACACTGAAGGGCAAATCTTTAGACACAAACGTCCATCCTGAGAATCTACTGTTGTATACTGAGGGAACCCAGGGATCTCAGAGGGCAGGAGTGAGGGAGGCCTTTGACTCTGGAGACTGGGAAGCTGTGTGCACTTTAGTCTTAAGGTGCGAATGTAGAAAAAACATAAGCATGTTGGGGTGGGGTGGGGCTCAGAAGCATTCATTGGTCAGAAAGCATTGTGCATATTGGCTATTGGTGTGTGGCTAACGCAGTAACCCAGGGCAGAGGTGGGTCCTAAAGCCAGACAGACCGCAGATGCAAATCAGTATAGTTTTGTGAGTCTCAAGATGCACGAATGAGAGCAAGCACAGTCAAGTCTGTGAGAAGTTGCTAGGTTTGTAAGGAGCTGTGCGGTTTGGAGCAGGTGTCAAGCCAGAGAATCCGAGGATAACTTCATAAAATGTGGAGTTTGTAACTGGCCCCAAAGGCCTGACAACAGCAGATCCAGCGAGAGCTCCAAATGAAAATGCATTTTAAACTTCATCTGGAGATGCACCTGCAGTGGAGATACAGGATTCAATGAGATCTACTTGGTTTTGCTGGCCTGTGCAGTAACAGATGCTCTCGGCTTTCACTGCGGGTAGTACAGTACAGACAGGCGCCAGTGACGACGCTGACTCTGCGAGGTCCCGACTGTGCTTGGAAGTGTGATTCCTGAGCTGGGATGGCAGTGGGCTAGCGTCAAGTCCCTGATCCCACATGTTGATCACCAGTGCTGGGTGGTTTAAAAAAGAAACTACTGTTCTCTTTTGAATTCTCAGGATGACAGAATGCAAAAGAAGTGAAATACATGACTCATAGTTGATTTCATGAAAGGTTTAGTGGAAGAATGTGCTCAAGATGAGAAGAAAGACCTTGAGTATATGACGGGTGGATTCTTGGTGTAATTAAGAAAAAAATCCACCCTACTCTCTGTTTTTAAGTTGTGTTGTGTTGTTGTCCTAAAGGTAACACAGCCAGTCTGTCCATTGTGAGTCCATCTGCTGGACACAAGGAGAGAATTCAAACAGGAGTGAGTTCATAAGTTCATTTGAGGATGGCTTGCTGGAAAGGGTTTCTGTTGAGTCAAGAAGGCTTCCTAATGGTATGCCGAGAACTTGGTTGGGTATATTTTGTTCGGGCTGATTTTAAATACAAAGCATAAGGTTCAAGACAATGTTGAAGTGTCGTAGGTTGCCTGTCCCTGGTTGGAAGTGCCTTACTTAGGCTCTCACCTTCCAGACAGAAACAGTCCTATATTCTCCCCAAGGCCCGGCCCCTGGCTGGGCTCTCGGCTGAAGTCAGGTTCCTAAATGAGTGTGGATTTACTGGGTGACATGCTCAGTGGACTAGGTGCCCTCTTTCCTGAGGCAACAGATCTGGGTTGCTTTGGGAAGGACAAGTCCTTTAGTTCCAGTTTGAATCTCGCAGTCCACCTGAGTGGGAAATAGGGGTGTTGGGACAGATGTAGAAGGAATGCTCTCGTGGCGGTAAAATAAAAGGAGGAAAAATGGTAAAAAGACTCTCAACAGAAAGAACTCTTGGCACCTGGGGAAATGTCACGTCATGAGAGCTGTGCGGGAGGCGTGCGGTTCTTACAGCCTGTATGTCTCTGCTGAGCGTGGCCCCCTGCCAGTGGGCTCTGTGTGGTCAAGCACCATAGGCTGTTGCCAGGCCAAGGAAGAAGCTGAGCAGCTGTTTCGTAAGAGAACCCCTGGTGCCACATCACAGCCAGCCCTGCCTATGTGGCTGAGGGTAGAACACACAGGTTGCAGACAGCACCTCGCGTGTAAGCACTTCAGTCGGCATTAAAGCAGCACAACGCCGCGGTGTGGATAGACCAATTGCATTATTGTTTATGTCCATGTCCCTATCGAACACCAGTCTTGGTTTCTTTTAATGATGGAAACTTTTACTTAGTGAAACACTAGACCTGCGACTCTAAAGTAAATTAAAAATATGCTATTGCAAGATTTAAGAAAGAAGCGAAGGGGGTTATGGCATGGGGGGGTCTCATATTCTTAGAATTGTATCTATGAATGACATGACATCTCTTTGCGGTAATAAAAATACTTGCACCTGTGTACTGACAGGAATGGCCAAGGTACATCTTGTCAGAAAAAAAATACTAAAAAAGAATAAATGACCAGGTTATTTTTATTAATATTAATTATAATTTTAAGTCAACATCTTAACATTGTAAGATCAGTGACTAATGATGTGTATGCTATTAATCAGGTTTGAAATCGGAACAAATGACAGTTCCCACCCAGATGGGGATTGGTTCCAGTTTGCTGTCTGGGGACGCTGGCCCGTGGTGTGTCCAGTACTGCCCAGGCTAATGGCGACTCTACTCCCCTATCGCCCCCAAGAAAAAAGTCACCTCCTGTTCTTTTTCTGATCCTTTAAATGCAGGGAAATGGGAACAACAAACATGGGGACAGGTGCTTCATCCCTCATCAGGTCAAGTCTGTCAGTACCTTCACTGGCCCAAGCTTGTCAACTCAGCACCCGTTTCTGTTGGTCCGATGTCCATTTTACATGGACAGTTCAGCACCAGCCCTGCACTCCGGCATCAGCCAGTCGGCATCAGCCAGTTCTCTCGTTGTCTGCTCCCCACACCTATCCTTGAATTTGTGCTTCAGAATCTCATTGGATTCCTTCTCATCCTTTCTGAAAGGAGACAACTTGCCTATGCTTATAATTTCTCGGTAGGATAATCTATCACTCACCAAATGCCATTATTTTGTATTTCGGTCTTTACCTGCCACCTAGTCAGAAGAAGGAAGGCAAATTAGTCGTCGTGTGTGAAGGGAGTCGCCACAGCAGCAGATCCCCCGCCGGGGGAGGATGCTGAAAATGTGTCCTGATCACTCAGACCACATAGAAACCGGGAGCTCCCTCTGTGTGAGGACTCCGCCCTTGGTTCTCTGACAGGCAGAGATGTTGGCCAGACCTAGGTAGCTCCAGTCACACCCAAGTTCATCTCAAAAGCAGGAGTACTATTTTGAATATTTATTTGAATATTGAGTACTATTATTGCAATGGATTGTAAGGCCTGTGCTGGGAGGCAGCAGGTGACGGCTTAGGGACCCACACGGGAGATCCTGATAGTTCCTGTCTATTTGGGAAGTGACTCAGCAGATGGAAGACCTCTGTCTCCCTCTCTGCTTTTTAAACACATTGAACAATAAAACAAATAGAATGAGGGAAAGATGAAATGAACTCTAGATTTAGCTATCTTGCTGGTGATAGTGGCTTCATTAAGCCTAACCAAAATTTCAAGGCACGACACATACTTCTGAAAGTTCATTGTTAATGAGTATGGAACTCTATAATTGGGTGATTGCTTCTGTAACTGCTCTTTTTGAGTGTAACTTGAGGGCTGCAGTGATTCACTGTGCATGGGTGCTCATGAAGATATTGTAACGGAAAAAGGCATAGTTAGCTCTTCCATTTTCTGCTTGTTGCTCGTGCTGACAGGACCAGGGTTAGTTCAATCTGGGTTTTATGCTGAAATTTTAAACTTTTTCTGTGGTTAAAAACAGATGTGAAATTAATGACCTAAACCATGTCTAAGTGTTCAATTCAGTCGCATCTTGTGAAGCCAGAGCTCTGGAACCTGTTCATCTCGCAAAGCTGAAACTCTATACCCATTACATCCCACCCCCTGCTCTTCCTCTCCTAGCTTCTTGGAGCTCCTTTTTGCTTTGTGTCTTTATGAATTTGACGTTTGTGAATACCTTGTACAGATGGACTAACACAGCATTTGCATTTTTTTGTGATTGGCTTATCTCACTTGGCTTCAAGATTCATCCTTGTGCTGTGAGACTGCGTAGGATGTGATAAGAGCCGTTTACCTACTGCGGGAATGGTGGTATGGTTAAAGGTACGCTGTGCAATCGGCAAATCCTCTTATCGGAACTGCCATGCAGTGCTGGGTGATGTTCTGTGAACAACTCAACAGGGAGGTGCTGGGGCGTGTGTGCCCACGGAGTTGGGTGTGCTTCCCCAACCACTGGTTCCCTTCCCAAATGCCTGTAAGTGCCAGGGCTGGCCTAGGCCGAAGCTGGGAGCTTGGAATTCCATCTCGGCCTTCCGTGGGGCTGTCAGGGACTCAGTTACTTGAGCTATCACCTGCCTCCTGCTAGAGTGTACATTCACAGAAAGCTGGAGTCAGGAGAGAGGCCAGGGCCCAAACGTAGGCATGCCTCGATGGAATGCATGTCTCCTCAGCAGTATCCTAACCTGTACGCTAAACTCTGGCCGCACGGGGAGGACTTTATCCAAACTCATCTTAGACGTTCAGCAGACAGAAAGTCTCAAGTTCTAGCTCATCGCTGTATGCATATGCGTGACAGGGAGCATCTTACACCACCAGGGAGGTCCCTCACAGGGCATCAGTATCATCTTCTGCGGCTGTGCTTGCCCTGCCAGTGGGTTACAGTTAGCCCAGCCAAGGACCACTGAACTCGACCAAGCCTGGCATTTCTGTAGCCCCACTTAGAATTCAGGGAACTGAAGGGGACATAATGGCTATTTCTCTGAAAGTAGTTATTGTAAAATAGCCTAAGTGCCCCAAGATTGGTCTTGCTGGAAATCGCAGAGCTTCTTGAGAGAGAGAAAGAAAAAAAGAAAGCAGAAAAGAAACAAAATTGGCTCTCATTTCCACACTCCCTGTCTTATTGGCTTTTTCATTTTCTGTCATCTTCTAGATACAACCCAATTTCTTCTCCATTTGTCCCAGTTCCACTTAGGACTTTGACAAGAAATCCATTAAAAACAAAATTGTCCTGAGTATTTCTCTGAATACGAGCAAAAGGAGAACAATGGCCGAAATCTCAGCAGAGCCGATCTTTCCTTGAGTGAGTCTTCACCTCTGTTTAGGGGACAGCCCTCGCTCTGTGCCAGTCGCACATGGAGAAGGTGGCCAGGGTCTGAGTCACCAGTTTGTGAGCGCCTCATAAAGTCCTTAGCTGACCTTGTTGTCTTCTCTGTTGCCTGGTTGACTCAGGGACTGAGTTTATATCAACCACCTCTGTGTTTTACTTAGTCCCCAAAGCTATATTTGAATAAGAATACTTTGAATGCCTGAGTGCAAATCTACTAGAAAACATTTGCCTAGGGAATGGGATCCTGGCATTGTGGTGCAGTGGGTCAAGCTACTGCTGGACGTCCACTTCCCATACAGGAGTTCCTGCGTTTGAATCTCATCTAAGTTTCTGAACCAGCTTCCTGCTAAGACAGCAGGTGAGGGTTCCTGCCACCCACATGCCACTCAAATGGAGTTTCCAGTTCCTGGTATTGGCTTATCCCAGCCCTGCCTGCGGTGGACAATGAACCAATAGATAGAAGATACTTCTGTTTCATTTTTATTGCCTTTTAAATAAATACATTAATTTCAAGACAACAAAAATCCATTACACATATAATGAGCAACACATTTTTTTCTTTCTTTTCAGATTTCTTTTTGTCTTCTAGATTGCCAAATTTTAAGAGAGACTACACACAAGAAGGGTTCTTCACAAAGTTTGTGGAAAATATGTACTATCAAAAAAAAAAAAAAAAAAACAAACCCTGTACATGGCTTTCACTCTTTTTTGCTTAGCTTTTGGAAAGAGTTTACTTGTTGTAAATGCAGAGTGACACACACACAGAGGGACAAAGAGCAAAAGATCTCTTATCTGCTGAATCATTCCCCAGATGGCTGCAATGGCTAGGGCTGAGGTCAGGGTTGACCTTGGTCTCCCACACGGGTGACAGAGCCCAGGTCCTGGGGCCACACTCCCAGGGGCATTGATGAGGGCCTGGATCAGCAGTGCAGCAGCTTGGGCTTGCTCCAATGTGGGACACTGCTGTCATAAACAGTATTTTTCTGACCCGTGGATTTCAAAGTTTCTTAATAAATGTAGCTTTTTATTTTTTTAAAAAAGATTTATTTTTTATTGGAAAGGCGGATATACAGAGAGGGGAGACAGAGAGGAAGATCTTCTGTCTGATGATTCACTCCCCATGTGAGCACAACGGCCAATCCTATGCCGATCCGAAGCCAGGTGCCTCTCCTGGGTCTCCCATGCGGGTGCAGGGTCCCAAAGCTTTGGGCCGTCCTCGACTGCTTTCCTGGGCCACAGGCGGGAGCTGGAAGGGAAGCGGGGCTGCTGGGATTAGAACCGGCGCCCATATGGGATCCCGGGCGTGCAAGGCGAGAACCTTAACCACTGTGCCATTGTGCAGGTCCCAACAAATGTAGCTTTTTAATTTCATCGTTCCTTGAAATGTTTTGAAGTTCGCTGATATCTTGTACCAATTCACCTTCCCAACATGTAGTATTGAGCTTGCAGTGACAGAGATTTCAGTATGTGTTGGACCTGTTGTTCAGTGGCTATACAGGATGTGGTTCTTATCTCTCAGAGCTTACAGGCCAGTGCGAGGGAAAGCCCATGAAATTCATACTGCTATATGTCCATGCAGAACAGGTCTATACTCTGATAAACTGACCACTGGGAAAGCACTGGGGGATTCACCACTGAGTAGGCTTGGGGATGGGAGGAGAAGGAAGGCACAGGGAAACTTCCCCATAAGCATCAATGCTTGCGCAAGTAGAGACTCTGTGAGTGGCTGAAGAATTAACACAATAGTCACGGATTGGTTGTAGAAATAAAACATTCCGGAGTCGGAGTCTGGCAGTATGGCACAGCTAGTTAAGCCACTGCTTGCTGTGACGACATTCTGTGTCGGCCTTCAAGTTTAGAGCCTCAGCTGCTCCAGTTCTGATGCAGCTCCCTGATAACGCACCTAGGAAGGCAGCAGGAGATGGCTCAAGTGCTTGGGCTTCCGCCACCCATGGGAGAAACCTGGATGGGGAAGCAGACTCCTGGTGCTGGCCCAGAAAGCGAATCAGTAGAGAGAAGGACGAATCCCCCCACCTTTCAAATAAATAAAAATCATCTTAAAAATAAAACTTTTTGGAGAAGTGAGCAATCTTCAAGTTCAACACAGCTGTTTCAATGTTGGACTGTTAATTTTTAATTCCTGCCTAGTGTTAAAATTATTTTAAGCATGTCAGATATTTTTCTGTATTTATCAATTGATATTCGGTCCCCGTTGACCTACCCTTTTTATCTGTTTATTTGTTTTCAACTGGAAAGGCAGATATGCAGAGAGGAGACACAGAAAGAAAGATCTTCTGTCCATTGGTTCACTCCCCAAGTGGTTGTAATGGCCAGAGCTGAGCCGATTTGAAGCCAGGAGCCAGAGGCCTCTTCCAGGAGTCCCATGTGGTGCAGGGTCCTAAGGCTTTGAGTCATCCTCTACTGCCTTCTCAGGCCACAAACAGGGAGCTGGATGAGGAGCAGCTGGGACATAAATTGATGCCCATACAGGATCCCTGTGGATGCAAGACGAGGGTTTAGCAACTAGGCTATCACGCTGGGCCTGACCTTTTCTTCATTTCTTTAAAAGTGTTAGATGAAAAAAAAAAAAAAGTCCTCTTCATTCCTCTAGGAGTGGTTTACATGAGGACAGCACACATTTTTTAAAGATTTATTTATTTTTATTCCAAAGTCAGATATATATATATACAGAGAGGAGGAGAGACAGAGAGAAATACCTTCCATCTGATGATTCATTCCCCGAGTGACTGCAACGTCCAGTGCTGTGCCAATCCAAAGCCAGGAGCTCAGATCTTCTGGGCCTCCCACACACGGGAGTCCCATGCAGGTGCAGGGTCCCAAGGCTTTGAGCCGTCCTCCATTGCTTTCCCAAGCCACAGCAGGGAGCCGGATGGGAAGTGGAGCTGCCGGGATTAGAACCAGCGACCATATGGGATTCCGGTACGTTCAAGGCAAGGACTTCAGCCATTAGGCCATGGCACCGGGCCCCATTTTACAAATTTTTGAATTTTCTGAGTTCTAATGGTGAGCCACACGTGTGAGTTGAGTGGTGCCTGGGAGGCGCTGGTTGTGAGAATGCCGTGTTGGGCCTTAGCAGAGCTTCGAGCACTCCCCCTGTTTCAGAGCTGCTGCTGCTCTCCCCACCATCACTGTGATTTTCTCCTCTTTGGGGTTGGTTCCAGGATGGGCTCATTCCCACTTTCTTAGCTCTGTTCTCATATATGCACAAGTCCTGTCAAAATATCTAGATAGTACGGTGTCACATCTCAGATATTATTTCTGGCAATGTTCTATACCTTGGAAATGTGCGCTATTTTATCTCTTCTGGAAGAAAATGTCTTAAAATAGAGGTAGCAATTTGTCAGGCACCTCTCTCAAATACCTCCTTTAAGTTCATTGTTGTTTGCCTTAGTTCATCTGGGTTTCATCTTTCCCATCTTCAAAGAGGATTTGTTTCGTGGTGGGGGCTATTATATAAGTCTCAAGCTCATAATTTTTTGATGGACTTTTTGTGCAGGGCCAGTTTTGTCTGGAATTCCTTTGAGATTTCCCCAGCAATTGGATTCTGGATGAGGAGCTTGAATTTTTACACAACCAAAATACAAATGCAGCCTAATGGGATTGTCGGGCTGAGAGCAGTGTCCTCAGGGGACTGCGTTCTCACGCCTGACATCCCTTTAGTATTGCAGCAGACATTCAGGGTGAGAAAGGAGGCAATTTATGAATATGCACCTGTTCCCCGAGCCTTCCCCTCCATCTGTTCTGGGCCTCAACGTCTCTGGAAGTGATAGGTTCATAACTCGGAGTTGCAACATCCCGGAAAGGTGCAGCAGGCGGTGTGGGCTAGATTGGTGACAATATGTGGGGCCCAATGCAAGGCAGGGCTGGTGCAGTGGCTCAGTGGGCTGACCTTCTGCCTGCAGCACCAGCATCCCTTATGGATGCCAGTTCTAGTCCCAGTTGCTCCACTTCCAATCTAGATTCCTGCATATGACCTGGGAACGCAGCAGAGAATGGTTCAAGTCCTTGGGCCCGTTCACCCATGCGGGAGGTCTGGGAGAAGGTCCTGGCTTCTGGTTTCTGATTCCCACAGCTGTGAGCATCATGACCATGGGGAATGAACCAGCAAGCTGAAGGTCTCTGTGTCTCTTCTTCTCCCTGCAAATCTGCCTTTCAAATAAAAATAAATAAATTTAACAAAACATGGTGACCCTACTGAAACATTGTGAACATTTTAATGCAATGACGACTAAATGTTAGACCAAGTTTAATTTCTGTCAGTGAAGGCTTAGGTGAACACCAGGCCTCCTGATCTAGGTAAAGGCGTGGGCCACTCGCTGCTTCTTAAAGAAGGGAGAACATGGAGCAGAAATGACAGAGCTGATGACATGTGATGCCACTGTCCTTGGCACATGTCGGCGTGACTGCTCCATCCTCCAAGCCGAGGCTTTTGGAGTGGCCCAAGGCTGACCCTCAAGGATGGGGCTGAGGGCCTTCCCCTAGATCGGATGGGGCTTTCTACCCAGTGGTGGACAGGTAGTGTGGAGAAAGATATGGGCTTGTTCACTGGTCAGCTGGGTGGCCTGAAGGATGGCTTTGATGGCAAAGTAATAAAATTGCTCCAAAATACTTGGAGTGTGTGCACACACATGTGTGTAGATGTATGTACATGAATGACCATATGTGCCTATTTACATGTGTGTCTGTTTACACGTATGTACATGAATGACCGTATGTGTGAGTGTGTGCGTGTGTATGTGTGCATGTGTGTGTCTATTTATGTGGGAATGTGTGTATGTGCATGTGAGAGCATTTGTCTGTAGAGTGTGTTTACGTATGTTTGAAGGCCATATGTATGTACTAATTACTAGCCACAATGTGAAGATTTCTCCAAGTCCCAATGTGACTTGTCTTTCCTAAATGTTGTTGTCCATTCAGAGGGCTTGCCACAGCCCATCTGGTCCTAAGGCTGCTCCTGCTGCCAAACCCTCTGTTCCTTACCTTCTCTTCCCAAATGCCCAGCGTGCAGGGAATTGGGGACACAGAGTGCAGAGGAATCAGGTCTGTTTAGTTTGAGAGACATTTTGACACAGTGGCCTTGGGAAGCCATGCAGTTTTCCTGAATGTGGGATCCTCAGAGATGTCCAGCAATGGATGACCTGCGCTTGGCCCAGTCCTTGGAAGATGACCTTTAGCTATCTTAGAATGGGGCTTCTATTTCTAAAGTTAAGTTGGTCTGTACTTCCAAGAGCTCTGAAAATGGAAGATGGACCGGATCTCTTTTGGGAAGGAGGCACAGCTGTCGCATAGGGTTGGCAGCTGTGGATGTGTGTATGTGGGTGGGTGGGCACACTCATTTACGTAGCTGATACAACACCTCCTCATCCTGTGGCTTTGGCTCTGTTTTCTAATATTTGAGGTGTGGTACTTTCAGAGCCGTGACAGCCTGATCTAGAATACTGTAGACCTCTTGCTTCAATGTTACACAACCTTAGACTTCCATCATTTTCTGAAGCTATTTTTATTTCAGTTGAGTGGGGATTAAAAAAAACACTTGGCTGTTTCTTGATTTCCACAAAAGAAAGTCTCTGCTATGGAGGTTCAAACAGTTCCCTTGGGGAGACGCACACTTGGCAGCACCCGGGGCTGCTTACACATCTGTATTTCATCACAAGCAGGCATTGTGCCAAGTCTGGGTGTCAGGAAGAGTCTAAGAAACCAAATGTTCATGCGGGAGAGCAAGTCAAGGTGACCAGGGAGTGGATCCCCAAGTGAGAGCTTTTTATCAAGGTCTAAGAGCCCTGTTCTCGCAGGTGCACGAGACATCTGTCAGCAAAGCTGGTGCTGGAGTGGATGCTGGGTGCAGAGGAGGCAATATCCTTGTGAAACGTGGGTAGCCCATTTCTCACCTCCAGTAGTACTAATGTTTCCACATGCGAAATGTTGTGTGATGTCACACATTTCCACCATGCTGTTTTGAGATCAGGCAAGGCAGGAGGAGTGAGACTCACGCTAACCAGATGGGCTGCCATGTCTGTACCATTAGTGGTGTGAGGCACCGTCAAAGTCAAGACTTGTCTTCTGAACCAAAGTCTTCCTCTGTTGACTGGTGAGACCAAGGGAGGGGTAGGTGCACAGACTTCCAAACCAGTCAAGGCATGGTTGAAACTGCATGCTCCTCTCTTGCAGTCGTTGAACAACCGCCCAAGTGTTCCCGAGTCTCTAGCTTTTGGCCACTCAGTTGGAACAAAGATAGTGCCGTCCTCACTGAGCTGTTTCTGTGGGCATGTTTAGCTATGGCTGCTGTGACTGCTGGCATTGTATACTGGCTCCTTGGGGGGTGAGTTTGGTTCAGTTTGGAGGCGTCATCTACTCACTCAGCCCTGAGTACAGACTGTTGTTGGTTGGCAAACAATTTGGCTGGCATCCTTTCTTCTCTTGCACACATATTTTTGTTGTTCACTTAGTGGGGAAGCTGAGTGCAGCTAAAGATTGTGATTGACACAAACGTGTTGGGCTGGTGTGGCCCTGGTGAGGGCTTATCAGTGTCCTAGATGGGGAGGTCCTTGTCCGTAGGCCTTGGTTTTATTACTGTCAACTTGGCATTTTACCAGCTGATTTGGGCGAAGGGACAGAGGGATCAAGGCTAGTGTCAGAGGCAAAATGAAAGAAAAGATGTGTCTTCTGATGTGGCCAGCTTCTGTAATCTGAGGTGACCACATGTGACAGTGAGGGAAATTTAGTTTGGCTACTGCTGGGGTCTACGGAGAGGGTTGTAAGTGGGTTCCTCTCCAGTTACCTGGCCTCTCAGACGTGTCAAAATCTGAAGGTTGGGTCAGAGGCAGACGCATAGTGATGGATGCATGGAGTTCCTCCCACTTCTGCTCACCTTCTTCCTCTGACTGTCAGCAAATGATAGTCTACTGATGTGTGACAAACACAGAGCACAGATGAGAAGTCCAGAAACTTCAACTAAAACTTACCATTTGCCAGGGACTTTTGGTGGGTTAGGTAAGATGCCAGGTAAGGCATCTGCATCCCACAGGAGATGCCACCTGCATGTGGGTCCTGGTTCTATTTCCAGTTCCAACTTTCTGCTTATGAGCAACTGGGAGGCAGCAGATGATGACTCAGATACCAACTTGGGATTCACTTTCCAGCTCCTGGCTTCAGCACGGCCCACTGTTGGCCAGTGTGAGCATTTGGGAAAGTGAACCAGCAGATGGAAGTGTTAGCTATCCATCCATCTACCTGCTTCGTTTTTTCTTTCTCTTTCTGCCTCTCAAGTAAGTTTTTTTTGAAAGAAATATGTCTATTTATTTGAAAGACAGAGAGAGAAAGAGAGAAAGAGAGAAAGAGAGAGAGAGATCTTCCATTTGTTGGTTCACTTCTCAAATGGCCACAATGGTCAGAGCTGAAAAGATCCATAGCCAAGAGCCAGAAGGTTTGTCAGGGTCTCCTACATGCATCCAGGGACCCAAGCACTTGGACACTGCTTTCCCAGGTACAATAGCAGGAGCTGGATCAGAAGTGGAGCAGCCAGAGCTCAAACTGGCACCTCTTTGGGATGCCAACATGACAGGCAGAGGCCAGACTCAATGTGCCAAAGCACTGGACCCAGGTCTTCATTTATTGTTTAAAGTTGGGTTTGTTGAGGCATAATTCATAAACTCTATTACATAGTTGATGACTTTCCACACATGTGATATCTTGTAACTGAAAAGCAGGTTCTCTGTCACCCTGTGGAGTCCCTTTGTGCTGATGGAGTCAGTCTTGCTGTCCAGGCTAGGTCTGAGATCACACATGCTTCAGCAGCTTGCCCCACAAAGCAGCCAGTCTGCTCACAGTGAAGGGATTTCCACTGCCTGGACAATAAGATGCTTTTAAATTTAAACCCTACACTGTAGCCAGTTTTAAATGGTGCTTTAGCATGAATAGCTCAAGCCCAGGCACTCTTGAGTTTGGATGAAGAATGCCTGCTATCATTATTGTTGAAAATACCATAAGTGTAAACACGCGTGTGCTCCATCCAAGCTGCCACACCATCCCTCCCCCAAACTCAGCAGCACAATGCATTGTGTATCCATCCTTTACCCTTCTGGCCACAAGGTCCAGTGTCACAAGGGAGGCTCAGAAGGCACAGGCTAACCTGGACGAATATCTTAAAGGTGTGTTTCTGCTGTAGGTGTGTTCTTTTTATGCCCTTGCAGAAGCAAAATACTGAATGTTGAGTCGTCGGAAGTCAGGGACTTTGTGTATTCGAAATGTCACAAAGCAAGCAAGCCACTGAAGTTCCTGGGCTCTGTCAATCCATACCCAGGAGTACAGACAACAGGAAGGGCCACCGGGGGGCACAGTCTAAGGCCCAGACTTTACGTGGATCTTCTCTGTCCTGTTCTTTCTTAAACACTCAACAAACATCCACTCTCTTACCCAAGGGGCCAATCAGCCAGGTTCCAGGGGAGGCACAGTTGTGGTCAGCTCTGACTACAGATGCGTGCCACCCATTCCTGCATCCCACAGCTGGGAAACCCTGGCTCTGGGCTGTTCTTTGTGTTTCTTGCCCATGAACAGTGTCCTGCCTCTCTGCGGGAGGCTTCAGCCCCTGTCTGGAGTCACTGACACCACTCAGGAAGGAAGGGGGAAGCACTGGAAGGCATGCCTTGGGGCCATGTCTGACTTTCTTTTTTGGGGTCCCCTTCTCCACCCACGTGGATACGACTGTCCTTTCACTGCTGCTAGCTGCACATGTGTGTGCGGCTCTGGGACTTTGCATTGGGGAGTACCACACGCGGGGTGGTTGAAGCATTTCTTCCCTCACGTTACTGGGGTCTTGGGAACTGGATCGCTGTGTCGGCAGGCCCGGCCCCTGCTGGGCTGTGAGGGAAAGGCTCTGTCTGGTCTCCTCTGAGCTTGTCCCTCTTCTCCCTGGCTGCACTTTCTCTCTTCCAATTGTTCCTTCAATTGTGTCCTGCTGGAGTAGGGTCCACCCTGTGACCTCCTTCTTCCTTGATGACCACTGTACAGCTTTGATCTCCAAAGATCTCATTCTTAAGGTCTGGGGTGAGAATTCCAACATGGGAACTTGGGGTCAGTCCATGATACTGCACGTGTCCTTGTGACGTAGGACCAACTACAAGGACCATCCATGACCTTCTGTGCTGTTGCTTTGCAGAGTTGACAGCACCACAATCATCAACGTGAATTGGATAGACGAAGCTCAATGGCATTGTGGGTTTGTACGAGACACCTAGATTTGAAGGCTGAGAGGGGTTTATTCCTCATAACTTCGGCAACACTGGTCAGGGATTTCACATCATCCAGTTGATGAAAGCAAAGGCTTCTCCCCAAACAGTTTTCCTCAGTTATGGCATATACCTGTTGTAAAATCATGTGTCTGGCATCTGGCCACTTTTGTAAAGCTCACGCTGGAATAGGTCCCCACTGACAACAAATCTAAAAGGACACCATCTGATATGTAAGCTTGGATTACTGTTTTTTCTTTTTTCTTGTGTGTATTTTTTTTGCCACAATCGTCTCCTACTTTCACAAAGGACTAACAATGTTCTTAAGAAAAAAAAAACACAGCACATAGAAGGCTTTCTCTTATTTATGTAAACTGGGTAGGTTTCACGTTTTCCATGATAAGGATTAAGAAGCCTAGAAGCTCTCCCCACCCCCACCCATCCTCCTTCCTTAACAGAAGGCTTGCTGAAGGTAGAAAATATACATTTGAAAACAGAACTATGGAATCAAGTATGAAATGGACTCCATTGAAACAAACTGTGCGTCTTTGGACATGCAAGTCCCTTCAGGAAACACAGCGGTGCTAATTATTCTTTCTGCCGGAAAGGTCAAGATGAAAATTCTGGAAATAGAACACAGAATCTGAGACAGGATGGCAGCCTGCAGGTCCGTCAGGGGCGAGGGTGAGGGTGCAGGAGGGCAGTTGGCTTGCTGTTCCCACTCGCATCATTTTTTTAAAGCCTATCAGGTAAAGCTTTCTTTTGACATTGATTTTTACACCCTCAGGGACTGAGTTGCTCGGTTTCGGGATGTTGCCAGGAGAACTAGAAAGGCAAGAGATGCCATTTCTTCTTCCTGTCTCTCATAACCTTGGCGTGAAACGCCCCCTTGGCTCTTCAGACACATTGGGCGCCTTTGATTCCAAAGGCGCTGCTCACCGCAGCCGGCATCCGATGTACAAGAGAAGCCGTTCGCCTGAGGACCATCAAGGCCCCAGGCAGTTATCCACCAGCTGCTGACCGGCTCACTTCTCTGAGCCATCACCCTTGGTTTGTGCTCCCCTGGCCATCGGAAATCCAATCACCCAAGACTCATGACTCATTGTCAATAAAACATTGACGATCTGACTGCAGACAGCAAGCCTTTCTGCTTCTTTATAAACGCGCTGATCAGAAGAAAGTGCCAAAGGCTTTTGGAGCAGATCTTCAGGGCTAGCTGGGGACGGTTCTCCATCTGATGTCTTTCCCTGGCAGTGAAATTGATGGTGCAGAGAATGCACAGGATTGCAGGCTCCACGGCCCCCCAGGGCCATATGCGGCAAAGATATGCAGATTTCTGTTTTTCCTCCTTTTATTTACGATTCATTGGAGGGCCTGCTTGTCACGTCGCTACCACTGCAGGGCAAACAAACAACCCTAAAACCGTTAAAAATGTGTCTATCCCCTTTCTGGATGCTAGCACACAGAAGGCGGACAGCACCATGGAGAGCAACAAGGAGAGCCGGGGAAGCAGTGGGGGCAGGTGGTCGCTGCCAGCAGCTCTCACAAGCAAGGGAGGCTGAACCTAGGAAAGAATGAGCCACAGCTTTTTCTTCTTTCCTTTTGAGAGCTGTGCAAGCTGGGTCTCTGACCGCAGGTCCCAATGTGCCGGGGCAGTCGCTTTGTTTTCTGCTGCCCCTCTGAGTTGGAAACCCACCACAATTGCAAGTTCTGCCTCCTCTGGATCCTTGGTTTCACCAGGGTACCTGGTTCACCGATGGCAAAAGGAAACAGTCATGGCATCTTGTCTGACGTGGCACCCACAACCTTCACTGTTCCTGTTTTGCATGTTGAAGAGGGTCCCTAATATGGATAATGTGCTAAAACAGATTTTTAAAATCTTTTTGTTTTATTTTTAATTCTTAGTGTTCCTTGTGCAGAGGCAGGGAGAGGCAGACTCCAGCAGCTGCTTAGGCCTGGTCAGGAGCTGAGCTGAGTTCCCAGAGAGCCAGAGGTCCTTGATTCCTGTCGTGTAGCCAGAGTCAAGTCCGTGCAAAGTCCTTCCCAGTTTTGGAGAACATCTGCTGGTTTCCTCTGCAATATCCAAGGCTGGGCCAGACTGCAGCCGAGAGCCACGCTCTAGTGTTCCATGCGTAGGCCAGGGACCCAAGTGTTTGGGTCATTTTCTGCTACCTTCCCAGGTGCATGAGCAGGGAGCTGGATCAGAAGTGAGCAGCCTGGGTTTGAACTGGCGCTCTGATGTATGATGCCACCACCACACGCAACGGCTTCACCTGCAGCATCATGATGCTGGCACTCAAGTAGGTCATTCTGAAGGGCATTTGTTTGTGTCCTAAGCAGCCAAGTTGTCATTCTATTTGAGATCACAAAGTGAAGCTGAAGACCGTATGCTATCTCATCAATTCCCTGTCAGGTTGAAAAAAAAAAACCCCTAAGGCTGAGGAGGGCCAACCCAGAACTGGGCAGTCCAAGAGGCTGATGTCTATTGGTGGAGGAAACCCAGGGCTGTCACGCTTCTGGACACTTGGATGGGAGTGGAAGAAGGTGTAGCATCTGTGGGCAGGCATTCCAATAGGAATGCTTTAGGAAGGAGGTTATTGGGGTGCGAGTGGGCCTGGAGAGGACTCAGAATGTGGGTGCTGAGAACAGTGATGGCAAGAATCAGGGCATGTTTCTACCAGGGGTGGAATAAAAAGACGCTCTGATGGCTTTGCTTTGGCTGTGGTTGAAACTGATGCTATTTGTGTAAATGTATCTATTTATTTAGCCTCAGTCATTCCTTTGCCCCAAGGAAGAGCATGCTATATCATAGGTGTCTTGACATCCGTTAGTGGCCATGCCAATCCATTCGCATTCTAGATCCACTGGAACATATTCAAGCCGACTTCTACTGGTAAGAAGTCATGAGATGCCGCATGCCTAAAATTCTCATGTGTATTTGTACTGGGATTTGTAGAAAATTCCAACAGTATATTTTCCTGAACTTTATTCACTTGGTAATTGTGGCCGTGTGTATATTTGGGCGAAGATAACTGTCCCTGCCTCCTGTATGTGCTAGTATTGTGAGGTAGTGCATGTACCCAAATGGGGTAACGTGGGATTGTGATTGCATCCCTGGGCACTCTCTAAAAACCCTAGGATGGTGCTCAGAAGTCTTCTGTGCAGTTTCTCTGGTCCTTTTCCTTTAATGCTTGGCCTCATTAGTCCTGTTAATAACAGATGCTGTTCTTGAGGTGTGACTGATTCTGTTCATGCATGTTCTCTGGATGATGAACTCATGTTCAAAACTAGCACAGGGTGTAGGGAGGGGGCCAGGACCCCTCTCACTTTGAGATTTGTACATGTAGTGGTCTGTCAGGGATGGATCTCCTTCTCGGCATACACCTGCCTCCCCAACCATCATCACCTGTCTTTCCACCCATCTATCCATCATCATCTATGCACCCACCCACCTACTTACCTATTCATCCACTCATTATCCACCCATCCGTCACCATCCAAGCATCCATTCACCCACCTACCCACCATCATCCACCCATCAATTCATCATCATCCACCAAATCCATCCATCTTCCGATCCAGCAATCTATTACAGCATAGCCTGGCTCTGAGAGCTTGTGGTATTTAAACTGTAAGAAAGATCTTGCAACAGTGCTACAGAGCATCCCTCAGCTATTGGCTGTCCTAACAGCTCCAGCCTAAGGGCTCTCTTGACATCACATTCCCCTTCAGACTGGGACCTTTTGGCCTCTTTCCTGCCCACCCGCTGATGGGGACCTTCTGGAAGGTGCAGCACACAGCCCTGAGAAAAGTTCAGGTGGACATGCTGGTGAGGGGTAGGGAGGATTCTGGAGCTGAGACTCTGCCCCTGTCACTTCTGGCTGTGTGGTCCTGAGCAAGGTTCTTTCAGTGCCTCTGCTCAGGGTGCAGTGGGTGCAGTGAGGCCAAGGAGGACCCTGAGCATATACCTTCCCCAAGGCTGCTGTCAGAATGAGAGCAAATGGGGCCTGGCCTCTGC
This sequence comes from Ochotona curzoniae, assembly GCF_017591425.1. Taxonomy (NCBI): domain Eukaryota; kingdom Metazoa; phylum Chordata; class Mammalia; order Lagomorpha; family Ochotonidae; genus Ochotona; species Ochotona curzoniae. The sequence continues at coordinate 1,285,709 of NW_024466313.1, forward strand.
AGTGTGCACTGCAGTCCCAACACCCAGGCTGGCACAGGCCCCTCCAATTCTCTGCCACTGCCTATGGAGCTTGGCGTTAAAGGAGTCATGCATGACCCCGGGATGGGGAGGCATAATCCCCCACTCTTCCTCGCCTTCCCTGGCAGATGCTGTCATGACATAATGACATGTTCTTTCTTTCAAGGATCATTTTCTGATCTGAGGTACCATCTTCTGTGACATCCATCAGTTTCATTTCACTTCTGTCAAACAAGATCTGACACAAAACCCCCATCTTGCACATCCTGAGTGCCTCCTGGGCTTGCCTGTGCCCACTGCCTGCCAGCTCCCCTCCGGGTCTACAAAGTGAGCTTTTACAGAGGGAAGTGGCGTTCCTGACATTTAAAGGAGTTCGTGTTGAAGACAGTCACAGACACTGGGGTAGAGCCCGCATCTCTTTTGCATGTGTGTCATTTAATTTAATTTCATTATACCCCAAATGTCTTTTTCTGTTCTGGAACCATCTGTGAGATATGCAGGGAGGGATATGGGGTTTAAGTCCTGGAGTAGCTCAGACACCTTAAGCGACTGTTGTATTTCTGACATTCTCATTTCAGTCCAGTCAGACTTCGTGGAGTGTTTGAACTTATCAGCTTGATGTTTGAAAAGAGGCAGCTTCAAAAGACAGGGAGACAAAAAAAATAAAAAGAGGCACTTTTACTTGCAAATCTACTCTGGTTAAGAGCCCTGCTCTCTGGTTTCCACACAACTGTGACTAGTACAGGTGGCTGTAGGCAAAAGAGGGTGTCAGAACACAGGATCTAAACAGCCGTTAGTTTAATAAGAGTTGTTGCTTAAGATGCAACTTGTACCTCCAGGCAAATGCAGGTAGGGACCACATTCAGGACTCATGTTTCTGAACTGCTTCCACTGCCCGCCAGAGAGAGGACCCTCCTACCAGAACACAGCCAAGTACCGCCTGGCCTGGGCATGCGGTCACCTTCTCAGGAGCTGGGATGGAGAGTAAGCCCTGTCGGGGGAAGAGTGGAGGACCTGACTGTCCCTCTCTGTGAGGGTGTTGCTCGCAGAAGGCACGGAGCACCCACAGGACTGAACACTTGCTGGACAGGAGTCTTCACGGTTGGCTCTGAAGGTTCACCAGTTAGAACCCGAAGGCAGGGATTTCTTTAAGTAGTCTTCTGATTTGGGTTGAGGGTTCACTAATGATCTGGCCATTTTTCTTGATGATGTCGAAACCTAGCAGGAACCCTGGGGTAGTTTATAGGACGATGTCCTTAGGCTCAAGTCCTTGGCACAAATGTAGAGTTTTGCAGGCACCCTGTCCTCCAGCGAAGTCACCTTATATGCTTTTGTTCATGTCAGCCTCTGCCTCTCCCAGAGCCCCTCTCATATAGGTAATAAAGCAGTGATAGTTCCAGCAGACATGATAACCTGTGGGCTGGGGGTACCGGTTTCAGTCTCTGCCAAGTGTTAGCTATGTGGCCACGGTCCAATCATGCTTCTTCCTCTTGGGCTCCTTTCTTTCACCTGGAAGCTGGAGATCTCAGGATATTTTCTGATAGTGATGGAAGCACTGGCTGCACAGCTGCTTCCCTCTGCATGGGCTGGGCTGCTGGTAAGCATCGTATTAAGTTTTGAGAAAATATCTGTTAGGTAGACATGCTCGATCATTTCCCATAGCGTCCACCAGCCCAGCAGGAAGTGACAGGTGCAGAATTGAACCAGAGTTCCCTTTCTCGCACCAAGAAGATTCCCCTTCCTCCCGAGATTCAGTAAACCATAAAACCCTTGGCGTCTCTGGTTGACCTGATAAAATGAGATGGGTGTTAGCCGTGATGGAGGAAAATAGCTCCACAATGGAGAAACTGCCTGTCCCACACAATGGGTCTTTTCTAGATTAAATTCCTACAAAAAGAAAGATCAAGGACAGTGACTGATACATTAGCATAGCAGTCTGCAGTCATTATGGACAAAGGGGACACTTCTGACCACCTTACGGGTGGCACAAACCCTTGGCTGTGCCAGTGAGGTTATGATGGATCAATGGCTTTTCCACCTATCACTGTCTGTGACTACTGAAGTACATTTGCAAAATCCAGATCTTCTGCTGGTCTCGTGAGCTCCATGCAGGCTCTGACTGCCTGAGTTCAAGGAACACAGGGCTTACCTGGATGTAAGGGATATTTGAAACCATCTGACAGACAAATGTAATTCTGAATATGCCTGATAACACATATTTTTTTTTTCCTTTTTTATGTCTATAGCGACAAGGAACTGGGGCAGCCAATGGAAAAGACAAGACCTCGGGTGAAAACGGTAAGATTCCCCGAACAGTTGCCTTCTCGCTCATTCTCACCTGCAACCGTGGGCTCAGGGCAAGTGTGCAGGCCTTCTGCCTAATCGATGTCCTCTTTATGCTTGCACTGGGGATTTTAGCAATGCGCTATGAGTCCGGGGAGGGGTCTGGTTTTACAGAGAAAACCAGAGCTAGCTAAATGCAGATAAGAGCTGCTTCCCTCTCAAAGGAAGACTCCGTTTTGGACAATGTGATAATGACAGTGCAAATATAGTTCTTTGCTTTCTTCATTAGAGTTGGTGAGAATCACCATGTTGTTGTGAGGAGGAAATGAGATCAGATGAGAGAAGTGCTTTGAAAACTGTGAAGCGCTCGGCTCCTGAAGGAAGAGTTGGAAACTGGCTTGCACCCTCCGAGGTGCAGGGAGCACAGGGGCAGTGGCTGGGTCAGCCAGTGTGGCTGCAGTGACTCAGCAGAAAATAAAAATGCTAGTACTAACATGAGTGTGTGCACCCCACCCTTCTAAGCAACAATGCCGCCTCTAATTATGGGGACAATTGTTGTAGCTTGTATGGATTGGGATAAACGAGGTTTGGTGAGGGGGTGTGGACAGGAGCCCTGGGAGCCTGGGTCAAGGTGGAAACAGAATCATGGTTAACCTGCAGCTGCTCATGTGAGTGACTGTGATGGTGTTGCAGAGTGTGTGAGAGATCGTGCTGCACCCAGGTGTGGGATATTGGGAGGGGTTTCTGTTGTCCAAGTTTGGTGACAGCAGCTCCCACTACACCTCAGGAGCAGGTGTTCAGAGCAATGAAAATCAGGGGTTTTTAAACTCTCATCTTCCTATCAAATCGAGAGCCACACAGTACAAGCAAGTTTCCATGCGCAGGAGGTAGGAAGGGAGCTGCCAGAACCCAACGTTTTCCTGTAGTAACCTAATCTAGTGTAACAGGAGGCAGGAGGGTCCAGGGCCACCGAGCACCTGGAGTAATTCCCGTGCTTTCAGTTGTTCTGAGTAGTGTGGAAGGCAGGAGGGGCATGCTCATGCTTTTCGCACCTTCAGTTAACTTGAATGGCACTAGAGGAGGCAGGAAGGGGGATGCAAAACTCTGTTTCTGTGCCCTGTCTGCTGTCCATTAACCGGACAAGCAGGCGCAAGCCACCAATGACTGCACCCCATCATGATGGAGGACCAGCCAGGGTCGGAACAAGATCTGCAGGAGGCTTCTAGTTGAGCTGAGCACCAGATGTTCTTATGCCGTGCGAATATCCAAGTAACGACTCGCTTCCCACCAGTCGGGTTGGATGCGCTGATGTCCACCTGTCAAATTGTGGGTGAGATCAATCTCAAATGCCACCCGTGAGAAAGCCATTAGACTCTTTGATGAGTCTGAGCTGAGCATGACCAACTATACAATACACGACTCCTCTGCTGGGGTCTGCATCAGTCCCCCTGTTGGTGGGATCGGACAGGTGACCTTTGAGTTAAAGGGGTAGAGTGGGAGGGGGACCACAATGGTGGGGAGGAAGGAAACAAACTCTTTCCAGGAGAGTTGGCATCTGGTGTGCTCGGAAGTGTTTGCCTCCTGCGTGTGAGCTGGGGTGGTGGGAGAGGCCAGAAAGATGAGGAGGTGGAGGACAGGGCCACGTGAGGAAGTGCTGGTTGTGTGTGCCATAGGGGACGTCTGGAACACACTCCCAAGAGCCTGTTGGTCCCCACCGGTTTTTCTTGGTTCTTGGCATTTGTTCTCTTGAGGACCAGCATGCATGTCTGTTGGAAAAGACTCCTCGGAGAGTCTCTGCTCAAACCAGCTGTTCTTAGACTCTTTGCTCTTGTCACTTCTTTCTTAGGGATTGTTGATGACCTTCAAGAACTTGACGTTTACTTTGTTGATTAGTTGACTGTTGATTGAGCTTATTGATTTGGTTGGCTGAGGATTCCCATCTCAGCAATTTAAACACAGGAATTTGTAGAAGATTGATTCATGATTTCATTAAAAGATGAATCAACCCACTGCATGTTTACTTAAACAACATTTATATTTAATGAAAAGTAATTTGCATTTTCCAAAACAGAGAAGGTATTTAGTGAAGAGTGGCGATGTTTATTCCTTGGCAAATCACTTTAATGACCGGCTTAGCAGAGGACATCTGGGTTTTCAGACCTACTTCTGCTGTACTATCACATGACTGGAATCTCTGGAAAATTCCACCTGTATTTGTGAGAGAATGGGATTTTAAAAAGCAAATTAGATCTTTTAAGATCAAAGTATATATTTTTGGTAATAATAGTATCTTTTGTAAGATGAAATAGATAGTTTGACCTTTTGAGTGCATCCAAAGTGGGAGGCACCCTTGGAATATCTGGGCCCCACTTGGAGAACCAAGTACCTTTTCAATGCCATCGCTGCAGGCCCTGGGGTCTGAAAGGTTGGCCTGGTTCTAGTTTGGCCAGTCTCAGGTTCCCATCTGTCAGCTTCATCTTGGAATCCCTGTGGTTCTGGACACCAGTTCTGCAGGGTCAGCACCTGTGCCAGAGGATATTATCACTCTTAATGGCTCCTTGGGATGGACAGTGTGTTACAATGGCTAAGTTATCATTTGCCAGGATCTGTGCTTGAATCCTTGCTTCTAATCCAGCTTCCCACTGAGACACACCCTGGGAGATAGTAGGGCTTGACTTAAGTTGGGTCCTTGACAGCCAGGCAGGAGGCCTAGCTTGAGTCCCAGGCTTCAGCCTGGGTTAGTCTTGGGTATTTGAGAGGTTAATCACCAGAAGGAAGAACCCCTCCC